>NC_056661.1:132788767-133396892 GCF_018350195.1 Panthera tigris
CTTACATGGTGTTAAAGGGGACAGACCCACTTAGTGCTTCACTAAAGTAGAAAGAGAACTGTGACTTCCTAAGGTGTTTTGACTCAAAATGAATAAACACTTCTCTAAGGAGAAATAATTAAAAAAATACAATGAGTTACTGGAGATTTGAAAACAGATTCAATCCACACGCTGAAGTAGCAACCTCTCGAGATCCACATATAAGAACTATGCTATTCCCTCCAAATAGGAAGAATATTCATTAAATGTTCAACTGTTTTATGGCAAAGCTACCATATGAAAATCACCATATTAGATGTAGAGGATCATGCAAATTCAAATTAAATATAATCCTATGCCAGAGAGAGCTTGTATCAAGTAAGTGAGCTAAGATATGTATGAGCTAAGATGGGTAGCCAGGCAGGATTATTATATTATTAACAGAAAGGGTTAAGTCTGAAAAGTGTAAATCAAAGATCCATTGGAGTTCAGAGTGGGGGGAGAGATAGACTCTTGTTGGGTGACTGCAGAAAAGCTTATATTCTAAGAAGGTATTCCTTAGGTTTAATTGGAAAGGAGAATAGAGTTTGGTAGAAAGAATACAAAAGATATTGGAGAAAGGTCTGAAGTCCAGTTTGGCTACTAGGGTAAGTCAAATAAGTGACCCTCAAAACGAATACCACCTTAAACATGTGTCCTGGCACCTCGCTTGCCTCATTCATAGAGCTTAAATAAGTAGTCTTTTTCCAAAGCTCATACATTGTTCCATATTAAAACTAATGGCCCATCTGATGTAAAATGCATGCTTTTTCCATGAAAACTTACACTAACCTCCAAATGCAAAGCTAATGTACGTTGAGTTGCTCTAATTGAAGTACAAGTGGGCACTAGAGCCCAACCATACCAGCTTAAGTCACTTTTCCTATTTTCAACACACTTACACATCCTGTCTTATTTCCTATCCTACCCATGCCAACTGCAGAAGAATTTGAAGAATTATGTTTGAAAAACTGCACGCTTTCATTAATATAGTCAACAGAATTTGAGCATCTAGAATGTCCTGGAAAATGTGCCATATGGTGATGACAGAATGTTGACTATAGGAGACATGACCCCGCCTCATGGTGCTGCTGATAGTATAGCTACAAATAAAGATCAGGTAAGGGCATGGTGAAAAATGGAGCCAAAAAGGAATCCTTGGGTCAGCGTATGGGAGAATTTGAATACTAAGCTAATGTAGTATGTTTAAGGTTGCTGGATTTCTTTCCTTCTTTCTCTTTCTTTCTTTCTTTCTTTCTTTCTTTCTTTCTTTCTTTCTCTTTCTTTGAGGACTGATGAGCTAAAGCTACCACTTAGGCATATTAATCTAAAGGTATAATATATAGGATGGATTATGGCAGAGAAAGGTGAAATTAAAAACTCTTGCAAATAGGAGACTATGAAAACAATCTAAGTGTGATATGTCTAAAATTCAGGTAGGGATAACAATGAAAAATAAGGATGAGTCGAAGCATATTTGACAAGATGATTTTTATCAATGGTAATCTAATTGGTAGTGACTGACAGAATGCTGGGTTCAAAGACGAAGTGGATCATACACCGAAGCTAGAACTATAAAAACAGAAAAGTCAAAAGAATAAAAGAGTTGACTTTTTATTACATTTGTTTTATATATAAGAAAGTTCTAATATCACCACCACCCCCCCCTTTTTATAGAAATATCCACTTCAGCTAACATGAGACTAAACTTCAATTCTGGAAACTCTCAGGCATTCATCAATACTATTAAGGCATCAGTTGTCAGAGCAGGCCATTTATTCAGCCAATACCAAAATTATCCAGTACTTACTATGTTGCAGGCACTTTGCTTTGCTTTGACTGACTTGTCCATGAGGAGCACACTGTCCTCTGGGGAAGAGTAGCAGTTAGCAAAGCATAGTAACACAATATGGGAAATCTACAACAGAGGAATAAAGTGTCATGGCTACATTAAAGAAGAGAATACTAACCCTGCCTAAGGGAATCCGGAAGGACTTCACTGAGGAAACAACATACACACCAGTCCTTGAAGGGTGAGCAGTAAGTAGTGTACCAGGCAAAAAACAACACACAAAAAAGGCTTTTGTTTTAATACATCAAGAGAGTAGCACCAAAATTATGGAAGCATGAAAGAGAACAGCATGTTTGGAGACTAATAAAAAGTTTTGTGCAGCTCAAATGTAATATATACAGTGCAGAATCTTAGAGAAAAGACTGGAAAGTTTAGTTGGGACCAAATCATAGAGGGCTTTGTGTGCTGTGCTAAGAAGGGAATTTTTTAAATCCCTGGAAGAAGTAGAGAATTAAATATTTTGGGGAAAGGTGTGATGATTATATTCTTTATATTAAAAACATACTGAGCCACATTATGTAGAAAGGATTGAATGTAAAAATAAAAGAAGCAGAGATCAGTAAAGTGCTATTATGTAGTTAAATCAAGAAAGGATGTGATTACTAATTAATCCAAATGAATACCAATAATCCAATTCCAACCCACACAAACCAGGACTCATAGTCTATCTTTCAAAGGAACAGTTTACACAGTAAGACAACAAGAAGCCTGAACACTGATTCTTGGTAATTTCAACATATATACAGGGTGCAACTGAGGAAAAAGAGCACTGAAGACGCACTTGAAAGGCCATTTGGAAATAAAAAAGGTGGTGGTGGGGGGTGGGGAACAAGAGGAAAGGTGAAAATAATGTCACAGTGACCAAGAGGAAAAGCATCTTAAGCATCTTTAAGGAGGAAAAAACAGTAAATAACATTAGAGACTGAAGAAGATCAAGTCACATTAGAACTAAAAATACTCATTGGATTTTTCTAAAATGAGGGTTTTTTTGGTAATCATTTTCCAGAGTGATTTGACTGACTATCCAAGGGCATGTGAACCTAAGTGAAATGATTTTTTAACATGGAAATATGAGTAAGACAAAGTAAAAGAAATTGGAGTAAAGTGTTGAAAATACAAAAGAAAATACAATTTACTTATAAAACTTCTTAGTGGCGTCTGGGTGGCTCAGTCAGTTAAGTGTCCAACTCTGGCTCAGATCATGATCCCACAGTTTGTGAGTTCGAGCCCTGCACTGGGCTCTCTGTTGTTGGTGCAGAGCCCGCTTAGGATCATCTGTCCCCTTCTGTCTCTGCCCCTCTCCTGCTTGTGCACTCTCACTCTCACTCTCTCTCTCTCTCTCAAAAATGAGTAAACATTTAAATCTTCTTGTAGAGATGAAGATTCTTAGTGTGCAGACAGAGAATCAAATGCAAAGGTCTTTACCTTTGCTTTTACCTTTACCTTTAAAGGTTTATCTAAACAAGAGAAACAAGAAAAGTGCCTGGCACATGCATGCCTATGTCTTGAATGAATGTTAGCAAGTTTAGGAGTAATGGTAAATTGAAGGCTTGTTCTACGTGTTTTTCTCGCAATGGTCGTATGTTCAAGATAATATGCTGAAAAAAGCAATAAAGGCATGGTAACAAATTTAAGGGCAATGATAAATGTTTGAGGTACTCTCTAAGGGGATTATAAATTTAGGTATCTTTAAAGAAATCAAGAAGTTCCTGAAGATGCAGAGGAAACTGGAAGTCTTGTATTTTATTGGAGGTTTATCTGTACTGGCCCTGTGATTTATTCTAATGTCACCAGCTGCCCACATACAGGAGGACAGAAAGTACATATCATTACAGGTAAAATGAGTATGCATCATTACAGGTAAGAGTACTTAGTACTTAGAGAAGAGTAACTTAGAGAGGTTAAGGGTATAGATGAGATGACAGTTAAAGTGACTGTCAATATGTCAATGGATAGAAAGACAAATTTAATCAGAGGAATTCAACTCATAAACTGGAAGCATACAGAAGAGTTGAGGCTTGGAGATCATAATAAGGATAAACAAAATATTTTGTTGGCATAATGCAAGAAGAGTAACGTTATGGTAAAAGACTGTGAACAAAGTAGGGTCTGGGTTTTAATAATGTGTGATAGAAAAATGAAACTATCCACAGGCAGTTATTTGTTCACATTTGTGACATTTGTTGGAACTCTCTCTATTACCATTAACATATTTTCCCCCACTGGCCCTATAAACTTCATCAAATAATGTGAATGCAAAGGAGAATACAGGATTCTCTAAATTTTTGATATAATCCAGATTCTGTCCAGTTATACATGATTCCCAGAAGAATCTGGAGTATTTATTCCCAGGACTGCAAATGGGTATTACTTATATTTAACTTTGTAGGGGAAAGGATTCTATACCAGAATTGTAATTTTGTATCTTCCTCCAAATGGATTTTGCTATTACTTCTGTACTTCCTATCTACAAACACAGAAAATAAAAATAATAAAATTAGTACATTTATGTTATAAGAGAAATGTGACTGACTTCATGAGAATATTACTTAAATAGATAGCATTCTGGGCTGGAAATCAGTTAATTTGCTTCTAGTGCTGGCTTTGCCAGGATATGTTCTCTGACCTTTGGTGGCTTACCAAACCTGTTGGGATCTGTTTCTTTATTCTTAAAATCAGTTATTTTATTAGCTTATCTTTAAAACTGCCTGTTTGTTTGAAAATTCCTCAGGGTACACATTTGTTTTTAAAAATTTAATCACAGTTGATTTTTCATCAGTTTACGCTATGTATATTTTTTAAAAAGGGACCTTGTCAAGGTCCCTTTTCTTTTTTAAAAAATATACATAGTATTTTGGGGCATGTGGGTGGCTCAGTTGGTTAAGTTCTGACTTTTGATTTTGGTTCAGGTCATGATCTCATGGTTTATGAAATTGAGCCAGCATCGGAATCTGCACTGACAGCATGGAGCCTGCTTGGGATTCTCTCTCCCCAACCCCCCTCTCTGTCAAAATAAATAAACTTTAAAATAATAACGATACATAAAAAAATATACATAGCATTTAAAATCTATGCTCCTTAAAGTTTTTCAATTTTTCTCATTTTATATTTTGAGGCCATGTTATTAACAGTATGAAAGTTTTGAATTATTGTATCTTCCTGGTAAAGTGAATCTAATATCATTATTCATTGCTTCTCTTTATTGCTAGCAAGACCCTCTGCCCTAAAGTCTATTTTCTGAGATAATACAGAATGCTAACTTTCTTTTGGTTAATATTATATCTGTTGGTTAGTATTCTTTTTGTTACTATTAAGATGGTTGTATCTTTCAATTTGTTCTGCCAATTTTGTGTTTTAATGTCAGAATCTAGTCTGTTTATGTTTATTATAATAATTAGTAAATTTGAAAGTGTTTCTACCCTATTATGTTGGGATTTCTACTTCCTCTATTTTTCTATATATCATTTTTATCCTTACTTGCTTTTTTAAAAAATTTATACAGAATATTTTTGTTGTTGTTGTCATCTGCTTGTTTATCCATTAGTTTGGAAGTTACACACTATGTCTATACTATTAGAAGTCACCCAAAAATGTTAGGAAGCAAATTTACATGTCCAGAGTTAAAGAATATCCTCTCATCTCAAACATTATGAAGACCTTAGAGTGTTTTTATTTCTAAACATGTTTTTATACATAATATTTAAATACTAACATTCAATATTCACAAATTGGATATTGTTACTACTGTTTTAGACCATCAGGTTTCATTTGGATTAATCTTATGCTTGCTATTTTCTCTAATTACCATTCTTCTATCACTCTCAGTCTTTCCTTCTTAATGAATTTTAAGTTATTCATGAAGCTCATCTTCTAAAACTTCTTTAGAGAGAGCTGTTGGCAGTAAGCTCTCTCAATTTTGCCCTATCTAAAAAAAAGCCTTTAATACACCCTTATTCTTTTTTTAACTCTTTTTTTAAGTTTATTTATTTATTTTTGAAAGAGGGAGAGCACACACACAAGCAGGGGAGGGGCAGAGAAAGAGGGAGAAAGAGAATCCCAAGCAGTCTCCGCACTATCAGCACAGAGCCCAACATGGGCCCACAACTGTGACCTGAGCTGAAACCAAGAGTCAAATGCTTAACCAGCTGATCTGCCCAGGTGCCCCTATTTTACCTTTATTTTTATATTTACCCTAATTTTATAGGCTATATAATTCTATGTTGGAAATTACCTTTTCTCAGAATTTTTAAGATATTATTCCACAGCTTTCTTGCTTCAACTGTTGAACTACTGCAGAGTCAGATACCAATCTAATTGTTATTCTTTTGCAATCCATCTTTGTTCTCAGTCAGTATTTCTTTTCATCATAGTGAGTCATGAAGGTGATGCCTTTTGATGTATCCTTCTTGTGACTGGTAGGGTTTCAAATACGGTAATTTCACAAGAATCACCTCATTGGATATTGCCTGTCTCCCATTCATTCTATCCTCTATTTACAGAAATCAAATGACATACATCTTAAAATTTCTAACTCCATTCTGACTCTATTCTTCATGTCTTTTAGAATATTATTTTGTATTTCTCATTTCTTTATTTCACTGTATTGATTTCTGGACAATTTCTCCAGTTGCATCTTCCAATTTACTAATCCTCTCTTCACTTGTGGTTAATCTGCTATTTAATTAGCCCAATCATTTTCTAATTTCAGATATTGCATTTTTGTTGCTATGGTCTTTTACAAATTGCCTTGACAGCTGTGATACTGTTTTGCTCTTTACTCACATTTCTGATTTTGTTTATTTAAACATTTATTAATTTTGTATTTTATATATAATGCAAATATGTACAAGTTTTACTGGCCTGATTTTACTGCTAATGGTTCAATTAGATCTCACTCATGGTAGCTGGGTTCTTTCTGTACATGCTTTATGATTTTTTTCCCTATGACCTCATATTTCTTGCAACTTTGTATGTGAAAAAATGTGATATGTCTGGGTCTTTTGCTGATTCCAGATGCCTACAAGCACAACTAACATAAAACCACTTTGAATTAAATTATGACCCTACACTTTTTGATGATACAAAGATAATGAAAACTGAAAATCTAAGCCCATGTATCTTGGAATTCTCAGTATGTGTAACTACCAATCCCTATAACCTAAGTCTGTCTATCTATCTATCTAAAAAGATAAAGATAAATAATTTTTATTAAAAATTTTAAGATTACCCACTGAATGTCTATCAGACTTATGGCCTTATATACAGATTTAAAGTCTTCTTCCTACCCTCACAGAGACCCTAGTCTTTGCTTTCAGTCCTTCTCCAATGAATCATTCAAATCAAAGCTTTAGGCTGCTGAAGATTGGTAAATATCCCACATGAGTTACAGGTTTTAGTTTACTTCCCTGGATTTGTCATTTCTTATCGTTTTTGGTCTCTAAGCATTTTCTTTTCTCTCTTGAAAGCTTGGGTTGGCCTCATGGCTCATATTATTGTCCCTTTATCTATAAAAGTCTGTTTATTTTTGTCCCTTATAAAAAAATAAGACTTTAAAAATATGTCATAATCCTAGAGAAGAACACAGACAGGAACCTCTTTGACATTGGCTATAGCAACTTCTCAGTAGACATGTCTCCAGAAGTAAGAGAAACAAAACCAAAAATGAACTATTGGGACTTCATCAAGATAAAAAGCTTCTACACCGCAAAGGAAATAATCAACAAAACTAAAAGGCAACCTACATAATGGGAGAAGATATTTGCAAATGGTATTTGATAAAGGGTTAGCATCCAAAATCAATTCTAGAAACCAATAATCTAGTTAAGAATTGCACAGAAGACATGAAGACACATTTTTCCAAAGAAGACATACAGATGGCCAACAGACACGCGAAAATATGCTCAATATCACTCATCATCAAGGAAATACAAATCAAACTACAATGAGATATCACCTCCCATCTGTGAGAATGGCTAAAATTAACAATACAGGAAACAACAGATGTTGGTGAGGATACAGAGAAAGGGAAACCCTTTTGCACTGTTGGTAGGAATGCAAACTGGTGCCGCCCCTCTGGAAACAGTATGGAGGTTCCTCAAAAAGTTAAAAATAGAACTACTCTAAAACCCAGTGATTGTACTACTAAGTATTTATCCAAAGAATACAAAAATATTGATTCAAAGGGACACATGCACACCAATGTTAATAGCAGCATTATCAATAATAGCCAAATTATGGGATAAGCTCAAATCTCCATCAACTGATGAGTGAATAAAGATGTGATAGATAGACTGATAGATAGATAGATAGATAATCACACAAGAATATTATTTAGCCATCAAAAATAATGAAATCTTGCCATTTGCAACAATGTAGATGGAACTAGAGTGTATTATGCTAAGCGAAACAAGTCAGAGAAAAGCAAATACTATATGATTTCATTCATATGTGAAATTTAAGAAACAAAACAGATGAACATAGGGGAAGGGGCAGGGGAAAGAGAGGGAGGCAAACCATAAGAGACTCTTAACTATAGAGAATAAACTGAGAGCTGATGGAAGGGAGGTGGGCAGAGGATGATTAGTATTAAGGAGGGCATTTGTTGTGATGAGCACTGGGTATTATTATATGTAAGTGATGAATCACTAAATTCTACTCCTGAAACCAATATTACACTATATGTTAACTAACTAAAATTTAAATAAAAACTTGAAGCAAAAATAAAATCACCATCTCAAATAAAAAAGAATTTTTATTAAAAAATAAAGAAATAAATATATTAATTTCTTCTATTATCTAAGTCACAGGTCAGCAAACAATGGTTTGTGGGTAAAATACATCCCACTGCCTATTTTTAAAAATAAAATTTTACAGGAACACAGCCACAATAATTCACTTATGTATTTTATGGCTACTTTTGTGCTATAACATCAAAATTGAATAGTTGTCAGAGACCATCTGACTCACATAGCTGAAAATATTTACTGTTTTCCTTTTATAGAGAAGCTTTTCTGACCCCTGATATAAATCATCAGCAACTGACTTCTTTTACAACAATATCATGAGCCTAATAAAACAGCAAAGTGTTATTTAATTTGTGCATTAATTTACTTATGCATGCATATATTCAATATAGTTATTTAATACCACTGCAACGGACTATAACTTCTTTGATGCCATGAGCTACATATCTAAAAGGTTTAAGTAGCAGATCCATCATAGAAATATATTTAATAAATGCCTTTGATGATGATGATGGTGATGGTGATGATGATATCCTGAATTCCCATAATTTTCTAATCCATGACAGATCTAAAAACAGATATCATTTTAGAGACTTAAATGTACTTGTCAAGTCATTTTGGAATGTGGTAAATCACCTTAATTGGGTACGTTTTGCCTCCAGGAATCTTAACTGCTTATGTTCTCTGACATTCTTACTGATAAAACTCATTCCCATAGATTAAAGCTATGAATGTTACTCACTTTTTAACATTATAGCTCTTATTACAGGGAAATATCTTTACTATTAGTATAATATCCCATGTCCTCCCACAAAAGAAGAAATACACATTTGCATAGAAACAATGCAATATTCTAGTGATAGCTCTTCACTACTTATTTTTAGAGTGTGTATAGCCTCAACTATTCTGGTCCACTCAGAAAAACAGAAATATACATATTATTTTTTTGAAAATGTTCTTTTTGAAAATGCTCCTGACAGAAGATGGGAGATACAGTCTGCAGAGTAAAAGAAATGGCTGAATAATAATAATAAAGAAAATACTGTCATAAGGGAAAAAGAGAAATACATTAGAAAACTTTATTCCTAGGATAGGGAACACAGTACTTGATGAGACAAGCCAGGAGTGAATGAGTAAATGGTATTTACTAGATAGAAGGAAGTGTCCAATAAAATGAATATAGAATACATGCAAAATGTCCCTGATGGAAGGATAGTGTGCTGGATAGAAGGGACAGCTGGCATTTGTTGAAACACATGAGTGACATGTCCTAGAGAAAGAAGGAAAGTGCTGGGTGTAATGGCAGCTAGTGTAGAGAGCACGGACAGCAGGTTTTCTGCAGAATAATGTTGTTCGTGGCTAGTAGTGATCTGCGAAAAATGTAAGTGAACAGTTTTGACAGAGCAGCATGTGATAGGGAATAAACTAACTAGAATATCTGGCTGCCATGCAACTGACTAAGGGAAAAATGTATGGGTACAAAACCAAGCTGTAATCTCTTCAGAAACCAAGCAGTAAGTCTGAGAAAGGGAAAAAAAAAAAAAAAAAAAAAAAAAAGAACTATATTCTGAGACAGAAGTGAGTAGCACAGCATTTCAATTCAAGATTTGTATGACAATCTTTCATTTATGTTAGGAAAAAGCGTTGTAGAATGCTAATGAATAAGTTACAAAAATTTATAGTGGGAAAATACTTGGTCATTTGCTCATTTCACTGTTTAAACTATTTATTTCCTATTAGTGTGGCTGTCCTTAAGTAAAGAGCATTTACTGAATGAACTCCATGAACAGAGCACATGTAAAGGACTTAGTGGGGAGAGAGAGGTATAGTAGAGGTGATTCTGATTGTGAGGAACAAGTTTCTAGCTTAAATAAAGACTAAATTCAATGCACAGAACACTAAAAATACACCACATCGAATATATGTGCAGTGGTCCAACATAAACAAATTTCTTAATGTAAATAGAAATATGTCAGTTTCGCAAATGTTAAATGCCACATCAATATCGCCAAAAATATCCATGACTGCTGTTTTAAAGTGCCATTATAAAGCAAATAAAGTCAAGTAGCTCTGGGGGTTATTAATAATAGCTGTAGGATTTGGATTCTATAGACAAAGAAACATGAGATCTTCCCCAAGGATCATTATTATAGGAATCTCATTGTGTCCCAAACTTACCTATGTTTATTGACTGTCAAACCCTGATACAAGACTTATCTGTTTCAAATGGCTGTTCCTAAGTGATCCTGAATGTTTGAAATGTTTGAAATATAATAGCTTTGTGAAATCTGTTTGTGATTTAACATTCTTACAATATATCTTATTATAGAGGCTATTATTTTCATAAATCCTATAAAACAATGAATAAATACTTGCAAGCAGGGTTTAATAGATGACATCAAAATGATTCAACACAGTATTTTTTTGAAAGTATGGTGAGATGCATAAGGAAGAGGCTCTCAGAAGTGCTGACAATACTACTGAAGCAGATTACCTTAAAAGAAAACACATATGGTTCCATTTTGTGCCTTCTCGCTCAACTAAATATGTTTAGAGGCATAAGCTTGCAACCTGCTGAGTGAATCCTATTTTATCCATATGAGGATTACAAAACTAAAGAGGAGACAGTTAAAATTATTCAGTTACTTTTTTATAATTCGAGATGAAAACATGAGCAAATACGTGGGCTTCCCTTTTCTTCCTATAGGTTTAGGCCCAAGAATTAATTTCTTTTCCTTCAATGAACTATCTGTTGACCCTCCTGATTCCCCAATCTCTATGACTCTCAGGCCTCCAAAATTCAATGCCATTTTGTTTGACCATAAGAATTCTTTAAATTGGGAAGGAGAACATTTTGGGTAAACACCAAGGAAATAGTAGCCAATTATCACTTCACTCTATCTACAATTTCCTTCATCCACATACTCTAACAGTGTCCATTCTGAGATATAACTCAACCCCCACTTCTCATTCCAGCCAGTTACTATCCTATCTTCCTTCTCTCTTTCATAAACTTTGTGAATGTCTTATCTATCCTCACTGTCTCTATTTATTTGTACCCAAACTTTCCTTAAAACACTCCTATCTGGCTTTCCCTCAAAACAGTTCTGAAAAATAACTTTGGTTCAGTCATTAATTACTTCTACATTAAGCTTTTGTCCTCTCCATTTCTTGATTTCTCAGTTTTAGCACTGTTGATTATTCCCTTCTTAATACTTTTCCTTAGCTTCTGTGACATCCTAATTCCTGTTTGTTTGTTTGTTTGTTTGATTTATACCCAAGTGGAACTACTTCTTCAGCTCATCATTCAGGCTTTAAAGGTTGAGATTTCTCAAAGCTCCCTCTTAGAGTCTGTTATCTACTGGCACTGCATTTTTCATAAAGGTATCCTGATCCATTACACTGGCTTCAATTATTATCTATAGTCACATAATTTATACATCAGTAGCCTAGGCTTCTCCTTTGACCTGTAGACTAAGCCCCCTGCCTACTCATATTGCTTCCTCCATGACTTGAAAATTTCAGAATAGGTCTAAAAATAACCCACACCTCCTCCATCCTGGTGTATGGCCCCTCTCTCCTTTAAGTTGTGCAAACCAGAAACACAGGAGTAAGCCTTGACTCCTCCTCTCTCCACATCCAAATCTAAAGAATCTTTAAGATTTGTCAACTTCATCTCCTATATGTCTCTAGAATCCATCCATTTCTCTACAGCTTCACCACCATTACTCATTCCAGGTGTTTCCTCCACTGTAGCTCAAAAAAAATTATTGAATTCTGTCTTCTTTTCTCAGCATTCATCATCTGTTATTAAGGTGAACAAGTGGGATGAGTACCTAACAAGAGTTATTGCCACCAATTGTTCTCTAGTCCAGAAAATCATCTACAATGCTCTCAAAGTCACTGTCCTTATTTTTTTAATTTTTAAAAAGATTACAAAAGAATATTGTTGTGTAATAACTTGTTTGATGACAGTTACCAATAGAAAAAAACTCGAATTCCCTATCTTAACTGTGACTCCCACAATTTATTCCCAACCTTTCTCCAACTTCATTTCAGAATATTCTCCAACCTCATCAACTCTAATTGCAAGCCAGAGTGAAGTTCCTTGTCACCTTTCCCTGGGCTTACCTATTTCTTTTATGATTCTTCAGGCTTTTATATTGGATGATTTCTCCGTCTCATACACTCCTCTCTATTCTTCCAGACAGAAGTCAAATATTACTTATAGCCTTCTTTGACTGCTTCAGATATAATTCTTAATCTTCTGTACTTCTTTACCTCTAGATCCATATATCCATTTTAGTATGTACCATGCAATATTTTCAAATCTCTGTTTAATAGATATATCCTCCCAAGAAGACTATGTGCTTTGCGATGGCAAGTGTTGTTTTAGTTATCTTTTGGTGCTTATCACACATAATAGGTGTTCAACAAAAGCTTTAAGCTGAAGTATTAGACTATAAAATCACAAGACATAAATAAAGTTTTAATAGAATATTTAAGTAGGAATGTTGTTATATGTGTATTTGATGCCTGGTTAAATTAAAAGCAAGATCACATGTAGGGAAATATAATTGAGATGCCAAAACCAACACCATGGAGGAAAGTAGGTGTGGGGGTCACCAGCATAAATAGATAGATACTGACTTAGCATAAATAGAAAGAATGACTTAAGCCTATTGTACCAGAAATAACTCAATGGTTAAAAAAAGATTAAAAGAAGAAGTATATATGTACATTTGTTAAGGTACGTTCTGGTGGGCAATATTTTGGAGTGACCTCTTTTGAAAGTCAAGAATGTAATTTCCTGGTCCCTTACCTGGTTCTAAGTGACTTTAGTCAAACAATTCCATTGTTTCAGATATATTAAGGTCCAGACCACAAATTCTTTAGTTTCTTTTTCATTTTTTAATACCCTACAGGTCTCCCTTCCTTCCTCCAGAGCTCCAGAGCTCCTTTCAGGCATATTAAACTGTTTGCATATCTATTAATGCTCCATATTCTTTTTTAAATTTGCACTTCTTTTTTGCACGCACTTTTCCTCTGCCTGAAATACTCTTCCCTCTTCCTCTTACTTATGATTAGAGTGTCAACTTAGCTTCTTACACATCCAGAAACTTACCATAATTTTGCAAATTAAGTTAGATGTCCCTTTATGTCTGACCAGAGTAGCTGCTATGTCTTCATGTCATAGCACATATTACATTACTGTGCAATTGCCCATTTATCTGTATCCTTCTCTAGATTATAAATGGAAGGATAAGTACTATATATCTTAATTGTAAGTGCCTCCCTAATGCTCAGAACTCTCCCTGGAACCTAGTAGGAGCTCAATAAATATGTGTTGAATGATTACCTAGGCTTCTTCAGAGAACATCTTTCTCCATAATACCATGTTCTGTTACCAACATGTTATTTCTCTCTGCTTGTGCTAACAAGCTGAGCAGGAAGAGGCCAGACATAATTTCATTCTGTTCTCCACATTTAATTATTGGGACTATATTCTCTTGCAAAACCAGACATCTCGGTCATGGCATTTTATGTACTTTGATCACTGAAGTTACTGACCCTGCTCTCCTTTCCTTTGACATCACAATTCCCAGATTTTTGACCTGCCAAGGTCATGGATATCACTGGTTTCCTGACCCTTGCTTTGATTTTATGGTTTCTGGCTTGTCAGCATGCTGCCAAGAACAGAGAGTCCACATTATTTGGTTACTGCTTTGACCTCAGGTCTTCTGGGTGCTTGGCTAATTCCTGATTTATAGCAATCTCAGAAATCTTCATTCCCAGTTTCATCATCTCAAACCCAAGCCTCAGTCCAGATTCCTGTTGGTTCCAGGCAATGATCTGACAAAACCTGACTTAGGTCCTCTTGGAAAAATGACTCAAAAAACTGGTACCTACATATAATTAATAAAATCCACAGAATATTGAAGGCTGAAGAATGGCTTACCTAATGTAAAAAGTGTTAAGATGTTTACTAGTCTTGTATTATGATGTAAAATGGAACTAGAGCAAATTAATATTGTTTTTCTACATATGAATTTATGAGAGATAAAAATAACATGTATTGTCAGAATTATGTGGGTATTACAAAGGAAAATATTATTATTTTAACTATGAATATTGGATTATTACATTAGTAGCAGTAGATTAAGTATACTGTTTTATTTAGTTTGGTATGAGATTATAGGTGGGATATATGATGCATATTTGGAAACATGAGGTGTAAAGGATGGTAGGTATTTTGCCCTGAAACTATGTACCCAAGTTTGTAAGCCCTAGCTGAAGTTGTAAAAGGTGTGCAAGCTGGCAAAAAAAAAAAAGGCAGAAATACATAATCATGATACATAAGAAGATATTTAAGATCGAGACAGAAACAGGGAAAGGACCCACAACCAATGAGAAAAGAGAATACTAATGTCCATTGAGGAAATTTCTATTCCCCTCTATTCCTGCAAGGGGAGTTTGAAGAGGATAAGATAGATAATAATATGTAAGACTACAAGGAAGTACACACGTTTGATATTTCATGACAGAGCGTGAGGGAAACTGAGTTGTATGCATAGATCCTTTTGCCTTAGGATTGCAATTACCTATAGCAATGTTACAAAGCTGGCTCCCTTGGTCCAAGAAAAACAAATATGAAAAAAAAAAACAAACATGGGTGGGGGTTGCATGTATGTTTTCCTGAGAGAGCATTTCTACCATCATTATTTTTTTTTCTTCATACATTATCCCCTAACTTTTGGACACAATGACTGCCTGGAAAAGTGGCCTGGACTGTCTTCTACTTATGTTTAGTTCATACATTTATTTTTGTCATGGAGAATTTTAGGGCCATGTCAAAATTTAGGCAATATGTACTGAAGATACATTGACAATCAGAATTTGGACAGCTAAGATTCTTAGGGAATATTCAAAGATGATACTGCTTTGGAAAAACTACATTGTAATACTTTGAAATCCCCATTAAAATACAAAAACATGAAATACATTTAATTTGCTATACTAACCATCACTATAGAAACTGCCCAAAGCAGAGAGTTCATCCAAAATCTGTCACTGAAAAGTAGGTGGTAAGTGAACATTACTCCCCAACACCTCCAACTCAGTATGAACTGACAGCTAACAAACTGCATTTTAGATGCAATTTTTTGCCATAATATAAATTTTCTTTGAACCAAAATATAAGGCACAGGATAAAGCTGGTCACCACATGATTTCACAAGAAGGGCACTATTTCTGAGATCCTTAAACTTAATATTCATTTGTACTTATAACTTCAGTGGTACTTTTGGTATCTTTATAAAAGGATCTTTATAATATATAAAGATGTGTACTTTTCAGTATAAAATGGTTATGTTTTTCTTACTAAGTCATATAGCTTTTTACTATAATCATGCAGTATAATAAAGACAACTGATTTTTGGCAGTTCTTAAAGTCCTAAATTAAAGTTAGGATTCCATTATAATTTTCAATGCTTGCCCTTACCCCCAAAGTATGCAGAAAAAGGAACTGAACAACAACAAATAGCAATTAAATACCACCTTTTTATGTTCTATCTCTTTACTTATTTCCCTCCCTGCAAAAGAAAATGAATGAGTGAATACATACATACATACAACATACAATTAGGCTCCCTCTGTGGTGTATTCCTTTGAAAAATGCTCTGGACTTCTGACCAAAACATGTACATGCACAATCTCCTTACCACACCTCAAGACTAAAATACATGCATGCACATGTGCCCCCCCACCCCACCACACACACCCTACTGCCCTATTTTTTTTTCCACAATTCTTCAATCAGGGGTCTTTATGTATTTTTTTATCATTTTATTTGGGGTCATTTTTATCAGTGGGCCAAATAAATCTAAAGTAAATTCTTCACGATCTCTATTAATTACCAAATCCATTTAAAAATTCAATAGAACATCTATAACTACTTGTCATAAATATGTATGTATGGTAGGACATGTATGGTTGCTTTTGTAAATATGTATGCATACACACACCCACACCAGCATAGAAATAACCAAGCTAAGTAGCATTGCTATTTATTTAGAAAAACTTCCACAAAATGTATAAAGATAGAAACTTCAGAAGTAATAATCACAGGGGCACCTGGGTGGCTCAGTCGGTTAAGTGTCCAACTTCGGCTCAGGTCATGATCTCATGGTTTGTGAGTTGGAGCCCTGCATCAGGCTCTGTGCTGACAGTTCAGAGCCTGGAGCCTGCTTTGGATTCTGTGTCTCCCTCTCTCTCTGCCCCTCCCCACTCACGCTATGTCTCTCCTTCTCAAAAATAAATAAAACGTTAAAAAAATTTTAAAGAAGTAATAATCACGTTTTAAATTAGTTAAGTTTATGATGAATGAACACAAACTCAAGCCACATTTCTGCAGTTGTAATCAGCAAATTATTGAGGATATAATTCTCTCTCCAGAGTCAGTATAGGCATTTCTTGACTCAGAGAATTGAGGCTCTTTCAAGGAAGTAACACATAGAAATTAAAGGAGTTCTAAGCATTATAATCCAGAAATAGTTGAATATATAATAAATGAAGAGTAAGTACAGTCCATATAATGAGTATATAACTTGACATACTAACAAAAACCTCTTGTCAAGGATTAGACCCTACTTAGCCTATTAAAAAATAAATGAGTTATTGCATTTCTATTTATTGGCAATGGAAAAACTGTACAAGAACTGAGAGAGTTAATGGAAAATTAATAATAAAAAAAGGAAAAAATGATAAAAGTAGTGTGTTGGATGAGATATAGGGTCATAGACATTTATATAGTCAAGAGAGGAGAAGATTGAAGGGGATTTGATCACAGTCTATAAATACCTTACAAGTATCTGTATAAATGAAAGAATGTGATTATTCAAAAGCATCAGAAGATGGGAGGACAAGGAGCACTGATCTGAAACTAAAGAAGAAAATGTTTCAGCCTTATATTATATTAAGAAATACTTTGCAACAGTAAGAGGATTTGGCATTAGAAATAAAAACCAAGGACAATACATAAAGTTTAGAGAACGCCTGAAAATGAGGTACCTATGAGTACAGAGAATAAATCAGAAATGATGAAGGGAAGAATGGAAAACAGTGAAGCTCACAGGATCAGAAGATACACTTGTTCATGATGTGTGAAATATGTTAGCTGCTGGTCTGTTATGCATGATTCTCCATTAAGTCTCATCCTAGGAAACTATACCAAAACTGGGAAAGCAGTTTATATAAATGAAAAAATTTAACCTGTACTTTAATCAACTATTCTACTATGATACTCAATTATTTCCAGTTTTGGGCTATGTTCTTGCGTTTGATAAAGAGCAATGCATTTACGTGCTGATAGCTAGAGTTCACAATAGATCACACATAGAGATATACACATAGCATACTCTTTATAATTGCCTTAATTATACAGGCTCAGAACCTCTCCTAAAGAAAGTTAAAGAATAATAACAACAATAATAGTGAGATCACTAAAACAAATACATATCTTTCTATAATACTTTTCCATCTAAGAAAAAAGGAAAACCTGTATGTCTCCTTTCCTGAAAAACACATTAGCATAGGGGTGCCTGGATGGCTCAGTCGGTTAAGTGTCGTCGGTATCTTTGATTTCTATTCAGGTCATATTCTCACAGTTCTTGAGATGGACTGTCAGCCCAGAGCCTGCTTCAGATTCTTTCCCTCTCTCTCTGTCCCTCCCCAAGTCTCTCTCTCCCTCTCTCAAAATAAAAATAAACTTTTTAAAAAAGACATTAGAGGAGCACCTGGGTGGCTCAGTCGGTAAGCATCCGACTTCAGCTCGGGTCATGATCTCGCAGTTCGTGGGTTTGAGCACTGCATTGGGCTCTATCCTGACAGCTCAGAGCCTGGAGCCTGCTTCAGATTCTGTGTCTCCCTCTCTCTCTCTGCTCCTCCCCCACTCACACTCTCTCTCCCAAAAATAAACATTAAAAAAATGTTTTTAAGACATTAGTATAAAAATAAATGTATATTCTCTAAATAATGAAAAATCCATCAATGTTGCTTTTAATCATTTGTTTTTTTCATTGTTCAAACTTTAGATTTTACTTTCTTCCTTCATTCTTTCCTCTTATGAGTGGACCTTCTATCATCTTATCAAAAGCTTTGAACTTTTTTAAGAGAGGTGCTTTAAGGAGTAAGAAGAAGCTTGCTGCTTCCTAGGTGCAGGGTATAGTTGACGACGAACAAAGGAATTACTGCAAACAAGGAAGTGTTTAGCTGAAGTTAAATGAAAGGAATTTGCTGTGGTCCCAATTCATTAATTCCCTCACTTTAAAACAGACAAAAAAAGGAAATACATGTAAAAAAATTCTGATCATCTTCTATGTATCAAGAGATCAACTAAGTAGATCTAAGAGTATGGGAAAATTCTGGGGTGCCTGGATGGTTGAGTGTCCAACTTTGGCTCATGTCATGATCTCACAGCTAGTGAGGTGGAGCCCCAGGTTGGGGGCTGTGCTGACAGCTCAGAGCCTGGAGCTTGCTTTGGATTCTGTGTCTCCCTCTCTCTCTGTCCCTCCCCAGCTCATGCTCAGCCTCTCAAAAATAAACATTTAAACAAATTAAAAAAAAAAAAGAGTATGGGAAAATTCTATATAAAGATGATTTTGATCCAATCAAAGGCATTTGGCCTGATGTGTTTCACTTCCTTAGTTTCTTGTAATTACTTCGTAATGATCAATACATTGCAGGTGGAGAAAGTGGAAGTTTTTAACAGGTGAAAACTGGCTGTCTAGGAGTTCATGATAGGGTGAGGAATCTATAGGATACTAGTCCTTATACTGTTGACAAGGATGACTATATAAAAAGGCTGGATAGAAAAGTAAGTGGAGCCAGAAAGGGATGACATCCTTAGAGAGCAGAGAATATTTAATAAGAGCACATGATAACGAAAAAAGCAGATTCAGAAGGTATTAAAAATTGGAGAAGGTAGAAATCACAGAGATGATAAGCAGAAGAAAGATTTCAGAAATGTGAAATTGTAGAATTTATAATCTGAAATCAGAATGGAGTGGTCACTGGGTTTTGTGCTGGAATGGAAATGCTAGTTAGTGATTGTCAGCAAGGAAGCCAAAAGCTCTTAGTTGGTGAGATAAAGTATTTTAATAATTGAGATCTTAGAGTTATGTGGATTTTTATATATTTTACGAATCATAAACAAAATAGAAAATATATTAATTTAGATGTTCAAGTGCAAGTAATTTCATTTGACTTTTATATTAAGAGCATTATAGACCAAGTTCACCAAATTAAATTTAATTCATTCTTTTGTCAAATATTCTTTTGTAGCACATGATTAGAACAATTAGAACACTTGATTATTAAATTTCACTGTCTTAGGCTTAACATCAAAACATGACAATGTCTAAAAATGAATAAAAGAGCTAGAATATAAAGAGGGATACAGAATATGTAATCTTACTGTATTAGCTCCTATGACTTCTCTTTTTTGTTCCTACTAAAATATATATATTGCTTTGATGACTGATGAGATAGCACAATTTCAAATTTTTCCTCTCTTCTTCCCTTCCCTCCCTCCTTCTCTCATTCCTCTTAATCATCTAATTTGAAATGTTACTTAATAAGCTTAAATCAATTATGTGCCCCATACTTAAGACTGGCCTATAATATTATTTCTTAAATCACACATTTTAGAAGACTTCAGGACCTAACTAATGGAATTCTTGAAAAACCTATCAAAGTGTTTCAGAACATAAGAAATATATCAATGGGACAGAAACAGTTCTTCATTATGCTTTACACACAATTTTGCTCAACTGCTTATTTTAATTAGAGCAGAACTCTAGCTTCTGCTCATTGGTTTAGCATGAGCAATAAAATGAAGTTTATTTAATTTTCTAAAATAAGTAAAGCAGAGTAAAGTTAATTAAAAGTTAATTACAGAATAATGAATCATCTACCCTTGCTGTGCTAGTGTTGCCCAGATGATTAGATGCTGTCCTTCCTGAATACACTTCCATTCCCTTAAGCTGAGTATTCACTTCATTCAGTATAAGGATTTTCATTTGTGTAGTTGAAAAGTTTATGTTGCCTTCTTCTAAAGCTGTCTTTTTAGGAAATAAACTCAGACATAGAGGTACGTACACACACCTTCCTAGTTTCTCTTTTTATATGCTTTCCCCAGGCATAATTTTCATTTAGACTTCTGATTGCCTTTTAAATTTGACAGAATATACCTATAAAATTCGTTAGTAATTGTTTCATTTCCCAGCATGGCATGTGTAGTTAACCTTGAAAGACGGATTGGGCGTTAACTGTAGTGAACCCAACCTTTGCCAGTATCACAAAGGTCACGGATCTGTTCTCTCTAGCCCTGCGTCTTCAAATAGAAGGTTTTGTACATATTGGAATTAGAATGCTTTTACTGCTCATTAATTCATCATTAAAATGATGTTAACTAATCATTCTCTATAAGGCTCTGGTGTACAGATTTTCTGGCTTGAATTGCTGTAGCTTGGCTCCCAGCCACTTATAACTTGCTGAAAACAGTGCCATTCATGTTTTTGGTAGATTTAAATCTTTTGTGAAATTGTATCGTAAGTAGCGGGTCTTATAAATTGCACTGGAAATATAGTATGGCTTATACTGAGAGTATCTTAATTTTTATGAATGGATATATGCATGGAAATACTTGAATTTCAATTTCAATTTGGCAGCAGGCTTCTCATAGTATAAGGAATAATGTAAAATGAATATTATGTCCTCACCCCAATTATGTGTCTTGCATCTTGACATCATAAATACTAAGGCACTGTAGCAAATATTGCCACTTAAAATAGGGAAAGAAATGAATTGGTGTACTTAGGGTATTTACTGATGATATGTCCAGTCTATGGAAAAAGCTGCAAACTATTAATTTTGTAAAATTATATGAGATTGGATACAAGTGTGTTATGCAGTAACTACAAACAATTGAGTTGTTGAACCTCATCCATAATCCATAATTTTTCAACCCTCTGCTAACAGATATATCTAGAAGCATTCATTTCCCCACATGTTTTTAATCAGATGTTAGATAATAAGGAAACAGGTAGAAAAGATCCAAAAATAAAGTTTCAAGAGGATCTTTTGCATGGGGACTGTGAGAAGTTGGAAGACAGGGTGTGTTCCTGCTTTCACAACTTCCTAGTTGTCATGCCTTTATCTTCACTATTCTAAAGCTTTCTCTCATTCTTCTTTTGCCCCTGCCTTTCTATTCTAGTTATGTGTGCAACTTCACTCATATCCTAATTTTCTGGTTCTCAATTTTCCAAGCTTTAAAATGATGAGTATAAAGACTCAATAAATAAACAAATCGTCTTTCACTTTAGAAATGCTGACTTCTATTTTAAATATCATTTTCAAATGTGGATCCAAAAATTCGTATTCATATCCATTTCACAAACACAGATATTGGCTGTTCTTTTCATTTGCTTATGAAAAATATGCCAAATTAGGAAAGCACAATTTTATAAGGTGAGTTGTTCATTTATTTATTTTTCTTGGCTTTAAAATTTTATGATAATGTTATTTAGTATCTATGTGATTCAGACACCTTTACTTAATAATACTTGAAATTCTTCATAAAGAAAAATAAAATAATTCAACCCATACTATAAATTATAGGTATTTCACCATAAGCAGAAGTAAACAGTATACACTCAATAATGGAAATTCCTTCTTTTGGCTTTTTGGTTAGAAAGGGAAATGGTCAAATCAATGCCAAAATATTCTGTGTTGTTTTTTTTTTAAAGTTTATTTATTGTTGAGAGAGAGAGAGAGAGAGAGAGAGAGAGAGAATGGGGGGAGGGGCAGACAGAGAGAGGGAAGCACAGAATCGGAAGCAGGCTCCAGGCTCTGAGCTGTCAGCACAGAGCCCAACCTGGGGCTCTAACTCACAAACCATGACATCATGACCTGAGACAAAGTCAAAGGCTTAAATGACTGAGCCACTCAGGTGCCCCACTAAGTCTTTTAAATTTTTTTTAATTTTTTTTTTTTAGTTTTATTTATTTTTGAGAGGGACAAAGTGTAAGCAGGGGAGGGGCACAGAGAGAGGCAGAGAGAGAATCTCAAGTAGGCTCCACAATGTCAGCGCAAGGCTAAAATTCATGAACCATGAGATCATGACCTGAGCTGAAATCAAGAGTCAGACGCTTAACTGACTGAGCCATCCAGGTGCCCCAAATATGCTAAGTTTTTATAAACAGCTTCATAGTGTCTTCACTGCTGGAGCAGAACTAGGTTTCAAGTGTTTCATTCTCCACAGAGACAAGTTTGTGATTAAAGACTATAGTCTTAACAATCAC
Organism: Panthera tigris; assembly: GCF_018350195.1. Taxonomy (NCBI): domain Eukaryota; kingdom Metazoa; phylum Chordata; class Mammalia; order Carnivora; family Felidae; genus Panthera; species Panthera tigris. The sequence goes on from NC_056661.1 coordinate 132,811,741, forward strand.
AAATCATTTCTATAAGAACCCAAAAGAGAAAAACAGATTATAAAGCATCCTACAAATATAAAGATCTATTGTTTTGTGTTATTACCTTTTACTATAACCAATTTGTACATTTACTTAGAGTTCAAGTTCTATTATTTTTATGTGATTACTCCAGTTAATGAATACGCAAACATACAGTTGATATGTCAAGATCATCCAGTTAATTTATAATTTAGCACAAAATATGACTGGCAGGTAGTGCCATAAAACATTTAATTTCTTTGCATTGAATCATACGCATCACCTATTTTAACAATAATACAGTATATAAATATGTTCATAAGAATTTTTTATATATTGAACTAATTATTTTTTGATGTTTTTGAGCTTTTACTGAATCAAAAGTTTAAACATTATAAGCAGTATAAAAATAGCAGCACCACGTAGGAATTATGAGAAATCACAGAGGAAATAATAATGCAGCAAGTGCTCACACAGATAAGGGTCAGAGTGTATTTCAAATATATATATATATATATATATATATATATATATATATATGTGTGTGTGTGTGTGTGTGTATGTATTAAACACATATCTGTGTATAAAATAATAGTATAAATATACGTATTAAATTAAACACATGCAACATGTATTAGAACACCTAGTTTATAATAATTATTAACCATATAGAGTGAGAAAAACAAGCAAATAAGTAACTAAATTTTAAGACAATTAGTACAGTAGGGCAGGATGTATTTCCTGTATATATAAAATAAGTGAATGATGGGAGATCAATGGACATAATATGTTCATTAACATTTTTCTCCGCTTCACAGAAAATTTCTGCTCAGTATACTATAAGAAAACAAAAACTATGCAAAATGAGTCTCAAATGTCTTTAACACTGCCAGCTAAATTAATCTCTGAAGGAAAATATAAATTCATAAACCACTGCCAATCTGAGAATGTTGTTTAGGGACCTGTGCAACACGGTAACACACTGAGCAGACTGACAATACAGTCCTTCTCTAATGCAGTATTTGCAGAAAGAAAAAAACTTTTTGCTGGATTCATTACCCAAGATTGAGATTCCTGCTTTTAGAACCCAAAGAAGACTCTGCGCTGCCTGTTGATCTCCAATGCTGCTTGAGATAAGAGAGGCAGGATGGTAGCACTTCTAAAAGGGACAAGGAAAACCAATGACTCAATTATAAGAACAGCATGTTTGCTACAAGTTGGTCTACTCTGAAGCCAGGCTACTGGCTACTTCACTTACTATCACTCCCCTCTTGTCCCATTGGTTTTCTCTCCATTCCCTAAACACACCAGTCGTGCCCCTCCTGCCTCATGACCTTCGTGGCCGTTCCTTCTTCATGGAACATGTGTTTCCTGGATATGTGTATGTTCTTTCCTTTACCTCCTTCAGATCTTTGATCAAATGTCAATCTCTCAGTGAGACCTTCCCTGATTGCCCACTTAAAACTGCAATCCTTCTCCAACCCTTCCAATAGTCCTTGCCTACTTTAATTTCTCATAGTTTTCTTTATTGTCTGTCTCTAATCACTAGGATGTAAGTTCCCTGCAGCGAACAGCAGTTTTTATCACTTCTATTTACTGATGTATCCTCAGTCCTAGAACAGTGTCTGGTACTTAGGTGCACTCAGGTAAAACATTTTTTGAGTGAATGAATGTGAATCATTAAGATATCTCATGGAATGAAAGAGGAGAACAGTTTTCTTCCAAAAGAACAGCATGATTATAAAACACACTTATTTCTAACAATATAGGTCTAAGTACTACACCTTGAAGCCAAGTAAGCCAAACTCCTAGGTCATGTCTATCTTTGACTCAGCCAGATATGTTTTTCTCCATGTGCTGATTGTGTAATCTCTTCTGCTCCAGTTCCCTTTATCCCACACATCAACAACTACTCTGGCTGCCAACTGGAGCTCATCTTTCACTTCCATAGTATTAAGGGAAGTATACAAGGGAAAAGAACACAAGCAGGAAATGTAATCCTTCACTTTCATAAAATTAGAACACTAGCTTATGTTTACTTGACTGACCTCATCTCATACCCCTCCTATTCCCACACTCCTTGAAAATCAGGAAGCAGAGAAGAAGCAGGACAATTTTAAGCTTAATATTAATTAAAGTGAATTATAAGCCCAATAATTTCCTACAGCAATACTTCAAGGGTTATGTTGACAGATCTACTGAAGGCAGTTAAAGTCATATAACTTCCCCTTGCCAAAACAACAAAACCTAGCTAAAGAAATTCTTAAACATTTCCTTTTTCATTCAAGTATAAGATTATTTATTGGCTTTACTTAACCTACAAAAAATGATCAAATATGTGGGGGTTGGGAGAAAGGGTATACTAGTTTTACAAGCAACTATTCCCACTTGCAAACTAGATAACTAAAAGATGAGTTGGCGATCTTAGCCCTGTTCCAGGTAACAGAGAGGTGTCTACATCACAGAAAAAGTCACTGCTCTTGAAACATTTTGAAAGGCTCAGCAAAAATCAAAAGGTCAACTGACTCTGAGATTAAATCAGACATTGAAATTTTAAAAAGTGCACTATATATGAACATGTATTACCTCCTTTATGCAAATAACATCAAAAAGTACTACATTAGAAGAGATTAGACCTACAAAATATAATCCATTCAAATTAGAAATAACTTTAATTATGTTACTTTGCATTTGTATGTGCCAAACAAAATATAGAATAGTCCCCAATATTAAAAGTTATAGAACATAATCTAATTAAGCCTATGCTTTCATAATGATTTCACAATGTCAAAACAGTAAATTTCAAAATCAACCCTGTGGAAGTAAATGAATCAAACTGGCTTGCCATTTTAAACACAAACACCAGTCATTTGAGAGTCAGTGTTGAATATCAGTTAAGGACATAGTATTTAGAGCCATCTTCCCTCGGTTTAAATCTTGATTCTGCTGAGAGCTCTGTGACCTTGGCAGAGTTACTTAACATCTCCGTTCTCTAAGTATATTCTCTCATATAAGGATAACAATGGTCTCTAATTTGTCAAGTTAATTGAGGATTAAATGAAATAGTGTGAAGAAGGCTTGTGATGATGTCAGGGAAATACTAACCGTTTAATAAATAATTATCTGTTTTAGCCAAAGAGACTGGGGTGACAGGGCGCCGGGAGGATTAGGGTTTAGCACATCCTGGAAATTGTTACAGATTACATTTTTTAGCTAAAAAGAGAGGAGGGAAACCTTTGTTTTTATTAAAAGAAATCAGTACAAAGGTGAGTTTAGGCCAGGTGATCTTAGGCCAGGTAATCCCCCAATTATCCAGAATCGTGAAGGTTCTATGCAGTGTCCTTCTCCAAACTCTACAGGTCTATAAGAATAATGGATTATGGAGTTAGAGCAAAAACATTTTTAAAATTATCCCTCAACCATTACTTTATAGATTTTCAATGTAATGGATCACCTTATCTAAAAGTTAACTCAGGTTAGTTTCAGATCATCTTTTTAAAATATATACATTAATTCTATATGTTATGAGCAAGGTTTTCAACTAAAACTGTCTGTTTTCTCTATGCCTTGGAGTCATATAGATGTCAGCCAAATTATTACACACTGACTCGATAGAAAATTTTGTTTAAAACATATATACATAAAGGTTTAGAAGTCAACACTGTCTACATGAAGATTTTCTCTTTAGTTTTGTTATGCAAATTTAATTATAGAATATATATGACAACTTGACACTGGTTAATCCGGTAAAGTCCATTTAAGTAGCACTCATATTACTGTTCCACAAATACCTTCACCTGAATAAATATTTATTTTCTTATCATAATTGTGGAAAAGTTAACAATGCCAAAGTGGCTCAATTACTTTTCATTTAAGATATCTTAAATTTTTAATTAAAGCTCTCCACTTGCAATTTGAGATCTCACACTTGGCTTCAGATATAAACTTGCTTATAGAGACACAAAGCATACTATGTATTTATAGGTGTTTCTACATATTTAGTATATATTTAATGAAGGTCAAGAATAAAACTGCAAATGAGGTTTATGGAAGTGTTGTAAAGGTTCATTATTGTCATTGTGTGGGAAAGTATAATTTTCTTAAGAGAGATGATGACATATACATAATAAAGTCCCTGTCCGTGTCATGACAGCTCAAGAGCATGCCATCGTTACCACCTATGTCACACCGCAGGTGTGCCTGCTACATGGGTGACAGCCGCTGACTTCTCTGATCAACACATAATTATCTCGGAATAAAAATGCACGTTGAAGTTAGCTGGACATAATGGATTGAAGACCCAGGGCAAAATTATCTCTATCATGGCACATAGCACCACCTGGGGGTAGGAGAGGGCTAGAGAGAGGTGTTGGCAATGATGCAACCTTGAGAATCCTGCTGTAGTGTGGGTACCTCTGGGGTGTTCATGTTTATCCTGCCTGTCTCCTTTTGGATATAAGAGGTCATTTGGTTAATGGTTAGGATGCTCCTGGCAGAGAAAGGTCCCACTGATCAGCGCTATTCTCCACTGATCTAACTGTATATCTCTCTCTCAGCATCTGGATAGTTTCCATTTGCAGAGTTCCCTTCCCCCATAAGATAATAAATATCATATCACAAGGATGGCAGTGCTCCTTCATGGAACACTGACTGTTTATTAGAGGCAAAAAAGTTTAAGAGAAATGCTAACAATGTTCATTAATGGCCCGCATCCAGGTTTAATGAGGCATGTCAATATGCGGACTGGGCAACATCAGTGGCATAATAGTGGTGGTAAATGGGAGTAATTGTATCCAATTGTACAGCACAGCTTCCAGGAATGAGCCCGAACTGCCAACTGACAATGACAGAGCAATTATGGGAAGGCAAGCGAGCTGTGTCAAATTAGCACTTGGTGAGAACTCATTTTTCAGAGATGTGCTTGCTCTACACCACCACAAGTGATAGCTACTTTATTGTGAGTGATAGGAAGACCAGCACTTAGACTGATGTTCTGATTTGTCAATAGCTGTATTTGAAAGCTTAGTGTCACAAATATATAGAGATATTCAGGGAGAGAGGCACACTGCTCATGATCCGAAGGATAAGAACGTTGCCGAGAAGGTCATCTGTCAGTGTGAGCTGTCAGAGAGAGATCACACTCTATGAAAAGGGAACATTCAGCCGACTTAAGTAATTACCTTTGACTGAGATTTGAAGATGTCTTCTTTTGTTGGCCTACATTGACTGCATAATTTATAATTTACTGCAATCAGCAAAGGGCCAGGACTTGTAACTAAGAAAATTCTTATTTTATTTCCCATAATTACTTTTCCTCTCTCTCTCTCTTTTTTTTTTTTTAACTCCTTTAGCATTTCAGAAGTGTAAAATGGGAAACTGATGAAATTGATTTTTCTTTCTTTTTTAAACAACTCAGTCTCAAGTACATCAGAAACAATGTATTTACTTTTGGCTGTTGTTTCACAGGGCCACACCTCCCTGTCATAACCCTATAAAGGGTATAAAACACCCCTTTATCCTTCATGTATTTTTTCTTGCTTTGTGGAATTACTAGGTAAAGAGGATAAAGGAATAATTCAATTTTGTCTCTCTACTGCAGAAGAATAATAAAGAAAAAAGCAGATTTAGAGTACTAAGCACGGAAATTGTAGTTCACATCCTCAGATACTCATCAGTTTGACTGAGTTCTCATAACTATAAAGAGATAAGTATTGTAGCAAATATTTCAGAACTATATGGATTAACAGAATTTTCAGTTCTTGTTGTCTTTTCCCCCTGGGACATCCTACAGGATCGGTGTTTGCAAAATAATTATTTTGCCTTTAATAACCTTATGAAAAAATATATTTTGTGACCCATTAAATCCTGGGTGAAATAAACATAAAAATTTTATTTTTTATATATTTTTTAGAAAAAGTGATTACTTAATTTTGTTAGCTAAAGTATAATAGGGGTCATGACAGTGTAGCTTTTGATTTTTTACTCACTGGGTTAAAAAAGAACCTCTGAGGAAATACCAAACTTCTACGGTTTGGCATTATTATAAAATTCTAGCTGCTTTTCTTTTTCCCTAATGGTGGCCAATTGATTAATGAATTGTAACTAAAAATTACCAAGATTAGCCTGCTTTCTGGCAAAAACTGTTGTTTAATTCTAGGTGTATTGATTTACTGAAGAGATATTGACAAAAGAATTAATTTAAGTACTTTAAGTCAATATTACTTGAGTAGAAACTCCACCTTTTTGGTTTAAAGAACTACTCTTAAGAACACTCCTTTATTAATATGTTGTAAAACTATTGTCACATAATAAATGTTCATTTCTTCCTATCTGAAAGTCTGCATAGGTTCACACTGCTTTTTCCCCCCAAGACCCATCAAACACTCATATTTGAAATTAATAATTATGGGTTTTTGGATGTTTGCTGATGTATTTCATGTTTCCTTTAAACTAACAATTCTGATAAAAAATATTTTGTTTTCCAGAGTTTACTATCTACTACCTGGGATTATTTTAAATTATACACTTTGATGTTTTTAAAACACAGTTTTAAATTATTTTTTTTAAATATTTCAGAATTCCTTGGACCATTCAGTTTCCCAGTTGTAGAGAGCTGTTTAATTCACAACGCCTTGAGTACAGGCCCGTCATCTATTCTATAGTGACTGTGCCACTTAATAATGGAATAGTGCATCAAAGTGGCACTTAGGTCTCAAATTGTTATGTATGACTGTCAAAGCGGCAAGAAAAAAGAATTAAAAAAGGGGTGGAGGGGGGAGAAAAACCCTTGATTTGTCTTTACTACTGAAATGTGAATTTGTCAGCCAGGTTCTGAAATCACAACAGCATTGCATCCCCAGCGAGATGTTGAAAACTTGACAGGTACATATTTTTTCAACTACAAGCACTTCTATAATGAAAACTAAATACACAAATCTTATTTTTTTTACTTTATTTTTTATTATTTATTTTTTGCTCTTGACAGATAGTTGTTGTCAATGGGATTTAATGTACAGATTTGGACTGTCAAGAGAAATAACCAATAAGCAAGCCAAAGAGTCACGATACAGATATTCAAAGGCAAAAGCCTTACTTCTGTGATATACTGAAAGGATTTGAGTGTATAATTAACTAAATCTAAACCACTGGCACTTAATCTTCCCCCTAATGGCCTCTCTCTCCCCCTAATGGCCTTCCCCCACTGCCTCTCTCAGGGGAACAAACTGTAACTTGTTTAGTGGTCACCAAGGTTTTTGATCATCACTGTTCTTTTTACTTCCTCACTTAAAGAGGACTTTGCTTTAGTCTGGCCTTTTTCCATTTTATCACTGATTATTCTCAGGAAGAATATAAGCATAAACCACAATTCAATATTGAATTCTGTTTTAGTAAGTGTTTTTAAAATTTCTTAAATATCCATATCTCCCAAACTTTCTACTTCTGAGTTTGATTCAGAACATATCCTGAGTATATAATTTCTCTGGGTATATTTTGTGCACAATGTAAGTGCCCTGACAACCAGTATTAATACCTACAATGATGCTCCATGTGTGGTGATTATTTACCTGCTGGTAGCTTCACTATATTACGGAAAACCTTATGAATATGCTTGGACATGTTGTATAGGGAGAGAGCAGGAGACCTATAGTTGTAGTGCTGTTTCCTAGAAATGATAAATTGCAACTGGTTGTCACCCACTGCTCTACACAGATCAGTCTTACAGAATTGCATTCAACCATTTGCCTGAAGCAAATAATAGTTTTGACAGGTGAGTGGAATTTTGCAATGCTAGATAACACCACACAAACCACATATGAATAATCCTAAAAACTACAACTCCCATCATGCTCTTTAAATGAACATTAAATAATCATGAGCTCATCAGAATTTTCTTTTATTGCGGTAAGAATACTTAATATGAGATTTATTCTCTTAACAGGTTTTTTTAAGGGCACAATATAAGCATTCTTATCTATAGGTATAACGATGTACAGCATATCCCTACAACTTAATTCATTTTGCATAACTGAAATTTTATACCCATTAGTTAGCAATTCCCCTTTACCCATGCACCTCCCCGCCCCCTCCCACCCCCCGGCCCCAGCCCTTGCCAACCACCATTCCACTTTTTGCTTCTATGAGTCTATCTTAAATACAGCATGTAAGTGGAATCATGCAGTACTTGTCTTTCCATGACTGGCTATTTATTTCACTTAGCATAGTCTTTCATGTTCACTCATTTTGTTGCATATTGCAGGATTAATTTCTTTTTCAAAAATGGATAACATTCTACCATATGTATATACCACATTTTTAATCCATTCATTCCACTGAACATTTAGATAGTTTCCATGTCTTGGCTCTTATGAATAGTGCTGTAATGAACATAGGAGTGCTAATATCCCTTTGAGATCAAGATTCCAATTCCTTTATAAAAATACCCAAAGGTGGGATTGCAAGATCATATAATAGTTTAATTTTTTATTGAGGAATATTTTCCATAGCACTGCACCACTTTGCATTCCCACTAACAGTATACAGGAGTTCCAAATTTTCCACACACTTGCCAACGCTTGTCTTTTTTTTTTTTTTAATAACAGCCATTCCAACAGGTGTGAGGTGATAATATCTCATTTTGGTTTTGATTTACCTTTCTCCAATGATTAGTGATGCTGAGCATCTTTTCATATGCCTGTTGACCATTTGTATACCTTCTCTGAAGAAATGCCTATGGAGTTTCTGTGCCCATTTTTTAATCAGGCTATTTGAATGTTTTGTTTTTAGGTTGTATGAGTTCTTTATATATTTGGAATATTAACCCTTGCCAGATTTTAAGGATTGCAAATATTTTCTCCTATTCCGTAGGTTGTCTTTGCATTTTGTTGATTCTCTTGGTGTACTAGCTTTTTAGTTTGATATAGCCCCACATAATAGATGTTCAATAAATTGCACCTGTTATTTTATACTGACTCACTTGACTATTTCATTTCTTCATGTTTATCTTCCTAACCAGGTCCGAGACTGTTATGGGAAAGGACAGTAGTGGTCATGTGACTTCACCAAAGTGTACATGAAGTTTCTGTTATATGTAAGCTGGCATTGAAACTTGCTTTGCCAATCAGCAGAGACAAAAATGAAGTATGGACTGATGGATATAATGACTATTTACTTGCCTGATGTAGTTCTACTTGTCTATTTCTGATTTTGTTGCCTGTGCTTTTGGTGTCAAATCCAAGAAATAATTTCCAAGGCCAATGTCAAGAAGGTTTTCCCCTGTGTTTGCCTTCAGCAGTTTTACAGCTTCAGGACATTTAAATATTCAATCCATCTTGAGCTGATTTTTGTATATGGAGTAAGATAAGGGTCCAATTTCATTGTTTTACACGTGGATATCCAGTTTTCCCACCATCTGCTGAAGAGACCATCCTTTCTTCATGTGTCATCAAAAGATTACTACAGGCCTTTTTGAATCAGATCTCAATGCACAGAAAATCAAATCAACATGACAGCCTTAGAAATGAACATTAGTTTAATTCAGCTCTTCAAATTGTTATCAGAGAAGTTCCCACATTTTCTTACTCTTTTGGGGAAGTAAAAATTGGGATGTTCCTGAAACCTCTAATTTCAAAAGACTGCTGCAACATAGAGTCATTTTAGTGTCTATGCTTCCCAATGTGCACTGACTGATATACTCATCTTTTTCTCTCTTCCTTACTGTCCACACATAAGTTATGTAAATTAACCCTTTCTATGCTACTCTCAAAATCTGTCTTAGAAGCTTTCTACTTCTGTCACCCGGATCAATGTAATAGCTCTAACTAGTCTTCCTGCATTCACTATGGCCTCTTCTATAATTTAGTCTCCACAGGCAGCTAAAGGGATCTTTTAAAAATAAAAATCAGCCATGATCATTTCAGTTGCTCCCATTACACTTATGTTAAAACATACTCAAAGGTTTTAACTGACTTGGCATTCACAGAAGGATCAAATCACACTAAAATATATCTTGATAGCCTCTGCCTCTTTTGGGTTCTGTACTATTACATGGTCGCTTTTTGTCTGATCCATAGGTCCTCCAAACTAACTTCTCATTTAGGGTTCAGCATAGGCATTCCTTATACTGAGAAAAATTTTACTCCCTTCTCCAACAATGGACATAATCCCTCCCCTGCAATATACCATAGCACAGTGGATACATGTGCCACTATCATAGCATCTGTTCTACAAAACTGATTTTTTCTATTTGTGCGCCTCTCCCTCCAATAGGATATGTTAATCCTGAGGACTGGCACTGAGTTTTATTCATAATCCTATCTTCTGAGACTCGCAGAGTATTTGGTATTCTAGACCCTTAATAAAATTGGTTGAATGAATGAATGAAAGAATGAACCCTGAGCAGAAGCCCCTGTATTTACATGCAATTGATTACAATTATAATCTCTAAATTCAAGACTTAGTTATATTACCTTGAGAAGGGAACTGCTTCTTAGTTTAATCACTTTAAAAAATGGGGAAACACCATTGCTCATAAAGTCAATTAAATAAGATATTTACAGAAAATAAAGTGCCTACTGTTTAGCAAGTCTTCAATAAATGCTTTGTGTTGTTTCCTTCTCCAGTTTTCAGCTGAACTCCTTACTTAAAACTACATTTTCAATTAACTTATTAAAGAAGAATGGGACTTCTCATAGGATGATCATTGGCAAGAAAGGAGAAAAAAGGAAAATTATATATAGTATTTGGTCTAAACATGACATAGCTGTGATTTTGTTTCTTATCTAATACATTTTATACCAAATAAATCTCATTTGTCCACATGTTTACAATAATCGTGGCATTCCATTCCAAAAATTCTGACTGCTTTCTTAAAATGCCTCAGTATTTACTAATAAATGTAAAGGGGGAGCATTTCACTTGGCCATCTGAAATCTGAATAGCTCGAGGTTATAGGACTCAGTGAGTTAATGGGATGAGATTTGTGGTTTAGCAGACAGCTTTCTAACATACTGTCATAAATGGACTGAATGAAATACTATAGGCTGTCTTCTAAGAAAGAATCTTTCAGCATGTAGCTATGATTTCAAAAAAGTTACAGATTTGTAAATATTCTACACATTAATGTATAAGGGTTTGTAAAGGAAATCATGTGAACTAATCATTCCCATGAAGAAAATCCACATATACTTATCTGATAGTTTAAAGAAAATCATTCTACATTTTATCTGGATAAATGAAGAACAAAAAGAAATCATTTACATAAATAAGTGATATTTATACCACCTACAGAAATACATTAATATCAAAACTATGCTCTTGAAGCCAGTCACTATAAAAAATTATATTTGATCTACCAACGCCCATTCTGAAAAGTCTGTTTTTTTAAATCTTGCAAGATGTTTCAGGATTAGCATCACTATAAAACCTTAATGTATATGTATTTAACAAAAAAGTGTATAAAATACAAACAGGTTGATGAAAGAGTATTTAATAGCATTGTTTTTCTTGGTTTTTCATGCAGGATTTATAATTACACAGATTCCTTAGGCAGTGTTTCTTAAAATTGGAATGTAAACACAGAATATGAAAACTATATCCACATATTCAGAAATCGGTGGGTTCTTTGATCCTATCAGATTAGCCATAATGTAATCCCATGGCAAAGCTGTTCCCACATCTTCCAATATTCACCATTTCCATCTAACATGGAACACTGAACTAGGCAAAGCCTCAGGTGAAGCAGTCTCTGCAATCTTTTTTAATGTTTATTTTTGAGAGGGAGAGAGACAGAGCACAAACAGGGGAGGGGCAGACAGAGAGGGAGACACAGAAACTGAGGCAGGCTCCAGGCTCCCAGCTGTCAGCACAGAGCCCAATGTGGGGCTTGAACTCACAAACCATGAGATCATGACCTGAGCCAAAGTTGGACCCTTAACTGACTGAGCCACCCAGGTGCCCCACAGTCCCTATAGATTTTTAACCCTACTAAGCCTGCAGCAAAATCTTCTCTGGTATCAAAAAGGTAAATGGGGGGCGCCTGGGTGGCTCAGTCGGTTGGGCGGCCGACTTCGGCTCAGGTCATGATCTCGCGGTCCGTGAGTTCAAGCCCCGCGTCGGGCTCTGTGCTGACAGCTCAGAGCCTGTATCCTGTTTCAGATTCTGTGTCTCCCTCTCTCTGACCCTCCCCCGTTCATGCTCTGTCTCTCTCTGTCTCAAAAATAAATAAACGTTAAAAAAAAAATTAAAAAAAAAAAAGGTAAATGAAATTAAGGAGCAATAATATATGGCTTGCCTTGTTTATTTTTTTAATCTTTGATCTGGAAGACACATCCACACTGTCTACTAACTGCGAAACAAACCAAACTTAGTGTGTTCACCATTTGAAACCTAAAGTCAGTGCTTCAAAACAAACAATTAGTAATGTTTTCCTTTATTTAATTCTGATACCAGTTTATTCATGACACTTTAGTTCCAACTCTGAGATGGCAATGTCAGATGTGCCAATTTGACAGCAGAAGATTAAAACCAAAAGCAGGTGAACATCTATCATTCTAAAATGGTGTTATTTTTACTCAGGTAAGTTTTCCAATGTATTTAAGAGTTGACCTCTATCATGATTTTTTTCAAGAGCAAAAAGAGAAAATATCACAAAAATAGAAAATAAAGCTAGCCTTCATAAAGTAGAGCATGGACTTTTCAAACAGCAATTCTCTCACTTCCCTATGAACATCAATAGCATTGCAAACCAGACATGTAACAAAAAAAGAGAAATACAATATACCCTGAAAGTAGAAAACAAGGTCAGAGGTGAGGCTTTAGCTAAAAGACTTTCTTTAGGCAACAGAGACAGCAAATCAAACTTATGCTTTCTTTTTGTTGGAATCCTCATAAAAAAAGCCTAATACCTCAGGTTTTTATTTTTAATTTTCCTTCCATGGAGTGCTATATTAACACTTTCCTGCTTCATTATTTTCAAGCATATTATGCACCAGCCAGCATTTGAAAAAGACTATTAGTAAAGAAAAAGAAGGGAAGAAGGAGGAGGAGAGGCAAGAGGGCTAAAGGGAGGGAGACAGAACAGAAGAGGGAAAGGGAGGGAGGGAGACAGAACGGGAAAAGATAAGGGAAGGAGAGAGAGAGAGAAGAGGGTAGAGAGAGGAAGGAAAAGGAAGAACAATTGGAGGAAGGGAGAGACATGTTTTCACGTCAATCTGATAAACTGATTTGGGTAAGCAACCCTTACTATTAATAGATAAGTGTAAAAAATCTTTCATGGCATAAGGCCATTCCAAATAATTTTACTGGGTATGAGATCATATTTCTCTATCTTTATCTTTCATCTACCTTATGATTTCCAAATTTATTATTCTTTTGCCCCTTTTATTAAATAATTCTACAAATGTACATCTACCACAGTTTTCACTACTAATTTTGTTTCATTTATCCAATGGAAGTATTCATCTCCTGGCGATTTATTTCTATTTCCCCTAATGTATTTGTTACTTGTTCCTCTTTGCCTCCCCTCTTTCTCTTCCTAAGTTAAGACATCATTTTATTATAGGGATGCATGTGGTAATGTTACTGGTTTTTTTGTTTGTTTTTGTTTTTTTTTTTTTAAGTTCAGTCTTAAGGAATCAACAAAAGCGAAGTTGAGTCATTAGGATAACAATCTATTTCAATTACCTGAATTAACCTTATTCAAAGCTCACTTCCAAAGGGCAGATTGTTATTTTACGGAAACAAATGTACTTATTTATAATCAATAATTGCTTAAATAATTTACAATTAATCAAGACTAACAGAGAAAATATAAAGCATTTTGACTTTTATCTGGTAGTGTATTAAATAACGTATTTTTTCATTTATGAGATTATTATTCACCTACACAATTGCATCTGATTTTCACTTATTTTATTCCATCTTAAAATGTACTTGGCCAATAATAAAGGTGTCTATTGTATAATAGAAATCTTCATGGGGAGCATTAGATTTAGAAGTCTATCTAGGAAATAATGAAGAGATTGGGACTAAATTCATAGTGGAGGGAGGGGAATAAATGGTTCTATTTGTAAAGAGGAGGGGCACAGAACACCGTACAACAATTCTCCCTGAAACATCTGAAAATTGATCTCAGTTTGAGCTGAAGTCCTTACCAGCCTCACCTCAACAAAGTGCCCAAATGACTTTTTAAAAGGGTACAGCTCAAACCGGGGGAGAATGAGGGAAAGGGCAGGTTTGAAACTTACAGTGTTTCTATAATCAATACTCTGCTCCTGAACAAAAGTGTAAAGAGGCGCACAAATGTACTAAACCGCATTTCAAAAATGACATCGTAATTGCTGGCACTGCCCAGCCTACCCTGGCCTCAGCATTGCCAGGTTTTAAATTTATTTCAAACTGTTCTTCCCAAGTCTGCCTAATTTTTTTTTGTCCAAATAGCAGCAACTCGCAGTTAGTGAACAAAGCTTCAGGATTTTTTTTACTTACAGCTAAATTTAACTTTACCCATCCAATAAAAAAGAAATAAGGGAGCCTTTATTATCTCCCTGGATTTCTGGGTATGATACCACATCATAGAGAAGTGGTTATTAGAGACAATGGCCTACCAAGGTGAAGTTTGTAATAAAGCCTATTATGTGGTTTCACCATTGACACTAATGGAATGTAACAGTGATTTAGAATGATTTAATGGTTCCCAGGTTGTGCTCTAATAGTGCTCTTTATATTATGATGTATATCACAAAACCTAATGTGGCTGTTGTGATATATTGACAGTATTCATGCTGTTTCATTTTTTTAGGGGAATTTAAAAAACTGTCAAAGAGGAAAATTAATAGGCTGCAACTGCTTTATTTTCAAGGGTTCTGTTTTTTAAATGTATGTGCATAAATTTCCATTTGGTGCCACTCTCAGGCTAATAAATTCATTTGCATTTTTATTCTGAGATGATAAAGAAGTGTGCATGTGTGTACACTTGCATGTGTATTTCTGCACTGTACAGCTATACATATATATTTGTGTTTCAAATCCAACTTGGAGAAGTTTTATAATACGTCATTTTAGAATATGCTTACAAAATGGTTCTGTTAGATTAAAATGCACCTGAAGGAACATTGCAGAAGAAATCACAGTTTTACTATGTAAGATAAAATTATCTAGTTCGAATTGTGAGGCAAAAGGCTACAGATTTAGTACTAGCTCACTAAACAAACAAACAAACAAACAAAACAAAAACAAAAACACCTGGGTATCTGTCATGTGAGCTCTTAGATTTCTCAGGAAAAGAACAGAATTATTTGAAAGAGTTGAAGTGAGGCATCATTATGCTCTTGTAGCTTGTAAGCATCACAACAATGCCTGATCTTTTAAGTATTGAGGCATATTGTGAACTTAAATAGAAGGTAGACATCACTGCAAATTTTAAGCCTATTATTTTTTGAAAGTTGTAGAACTGGAGGGCTTCAGATAAAAGGGAAAGAGGCAAGGTTTTCAGAAGCCTCCATATTCCACCTCTCAAGCATGTGATCCTACTGAAAAAAATTTTGGGGGGAGCGGTGGGGGTGCCTGGGTGGCTCAGTCAGTTGAGTGTCCAACTTTGGCTCAGATCATGATCTCATGGCTTGTGAGTTCAAGCCCCGCGTTGGGCTCTGTGCTGACAGCTCAGAGCCTGGAGCCTGCTTCGGATTCTCGTCTCTCTCTCTCTCTGCCCCTCCCTCACTCATACTCTGTCTTTCTCTCTCTCAAAAATAAATAAACATTAAAAAAAATTTCTTTAAGTAAACTCTGCACCCAATGTAGGGCTCAAACTCATGAACCTGAGACAAAGAGTAGCGTGCTCTACCAACTGAGCCAGTCAGGTGCCCCTATTTGATCTTCCTTTTTAATAATCTGATCAGTTTGTTCTCTTTCTTTAAAATGTATTACATCCCCCTTTTTCAGGTTGCAATCATTTCTTAAATCTAAAACCTTTATAAATCCCACTTACGAAATTAAATTTATGAACTTATCTTCTTCCTTTCTAGCCCACAGCAATTTTCATGTTTCTGATCTCCTTTTATAGTCAGCTAATATATAGTTCAGTCATTTGCTGTCTCATAAGTATATTTTAAGTAAACACATGATAAGCACACATCACATACTTTCTAATTATTTGACAGATTAGTGTGATTCCGTACAACTCCACACAACTCTAGTGCTATGAAAGCAGACCATGCTTTCTTATGGAAAAGGTGGCTATCACATTATATTGGTTGGATATGAAGCCTTTCAGACATTGGATTACTTCAACAAAAAAATTAACAACTTGAACATGACAAGAGCTTTTTTCCTTAGAGGAAATATACTCCCAAACTCTACAGTTAATTCATTACAAACTCGTACAACCCAGAAAAAATATTACTTTAAACTCTTATTTAAGGTACTTAATTTTCCTTAGGTTATTGCTACCATTGTATCTTAAATGTAATCATAGATATACTTGAATACGTATATAATTTTTACTTTGAGTGACCTCCTCCACCTGTATAAAGATCACCAGCTTTGCGTACATCAAAAGCACACGAGTATATGTGTGCCTATGCACATAGGGTGACTTCTGGTGATTATTAACTAGAAGAGAAACAGTATAGTATTTTAACTCAATACATACAGGCAACATATTTATACAGTTATGTGTATTAACTTCAGGGTATTTTTAAACTAACACTTTTTTAAGTATATCCCACTTAATAATGAGGTAGTTTTTAAATTAAGTTTATCTAAAACTGTTCATTTGAAACCTATTGGTCGTCTTAAACTCTCTTTGCCAAAGTTGGCAAATAAAGAAAAAGTAAGTAGAAAAGGAAGATAAAAGTATGGGTAAACAAAAAAAAAAAAAACATTCTATTCTTGCCTAGGAATATTCAATATTACAAAGATTGCAATTTTCCCCACAAATTATAAATAAATTTAGTATTACATAAATTTTGGCAAAATGGCAACAAAATGATAGCCTGAAAAAAAAAATCAAGGAATATATTGAAAGAAAAAAAACTACTATTAAAACACTTTTAAAAACAAATTTAATTATAATAGCTCATAACTAGCATTCAAATAAACAGAAAGATTTAATGAAGTAGAGAGTCCACAAATAAGTTCAAAGACACACTGGAATTTAGCAAATGACAAAGGTGGTGACTGAAATCTGTAAAGAATAGATGTTTTCACTGAGAAATGGTATGTGGACAACCAGCTAGCCATTTGGGGGAAAAAATGGAACAAAAATGGTTGCAGCAATATTTATCTCAAAATAAATACCCAATAATCAAAAATTTCAATTTAAAAATGTTAAGAGATCTAAAGGAGATCACCAGCTAATTAAAAACATAATAATTTGTGGTTATTTGAGTATAGAAGGCCATCATAATTATAGACAAAACCCTTAAACCATGAAGAAAAATGATTGATAAATCTGACCACATAAAATGGAAAACTAAAGAAAGGATAAACCAAATCAAAGAACAAAGTAGAGGAAATATCTGCCATAGACAAAAACTTTAGCAAATATGTAAGAATTTTTTTAGAAATCAATACAATGTTCAACCCAACAGAAAGAAAATGATCAAAGGACAAGAATAATATATATCACAATAAAATGGTAAAAATCATAAAAAATTAAAAAAAAACAGAACTCTGCTGTGAAACACAACAAAACAAATGTATCACACTAATTATGTGATTTTTTTTCCCCATTTAAAGGACAGTCCCCAGTGCTGTCAAGGGTGTGGAAACATACATTCTATATTATCGATTATATCAATGCAGTTTTTAAGGCAATATGTTAAAATCTACCAATATTATCCAATAAACAAGAAAAAATGCTTATCTTTATTAGCAATCATGGAAATACAAATTAAAACAACGAGATTCTGTTATATGTGGCAAAGAATGTCTAAAATTAATAAGACATTTAACATAAAACAGCAGAGATTTTCTTATACTCTTATATAGTGGGGAAATAAATTGGTACAACCAGTTTGGAAAATTGGTATCAATTTTTCAATTGAATATATGAATAATTTATGACCCAGAACTACAAGTAATTATACACACAGCCAAAAAAACTTGCACATGTGCACGGTGTTGAGAACATTATTTGTAATATTCCCAAAATGGAAATCCAAATATTCATCTGACATAGTGTGAATAAATCATTCAAGTGGTATTCACAAAATGAGCACTGTACAACAATGAAGATGACTCAACTATTGTATACACAACTACAATGAAGAATTTGTCAAATATGTTAAGTGAAAGGAGCCAGATCCAAAAATGATTCTATGTATATAAAGACCACACAAAATTTAGCTTTAAAATTAGAAGTCAGAATAGTGGACAGAGAGGAAGAGGAAGGGAAAAAAAGGTGTGAGTAGCAATTGGCAATGGTCCAAAGGATGCTTCTGGATTGCTGTCAATTTAGTATTTCTTGACCTCCCTAGTAGTCACTCACTTGTGATTATTCTTTGAGCTTCAGGTTTTGTGCAAATGATCTGAATGTGTTATACTTTATGATAAAAACTTTATAAAACAAGAAAGAACAAGTTAAAGAAAAAATAAAGAGATACTAGTTATAATTTTTAATACTCAAAAAAAGGTAGCTTGTCATAATGGCCCTTAATAATAACAGTAACTTCTAAGCCAGTAATTTAAGAATAGAAATGTAAACAGAGATATACCTGAAAAGGAGATTAATCATCCATTGATTTTAACCTGCTGATACAAATCTGCTATTAAATATAGAACCATAAAATTCACAAATAATTTTTTATACACACAAATTTTCTGCCTTCTTATCCTCATTTTAATTAAGAATATGGAAAATTTTCTGATGAATATAAACAGACTAAACATTTTATGGCTAATAAATTTTATGACTTTTTACAACTGTGTACTTGGTAGATTATCTTTATCCTCTGGGAGTTGTTCCGGGTCCTAATCCTTAAAGAAAACTCCAGGCCTGAAGAGAATAAAGGTATTCTCTTCTACCTTCATCACTTAACCAATGTAATATTTATTAAACTCCTAGTATATTCTGATTACGATAAGAAAGAAGACATAGTTTTTGATCCCATGCCCTTAGAGACCAATTTAATAAGAGATGAGCCCACATAAAGATCACTTTGTTTACACCATACCACATGGTTCACCTTAGGAGTCTTACCTTTCCTTAAAATGAAAAATGGGATTTCAATTTGGAAGAGCATCGAGTGGCTCTCCTTACATGGGGAAATTATAGCATCTTCGCTCCTGTTATGGAAAAGATGCAGTTTTGCTGGGAGAGCGTGGGTCTCTGAGCCAGAAATAATCTGTTTCAAATACAGTACTGGCTTTACCTAGCCTCAGTAAAGACAGCTTAACAAATGAAAATGAGTATCTCGCAATTCTGTGTCCGTTAATTGGAGTTATACAGACTGACTGGTTAGCTTTAGGTGCTTAATAAACTTTAGTTACCTTCTCCCCTTTCAACTGTGTGCTATAGTTATTTGTCTAGTGTCTCACCCACCATATTGGTCTGTAAGCTTTCTGAAATTAGGGATCACATCTTATTCTTCTTTATACCCCTTACAGAGCTTGGCATAATGCCATGTGCAGAACTGAAATTCCATATTTGCTGAAGGAATGAAATTTTTTCAACCACATATTGACTATGAGAAATGAAGATAAGATATGTGCCCTTAATTCTGCTGAAGCTAAAGGAGAACTTACTCAATTAACCCAAACTGAATGATGCTTTACTCACATTCATTCTAGAGAAAACTAAATATATACTTAACAATTGTCGTTAGGAACATAAAGTTATTATACAAAAAGTGAAAAGTGACTCACTGAATTTCATAAGGAGACTGTAGGAAAAAATAAGTTTCAACTCATTGAAGAAGCTTTTAATACAACGTGTAGCTATATGACTGATTTTTTGTTCTGCTTGTAGAATCAAGTTATTCCTTTATAGTCATAATGCTTTTTGCAGATAGACATGATGCTAAATTTTGGAATTTTGTATAAAATATACCCTCACCAGAAATAGCTTAGCTATTTGATGCCAGGATGTAAAAGGAATAGACAAATTAATGCCAAGGTCCTTTAAAGCCCTATGATTCTCTGACCTATTTGGTTTTCCCTTCTAGTTCACCTGTTAGGAAAGCTTTGAAAACTTTAAACAGATAATTAGACAACTACAGAAAGAACTCTAAAGCTACCCAACCATTCCTCTTATTCTACAATGGTACATCATAATGAAGAGTATCAATGTTCTAGGTGACAAAGGTCATATATATATAAGATAGGTAATAATCATACCATTATGTGTTAATAGCACACCATATCCCATCCTACTGTATTTGAACTTTCCATGAAAACAATAGCCTGTGGTGAAACAGCTTGTCATGGATACTAATGAAAAATTGCCTGAGACATCCTGATGGGATTCCTCCTGCATTCATTCTGCCCTTAAGGTCTGGGAATTCAGTGAACACAAAAGTAAGATTTTCCTGTCTCTTATATTTTGGCAAGATTGTATACAAATTCTGAATACTTCAAGTGGGAAAAGTAACATGTGCAGAATGGTTTTTAGAATACAATCATACATCGATTAATCATTTTAGAGTGCTGAATGGCCAGAGGACAGGTTGGTAGAGGGGACAGCCATTTGTTTTCGACACCAAAGTTATTTCAAACTTATGAACAAACAGATGTTCCTCTTTGTTTCTCGTTTTGTATAGCACCTTCCCTGTGGGAGCTGGGCAAAGTCCTACATAACAGAAATAGGCAAAATGCCTCCCTATGTAACCTTAATGTCCTCTAAAAATAATAGTGCATTATCATCACTGGAGCTGCCTCTTTCCAAAGACTCTATATAGTAGGTTTTTAAAACGTAAATGGGGGGAATGACTAAGAAATACAAAGAATCTTTGTAAGATAATAAAATAAGATTTGAATAATTATTATTCCAATTTGATTCTTCAACTTTGGGTCAATTTCTAGTGCTTTAATTAGCAAAATCAAAATAACAAAAAAAGGCAATTTCCTGTACTCTCTTAGGTGTTTTTTTTCATTTGCAGCCTGTAGCAATAATTATATTTTCCAAATGCAAAACACCTCATTTAAAATGGAAGCTTCCCAGAAGTTTGCCAACTCTTATGTCTTGAAGTAGCAGAAACAAGTAAACCTTTTTTTCTGACATCTTCCCCTGTTAAAACTCCTTTTGGCACACGCACTGAATGTGAATCAGCCACCGTGTAAATAAATTTCTGTGTCAATACTTATTTTTCTCCAACACTTTTTATTGTAAAATAGTTTGCCTGCTGGAGTAAAAGAAAAAGAAAGGTTTACAAGTCAAACTAGTAGCAAACTTCTAATTTATACCCTGCATGGATAGTCTTTAAGCCACAGTTGACTGTGTGTGTGTGTGTGTGTGTGTGTGTGTGTGTGTACACACACACACACACACACGTATGTATGTATGTATGTATGTATGTATGTAAGTATGTATTAGCTGGAAACAATTCATCAAGTTAGTTACCCCCTTTCCTTTCAAATACACTTGTATTACTAAAAGGTTGAGTAAAGACCTCTGGGGAACAAGGGCAATTTTTGACATGGGTCTCAACAGATTAAACTATGCAGGGACAATATAGAATACATTGGAGCAATAACATTATCACATCATAGGCTGATTGAGAGGCATTTCCTTGCATTTCTGTCCTTTTACCATAAGCCAATAGTAGCCACAGGCATTTGACTGGAGAGCCTGGAGGATTGACAGGCCTGGCAGTCATTACACGCTGGATTGAATACTAGATTACTCCAAAGTGGCTGAGGGTCAGGGATCAGTGTGTTCCCTTTTGGCACTAAATGACTTTAATATCCTTACTGTATTAGTCAATTACTTTAAAGCTGCTGCTCTCTGAGCTCTCTCTGCCCCCCTGCAGTTTACTATGGACATTTGAATTGCTCCCATACTTAACCCCCACATCTGCTTTTAGCTGTCAAAAGAACAGTGCTATCAGTGGAGCTATTGACAATATGAAAAGAACTGAGATACTTGCTGGAAGTGTCAAGAGGCTCTTTCTTTTGGCTGCTTAGTTTAAAAAAATAAAAAACTAAATAACTCAGTTATAAAGGTGGTCCTCAGAGAAAAGGAATTCAGCATCTTTTAACCCACTGGCATGTAAAGTGGCCAATAGGAAGAAAATGGTGGAGTTAACTTTTTTTTTTTACCACTTACTTCCATCAACTATGCATCATCTACGTGAGTTTTTATTAACTTTTGTGAACACACACTTTGAATACAACTGTGAAAGAGTGAGCACCTGAGTGAGGGCCAATATCAAAGTCTTTATTTCATTTCACAACGGTTCCAGTGATAGTGGAGAATTATACTGCACTTCTCAATTTATTGGTGCAACACAGTGAAGAATTTTATATCACAGCCACTGAACTTTAAAAGGTCTGGTGTGGCTTGGTGTTAAACCAACATGTCTAGATTAAATATGGACTAAGCTGATTTGAAATTTAAAACTACTTGAAAGTCATGCCTTCAGTGTTTCAGAAAAAGTGATATGATTCCCACACGGGAGCACATCTGTTGAGCTGGCCCTGACTTTATGTGTGTACATGTATACAGTCTGCTTACATGTGAGTATCTGTGAGTGCTTGTAAGTCACAGTGCTGTGTAATAATAAAGGAAATTGCTGAAAGATTCTTAAGAGCTATTTCATATAGAAACTAAAAGATGAGACAGAAACTTAAAGATTAACACATTGCCATTAGCTTACACCGAAAATATGGGAAAACCACTGATTTCCTACTTACAGAGCCTCCTTTCAGGAAGATCTAATGATTTGATCAAAAAGTATTCATTAACTGGGGCAGCTGGTGGCTCAGTCAATTAAGCATCTGACTCTTGATTTTGGATCAGGTTATGATCTCTGGGTTCCTGAGATCTAGCTCCCCCCTGTAGAGCTTAAGATCCTCTCTCCCTCCCCCCCCCATCTCTCTCTCTGCCCCTCCATACCACCTATCCCCCCAACCCAGCACTAGCATACCTGAGAGCTCTAGCTCTCTCTCAAAATAAGTAAACAAACAACAACAACAAAAAAGAATACTCCTTAACTGTTCTGCTAAGTTTCCACTATTGATTTTAATTTTTGTGTATACTAAATTATATACAGATATAAGCAATTCTTCACAACATAAAATTTAAGCTAAAGCTTTATTTTCCTAAATTAGTGATTGAATTAACAAACACAATGGAAACTTTTTTTCACTTGTATCCAAACATTTGAACCTCTGAGGCTATGATTTCAGTGACCATCCATCTCTCTTCCCTAGAAAAGATTCTAATCAGGCATGAAAATGTATCACAAAACACTAGGTCAGGAGAAACACAACAGAGCCAACCCAAGACAAAATTGATAAAGAAATCAAAGTTTAGACTTCAAAGTCATTAGA
Source organism: Panthera tigris (assembly GCF_018350195.1). Taxonomy (NCBI): domain Eukaryota; kingdom Metazoa; phylum Chordata; class Mammalia; order Carnivora; family Felidae; genus Panthera; species Panthera tigris. The sequence goes on from NC_056661.1 coordinate 132,835,225, forward strand.
AACAACAGTTTTGTCATCAGTAGCATTTTTAAGACAGTATAAAGGAGAAATAGCATGAAATTACAAGATTTGGGAACTGATCCACATTATTTGCTAAACATAAAACTTTTAATTGTTGAAAATGGTACCATCCTGACCCTAAAGATTTAAAATATGCCTTTAACTTCCAAAAAATACATGTTTCCAAATCTTATAATTTCAAGCCATTTTCCCCTCAACTAAAATATAATTTTTATTAGTCTAGCTTTTATGAGCATAGATCTTGTAAATAAACAGGGAATAAGCTACATATACTTGAGTTGTTAAAAGCTGATTATGACTCGTATCATAGGAAAGCAGAGAGAAGACAATAATATGTATTTCTTTTCAATGGACATCTACTAAAAATATAAAGATTTGCCTTGGGAAACGATTTTGCTCATTTAAAATTTAGTCAGCAAAGGACCTTTACAAACTTAATACCTCTTGGCAATCATGGGTCATTAGCACTTTCCATTCATTTATATTTTGTTGTGTTTTGGGAATTGAGTATTCTGGGGAAGAAAGGTAGCCTGACAAGAAAGCAATTGAGTCAGCCCCCTCGATAGTTGGGATGACAGAAGGTGAAGAACTGTAGCTGCAGCTGACAACTTCTTTAATATGAATCACTTATAAATATTTACAATTCATAATTCAACAATAACTCTATGGGTAGCACATAAACAGAAGTATGTGATGGTTTGTTTGGAATCCTTATCATTACTGTTTTGAAAGGAGCATGTTTCTATTAGGAATTGTTTTTAACCAATTCATTTGGAAAAGTCTATTCTTTCACTGTTTCTAATAGATAACTTCCTCTTGCAGCTTACCTATCACATTTTATCTTTGTAAGAAACATAGTTTGCATTACCAAAGATTACCTTCCTCTCCAATCTGTCATGATGTTTAGGTGGATGCACTTAAATTATACTTCCACTAGAATATATTACAAATTAAGTAATTTTTTGGCAATACCATACCCTAGCTATCTTTTAAAGATAAGAAAGATCAAAAAATAATAAAATAAAATAAAAATAATAAATAATAAAGATAAGAATGATCATCACTGCAAAATATACAAAGTAAAATTCTGTGTGGACTGTCTTCTGAAATACAAAAATCTACAATAATCTGTTGGTGTTGTATCTAATTTTCATTTTCAGAGATTTCATTATTGCTTCCCTGATGTAACCAGGAGGATTTAAATAACCAATGGGGGTGGATACTCCTTTCTTTCTGACCTGGTGAGTAATGAGGTAGACAACCCCCTAACCCATTATGCTTTCAGTTGTGGAGTGGGAGTGCAGTTAACTTTCATAGCATAGAAAAAAGTACATATCATTTATGACAAGGAAATATAAAGCATGTAGAATTATAATCTATGCATTTTAACATCTTTACTCAGCAATTACATAGCAAATTAACTAACAACCAGGATCTTTAAGAGTTTCCTCTCTATTATAGCACAAAATATGAATATTTTATATTCACATGTGTAGTACATCATTCAATACTTCTTGATTTTAGAAAGAACACTGTAATTTCTGAAACAGAACACATCACCAGAAGGTACATTGGTTTTAAAAATAGACTTCCTTAAAGTAGTGAGAAAAGTTTACTTTACAAGTCAGATAAATACGGGTGAGAAAGCTTTTTAACAATGTGATCTTTTCCTTAACAATTATTTCTGAATCCTTCCTGCTTTTTTTATGAAAAGGAATATGCACGCAAGTATGTGCACACGTGTGCATGTTTAGTAATTCTGGCATAAAGAAATTGAGAGTTACTTGGGGAAGTATCGTTAGAATTATTTGAAACATCAATTTCCCTTTGAATTTGTATCATACAACAATAATAAAAAAATGCGGAATTTGCTTGTCATGTATCACACTTCAGTATGTAAACAATTTACTGAGTAGCTTTGCATGAGAGTAGGGCTCAATAATTTTCGGTCTGAAAATGACATACACAAATAAAGGAACTAAAGCATGGAAAGTAACATATTTTGGTCTTATGACTAATGGTAACCTGGTGCTATTGAATTACTGAACTGTGTCTGAGAACTAATGAGAAAATTTTCCCAGGGGAATCTTTATCCAGTGCACTTGGAGAGCACCTCAGGGACCTATTCTGAGTCTGTCACCTTCCCCGTCTCATTGACACTCCACTTCTTTACCACCATTACACTGTGCAACCATTTCACTTCACACCTCACGATTAGAATATTAAAAGGAGAGAATACTATACGACTTGTTCCAGATAGCAGAGTTGTTTTTGACACTTAGAATAGAAATTGTCACCAGAATATCACAAAGACATGAGAGTCTCCAACTGAGTAGAACATTCTAAAGCTTAAAGCTATTTTATTTTACAGCTAATGAAAACTTTTCAAGAAATCTCTTAATGGCACATAATTCATTTACTCAGAGTTATTTAAGGGCTGCATAATTTTAACCACAAAGAATAATTGTACTTTTACAGTTACAAAAAAATGATTCTGCCATAGAATTCAGCTTGGACCATTATTCTATTGATTTTTTGTTGGTTATTGTTTCATTTGACCTTATTGTATACTTGGATAGAAGGTATGTGCCTAGACAGAGGGTGGCATTCTTGTATTGGGCAGTGGTTAAGATTAGCACTGTTACCCACAGACGTCTTACTGTAGTAAACAAGTAGTAGTGAACAAAGACAGTGTTATTACTTCTAGAACTAAGAGTGATATACTTAATGGGACACTCCTACTTTCTGACACAAAGGAACAAAGAAGGGGGAAAGATAAGACCATTTAAGAATCTCTTCCCCTGGGGCGCCTGGGTGGCTCAGTCGTTAGGCATCTGACTTCAGCTCAAGTCATGATCCCATGTTCTGTGAGTTTGAGTCCTTTATTGGGTTCTGTGCTGATAGCTTGGAGCTTGGAGCCTGCTTCAGATTCTGTGTCTCCCTCTCTCTCTCTGCCCTTCCCCTGCTCACGTTCTGTGTCTCATTATTAAAAATAAACATAAAGAAATTTTTTTAATAAAATAAAATAAAAAAAGACTGTATTCCACTATTACAATGCTATATATTTATATTTGTTTTTGTAACAAATTATTATTTAGGGAATTCTCTTCTGAAAGATAAGAGCTACTTTTTTTTTTTTTTAATCAGAAGCAAAATCCCTTCCACCAAAAAGATAAAAATAGTGCTGATATGTTATTTTTGCCTTTCAAAAAACATGATGACTGCCTCTGTGGCTGCCTTTACTATATTCCTGTAGCAGAGTAAGCATTTTATTTCTATTGCTGAGGTCTGGCTACTAAATTAAGAGCACTGCACAATCACACAAAAGACCCTTCCATGTATACTTTGGGTTGGAATTTCTGAGTTCTGCCAATGACCTTAGCAGTTATCTGTATATTTTGCAAAATATAATTTGCATAATAAATAATATTCTCTTATTTACATTTTTTTTCATGTTTATTTGTTTTGAGAGAGAGAGGGAAAGACAGAGAGTATGTGTGCCCATGCAAGTGAGCAGGGGAGGGGCAGAGAGACATGGAGAGAGAGAATCCCAAGCAGGCTCCTCACTGTCAGCTCAGAGCCTGAAGTGGGGTTTGATCTCATAAACTGTGGGATCATGACCTGAGCCAAAATCAAGAGTCAGACACTTAACCAACTGAGCCATGCAGGTACCCCAATAAAATCCTCTTATCAATATTACTGCTACATTTGCCAATTAGCCAATTTGTACTCTTTTTAACAAGTGGTCAAATTCATATATCTACAACATGGTCAAATGTAGAAAAATATTAGAGACAAGATTCTACAGAATGATAAACGTCCTTCCATTCTCCTTCAATAACAAAGCCTCTTTTTTCTATAGCTTAATCTTATTTCATTATTGGAACTCAATTGGGCTAGAAAAGAATGTAGTCCTGGTCTGGTCACTCAGGTTTACACTATGAATGTGCATGCTAGAATTTGGCATTTTTAAAATTTTCATTCCTGAATTGGCCTGATATATTGTTATTTCCATTTCAGAACCTTATTGCAAAACACCAAGTGGATAAATGTAAATTCTGAAGTTCCCTAGTTTTCTCCAGGACACACCCAGAAAGATTCATCACTCTGACAAAAGTTTAAATGCTTATAATCCATTTGTAATGGAGCATTTGGGATGGAATTAATATGGAGAACTACCCATTTTGAGGGAAGACTTATGGAAAAATTATCAGTTCAATATGGTAAGTCCAGGGAAAAAGAAAGGAATGAATTGGACTCAGCATCCTGGTGTCATTTGTTTCCAGTGTTCACTGAGCATCATTTTGCTACCTCTGATCCACTCTACATCATAAGAGGTGATCTTACCCCTTTGTCTCATGGATTTTTTTCCATTGCAAAAAAAAGGCATACAAGAGCTAAATTTGGGCTCTTTTCCTCTGCTATGAATCTAAAAACATTGTTCTTTTGATATATAATGTAGGTCTGTTACCATGTCTATTAATTTAATGTGATAGAAGCAAAAGAAAAGGACCAGAAAGCTCTAATTTCTGGCTTAATATTTGTATTTAAGTACTCAAGGATTAAAGTGATATTTGGCAAGTTGACTTTAGAATGCTTTTCCACATAGTATCTTGAGCTTAAGTAGATGAAACCTGGTGACTCTTGAGTGGTAATGATTCAAAATATAATTCACATGAGGGAATTAAACACACACTTATAATAAGCCTACATGAGCAGTCCATTACAAGGGTTTCCTTCATTTTCTATGCCAGAGTCACAAACTAACTTCAAACTTTGTCCCAGAGATGAAATCAAAAGTCCACCTCACATACATGAAAAAGACATCTCTACAGATTTAAACCAAGACCCGATTATTCAGGAGCAGCTTATTTGGCTCATGGCTAAGTCAAAGTTTGCTACTTCTGGGCATGTTTGACTATAGGGAACTCGCCCTCATTTTCATCCCTTAGCCTGTTCTGAAGTATGTGAAAAACACACAACTTCATTTTTACTCATGTGGTTTTGAATGGGCTCTTATTTGACTCATCTTCTTTAGAAGTGGGGAAAAAAAAAAGTAAGAAAGCTTTTACATGTGCAGGGATTTGGGGATTTAGTCTCTTTCTTCTCTTTTCCATTTCTTCTTCCCCTTGACAGAATTTTTGGTCTTCAGGCATTTGTAAGGTCTCTGCTTCATTCTTTCAAACCAATCCCTGATATATGGGTGGGGAAATGGGGGATACAAGAAATAGGAAATGTATTCCTATTCACAGGACAACTTAGAACCTTGGGGATTGCAGGTCACTACCCCCACACAGAACACTTCAGCTGGAAGTGTCTCAACACAGCTTAGGCCAACAGAACAGAAGCATTCCAGGGAACGAGTCCTTTTGGATGCCAGTCACTGAGGTGCACAGCCCTATCCTGGCACATCGCTCTACCTTGCATACACTCTTAAAACCTACTTTTTTTTTTCTTTTTAACTTATTGCACCTGAACCACTTCCAGTCCATTTGCTATATACGTTTTTAATTTGCAAATGAGACCTTTTTTTGGGAAAACAACAAATAGAGACGTACTTATCTGACTCAAGATCCAGATCATGTCAGAGGAACCACTCTCTTAAAAAGGACCAGAGAGTAAGGGAAATCCAGTGCTACGGCACTTGCTAGTGAAATTAGGAATGACTGTGAAACGGTTTCTTCAAAGGATAAAATGTATGTGCCAGTAGAAAAGGTGTGTGAAAACTCTGAAACTATTTTTGACTCGTGATTGAATTCATGCAAAAAGCCAATTTGAACTTCATTTATCAATCAGTTTGATTCATAGTTAAAATAACATTATAAAATAGAGGGTCATGTTTTTCATTGCTCAAGTTTTCTACATTAGTACATTTGGTATTTTATTTTCAGTGTCAAAGAACTGAGCTGACAGTTTGAATCAGAGTCAATTTATTTCAGCAAATATTATAAATTGATACCTGGTTTATATTTCTGTTGTTTTGATAATCCATGGCTGAACTGATTTCCCCACACTATACTCCTATAACTTTAAAGTGTCATTTGAGAACAGAGGGATTTTATTTTCTCATGATCTTATGCAGTTGAAGAAAAAAATTCTTTGAGGTGTTTTTGGAGAGATTTCTTTTTGGCTATGTCTATACAGTGTCCAAATAAACAGTGAAAAGTTGAAAAGTTCAGTCAATTCTCTGTGTTATTGGCTTTTTAGACACCAAATAAGAGTTAAACTCAAAACAATATACTAATGTTTTCAATTAAAGTGACCTGTCAGTTTAGTCCAATTAGTCAAAACCTATGTGCACATTATTAAAGTCTTTGCTACTCAAAGACGGTAGAAAATTTACACATAGGTAGAGCCTCTGAAGTTAAATATAAGTTCAGTACTACATAGGTCTCGGTCTAGTTTTCTCTCTTTGATTTTCTTAGGCATTTTCTCCATAAAATCCAGATACAAAATATAAAAATGCAAAGTAACTGGAATTTTTTCTCTACTAGTTTTCCACGGACGTCTAGATTTGGGACTCTTTTCTCTATGCAAATCACCAATATCTAGGAGTTACTTGCTAAGAAATGTAGATCAATGAGGGACAATCTCTGCTTTCAAGGAGCTTTGCATTAGTGGGGGGAGATTGCCTCCAACTGACTTAAGAACAAATACCATGTTAAAGAAAATTAATTCAAAAAGAGGCATAAGCAACATTTTGAGAAATGTACAAGGACAATGAGGAAAGAGTTTATGGAAGAATAAACACCAGTGCCCAGCTTTAAGGGATGAGATTTAAAATTTAGGGGAAGGGCATTTAGAATAGGAACAAGATAAGTAAAATATTAACTTACATGAGCAAGTGAATTTCTGTCCTAGTGCAGACTGTGTGGAGGGACACAGTAGTATTTCAGAGCCTTCAAGGGGACAATGCATAAAATGATTATATCTGAAGTTATTTACCATAGGCTCTAAAACAAGAGTTTAAAGCTATTAATGTGTGACTAGCTAATTTTATTTCACTCTTAGGAATAACAAAGTATTTGCATGCTGTAAATCACTTGCTGGCAAGTCAAACTTAACCTGACTTACATTATAATGAAAACACATTTAAGAAATTTCTTAAAATTTTCAAGAACAATTTTTAATTTTTTAAGATTTTTTTTAATTAAGAAATTCCTATATTCATTTTTTAAAGTTTATTTATATATTTTGAGAGATAGAGCATGCAAGTGGGGGAAGGCAGAGAGAGACAGAGAGAAAGACAGAGAGAGAGAGAGAGAGAGAGAGAGAGGGAGAATCCCAAGCCGGCTCCATGCTGTCAGCACAGAGCTCAGTGCAGGACTCAAACTCACAAACTGTGAGATCATGAGCTGAGCCAAAATCAAGAGTTGGATGCTTAATCAACAGAGCCACCCATGCACCCCCAAAATAAGAAATTCCCAGCTACATAAAGATATATGTGCTAAAAAACTAAGGGGTTTTTTTATATCCCACCAAATATAGGTATAGATGGATTACCCATTATTATTTTTTTTTGATAATAAGGATCAGAAAATGGATTTCCCATGACTAAGATTTTAGGGAGACATCATTAAGGGTTCTCAGCTACTATTACCAAAGTGTTTTCCAATTCTGTGGCTCTGTTGGTGTTCTGGGACCATTCTGCTGGACACACTGAAACCATGCTTCAGCAAACAAAGGCACAGTGCTTCCTGGATTCAGTCTACCTTCTGGGATGCAGGAAAGAATGAAGGCAACTGATTTAAATCTTGGAACATTAGCTAGTTGTGAAGTCTTTGTTGATATGATTCTGGGCACATAGTCATAGATGGAAATGAAACAGAATCCCTCTCAAAAAATCCACCAAAGCATTTCTTTCATCTGTGTGTGTTGCTTATTGAGGAGAAGTTTCCAACCACAAGGATCATACTACATATTCTCTCTGCCAAACTATTTTGAGTAAGTAGCATCCAGCTCATGGGACTCAATGCTAAATTAATACTGAAGTTTCTCAAATTCATCATAATTGTTTCAAGTCGGCATTCTTTGGAATCCTCAATGAATCAGAGGTCTTTAGTGATGGGGTTCCAAAATACACTGTAGAAATATCACTTTCTCCCAAGAGAGACAGTGCAAGCCTTCAATCTGCTCTGGTGATCCAGTTATACGGTAAGACTGGAAGATACTGCTATACCAGGGATTCGAGGTTGAAAATACCCTCTGGAAAATACTAGAAGTTTGTATGAGCTATCACTTTTCCATTTTTATTTTTGTTTATTTTGCAAATGTAATTTTTGGTAAGAACTTAATGGAAAGCTTAATGGAAAGTTATATTCATATATAACAAATTCAAATTTGACTTTTTGAAATTCCTTTTCTTAAAAGATATTTGACCATATGCCATAAAGTGCTTCCTACTAACTCTTTTCCACATGCTCCCATCTCTAAATATGGTACTTGCCCCCCTATTCTTTGCTTAATTCACATTTTTTTCAATCCTTTCTCATATCAACATTGTCATACTCATAAACATAGAAGTTGTAACAACTGTGTTTTGCTGTCCCAGTGCAGACAATGACTGCATAAGGTCCTTTAATTCCTTTTCAAATGGGTCCTTTTAACTCCTTTCCTACTAAGATATTCTTTTGGGAATTTACCTGGACTTGAATTGTAAAACTTCATGTACCACCTTGGAAAAGCTTTCATCTGAAACTTTTCATTATTTTCATAAGCTTAAGAAGCTGTAAATTATATAATTTCTAGCATATTTTAAATATCACAGTTTGAGTTTAAATCAATTTAAATTTAAATAAATGATGTTAACAGCACATTAAGAGAAGCACATCAGGAATGGTGGGAAAAGGACTTCTGAAAAATCTACTCCTCCAAAGAAGCAATGAGAACACTGGCAAAAACAACCAAAGTCAACTTTTTCAGAACCTTAGAAATTTAATAACCCAAGGAGCATTTATTAAGACAAACTGCTGAATCTCAGAAGAGTAAGCTTTGTGTCATTTTAGTTTTCTCTATTTCCATCCTCCTCTCCCCAGGTCCACAGCACTCTTTAAAACCAGCAGCCTCACAACTATGGTGGCTATAAAAATTAGCAACCTAGTAGCCACTGGAAGAAACAGATGGGTTTGGAGATCCTCAAAAGTCCCATTCCCAGAAAAATATCACAATTTGAAGAGTCCCTGAAAGAGTTCTTTACGTTTATGTGATCTGAATCAGAACTTGCTCTGTGTGAACAGCCACATTCCTAGAGCAATTTTTAAAAGTGATTAGTGGCAATTATTTAACATTAAAGTAGCCTGAGGTGAAGTACTAGTCAGTGCTAATAAGAGGCTGAATAAAAGTCTTAAAATGAAGGGGTGCCTGGCTGGCTCAGTCAATAGAGAGCCTGCTGTCAGCACAAAGTCTGATGCAGGGCTCAAACCTGAGCAGAAGTCGAATGCTGAACCGAATGACCTACCCAGGCACCCCTAAAAAAAATCCTAAAAGGAAAACCTAAAGAATGATATTTACATCTGTAAATTTCTGATATATTCCTGAGAATCTAGAATGCCAAGCACTGTGCAGAGCTGTGCATATCTCAAGGAAAAACTGAGAATGTCCTAATTGTTCATCTCTAGCTGACCTTGAGGCTCCTCACAAGTAGGAACAGAAGGCTAAGGCAGAGACGTAGACTGCCTGCTGGAGCACTAAAGCATGCCTTCAAACACAGGGAACCACTTTGCAAAGGGAGGGAGATTAATTAAAGACAAGTAAAGTAATTTCTGTCCCCTCATTAACTGACCACTCAGCTTATTCAGCACAGATTTCAGTGCCTGCATAAAACAAAAAGACAGACTACATGAACTTAGTCCAGTGAAGTCACTTAACAATGACAACAACACAGAAGGGTGCCAAGCAAATTCATGAGTAAAGAATAGTCTTTAACAACTGGTGCTGAGCAACTGGATATCCACATGCAAAAGAATGAAAATGTACCCCTAAATCACAAAATATACAAAAGCAATTCAACTTCCACCTAAATGGAAGCACTAAAACTCTACAATTCTTAGAAGAAAACTTAGGAGTAAATCTTTATGACCATGGGTTTGGCAATGTCTCCTTAGATATATACCAAAAGCACAAGTGACAAAAATAATAGCTTTCTTGAAAATTAAGCCTTCTGTACTTCATAAGAGACTGTCAAGAAAACAAAAACACAACCCACAGAATGGAAGAATATATTTGCAGACTGCATATCTAATAAAGGACTTGTATCCAGAACACAGAAGAATTCTTACAAGTCAACAATAACAAGACAAATAGCCCAATTTAAAAATGGGCACAGGATTTAAATAGACATTTTTCTAAAGAAAATACACAAATGGCTAATAAGTACATGAAAACATACTCTCAGTATCATTAGTCATTAGGAAAATGAAAATCAAAACCATAATGAAATTTTTAAACCTACTAGAATAACTAAAATTAAGAAGAGAGACATTAATAAATTTTGTCAAAAATGTGAAGAAATTGATACTCTCCTACATTGCTAGTGGGACTGTCAAAGATACAACTTCTTTAAAAAACACTTCAAAATATGAAACATACAATTACTGTATAACTCAGCAATTTCAGTCCTAGATATACATCCAAGAGAACTGAAAACAAATGTCTACACAAAAACTGGAACATGAATATGCATAGTAGCATTATTAATAACAGTGCATAAAATGTAAACAACAAATCTCCATCAACTGATTAACACATAAAATGTGGAAATCCATAAAATGGAATATTATTTGGCCATAAATAGGAATGAAGCTCAGATCCATGCTACAACATGGGTGAACCTTGAAAAAAATTATGCTAAATGAAAGCCAATCACAAAGACCATAAATGGATAATTCCATTTAAATGAAATTTCCAGAATAGGTAAATATGAAAAGGACAGAAAATACACTAGTGGCTCTAAGGTGGGGGGGTGGGGGGGACAGAGAATAATGCTAATGGTATAATTTTTTCTCTTTCGGGTGATAAAAATGTTCTACAGTTAGATAGTGGTTATGGTTGCATAACTTGTGAATATCCTAAAAACTAAATTGTATAAAAGGAGAGATTTTATGATATGTAAATCCTGTCTCAACACAGTTGTTACTTAAAAAAGTAAATTAACAGACTTTATTTATAATCAGAAATCAGGCATTCAATCAACTCGTTTTGAGGGTGGAAGGGATGCTGTATTATCAATTTAGTGTTCACTGATTAAAAGTAAGGTTACATAATTTTATGTGTTTATTAGACATTTGCATTTATTTCAACTATATGTTTAGTCATTTGATTTTTTAATATTTATTATACTTAATGTATAATAATTTAATAACATCAGTCAGTGATCAAATAAATTGAAAATAATTTCCCAATTTAAGGCTTAATTTTTTGTTTATATAAAAGTTCTATACAAAACTTGTATATATACAAATTTATATACAAGTTCTATACAAAACTTCAAGATTCTATACACCAAAATCCATTTATTTCTCTTTTATGATTTATTTCATTTTTATAAATACTTTGCTATTGTGAAATCACAAATATTTGCTTATTTTTTCTTGCTTTTTTTCAGATTCGTATTGTATTTAATTATTTAATCAATCTGGATTATATTTTAAAGTATGATATGTTACTGGGAATGTAATTATGGCTAAACAATAACTGTCCCAGCACAATTTAGAAAATATTTCATCACCTTGCACTGATTTAAGACACAATTTTTATCATATACGCTACTTTTTTTTATTGACACTTATGTTAGGTGATAAGTTTTCTCTTCATTTGGTGGTATTTCCCTATTAATTACTATTAACTTTATCATGTAATTAACATTTAAAATCCAAGTACATTAAATAAGCTATATTTTTAAAGAATTATCTTGGCTATTATCATAGATTTAATCTTACATATGAATTTTAGAGTTATTTGATAAAGTTTCCCAAAACTCTTTAGAGGTATTTTAAGTCCTATTACACAGTGTTCAAGTTGGGAGGGTATGTAATTGTACAGCCTGAGACCATGTTTAATTGTGTCATGTTATCTACTTAACTCTTTAAAACCTTAGTTTTTTCACCTGCAAATAATAATACTAATAGAATATCTTAATCAGCAAGATACTGTCTTTAAAAGCATGCATACATATATATATGAAACATATATATTATATAATTTATATATAATATAAACTTAACACAAAGCCTACCCCAAAGTAAAGCAGTTAAGAAAAGCTATACTGTGTGATTTAAATTTTTTTTTCATTATATGAAATTTATTGTCAAATTGGTTTCCATACAATACTCAGTGCTCATCCCAAAAGGTGTCCTCCTCAATACCCATCACCCACCCTCCCAATTAATTGGATTTATAAATTATTTAAGTGAATAATTACTATCTTAGCTTACTATGTTTCTAATTCAGAAAAACAATTACTGAAGTCCCTTTTTTAATTTTTCTTTCCAAATCTTCATAGATATATCTCAGACAAGTTTGGAACACATTTCATCTTTAAGTTATTATAGGTATTACATATTTTCATTGCTTTGTGAATGAAAATATTTCCTATTGTATTGACTATATTTTTACAGTGATGTATTGTAAACAATGATTTTTGTAACTAATCACATTACTGATCTTGCTTATTAGGTCTAACTTTATCAATTAATTTGAGTTGTCTAAACAATTGTGATTTCTAGCAATGATAATTTTATCTCTTCCTTTCCAATTCTAACATCTCATTTTTTTCTTCTTTTACTGCATTCTCTAGAACTTCCAGAACTATCTTGAATAATAGTGATTGTTTTGGTTCCCAATTGTAAAAAGTGTATTCAATGTTTCAAAATCAACTACAATGCTGGTTATCGTTGAAGTAAATTTGATCATGGTATTTTTTTGTTTCTGGTACTTTTTTTTTAAAAGGAGAGACAGTGCATTTCATCTAAATTTTTGAAATCAAACAAAATGATGACATTTCTTTTTCTAAATTATTGATCCAATGATTTACTAAAATTAATTTCTCTATTTTGATCCATCTTTGCATTCCTGGAATAAAAATGTTGTAACATAAATACTGAAACCATGCTTGCTATGTTCCCATACTGGCTCTAAAATTTCTAAATATAGAATTTAGAGGTGTGCCTGGGTGGCTCAGTCGGTTAAGCAGCTGACTTCGGCTCAGGTCATGACCTCACAGTTTGTGAGTTCGAGCCCCGTGTCAGGCTCTGTGCTGACAGCTCAGAGCCTGGAGCCTGCTTCAGCTTCTGTGTCTCCCTCTCTCTCTATCCCTCCCCCACTCACACCTCACAGTATGTTTCTCTCTCTCTCTCTCTCTCAAAAATAAACATTAAAAAAATTTTAAAAATAAATATAGAATTTAGAACCTATTAACCTCAGTTCTCCATCTATAAAATGGGGATAACAAGGTTGCTTGCCTCAGGGAATTGTTTTGAAGCTTAAAAGTGTTAATACATATCATGATGGTTTACTTTTAACATTTTTTTGGGTTTTCTCTGAAATTATTTTGTGATGTTTGTATCTACATTTAAAAGTATGTCTTACCATAAATTTTTGCATACTTTACTGGTGAGATTTTGAATCATTTCAGGAGATCCTGGCACTCTTTTAGGTTTTCAAAGTAATTAAGATTAAATTGTATTCAGTGATCCACTAATTTTAATTTCAGCCATGCATACTGTTTTATGTTCAGTCTTATTTTTTAATTCTCCTTAAAAATTTTATTCCTTTTATTAGCAGTGTTAGTTTCCTATTGCCACTGTTAACAAATTACCAAAAGCTTAGTGCCATAGCAACACAATTTTTTTATATAACAATTGTATAATATATATAAACATGATGTCTATAAATTAAATAATCTCTTGTTTTATTGAATATAAAATTTATTCTATATGTTATATATATGCATATATATAAGATGTAATTATATCAGAAGTCTAAAATGTGTCCACAGGGCTGTGCTCTTTTTGCAGGCTCTAGGGGAAATCTACTTTCTTGCTTCCTTGTTTCCCACTCCTAGATGCTGCTCTTATTCCTTGGCTCCTGTTCCCTTCCTCCATCTTCAAAGCCAACAGTGTCAACATCTTTTCTCCTTCTAATCTCTGTTTCAGTCCTTACATCTCTCTGACTCTCTTTTATGAGGAATCTTATGATTACATTGGTCCCGCCTGGATAATTCAGAATAATCTTCCCTTTTTGAGATCTTTAACTTAATCACATCTCAAAAGTCATTTTTAATATAACATATTCACAGGTTCCCAGGGGACAATGTCACATCTGTAGGAGGCCTGCCAGACTGTATCCTATTAGCTGTATTACAAATTTGCATGTTTTGGTTTTCTTCAAAGAACACGATCTTGGAGTGATTTGTTAATTGTGCTATTTTTACAATTATTTTTTATTTTATATTTTGCTGCCTTCTTCAACTCTGGTTACTTTCATTTGTCCAACTTTTTGAAAGCCAATAGTTGTTTGTTTATTCTTATTTTTAAATTTAAGCATTTACAACACCTCTGAACTTCTATCTGACTACACTTTTGGATGCACACCACATACTTTGTTTTGTGATGCTCCCATTATTGTCATTTCAACAATCATTTTCAGGCTTGACCAACTCTTTGATCTTAGCATTATTCAGGTGAAAATGTTTTTAATTGCAGGTGACATTTTAAATTTGTACTTAATTATTCATTTCTGAATTACTGCATGTGTTAAGACAATAGCCTAAATACGCATTTTGAGTCTAGTGGGTTTTATTTGTGGCCTGATAAGGAACCAGTTTATATTAATTCAACAGTTACTTTTTGGTAGGTATAGAATGTGATATCTAGATATTAACCAGCATTATTTTTATTTTATGTCCACTGTAGGGTTATTTATCTATGCCTAATTTGTAGGCTTTTAGAAGTCCATTATACTGCCATGGATTAGAAAACACGGTCATATTATAGGAACACTGAGATGCTGTTCTCAGAATAGTTTCTAAATTTGTAGATAAAAAATTAAAACAAATACAAAAGTAGAAAAGTAATTATTTGTGGACAGTAATAATTCATTGCTTGCACTGTACCTTGCTTTTTTCACACGTGCTTACCAAAGCACATTTAGAAAAAAGCAAGTCTTAGACTTTGACAAGTAAATAAATATCCTTTTAAAAAAATACCTATTTAATCTTTCTTTCTATCTATCTTCTTATCTTTTGAAAAAAGCTTTTGACCTTGCCCATCCATAGTGGCATTAAGAAACACCAAAGAGACAAAGAGTGACACTTCTAGCATTAAGTATTATAAAAGTATGAGGAACTTACTTTTCAATAGATAACTGCTGTCCCAGCAAAAGCCCAATGTTGGTTTTAGCTAGCTTTTCTTTAATCTTCTGGATTGCAGCAGAAAGCTGATACTGAAACCATGTCTGCAAGTTCTAAACTAAATGAGTTTGATGGTGTCAGCTTAACTGGAGCCAAAATAAGCCTACAGTATATGTTTATAGTCTCTGTTTTATACATGTCTGGAGCAAAGGAACTATTGAAGTTGAAATACTTCTCACCCCTAGAGAGGGTACTCCTTCAATGTCATGACAAAGGTTACTGACAGGTCACCATGGAGAAGACAGTTTCTGGATATCAGAATACAGTTTCTAAAACCTGTCAGTTCACTTTTACGAAAAACAAATTGTAAAAGTATTTTCATAAGAAAAGGAACACACACACACATATTTGTGCACATTTACATGTTGGGGTTTAAAATATTTATGTTCAATGTACATACAGAAAAGTATAAATTGTACCTAGAACTACTGTTGTATTTGGAAGCAATTTTACATTGAATTTGTATGAAATACTACCAGAAATAAGAAAACTTCACTTCTACATTGATACCAAAAAGTCATAGCTTTGCCTAGGTTAATAGTGAGCATTACTGATAGATGCTATAGGCTGGTGAATCAGATATGAAGAATACTACCCTCATTTCAAAGGAACAGAAAATTTTCAAATCTTTGAGCATACATAAAAGACATTTATTTTTATATAAAGTGGTCAACATTTTAAATTTCATTTCTCACTGCATCCCCCACTTTTTTGAGCAGAATGATTTTCCAAATGTTGACTTTCTTCAGTTACAAAGACAAATTCTTCAAAGGGTGTTCTATCCTCATTATTACAAATTTCATTTTAATGTTCAAGATGTTGGTATATGTAAATAAGTATGTGATCTAATGGACCACCCTCAGTATTGATTAACTTATCTATGTGATGTCTTGTTGCTGTTGCTATACTGACCTCTGCAGGCTTCTGAAGTTGGGAACAATTGTTTACTTTTGTGCATAGCGCTGTCAGCCATTGTAGAGTAAAATGAAGGAGTTTATTGTCACCAAGGACTTGTACACTTTAAACTACTGATACACTTTCTTTTTATTTTACCTTTGATAAAGAACTTCATGCACATACATATATATGTTTGGAAGAACCATTTCAAAAGCAATATTGGTCATTTTTGATTACTAAATAAACTTTTTGCCTGCTTAAGCTGAAATATCTCCCTTAAAAATAAACATTTAAAAGTCATTTTTACATTTACTATAGGAAAAGATTATTGGTGGGGTAGTAGTTGCAAAAATTTTAGTTAAAAATTGTCCCTTTGCAAATAAAATATGTTGACTCTGATTTTCTCCTGTGTGCAGTTTGGTTCTATTTTTCCATCTGTTACTACTTAATAAACACTTTCACTTGCAAGTTAGGGGACCAATTGCAGACTTACTGAAGCTCAAGGAAGACTATCTATTACTTCTGACATAAATATTATAAATAGTAAATAAGTTTTCTGAAGTATCTATGCTAAATTGAATTTTATCAAGTAGAACTGTACATTACCTGTAAAGAACTAGTGTTTTTTTTCTAGCTTAAGTCTTTTTACCCCTCTGTAATTTGTTTCCAACATTTACTCATGCCAAACTATAACTTTCCAATTAGTCTCTGACACTTCTTTTGCATGTATGTATGTATGTATACATTTGTATATATTTGTATACAGTTACAGGACATGGTCCTGTCTGGTTGATTTGCAAAGCAGTGCCCCAAATTTTATTTTTGTTAGCAACAAAATCATGTTGAACTGCAGCTCTGTGTAGGCCTATTTGTGGTTCAACAAATGACAAAATACAGAATACTTAAAAATTTGGTCCTGGAAATGTATTTTTGTCTGGTTTATGTTTTCCTTTGCTTTCCTTGCATTACTGATTTTAGTAGCTATTTCATCCATTTCCTATAGCTACCCAAACTATTTTCTTAAATAGATATAGGAGATATTCAAGCAGTTTCTAGCTCTCCAAAAAGTAGTGAAATCATTTATGAAATGATCTTTCACTATGCACCTTTGAAAACTGAACTGTGGTATGTTCTGTCACCTTTCCTCCATTCACAAAACTACAGATGGTACTGACTCTAGTAGTTCATCTCATCCTAGCTGTTGACAACTGAATCCTGTGTCCTAGAATTTAAATAGTCTAAGATGCATTATAAGACTATCATTTGAAACATACAGTAACAGTATTCAATCAGTTTAGCCTCCCCAAAATGCACTTTCATGTGAAATATACAGACACAACCAGGACAAAAAAAGTGTCCTTAGCATACTATCCTTAAGAGTTCTTAGAAGAAAAACTGGGAAAATGTTAATAGTGACTATTAAATGTTTTATGTGTGTTCCAGTTATGTTTCTGATAAGTCCTATGTTACAGATACAGAGTGAACTGTTTACCGATGAAATACATAATGTCTAGAGTTTGGTTCAAAACATTCCAGTGGGAATGCTGGGGTGGGGCAAAGAGTGGTTGGTGAATATACAGATGAAACAGTGTCTTTAATAATCTAGGGTGTGAACACCTGGGGGTTCACTATACTATTTTCTTTATATGACTTTTTTCTCAATAAAAACTTGAGAATAACTAACTAATTCACACCTTATTTTCACAATCATTCAACTGAACCATCATCTCAAACCCGGGTCACTGAGGTTCTTCTCTATCTATACTTTTCTAACACGAAAAGCTACACATTGTAGATCTGGTCAGTTTCATGCTCACTGATGACCCCACCTGTCCTTCCTTCTACTTTATGATGCAACATTTGATTTCCCAACCACACTACACTACTCTACACCATGATATTTCATGTCTGCATGGATTATTCCACCCTGTTCTCCATGTGTCTACTCTTCCTCTTGTTCCTTCCTAAGTGTACCACTTCTTCCCAAAAATCTCTGATTTAGTTAAAACCTCAAAAATATGGCTAGTTATGCAATGCAACTTTTCTCTTACAGCTCTACTTTACAGTTTTTATTAATGCTTAATCACACATTGTATTTTATCTGTTTACAGATATCCAACCTAAAATATTTAAGATTTCATTGAACGTAATTTCACTGAATATAAGGCATGAATCTTATTTCTAATTACATTTTACTTCCCTACTCTTGTTTATTCTCCCCTTCCTTATTCTTTCTCACTTGTTTTTTATTCATGTTTTACTGTTACAATATAAGTTCTCATGATGGCCTTAAATTATCTGGGGTACAATTTGGAGCAAATATAAATGAACTAACAATCTTTCTAACTAATTGTGAAACTCTTCAGGACAGTTAATGCCTCTTGTTGACTTGTATATACCCAGCAATAAAGCTATCTTTAAATGAATTGAGAAAGCAAATAAAACTTAAAAGAACAGCTGGTAAATTATTGGTAAATAGAAGGAGGACAGTGAGAAATTGCTAGAATCATCCAATTTATGAAATGCTCTAAAATAAATACCTAAAACTTTATTTTTCATTTTATATATCTTAATGTATAAAATTATTATTTTCTTGTTACATAGAACCTGATGTACTTTATTGACTTACAGCATTGTTATTATCACTATTTATTAGAATTATGTAGTATTCTTTTATTTATTTATTTATTTATTTATTGTTTTCCCTTAGAAAAACAAATACTTAATAGTTATAATGTGAGATCAAAGTACATATTATTTCACAGGTTGGTAGGTTTTTGACAAATTGTAGGTTATCATGAGGACATATTTGTACAATGCTAATTTACAAACATATTTTCAAAATTAAGTATAGTTTTTATCTCAATTAAGTATTCCTTTATTTATTATGGTGAAATTAATAATCAACATATAAAAACTAATGGGAAAGTGAAAGATATAACTCTTCTGTTAAGTGTTTTCACGTAATTTCAGTCACCTTTAAATAATATTTCTGGATTATGAATAATTATAACTATGGGCTATAAAATCTAACTTTATTAAAATTCATAAATTTTCAGAATAGGAGAATGCCATATGCAAATATTTTTAATATAGTAGACTGGTATGGTAGTATTCAGTCTAAAATTGAATAGAACTATTAGATCATATTTTGGGTGTTAAATTGTCACAGATATAATTGTACAAATACCAACAGGAATGGATAGAAACTTAGTTGTTTTAGGAAGGAATGGAGATATTACTATAATCTTCCTGTGTTTAATATTAACAGTTTTAACCATGATTGTAAATAGAAGCAATGGATTGGCTTTATCAAGGGATAAGTTCGGGCACCTTAGGACTTACACAATGTGTGTGTCCATGAACTGTCCCTTCCCTCCCTCACCACTACTGCAAAGGGATTATGCTGTGGCTTTCAGATCAGCAGTCAACAAAGCAATCAGATCCTCCAGAAGAGGAGATCATTTAGCAAGTTTAAGTTATGCTCCCAAAGCTGCTTCCAACTCTTTCTACAACATTATCATGAAGGGGGATATGGGTGAGACAAAAGAGGCTTCCTTCAATTTGGTGTTTCCCTCCTAAATTGGTGAAGAGTGGGAAGTAATAATAATAAGGAAAATTGTAACATTTATTCCCAGCTCATTATTGCCATACATTCTGCTAAATTCAAGGTTCATAGGCCCTTGCTATAAATAATTTGTGTGATTTCAGATTGAAATGCTTTATCTGAATCTTTGTCTCTTTTTAAAAAGCCTCTCAAATGGTGAAGAAGGACCAAGAAGTAGCTGAGCACTGGGGCAATGAACCTGAAGGGGTTTCGGATTGAGACTTAAAGATAATTCATGACTCTGGTTACTGAAGGTCATTGATGCAGTGCCACAAATGAATGCTTATTTTATTTTTGAGATAGAGTCAGAGCATGAGCGGGGGGAAGGGCAGAGAGACAGAGAGAGACAGAGAGAGACAGAGAGAGACAGAGAGAGAGAGAGAGAGAGAGAGAATTTGAAGCAGGCTCCAGGCTCTGAGCTGTCAGCACAGAGCCGGACACAGGGCTTGAACTCATCAACCATGAGACCATGACCTGAGCCGAAGTCAGACCCTCAACTGACTGAGCCACCCAGGCACCCCATGAATCTTTGTCTCTTCATTTATTCATAATAAGTATTGTTTAAAGATTAAAAACCTAGAGCTGGACAATAAACAAAAAACAATTTACCTGTTTTAATTTTCTAGGACAAATAACAGGTTCAGACAGTATAATATTCTTCTACACTGAACCCAAAACTTAAGCCGAGACACTCTGAGAATTAAAGAATTATTTAGAATATCTTTAAATTTTTATATCAGAGGCAAGGTATGATTTTATAATCACAGCCTCAGATGTGCAAAATTATAGTATTCTGTATTTCTCTATAAAGCTAAGTTAGCTCATGACCCTCCATTTTTGCATAATCCTGTCATTTTTAGGTACACTCAGCCACTTTCAGCTTAAATTTGACATTTCAAGATTATATTGACTTCCCATGTTTCATCCTATCTCTCTCTATGAGCAAGAGAAATTCAGGGAGGTTGGTGGGGCTAAACTTGTCCATCACTATCCTCCAACTTCCTGTAACTTACACAATTCCCTTAGAAGCATTCATTTGTGGCATCCAATATTATTACATCAATGAACTCCAGTAACCAGGGTCATGAATTATGTTTAGGTCTCAATCTGAAACCCCTTCAGGTTCATTGCCCAGTGCTCAGCTACTTCTTGGTCCTTCCTCGCCAACTGAGAGGCCTAGAAAATTTAATATAACCTCCCATGTACTGTATTGGATCTAAGAGATGCTGTATGGCTACCTATGGCCAATTTAAAAGTAAAAAATAAATGTTAAATAGTAAAAGAAACAGGCAAAGGTAATTACTGGTATATGATATTTAATTCATATATTCCAATACTAATAGAATGACTACTTTTATTTGGGGGAAAAATCCCAGATCCAACAGAAGTTTTATGATATCCCAAAGAAAATTTTTAAGCATGTTTTTATTCCAGCTTTAAAGATGATCCCTATATAGCTTGGGAGACTTAAAAAAAAAAAAATACATGCTTTGGCAACTTATTAGAATCTCAATCACCCCTACTATCCATTGCCCACTAAAACGAAAGGACTCTAATTAGAAGTGGTATGGGCTACTCATTCACAAACATAGTTAAAATCTAAAGGGATCATATCCTAAAGTCTTTATAAAGTCAGTGTGACTGTTAGGGATACAATTCAGAAGTAATATTTATAAAAATTATGATCACCTTACTGTACGATGTTTGATTTCTAGTATAGCCTACTACTTTAATCATTGTGAGAATTAAATAAGTGATTTTTATTAATAATTGTATTTGTTCAGATTCACTTGATAAGTTAAACATTTTACAATTCTATTTATGCTGAATCTAAACATTCTCCACTTCTCTGGCTAATGGTAGATAACAAGCTAACATAGAACAAGATATCATTCTATTATAACTAGTTAATGGTATGGAAAAAACATCAACAGAAGCAACTTCTCTTTTCCCTTTTATAAGGTGTAGTAGGATTCATCTTCAATCTTTCTCCTCACCAATATGACTACCACTGCCACCATATATATAGTGAACCACCAATATTAAGGGACCAGGATCTCAAGTATGCTGTTTATTCTAAATACAATGTACTTTTTTCTTCCAATAAGAGATTAGCGCATCATCCTGCTGATTCAATCTTAATGGAAATTTTACCCTACCAACACATGTAACCACTTAATTCTTTACCTTATTTTGACTAGGGTCAGAACAGCTTTACTAAGTGATTGAGTTTCTCTACACTTTGGTCTAAAATGTAAAGAAAACAAAGATGGCCAAATGGCACATATCCAAAGCATTCTAAAAAGGTGATAAGTGTGCTTTATAAACTGGATAATTTTATAAGTGAAAGACTGTATTACTAAAACTTAGAACATCTTTATCAGGAAAAAAAAAAACATTTTCTGTTATATATTAGATCATGTAAGTCAGCACTGTACATCTAAGGGTTTATGTTTTTGTTTTGGGTGGGAGGGTTGTATTTTGTTTGTTTGTTTGTTTGTTTGTTTTACTGATTGGAAACAATTGAGCTGTGTCATATTGAAAGGTCATAAAAGAGCTTCAAATTCTGGGCAACTATGTGATTGGTGAATTAAAAGAGAAAAGTGTTAGACTGAATTCACAATATGTTTTCACATTTATATATTTGCTAAATTTTCATAGTTCCTTTTTTCCTGTCTCTTGTGCTTTGTGATAAAATGCAGAATGGAGAGAAAAATGACTATGAATCACAAGCCATGTGTTCTACCCACACCATTAACTAGTTGTCAAATTTGTGATAAGCCTATTAACTTCTCTGAGCTTCATTTTTCTTTGTGTTTCCTTTAAAACATTAATAATACTCATATTCCTTTCCTTTATTTAATATACTTGACATCCTTGAGGTCCTGAATAAAAGGAAAGGACCATACTGAAGGAGCAGTCTCAGGTTTAGATAAATGTTCAGAAAGTTCCTGGACCTAGTATCTACATCACAGAAGCAGATAAACAGTAATAATAGACCTGATTTCTTAGCTGAGTTAAATGATGGATTTAGCTCAGTACAATGCTCCCAACATAAGTAACATGGTTACTACTTGTGTATGTCCAGAAACAATGATGAGATTCAGAAGATAATTAAACATTTAAATACAGCAATAAGCACAGTATCTGCTGCTTCATATAATGGGAGAAATTATACAAGGCATATTTAAATCAAATAGTTTGAATTACATGTTATTTATATGCTGGGCCGATTTTTTTTCAGCTATAAAGCTAGGAAACAATATGTATTATTTGTCCAAATTTGTGTTTGATGAAACTCTAATCTATCTTGTCTCTAATTTTAAAGGGGAAACTCCTCTCCTCCCATCTAGAATAACATGAAAAAGATGCAATGTCAAAGGATAGGAGGGAAGCAGCAGGGGAAATACTAGTTTGCGCTGAAACAAAATAGTGGAAAACAGTACGTATTACTTAAGTGAGTTATACTGGATAGAGCTTGAGCAAAAAAGCTCTATGTAAGAGCTTATATCAAACTTACTGTTTGTCAGGCACTGTATATATATATATATATATATATATATACACACACACACACATATACATATATACACATATATATATATGTATATATATATAATTAATTCTCATATTCTACATAAGATAGGTTGGATTACCACCCTGCACAAGGTACAGGGGTACAGAAGGATTAAGTGTTATGCTCTAGAACATGAAAAATTTTAAACTGGTTACTCACCCCAAAACTACTACATCTATAGTTTCTAATGTTTTTCATTTGTTCATCTTATATTCACATAGTAACTACTTGCTTATTATTCTTAACACAAAATTAATTCTGTAAATCATTATGTTTTAATTTCTCCATATTTTAATATATATTATTAGAATTTCAGAGCATTTTTCTATTGAATGACAAGTCACCGTTCTATCTCACTCATATGGATTGAAGTCATTTTAATGAACCTCGATCTCTAACTTCTAAAATGGACGTCACATTTGTAAGAATTTATGAAAAGAATAAGACTGGTGTAGAATGCTGTAATTAGGTGTATAATAAGAGCATCACAATTTGCAGTGCATCCTACAGAGGAATAGCCGCCTACTATGATTTAACTAGGATTGGGCAAATGTGCAGCCCTCAGCGCCATTTATGAATTAATCAGGTGCACAAGCACCTCTTAGGAGCCTTCATACCGAGTGAAGAAATCTCCTAAGGGACATCATATTAAAACAGCCCTACAAAACTCATTAGTAGAAACTACATCTTCCTATTTTTAATTTAAATATATAATAGAAAAAGAAACAACCTCTTTCAATCTATCACTGGACTTGAATTAGGGTCATTGTAATGCAGAAATTACTAAAGTTTTTTGTTTAGTTTCTGAATAAATGCATATTTTATATCCATGCAATTCCAAAACTAAAAGAACTATGGAAAAAACATTTTTGATATAGCTAATGATGTATATAGAACACATATGCCTTACAAAGTTGCAAACAGGCACACATAAATGCTTTATTTCATCCTGAAGGCAATACAAAATGTTTGTAGTTAAAATAATCCCTTTGCTTAATTTAAGCCAATGCCATATGACTTGACTATTATCAGCTTTGAAACTGAACCAGAAATTAGGCAAAGTTGTAAAAAAGTCACTTTTTTTTTTTTTTTTTTTGCCTAGCTATTACAGAAATACTTTTTAATGCTTTCAGGCAGAGCAGGTAATATAAAATTTCCAATACTGACTTCTACTTGAGACAAGGATACACTTTAGGAGTTATTAGCACTCTGCAACTTGTGTTAAGTCTGACATTCATGATGTCTCCATTATTAAATAGATACTAGTACGTACTGATTTTCTTATAAAACTTAATAATGGTAATGACCTTTCCTTTAGGAATTGGGTTTCCACACTGAAAACACAGGTAGATATATAGAATTTGATGCCAGACACAGACTGTAGCAGGCTGTTGAGTTTTTATAAAGAGAGAAGTTGAAATGCATTTTTCACCTTGGGCTTTGAACATTGGTGTGCCATCACGGTCATCAAATGTATATATTTCAGTTCATAGTGAATATAATTAGTGTTACACTCAATTTATTACCTGATTCATTGTCCATATGCCCCACTGCATCATTCCACTGTCGTGATTTGCACACCAGAGGATCCTATTAAGCGAAGAGCAGATGATAGTACACATATTTTTCCTCATGTCACTTTGTTCTATTTAAAAAGCAGTATTCAGCCAAATTTTTATGACCATACAGAGGCTAGTAACTTATAGATATAATGCCACAATCCTTAACCTTATTCACAATCCAAGACTAAGGCTTATTCAAATATGATGTATTTAATGGTTCAGTGGTCCTATTAGTATTGCTTTGTTTTTCTCCAACTTCAGAAATTCTAATAATCAAAAACTCATCATATAATTAAATATTTCACTTAATATTAAATGCATGAAATAGCTATTAGTGGCCTTCATATTTTTCCTGGCCATGAGACTGTTGTGTAATCCATTAAGTTGTATGATCATCAAGGGCCAAAGAAGAGAAACCTATTATAAAACAATCATATCAGTGCATATCAAGAATAGAGAAAATTCAACAGTTTCTTTGCATTCAAAAACACTTTCGGAGTATTATAAAATTTAGGTTCTTCTCTAAGCCTATCATATTGACCTGTACTATATAGCTAGTATTTTACCTTATCTCCAATCACTTATACAATTAGCAATGAGCAATCAAAAATGACATATCAATTGTTAAAGCCTTTTAAAAGGGCATGATAATTGAGCTCAACCAAATCTAAGCCCAATTCAAATCTTGGCTCTGATTTGCTACCTATATTAACTCTCACAATCTTTGGAAGCTTCTGCTCCCTTGACCAGAATCTTTTGAGTCCTATTAGTGTGTTTCTGCAGGCATTTTTGCACAGCATGAAGTGCTGGATAGATACAAGCTATCATCTGAATGTCCATCCCTTTCCTAGATGATAGTGTCATCCTCTATCACTGGTAAGCTCCACACTCAACATATTTTTAACAGTGTATTGACTTGGTCTTAATTAGTATGCACATGGAAAGGCTTACTCAAATGACAAGCAAATAAGGAAGTTTAAAATTATTTTCCCTTTCATATGGGCCATGATGACAGATTGGGAGAAAGTGGCATTTAGCTGTAAGAATATGTCAGAAGACATGTCTCTAAAGTGAGACATTGGGATCACCTGGCAATTAAAGAGTAAAATATGTTTTCATTTTGCCCAGTAAGGACTCAGCCATCTGGGGCTTTGAGAGAGCCATGGCACTGAGTGACTGTACTATGGACAAAAAATCCTTGGTTTTTAAAGTTTGCTGAAGACTAATAAGCTATATTAACTTGAAAGTGAGCCATTTACAAACCCCAAGCCTCACTTACCTCATCTGTAAAAGGTGACTATAATCAAAATCAGGGATTTTTAAACTTTCATTCTTAGAAACTTAGGAGTCTATGGCATAACTCAAAGGCCTCTGAGAGAGGTAACCAAAAGCAGCACAGGGAAACATCCAGGCCTCTGCCCCATTTCAACAACATCAATTTGTTTTCTACTTTGAGCTTCCCCTAATTTCCTTCAAAAAGAGTGGGGGTGGGGAGAAGGTGTGGGAGTGGTAATGCTATTTAAAAAGTCAAAACCACTGTTTCTACATAATCTATGAGTTTCATTCAAAGATTTTTTTTAATTTTTAATAACCAAATGTTTTTTAACATTCCAATAAGCATCTCTTATCTAGAGAGTTATAAATACTCTCACTCAGTTATCTATTCACTTAAACACATAAAAGTACTATGTAAAATCAATGCACAGAAATCAGTTGCATTCCTATACACCAACAATGAAGCGACAGAAAGAGAAATCAAGGAATCAATCCCATTTACAGTTGCACAAAAAACCATAAAATACCTAGGAATAAATCTAACCAACGATGTGAAAAATCTATACACTGAAAACTATAGAAAGCTTATGAAAGAAATTGAAGAAGACACAAAAAAATGGAAAAACATTCCATGCTCCTGGATAGGAAGAACAAAGATTGTTAAAAATGTCAATACCAACCAAAGCAATCTACATATTCAATGCAATACCTATCAAAATAACACCAGCATTCTTCACAGAGCTAGAATAAATAATCCTAAAATTTGTATGGAACCAGAAAAGACCCCGAATAGCAAAAGCAATCTTGAAAAAGAAACCAAAGCAGGAGGCACCACAATCCCAGACTTCAAGCTATACTACAAAGCTGTAATCATCAAGACAGTATGGTACTGGCACAAGAACAGACACTCAGATCAATGGATCAGAATAGAGAACCCAGAAATGGACCCACAAACGTATGGCCAACCAATCTTTGACAAAGCAGGAAAGAATAGCCAATGGAATAAAGACAGTCTCTTCAGGAAGTGGTGCCGGGAGAACTGGACAGCGACATGCAGAAGAATGAACCTGGACCACTTTCTTACACCATACACAAAAATAAACTCAAAATGGATGAAAGACCTAAACATAAGACAGGAAGCCATCAAAATCCTCGAGGAAAAAGCAGGCAAAAACCTCTTTGATCTTGCCTGCAGCAACTTCTTAATACGTCTCCAGAGGCAAGGACAACAAAAGCAAAAATGAACTACTGGGACCTCATCAAAATAAAAAGCTTCCGCACAGAGCAGGAAACAATCAGCAAAATAAAAGGCAACCAACAGAATGGGAGAAGATATCTGCAAATGACATATCAGATAAAGGGTTAGTATCCAAAATCTATAAAGAACTTATCAAACTCAACACCCATAAAACAAATAATCCAGTCAAGAAATGGGCAAAAGACATCAATAGACACTTCTCCAAAGAAGACATCCAGATGGCCAACTGACACATGAAAAAGTGCTCAACATCACTCATCATCAGCGAACTACAAATCAAAACCACAATCAGATACCACCTTACACCTGTCAGAATGGCTAACATTAGCAACTCAGACAACGACAGATGTTGGTAAGGATGCGGAGAAAGAGGATTTCTCGCATTGCTGGCAGGAATGCAAATGGATGCGGCCACTCTGGAAAACAGTATAGAGGTTCCTCAAAAAACTAAAAATAGAACTACTCTACGACCCAGCAATTGCACTACTAGGCATTTATCCAAGGGACACAGGTGTGCTGTTTCAAAGGGACACATGCACCCCAATGTTTATAGCAGCACTATCGACAATAGCCAAAGTATGGAAAGAGCCCAAATGTCCATCAATGGATGACTGGATAAAGATGTGGTATATATATACAATGGACTATTACTTGGCAATGAAAAAGAATGAAATCTTGCCATTTGCAACTATGTGGATGGAGCTGGAGGGTATTATACTAAGAGAAATTAGAGAGAAAGATAATTATCATATGACTTCATTCATATGAGGAATTTAAGATACAAAACAATGAACATAAGGGAAGGGGAGTAAAATATATTATTTTTTTGGGAGGCGGACAAAACATAAGAGACTCTTAAATATAGAGAACAAACAAAGGGTTGCTGGAGGGTTTGTGGAAGGGGGGATGGGCAAAATGGGTAAGGGACATTAAGGAATCTACTCCCGAAGTCATTGTTGCACTAATATGCTAACTAATTTAAAAATTAATTAATGAAAAAAAATTTTTAAATATTCTAATGGAAAACATTATTACTGTAACATGTCTAGCAGGCTGCAAAGACCCAGAGATGAGTTACCTGTAAAGTGGTGCACCAACCATGTAATGGACCATTTCAGGGTGTGTTTGGGGAGAGGAGTAACACAAAAAGAAAAAAAAAATTATGTCAGGATTTAAAAGAGAATAAAAATATAATTTTTCTTTATTAGCTCTGAAGAATTGAGGTACCATAAGGAATGGTGAGAAAGCTATAGAAATTAAATGGGGATAACATGGGACAATAAAGATCAAGTCAGTTATAGTTATATGGCGATTTACCAATGAATCCCATCTCTGCAAGGTTTAATCACATTATTGCCTTCCCCAGAATATCCCAAGATGTTTTCCAAGACTTTCAAAAATTATAAACCTTCAATACACGAAATTCTATGTCAATCAATGAATTTCTTTTCTTCCTTTCTTTATTCCTTTTTTCCTTCCTCCCTCCCTCCAAGGTCAATTTACTAATAGAAAATGGACAAAGGGTTCTAAGAAGAACATATTGCTTTTCAATGTCTAAACTCCTCATGTGTGTTATTTCATCATTCCATAACACATTTTGAATCAGCTATACCCCTTTGCCAGGAATAAAGACTCTCACTATTTTTGTTGTTTTTTTTTTACTTTAGGTATTATGAGACTTCTGTCTTACCAGGTGTCCCTGGTCTTTGGTGTCTAATTAGCCTCAGAAAAGCAAACATATTCCCTTTGGCTACCAAAAACCGTATTGATAACAAACATCAAATGGGTTAATCACTGTTCTCTTACAAGGACTTCAATGTATGGTGGGATGTAAATATCAATCTCATATAATTTCAGTTTGCAAGCCTCTAAATATTTGTCAGAGATCTGGTTTCAATTAAACACACCTAAAACATTTTTTTGTAGAAGAGAGCTGTTATTAATTGTGTATTTAAAGCTAAATTATGCAACTATTCTTAATTTAGAGCTACTGAATAGAAAAAGGTGCTGTGGGATAATATTAATAAGATTTCAAATGTTTTCTCTTGGGATAAAGAATTTTACCAAAAAAGGTAAATACATAAAATTCTAGGCTTTAGTGGGTTTCTCCATGGTTGTGAATTTTAGATCAATTAAAAAGATAATCTGTTCACTAGCTTATGATAATTTAAGAAAATACTGATATAAACTTACCATTTCAAAATCTACATTAGAATTTCATGACATACTAAATTATAACAATATCCCTTGTTTTTACCTTTTATAACTTTTATTACCAATCTTCACTAAATTATTAAAAACAAAGGTCTTCTTTTCATATCTGTCCAGAGAAAATCTACAAAACTGTTTCCATTCCATATTAGAAATATACTCAAATTATATACCTCACTTTGTTGAAAACTCAGTAAAGCAGGGGGAATTAAAAAAATAATAAACCATCCTCCAATACAGAAATACAGGGAACTTTTCTTTTTCATTTTTTTCCTGTGCTCAGTGTTAGCCTTAACCAGTGCCCAATTCCTTCCCCATCATGACCTCAACCTCCTGCCCCCATCTCTTAGTACCTAAGATTGGCTTTGTCTGTTCTTAACATTGAAATAGCACCTTAATATTATTAGACAGATTTATTTAATAAAAACCACATTATTCTAAATGGCATTCCCCCTTTTAGAAGTTTAAACAATATGCCAGAAATTTACCCCAGCATTGACCTTGCTTTCTTTAGTAGAGTACAAGCTTTCAATAAAACACTCTGACAGTCAACAGCAAAAAGCTGTTTGCCTCACCTGAATATACAACAAGGATAAGTATCCTTGTGCTACTCTACATGAACACATTTATATAAGCACATACACTTTGGGGGTTGTTGGTTAGTACAAAAACATATATTCCAAATGTTCCTCACATTCAAATCCAGGTAGTTACGGTACGTTTTGATCTTTGAAAAAGTGCTCAAAAGTTTGAATCTATTTGTGGGCTTGCTTCATGTATTATATCCAGTTAAAATTTAATACAAACTGACTTTTCCCCCTGTATGTAGCCACTCTCCAACTGCTATCAGTCAGCAGGAGCTCTGGATATACAGACTCGTGTTAACGGTGGCCTCTAGAAGGATACGATTTCTAGCCCATTCATTCTATTACAGAAAAGCCCAGATTGTATTTCAAACAAAAATAAAAGCTTCTATGGAGGTGATCCTTTATTCCCCACCTTTACTACTTACTAGCACAAGTAATCAATCAAAAAGGGAAATGGATAATTCAATTTTAGATATGTAACTAAAATGTGTTCCAACAAAGAACATATATGCTTCTATTCTGGAGAAATATGGGAATAGGTGGGTGGGAACTTATGAAATCTCCTTCAAAGAAAGCCTATGAAAGTAAGAGATGACTTTAACATTTTTCCCTCTAGTGAATGGATTATATAATATCTAAGTTTCTCCTGGGCATATATTTAGTTCACGAACTTAGTCTATTATATTTGATGTCAAGATGGCTTAAAATGATTTTGCATTCTTGCCCACTTGCTAACAGCCTACCAACCTTTCAAGACTCAGCACAAATAACATTTTACTTTGACACTTTCACTGAATCCACCTATCACATTTAGGAATTCTTCTGTAAATCTGTTTTCAAAGCAGTGTTTCCTAAACTTCAGTATCTTACTTTGTGGTCATGCACAGTATCCAGTATGTACCTGTGAACATATTGAGCATGCAAAATAGAAATGTTTGCTAAGTATTTTAAAATGAAAATTTCCACTCATTGAAAGTTAAGTTCCATCTTATGCCACCCCCCTATGAAACTTACCTTACGAACCCAGCCAAAATGGTTTTTCTTCTCTGAGTTCTTTGTTACATATCTAATTCATTTGGTGTTCCCTTGTAGTTTCTACCAATAGGAATGAAAATTTTTGAAATGCAGGAAGAATCTAGCATAGTCTAGCATCTAGTCCACTGCTTGTGGTAATGGTTGATTGCACTGAGTAGAGATTCACCAAAATTTCTTGAGTAAATTCTAGCTATTCTGGCCTAATACTAGATAGCTTTAGATTTTTTAACTTAATTCTGGTGTCAGACTAAAGTCTTTTTTATCCTTGATTACTAGTGACCAGCTAAGTACATCAACAACTACAATATGCTTCATCCAGGGGAAAATCCTCTTTCCAATTCACATTTTCTCTAAAAATTCATAATGCCCCTATTGTATTCATTTAATAGGTGCTTCCAATGTGAAGTTTAAGGTATGCCCTCTTCCAGATGTCAAAACTTCTAATAAACTAGCCAAAACCTTAAAGCAGAATAACAAGGAAATACAGATTGTAGTTTATTTTGGAGGAATTGCCATTAGCCTGACTACAAGGCTAATCTTCAAACATGACTCCAGAGGAAAGGTCAGCAGCATGAACTCAAGCAGGAATGGTTGTTAATAGATGAATGCAATGATGAGGGCTCTCGGGGGTGGGTCAGCTCAGTGACTTCTGACCACCTCCAAAACACAAGCTGTGAAAACACAAGCATTCCTTCATTTTACTTATCATTTGGATCCTAAGCTCCGATTCACTTTTTTCAAAACTTATTTTGGAGCCAACAGCAATTGGTAAGTGAAAGGCTACCTGGGGCTGATTGTCATCAGCAGCAGGGCCCCACATCGAGGAGAATTATTGCTCTTGTTCACAAGAGTATGTTTATAATACATCTGAAATTGACTGGCAGAGGGTCTTTGAGGAGACTGTGGAGCAAGGGTCGAAAGAGGTAAGAATATGGCTTGAAAAAGACACTTTAGTGATTTAGAAAGTTCTCTGGGGGAATACTTTCCCTCTCTATTCATTCTTTATCAACTCAGTTTTATTTAGTATTTGTGTATGAAGTTAAAATTTGCTTTCTAGTGTTTTCTTCCATCCAAATAACCAAATGCAAAGTCTAGATGGTTATTAACAGTAGATCACATACTTTGCATTTACTACCCACTTAGTCACCTAAGAACAACGTGACTCAGACACCTGGACTCCATTTGTTAGCCCTTCCCAAGCCACTGTCTGACCAGGCCTGAGTAGTGAGATGCAGTGGGCACTGGCAGACTCGGTTTTGCTGTTCCTCAACGACTAACTGTGTGACCTTGGGAAGGACATTTACCTTCTCTGAGCTTGAGTGGTAGTACTAGAAGCGATGGGTGTGACAAATATTGAAGTACAGGTGCCACAAATCACATTTAACTACTACTTTTAAAATATTCGCATCAAATAGCATCTTCACAATAGACTTTTTTTTTTTGATTCTCATGATGTGGACACTTACAAATGATTCTGTAGGAAAATCCTGTGGTTTTACTTAACAAAAGTGAAGATTACATATCGTTCAACATATCATCACAAGGCTCTTTCTATTTAAAGGGGCCAAAGTCTAGATATAACTTGTAGCCCCGTGGAATTCTACGCCTGAGAACAAAGGGTAATTTCTGCTCAGCAATCCTCAGTGGGTATGTAAATGAATGCTGCTGAAATATTCAGAAGCTGATACCAATACAAAGTGAAGTGTAATAATCTAAATGTGCCATTGCCTTCCCCTGCTACTAATTACTTGCTTTAGGCTTTTTTCAACACTGTTTTGTCTCCTTGCCTTTTCTGTACAGACTGAATGGACAACCCAACTGTATAGGATCACTAGAATTTCTTACCACAACTTTCAAGGATTGTCTTTATTTTACTGCCCTGGCTGTACCAGTTAGCAGAGTTGGTTCAAATGCAAAAAGGCTGGAGTCACAATTTATAGGGGCTAAATTATTCTTTGTTCCACGGAAACAGAAATGACTCTGAAAATGGGGAAAATATTCACTGGTTAAAAGAAAGATCAAAACCAGTGCACCTCAGAAGGTATGTCTATCCAAAGGCTAACAGTTGGTGCCATTTTTGGATAGAACAACAGCTCACTGGTAACATAATGCCATTCTCTTAAACAAAACTCTCAATATAATGTATGGACCTATGCTTTGTTTATACTTTCTATCTAGCCCCTTAAGAAAGTGTCCCCTCCTTACAGGAGTACTGATGCATAGGGCACTTGTACCCCAATGTTTATAGCAGCATTCTCAACAATAGCCAAATTATGGAAAGAGCCTAAATGTACATCAACTGATGAATGGATAAAGAAATTGTGGTTTATATACACAATGGAGTACTATGTGGCAATGAGAAAGAATGAAATATGGCCCTTCGTAGCAACGTGGATGGAACTGGAGAGTGTGATGCTAAGTGAAATAAGCCATACAGAGAAAGACAGATACCATATGTTTTCACTCTTAATGTGGATCCTGAGAAACTTAACAAAAACCCATGGGGGAGGGGAAGGAAAAAAAAAAAAAAAAGAGGTTAGAGTGGGAGAGAGCCAAAGCATAAGAGACTCTTAAAAACCGAGAACAAACTGAGGGTTGATGGGGGGTGGGAGGGTGGGGAGGGTGGGTGATGGGTATTGAGGAGGGCACCTTTTGGGATGAGCACTGGGTGTTGTATGGAACCCAATTTGACAATAAATTTCATATATTGAAAAAAAAAAAAAAAAGAAAGTGCGAATTATGGAAAAAAAAAAAAGAAAGTGTCCCCTCCTTAAGGATGGAGTCCCAAGAGAATCTCTCCAAGAGAACCTATTCCAGAGCACTCCCTCCCATTCAGCATGTGACATATTCAGCACTTTGCTCCTCTAATTCTCCAGTTCCCATCAGCCACAGGCTGCCACTTTTTATCTAACAGTCCAACTGCTATTGATTTGCTGAAAGTTTTGAGAACACATAATGAAACTGAACTGTCTCAAGTCAATGCAATGAAACTTGGTGGTATTTTCACTTTACACAAAATAATTCTATTGTTAATTACAGCCACTCTGCCCCCATCCTTGTTTCCTCACACGGACTCAGATTTATTGATTAAACTGAAAGACAAATCCAAAGGATACTTACATTGCTTACTCAAAGACAGCCTCTCCTTTTGGACACAAAGGCCTTGTGTCTAGCAAAAGCTTGATGGCTAGCTTTCCCTTCCATCAGAACAAGCTCTGTCCTTAAGAAACTCTTCAGGATCTCTTGAAAACTGGTTCCCTATATGCCCACTCCTCTGACACTAACTGAATAGGCGTAAACCCAGAAGCTGATTCAGCTTATGCTTGACCCATACTTGGAGCCACTAATCATTAACCTTAGAAAAACTGACAATGATTTTCCTGTTACTTACTTTATAGTATTTAATACTATTTTTATTTCAAAATAATCCTTTTTCAAATGACTCACTACTTAAAACTGATGATAGCAGATGTGGATATGGAGAGGTATCAAAAATCCAGAGCCATCAACCCAACTTACTCTTTCCCTTGGAAACATCTCCCTTTCAATTCAAGAAAAATGACTTGAACACTGCACTAAATAATTCTACTCGTGGAATCACATTCTCTAAATTATACATGAGTGTCAGGACTCAGGAGAATTAAAAGAATACATAAAGTCTGGGTAGACACCTAAATATTACTATTGATTCATAATTTTTATGACTAATGATACAATATAGAATTTTACTAATATTATTAATAAATTGTACCTTGAACACTTACTATGTTTGCAACTGTGCTAAGCACATTAAGTACTTTTTCTCATTTAATCCTCACAACTAACAATTCATAAGTGTTATTATCTTCATTTTATAATACTTAAATTCTTTGAAACTGTTCTCACATCAGTAAATTAGACATGGTAATAAATGATACTCATCTTATGGGACCATTTTTAAATGATTGAGATTATATATGAAACACTTCACATGAAAGAGATGTTCAATATACAGTATATCTTTCTTTCTTCAGGAATATCAACACATATAGATAGATGTCCTTGACCTCTCCCATTACTATAGATGAATTCCTCCTAAAAATACATAACTTGGTCAAAAAAAACAACTTTTTTATGATAAAAATGAAATAGAATTAACTCCAGGGAACATGAGGTATTAGTCTCCCCTGATAAACTGCTCAAACTAAAACTCAACTCCAAAAACACCTGATTATCATACTGTAGATTACAGAAAAGGAAAACAGATTTTCCTTTTTATATATATTTTTAAAAACAGGTGGTTTTTTTTGAGGTACAAATACCTTAAAGTTTATCTTTTTTTAGTGCATAGTTCTATCAATGTTGACAAACACATAGAGTCATGTAGCCATCACTAAAACCAAAATAAAAACAGTTTCAACCCCCCCCCCTCCAAATTTTCCAAGCCTCCTTATCCCTCACCATACCCAAAGCTCCTGGAAATTCTGATATGACTTTCTGCCTATAGTTTTGCCTTTGCAGAATGTCGTAACAGAATCATCACATATTATAAAGTAGCTTTTTGAATCTGGCTTCTTTCACCAAGTGCAAGGCATTGAGATTCATCCATGCAATTGCATGTACCAGTAGTTCATTCCTTTTAATTTTACATTTCACTGCATGGATGCAACAGAGTTTGTCCAGTTGAAAGACATTTTGATTTTTACAGTTTGGGACAATTATAAATAAAGCCATCAGACACTTTCACTTATAAGAATCTGTGTGAATACAAGTTTTCACATCTTACGTAAATATCTAGGACTGGAACTGCCAGAGTGTATAGTGAATGTAGATTTAACTGTATCAGAAACTGTCAAACTGCTTTCTATAGTGGCTGCACAATATTGCATTTGCACCAGCAATATATGAGAATTTCAGTTGTTTCACATCCTCAACAGTGCTTTTTAAGAGGCATTCTAACAGGTGGGTAGTGGTATCACAAGATGGCTTTAATTTGCATTTCATAAATTACATCCAACGTAAGCCTGATTGGTCAGTACCCCTGCTTCACCTGTTGTTTAATGCTTTTCACATCACACCTTCATGTCTTCTCATAATATGAGGTAATGTAAAATCTATTAAGATTATGTAAACCTTTGTTGGATAAACAAATATCCCACCACAGAACTCAACTACTCAACTGCTGCACCTCTGTATTTGAGTGTATATCTTTTACTATAAAATTGTGCCATTCTTTCCACATTGCCATGTAGTTTTCCTTTGATTTGTTTCATCTAGGAACATTATGTTTCCCCAAGTAGACTTCAGTCTTCAAAAAGACAGCAAATTAATGGTATCTGTATTAAAATGTATATTGTACTAAGTCAGTACAAATGCTTAGTACAAATGCTTGTGGAGTGAGTTACAAGCTTTAAGTCACAACTTTGTCTTGCCCTTCTCCAACCTAAATGTCACCACTTGCAGAAGATTGAAACTAAACAGAAAAGAATACAGAAGAGGAAGTGTTAAGAGCATGAAAACATTTGAGACCCTATATAGGAACTGGATAGAACTCTAAAGAAAGCTGAAGAGAAAATGCAAGGTGAAGTATTATACAAAGTAAATAAAGATGGCAAAATAAGGAGTATTAAAAAAAATAAGCAACAGGAATATTGAAAAATATAAGAAAAGGAAACAATTCATCATAAAACTGGGTAGGACTAAAGAATAAAAATATATGCCAAAAAATACACATAAATCTATTTTGTTGATAATATTTAGTTCTCTTGGTCTATAAGTTAAATATTTTTAAGTTAAATCAACCTTTTTGATTGAGAGGTAGAATGATGGATGAGTAATATACTATTTGATATATTTCTGGTAATAATATCTGAACAGATATTTTCCTATTAACGAAAATTGGAATAGTATAGACTCTGAAACAGTCAAGATTCTATGATGTAAGTAGGACTGGAGAGAAATTGAGGAGGACCTAGTGTTCCCCTGATAACCATCATCCTAATACTATGGTTTTAAATATTACTAAATACTGACAACAACCCAACCACTACTCTGAACTCTGAATTCAACAACTCATTCAGTATTTCCATTTGAATATTTGATAGCATGTCAAATTTTGTCACGGTCAAAACAGAATGATATTCAAGCTGTTCACATCCACTCTACCACCAGTTTCTTCCAACCCAATAAATGGCAATTCCAGTCTTCCATTTGCCAAAACCTTAGAGTCATTCTTTACTCCTTTTTCTTACATGCCACTTCAATCTATCAACAAATCCAAACATCTACACCTTTAAAATACACCCAGAATCCAGCATCCTACCATTTTTTAGTATAGTGGACATACAATGTTACATTAGTGTCAGATATATAACAGTGATTCAACTTCTCTATACCCAATGCTCTGTTCACAAGTGTAGCTACCAAATGTCTACTTCTTATTACAAGAGTCGAAACTACCATCCCCTCTTATCTGAATGATTGCAATGACCTTCTCACTGCTTTCTCTAATCTCACACTTGTTTATCTGGGCTTATGTCTAGCCCTCTCTTACCAACAATCCCTGCCTGGCTCACTTTTTTCTAGACACACTGCCCTCCTTTCTCTCCTGGCAACACACCAAACAAACTTCCCTCATAGGACCTTAGTACTTTTTTCTCACTCTCTCTGAAATTTCTTCCCCCAGATGTATACATGCTCCTGTCCATACTTCTTTTCAATCTCTGCTCAAAGGACACCTCCTCCTCTGAAAGGCTTTCCCTGACCATTCTGCAGAAAGAGCACCCTTTTGCTTTTCTTTATCCAAATTATTTTGGTTTACTTAAGTTCACTTGTCACCACCTAACATTTTATGTATTTGTTTGTTTACTGTTTATTCTATCAATCTTTGGGTACCCCAAATAGAACCTAAGCTCCATGAGGTATACAGCCTATTTTGTTCACTAATGAATCTCCAGTACCCAGAAAAATGAGTGGTTCATAGAATGTGGCAATATGTATTTGTTAAATTAATGAATGAATGAATGATTTAGGAGCTTGAAGTAAGGTCACAGCAAGTAGTAGAGCAGGCATATGAACCCAGCACTTTGATTCCACATCAGTGCTCTTAACCACTCTGCTCTACTGATCCAGGGAAACTACTGGAATGATTAAAAGACAATTTAAGGGTGCCTGGGTGGCTCAGTCAGTTGACTGCCTAACTCTTGATTTTGGCTCAGATCATGATCTCACGGTTTGTGGGATCAAACCCCACATGGGCTCTGCAGTGAAAGCACAGAGCCTACTTGGGATCTCCTCTCTCTCTCTCTCTCTCTCTCTCTCTCCTCTCTGCCTCTCCCCTGCTCGCATTCTCTCTCCCAAAAAATAAAAACATTTAAAAATTAAATCAATAAAAGACATAATTTAGAAAATTTTCCACCATTGCTTTTGATACAAAGTAATTACTAAATAAATGACAAATATGTTTTCATTACCAGAACTTTCTCAACTTCAACACCTTCAATGATGGGTAAAAAAAATTTTAAAAAATGATGAAATCTCTCAACAGTCATTGTTTAAATATTCAACTTGAAACCTACTTGGTATTTGGCATGGTAGAGGATAAATGATGTGACTGTCCCCCAAATTTGAGTAAAATTGGGCCTCTACCAGTTGTTATCCACATGTATATAATGTCCCCTTTCTCCTGACTCTGTGGCCAATTTGACTTCCCTTCTAAAATTCAGAATAAAAAAAGAAGGCAGAGTTAAAGGGAGTACAAGTTAGAGAATAGCATGAAGACAGATTGTCCCACATATAAATATCCCACATATCTCACCTATACTACCTATACAACCTATATGTTGCCATTATTTGAACAAGCAAACTTCAGATTACCTTGGCTTGACTTGAAGGTTAAACAAAATTATATGTCCAGAGCCAGGACAATGTTGTCTTCAGTTCTGCCCCTTCCTCAGTATTCCACATCTTTCTTCATCCACTCTGAGTGTTTAGTGGGGTCTAGTCAAAGTCAGCAACAGATGGACATCTGGAATTTTGTAGAAGTATTAACAATATGTGAGTTTTAATACATAAGGAATTTTGTGAAATAAAACTAAATTTATTTTGACTCGTACTTATCTACAACCTTGGAAACCCCAGAGTAAAGCAATGGTCTTATAATGTGTGTGCAGAACTCCTAAGGTTGGTATAGGTGATACACTGCGTAGACGAGAAAATATTAGCACTACTGTGTGTTTTTATTTTTGTCTAATAAAAAAGAAACCGTCATGATAATAATCATGTTTTATAGCAATATATACAATTTATAAATAAACATATTAGAGTGTGGTAAAATTATTTACTTATAGAATTCTAGAATTAGAACAAATTCAACTATATTCCCTTCTCTTGCCTAACAGATTACCGCAAACTTAACAGCTTAAAACAACACACATTCATTAAATATATGGCTTCCATGGGTCATGAGTACTGGCATGGTTAGGTTTGTCTTCATCTGGAGCCTCAACTAGAAAAACAAGCTGCTTCCAAGCTCATCTAAAGCTATTGGAATCATTTATTTCCTTGCAGTTATATGACTGAGGGTTTCAAATCCTAGAAGCCTTCCTAACATGTGGCTCTCTCCATAGGCAGTTCACAATATGTCTGTTTCTTCTTCATAGCTGTAAGGAAGCAAAACTTGCTTCCAATATACCATATGGATGAATAATTCCATCTGGAGAGGTGGGGCTTTTTTCATTTTTAAATTCTAAAATGTGTCTATTTGGCATGTGTATTATTTTAGGCTTTTTTTTTTTTTTAATTTAAGTTCTATGCCTAACCTGGGGTTTAAACTCATGACCCTGAGATCAAGAGTTGCATGCTCCACCAATTTAGCCAGCCATGCACTCCTAGGTTGACCATTTTTTAAGAAACAGAAGACAAGAACCTTCCCTTTGTCTTCCCCTTAACTACCTAAAAGAATTTAGATGGGTCTGTTTTAGGATGGGTAAATCACCATAGGTTATACAGATGAACGAGGTAGAATATGAATGAGGGATGGTTACCAATAGGAATTTAGCAAAGTCCGTTTATCAAAATTTTTCTCTTTGTCCTTTAATTTGAGTAAACATTTGTTTACCAAACATTGACTCATTTTCATCTGCCTGTGAACTGCTTTCCTTCTCTTTGATGTTCCACATCCTTATCCCCCTTCTCCTTGGTCCAGAATGACATATATACTTTATTTTGCCTGTCTTCATAATCTCATGTTTATGTGGATTCCCTGTATGTACATAATTAGATTTGATTTTCTCTTGCTAATCTCTGACATGTCAATTTAATTCTTAGACTAGCCAAAAGAATCTTGAAGAGTAAAGAAAAATTTTTTCCTCCCCAACATAGCCAAAGGAGAATTTCTCTGATTCTAGCCTACAAAGGCAAAGTCATATGGTCAAATGTAATCACAAGAGTGATAACCCATCATCTTTGCCATATTCTATTATTTAGGAGCAAGTTACAGATTTCACTGATGTTCAAGGGAAGATGACTATATAAGGCTATGGCTCATTGGGCGTCACTTCAGGGTATGTCTTTCACAAAGACCATTCTTTCAAAGGAAATCTAAAAATATTTTTAGCTTCAAAACACCAAGATTAATTTTAATTTTTTTAAAACCTAGCTAGGGGCACCTGGGTGGCTCAGTCGGTTAAGCGTCCGACTTCGGCTCAAGTCGTGATCTCACAGCTCATGAGTTCAAGCCCCACATCGGGCTCTGTGCTGACAGCTCAGGGCCTGGAGCTTGCTTCGGATTCTGTGTCTTCCTCTCTCTCTGCCCTTCCCTGACTCGTGCTGTGTCTCTCTCTCTCTCTCTCAAAAATAAATAAACATCAAAAAAAATTTTTTAAACCTAGCTAAAATATGTCTTTCCCCATAGAAAATTTATTTCATCAACCCAGGCCAACTCTAGTCATTTTCTACATTGGATTTCTTCAACAATTAAGTCTATGTTCAGACTATATTAGTTGTACTAGTTAACGAATGCTAACAAGCGTGTTTATAAAGTTTTGAGTCTCTAGTATATACACAACTTAATGACATGAATGTCTATTTCTCCTGTAAATAACATTGTCAGAGAGGACATTATTCATCCTCCCCTCCTATGCTCACATACTCCCAGTCTAAAAATGGCAATTCCACATCTTGTGTTGTAAGACAAAACTGAGACAAAGGGGCCATGTATCGTGGTCGAAACACAAAGCAGTAGTCACTGACAGAGTAAGGATTAGACTTCAACATTTGCAATCCTTTATCCTTTGTTCATTCCATTAGGTCTTACTGTTTCCAATTAACTAGAAGAAATCTTTAAAGGAAGAAATGATCTTCAAAATAAAAATGAAAGCCTTAAGAATGCAGTCAGCACTAAAAGCTTCCAATGTACCATCTGGATGAATAATTCCAGCTGGAGAGGTGGGGCTTTTTTCATTTTTAAATTTTCAGGGCAGGTCATTAGATCACTTCCCTTTGTACAATTGTGCATTAAAGAGTCTAGCTCCCCTGGACCAGAATTCTCAAGAGAACAGGAAATCAAGCTCAGTTTACAAGTCAGTTCTATATAGACGCCTAAGCCTCAGAAGCAACTCTTTCAAGTGGATTCATTATTTGTTTTCAATATACTCTTAACAAGTTAAAAAATAAATTTCAATTTATGTATTAATGCAGTTTGACTATAATTAATCCAATATGACTCAATTTGTTTGACAACAAAAGCAAATGAATTAATTATATTCCATCAATTTCTTGACCTTTTTTCTTCATATACTTGGTGGGAAAAACACATGTTGAAAAAATAATAAATGTATGCTACAGATAGGGATGGCTTGTAACATGCCCAAGCAAAGAACGTAAGAACAATTTACTGAATATGGTCCCTTTCCCAGGACAAAAACAGATGATTGCAAATGCTATGAGAACATATTTCTGAGGCTTCAATAAAATATCCACATTACTCAAGAAAAATAGTAAAAGTTCTATCACTGCCTCTGTAGAAGATTCTATGTCCCCAGTCACTGAACTCTGATATCCACAAACATCTGCCTCTACTCCAGCAGGTAGTTTCTCTCTGTTGTATGCAAGCAGCATGATATAAGGTAGGCTGTGGGAACACAGGGATAGTCTGAACACTAGTAGGTGCTGATCAGTGAGAAAACAGTGAAATTCTTTACCTCCTTCCTCTTGTGTAGATAACAGCCATACAAAGATAACAGCAATATTAGCTTTTGTTACAGGCAAATCTCTGACCTGCTGTTGACACTTTTGGGTTTGTTTTAAAACTTTTCATCATTTCAATTCATATAAAGCAAAGAATAAAAAAGGAAGTTTGCCATTTCTCATTTGATCAGTTATCCAAGAACAAAGTGAATTTCTTCAATATTGTAAGGTTCACATGGTGAACACTAAGAGATCTTTTCAGGGAAACAGAATGTTGGTTAAATCTTTTGTTATATTATGAGCACATTTTAAAATAATACAAATGATCTTTAATCCTGATTTCATATAATTTCTAATAAATTCAAACATATATTTGTTCCTCATTGAATTTTAATGTCAGTATTTTATAAATGAAATAACAGTATTTTTCTAATTGGTTCTCAGCTGATTTTTTTTAATCATCAACTCTGTGATACATTTTGGGAGTTCAGTGTAGGGAGTACACACAGTGCATTCTTTTTTTTTTTTAAGTCCTCCTTAATGAATTCTTAATTACATTATTCAAAAGACCCATTATTCAGCATTCATCTCACTGCTAAATGAAAGTCTTTACCTGACATGTGAATGAAATGAGTCTAAATGCTTTCCATGCCACCTAGGGATTCTGAATAGACTTTTAGCTTCATGCAG
Organism: Panthera tigris; assembly: GCF_018350195.1. Lineage (NCBI taxonomy): Eukaryota > Metazoa > Chordata > Mammalia > Carnivora > Felidae > Panthera > Panthera tigris. The sequence continues at coordinate 132,878,517 of NC_056661.1, forward strand.
CAATAGGCTTCATTTCTGTTTTAAATTTGTATGGATTGTTTTAGAGATGGGAAGCTTTGCAAGTCTACCAGTCTGAGCAGCATCTAACTTCCATTGTGTTCTCAAACTTACCTCGGGCTAGAAAAACTGCAAACAAGGTCAAATGATATCTGAAAGTGGAAGAAATGCTATACAAGATGTGATAAACCCTGTAAAGATTTTAGATGAATGTCTACATTACTTAAAACACTGACTAATTTCAGATGAGGACAGTAAACTTCCTAAGACCTCCTTGTAAACTTCCCTTATCATTTCTCATCAGTAAAAGAAAGCGCTTAGTAGCAAGAGGAATTAAAAGACCCTTCAACAGATAACAAGATCTTTTCTTTTTTTAAACCCACTTCCATTTCTTTCAACAGACTACTGCATAATGGTGGAGTTAAGAAAAAGTGTCAGGCTTTATGTGCCTCTTACAGTCGTATCTATAAAATGAACTTATCAAGCAGTCCTCATGTCTGCAAATGATACCCCAAGAATGTATCTACCAAAAAGATAAGCTGGAATATGCAATATTTCTGACTGGGCTCTAGAACTCCCTCTAGTTCTACAGAATATAAGCAGACCTGTTGGAGATTGTAAGTTCAGTGAAAGCAAAGTTTATACTCTAAATAATTATAAGCAACAGACTCAGAATCTTTATTCTCCCTGCTTCTGACACCAGCTTCAGAAAAGAAATTAGCCAGGTGCCTGGGTGGCTCAGTAGGTTAAGTGTCCAACTCTCGATTTCAGATCAGGTCATGATCTCAAGGTAGGTCATGAGATAGAGCCCTGTGTCAGGCTCAGTGCTGGATGTGGAGCCTGCTTAAGATTCTCTCTCTCCCTCTCTTTCTGCCCCTCCCTTGCTTACACTCTCTCTCTCAAAATGAAAATAAAAATAAAAATAAGATGATTAAAAACATTAATGAAATCTTTTGGATCCTCAAGGCCATCTAAAAATATCATTCTTAGAGAAAGCCTAAGTTAACAGTTTATGATTCAGGACTTTCTTTGTAGATAGAAGGATGTCTGGGAAGAAAAGCACTACACTTCTCTTCCATGAGCGTTTTTATAATAACTACCACTGTAGTCAAAATTGTAGAACAAATTGTTCTACAATTGCTGCATGGAGTGAAGAAAGTACACAGAGAAGAAATGTCAACATCAAATTACTGCAAACACAGGACAGTTGCCCTATCTTCAGGGGAAAACATATTTTAATGTTACCATATTAACTGAAAATCTTATCAACAATAAATATACACATTTTAAAGTCAATGTCCACCAATTTTAAAGAACAGAAAAAAATGGCATTCTATAACAAAATGATGAAATGTGTCAAAGAAATGGATTATCATTAATTCTGTAAAAGTCAAGTGGAGAAAATGTACTTCTTCCTATTTTTGACTAAAATCAAAATTTAAGATTTTAACTAAGATTATCAAAACTTAAGATTACTACATCCAAGGAGAGTCCAATCTTAAAAGATATTTCTGATTGGCCAGAGGTGATACTAAAGGTACAGCCTTGGAGTCACTGAGATTCCAATCCCTGCCTGATTGGAAAGGAGTGAAAAGGTTATGATCCGTAGAATCAACTTCATTGTACTTCGTGCTAGTAAAGAATGTCCATTTTAAACTGGTCAGGCATGAGTTAATAAAACACCTGGTGTTTTCTAACAGGAATTCAATACATCCTAGTTAAAAAAAAAAAAATCCAGCCTTTAGAACACATATGAACTATGAAAGGAAAGCCCACATTAATACTCTCCTCTGATGGGCAACATTTGCAAGTGCAGCTCATGGGTACTATAATCTCCCATGCTCATGCAATGAGTTGCAACAACTGGGCATCCTCTACTGAGGACCCCCAATCCATTCTAGCTTCTGGGGTAAGGAATGCTCAGAGCAAGTCAATGGAAGACTTCTGGTGTGAATAAAGCTAGAGAATTTGAAAATGAATCAAATGAGTTTAATCGTAACAACAAATATATGTAAAGATGCAACCAGCAGGTAACATAATAAAGCATCTAGGTGCTCTCAGCAACCAAGCCAATGAAACAAGGATCAGCACAAATCCTGTTTTCAAACTTGGTGCTGCATTTGTTAGGAAATAAGTTCCACGGTAAAAGATGTGATTCTCTGTCATAAGAGCCTCTTTCATTTTACAGAAGAAAACATAGATCAGACTTCTCTCCCAGGGAGGGCATGTCCCCACAGCCTGGCTAGACTGTTTTATGTCTTGCTGCCCCCATTCCAATGCAGGTGGAAAATAGACCTTAAAAGAAGCAGACAAAGAACTTGCCAAGCTTCCGCCCACGACATATGCACGTTTGTAGAAAATAAAAGGTATGTTTAGGGGGAAAATCGAGACTGTTTAAGTTAAGAGTGTGGAGGGAATGAGTAAGCCCTGGCTTGGTGCCTGACAGTTTACAAGGCCCTGCACAATTATTTTTTCAGCCGAAGTGCAAAAATCCATATTTGTCTCTGCTACTGCCAGGAAAAAATATCCTAGTATAGCTTATGAATAATATTCAAAAATGAACGAAGCACATCTATTTAATCAACTTGTTTCTGCTTATAGCTATGAAGGCCAATGTTACTTAAAATCCCACTCAGAGCCACTGGTAAACATCAACTACGGTTTACCAGATGTACCTTACTACTTTAGAAATGTCATTTTATTATATTTAAACAAGGTAATTTGCAACCCCCTGCACCATTTATAGGTGTCTCTTTCTCAGTCCCTTTAAAAAGGAAATTCATTAAACAGGAACACAGTGTTTTTTATGTGACAATTTTATCAGTTTTTAACCAATCTATGCTGCACTTGAACCATTTGAGTGTTTACCTTCTAAGTATCTATTAGAGTAACTGCACTGAAGAATATTTTAACTCTCATACTAATAACAATTAATAGGATTAAGAAAATGAAACTCCTTTCATAAAAACATTCCTTCACAATAAGATTAACATTTTTCCCTTGTTAAAAATGACAGCTACTTTCTATGTGTTCTTTTTCCTTTCAATTAAATAATCCTTAGCATTTTATAGAGAGAAAGGTTTTTTGTTTGTTTTTTGTACTTTTTGTTTTCCCTAGTGAGCAAGCATTTAAACTTCCTCCTAATTTGGTAATACTGGCATAAAACATGCTAGTATAGTGCAAAATAACACTGAATCTTGTTTCCTATTTTGGTGACAATTATTCTGTATTAACATGCTTTGATATTTAGGATGGTTAAAAATGTTTTTCAAATGGGCTAAGTATGTTTAATTAAATGATTTTCCAGATAGTTTCTCGACCCTAATCCCACAACTCTGGGGTATTTACAATCCTTTAAAAATTTCTGCTATTTATTCTGAAGATTTTATGAAGTCATAAGGTAGGAGTGTGAGCTTCTCAGAGTCGTTAATGTGTTAGAGATGTACACTAGAGGTGATCCTTACAATTTAAACTTAAGAATTATCGATAGCTATAAAAGCACTCGTTCAAAACCACCTAACCTTCTTAGCTGGTTAAAACAGTATAATCCTCTCAGTTATTAGAAGACCTTTGAAGTGAAACACAGAAAGTCAGCCCTTCTGCCTGTTTTTAAAATTCTCCTTGACTACAGACTAAATCATAGGGCAGTGTGGGCTCAACCCCATCTGCATGGTGAGCAGCGAATTACTTTACTTGAACTTTGCTCTAGTCAGGACATTTTTGGGCTTATAAATCTTGAATTCATCTAAGTTCACCTTAAATTAGCCTTGCGAAAACACTCCAAACTCTAGTTGTCAGCCTAGTGGCTTTTGGCCAGATGCCACTCAGCAGCTGAAACACTGATTAATTGTCATCTTCTCTCTCTCTCTTTTTTGTCTTATATACAATTTTTAAGGAAAAAGAGTATGCAAGCTAGTATGATGTGAAGGATAATTCTAGCTGAATAATGGTACTGTTAGCAGGTACATTTTATATTTAAAATATACGTGATGAAAACAGAGGGCTAGGCAGCTTCACTGTGTATACAAAAATGCCATCTACTGCACAAGGAATCTGGGGCTGGGCCAGAGGTTTGGCTAAGCCATGCCAAGATACAACAGATTTTTCAATTTTCCAGCAAATAGAAACAAAATACTAGTTTCAGAAGGTGTACTCAACAAACACTTCCAAATGTGTTTCTGATTTGTGGTCAGAATGTTTTTACTGCTGGTGCCCTGCACTTTTGAGACATTTATTTCCTAAAAGAAAGATTCCTTTCTATAAACCTCAACTGTCTGTTTTTCAAAGCAATTTAAAATCAAACACACAAATAAAATTCTTAACATATGGAAACCTTCATATAAGGCCTTACGTATTCAGAGTTAAAATTGTTTTATAAACTGTAATGCTTTACAGATGAAAATACAGAGAGGATGACTGTTTTTAGCACTAATGCTTTTTGACAGCGTTAAACCTTGTTTTAGTAATTGACATCAAAATGTTTGGTGGTTTTAAATGGACCATTAATAAAAATGGCATGTTTTAAGTTTTTTAGAAATTGTGCTTAATACTGTGAAGTGGGATAAAATTGCAAATGTAATACTGCATTTTTATTATTTAAAAAAAAATCCTTATAACAAAACAACTCCCGTTCTCCCTCATCTCTCCAGAGGAATTTCTGAATCTCAAAGGGGGAATCTCTTCTTCATCCATCCTCAGAATCTATAGAGAAATGAACCTTTTGGAAGTCCGTTTCCAAAAGAAAGTTTGTTCCCAGAACAAACAAAAGAAAGTTCCCAGTTTGGAAGAAGACAAAATAACAAAAGAAGAAAAAACAAAAACAACATTGACATTTTCTGCCACCAGGACTCTAGAAGGCAGCTGAATTCAATTGGATCCTATGAAACCAAGAAAATATAATTAAAGGTCACTACAATGAACTGGCAGTCCTATCAGAAGACCTGAATTTTGGTGCCACCTCTGTCATAAATCATATTGTGTTCAGGAAACCACTAAAACTTCTCTGAGCCTCAACCAACTTATCCACAAAATGGAAATAGTAATATTTACTCTGCCAAAGAAGAAACACTATTGGGTCAAGCTCATACTGTATGTGAAAAATCTTTGTATTTGAAAGCACAATTATTCAATTCCATTTAATTCAACAAGCATCTACTGAGTACTGATTAGTTCTCATCCACAACGCATGGGAGAGAAGAAATAAACAGGAAAGTTACGAACCTCATCCTTGCGAAAATTTTAAAGAATAAATTGTTGGAAGGTAGAAAATGGAATGAAGTTGGGCTAGAGACCCACTTCGTTCAGAGAGGACAATTTGAAAAACAAAATGAGGGCAGGAAATAGTGTTTCTGGAACTTCAAGTGATCCAGCACTACAACATGAGGATCAATTGGTAAACAGAAACAAATATGTTTGGGCATACTGTCGTATGTGAAAGAACATTGTAAGAGGTTGCCATTCATCTGTCCATTCAACGAACATTTATTAATGCCTGTCATGAGATAGGAACTATACTGGTCAGTCAGTAAACAGAGGTGATATAGAGATACCTATAGGATAGGCTCTAACTTCACTGTACAAATAGTCCAGAGTAGGAGACCTCGGACCTGACTAAGCAGGAAACTGCAAAGTATAATTCACATTTTACAGAGACCACTCTGCCATCTACATAGGGGGTAGTTCCAGGGAATAAAAAATGGAGATTTATGTTACTGCAAGGGCCTTTCTTTCCAATGCCTCTGGGTCTTCCCTGTCCAGTTCCTCCTTGGTTCCTAAGCCTTTGATTACCTTAATAATAATAATGAAACAAATCTGCCATAGTGGATGTGATGAACACAACAAAGAGGATTTAATTTGGAAACGGGTAAAACTATTAGGTAGTTCTATAGGACACAGGGAAGACACAAAGTAGTTAAAAACCACTGGGTTATAGTTTGAAAAAAATTAAGTTAGAAATTGAGATATTGGGAAGTCAGAAATTTAGGGCTGAGTAGCTGTCATTCAAGTAAAGAATATTGAGAGTAGAAGAGATGAAAAATAAATATTTAAATGGTGTAAATAAATGAAAACAGTAACGCTGATTATCTTTAAAATTTTACCAGAAAAACACAGGATAATGGTGGAGACGGCGTTGAAGTTGGAAATGCGATTTGTGGGAGAACGCACAGCTCAGAAATTGGGGTTTCAGGCTGAGACCCAGACAGAAGTGTTTGCTTTCATTAAAAGAAGTATAAAAAAATGTCCCCGGGAATTTACATCAATCAATAAATACTGAGGTACTTTAGAGATACAAAAAGAGATACTACTCTCAAGGAGACTGCATTTTAATAGGACTGACAGATGTAACATGTTTTGTAAAAATATAAAATAGTTTCAAGTACTGTTAAGTAAATCAAACAGAAAAAGATAAAGTCTCCTCTAGCTAAAGGTAGTTGGAGAAGACTTCTCTGAAGAAATACTTTCTGAACTGAGTGTTGAATAATGAGGAGACAGCAAATCATCCGGCACAGGAGCAGGACATGAGGCTGAGATACAAAAACTCTAGGATAGTGAACATCTGAGGAACGCAAGGAAGGCCTATGTGGCCAGAATGTACTGACTAAAAGAGAAAACAAGGAAATGAGGTCAAAGATATAGGCAAAAGCCAGACAGTACAATCTTAGAGGTCATAGCAAAGAGTATGGATTTCCTTTTGGCTATAATGTGAATCATTAAAGGGTTTTAGGTGAGAAATGACAGCTATTGTTTTAGAAAGATAACTGGCTGTTAGGTGGATAAGCTTTTGGTGGGAGTGAGTGGGGTTGAGGGTAAAGGTGTAAAGACAGAGCAAATTCTTAGGAGGCCATTTGGGCAGTACAAGCTGCCAGTGGTTCAGGGGAGGAACATGTGTTTGGTGGGGGAGGGAGGTGTGAAATAGGAAATCAAGAGTTTTGTATTGGTCATGAAAAAGTGATACTCCTACTAGACATTTATTTATATGAGGAAATCACCACAACTAAAGGGAAAGGTCTGGGAGAGAGAAATAAATTTGAACATCATCAGCACAGAGATGTTACTTCAAGTCAAGACTAAATAAAGTGAAAGGAAAAGATGATGAACAGAGCCCTGTGCAATTCTAACATTTAAAAGTCTGGTGTAGAAAGAGAAACAAGAGAAGAAAATCGAGGGAAAGCCACCCCACACAGAAAATGTATTAAGAGTAAAGGAGTAGTCAAATAGTTAATACACTGATGAGAGGTCAATAAAATTTTTTTTAATGTATCAATGCATTTTGCAAGATGAAGAAAATTGGTGACTTTGATAAATCTAATTTAATATTGTAATGGGAATGACTGAAGAGGGCTGAGTGAACAGCAGGAGTAATAACACTGAATATAGGCTCCTTGCCTGCCATTCTCCCTATTAAAGGGGTTTAACTATGGGGCCTCTGGGTGGCTCAGCTGGTTAAGCTTCCAACTTCAGCTCAGGTCATGATTTCATAGCCCGTGAGTTCGAGCCCTGCATAGGGTTCTGTGCTGGAAGCTCAGAGCCTGGAGCCAGCTTTGGATTCTGTGTCTCCCTCTCTCTCTGCCTCTCCCCCAACTTGTGCTCGCTCTCTCTCTCTCTCTCTTTCAAAAATAAATAAACATTAAAAGAAAAAAATTTTAAGGGGGGTTTAACTCCATTGAAAGAGAAATTCTTCCATTCATATGTGCCCTGGATGCCATCTGCTCTCATCTTCTCCTATACTTTACTCCTATAATATTCCCCTTTCACTCCTGGAACCTTAGCTTCTCACTGTTATAATTAAGCATTCTTATTAGCATAATATGGCTTAATTTTCACCAATCTTAAAATAGTTCTCTTAATCCTCTTTCCCCATTATAGTCACTGCCCCAGATAATTTTTTTAATCCACATCAAATGTATCAAAAAATATATCAAAGATTAGAGTTATCCTTAGAAGAAGGGCAGAAACATGATCCCCTCGAGGCTTTCTATCCACTATGGGGGTCAGGCAGGCTGCAGAACTGGAATAGATTAATTGTTAACATAAACATGGGGTCAGGAATTCACAGGGATCACCATGCCAAGGATCAGAGAAAAAAACAGTGTACTTCATGATTAGAACATACTGCTAAAATTCCCTAGAAATGGCAGTCATCAAAGGCAGACGAATATTGGCACTTGAAGTAAGCACTGAAAGAACCCAGCAATGGAGAGCATTCATGAACCCAAGGCCACCAGGATCTCCATTATGGTGGCAGATTGTCCTGTGGTAATTATAAATCATGGCAGAGAAGGCGTGAAACTCCTGTGTTAAATTCCTAATGATGTACCAATCAACAAGAAAAATGTTTAACTTTCTTTAAAAAATGAGTTTTGAAAGACCACACACCAGGAAATCAGAATAGTTTGGAGCAAGTCCTTCTGTGAGAATCTATAGTAAAAAATTGAACAGTCTTGTCTTTCATATTAAATTTAAGCAAACTCTACTCTTCTCACTACTGGTGAAGTTTGCTTAGCATTAAGTTGGGAAAAGAAAACCACAGCTGCCCTCAAGAATGGAAATGGAAACCATGAAGTGCTTCAGGTATGCTTCAGCCTCTTAAAATAAGCCTCTTAGCAGGGGAGTTTGTGGTAGGTGTAGTAGTAGATATAATCAAATGTCTTAGTCCTTTCAGGCTACTATAACAAAGTATCATCAATTGAGTGTGCTCATAAACAACAAAAATTTATTTCTCATAGTTCTAGAGGCTGGAAGCCCAAGATCAGGGTGCCACCAGCATGGTCAAGTTCTAGTGGGAAACTTCTACCAAACTGCAGGGTGCTGACTCCTTGTATTCTTACATGAAAGAAGGACAGACATGGAGCTTTCTGGAGTCCTTTCATAAAGGCACTCATCACATTCATGAGAGCTCCACCCTCATGACTTAATTACCTCCCCAAGGCTTCACCTCCTAATACAGTCACTGGAGGTTAAGATTTCAACTTATGAATTAAACACACAAATTTCAACAAACATTCAGTCCACTGCATCAGATTTTTCCATTTTCTGCTAGAAACAACCTCCCAAACCAAACTACACCCAGTTTGAGAATAAGTCTAGCAATTTTCTTTTAGTGTGGTAGGATAGACCAGAGGAAAGATGGCAATCACCATAGATCTGACTCTGGCCCTTACCACATATCAGAAGGCCCACAGACACGCCCCACATTTATATTAGTTGTGGCAGAGGCACATTACATGCCTCACTGGACCTTTACAAAAAAAACACAAAAATAGTAACTCAATAAACAACCATCATCTTATCCCTACCAGAGACCTATTAAATCAAAGCACTGGCCTGTTTACTGACCAGTGTACTAAGGGGAAAATAAAAGCAGATAGATTTAGGCAGTAAACCCCAAAGATAACAACAGTAATTCCATTTTACCCAATCGAAGGGAGTAGGCAGGATTTATGTCAGGAATGACAGCATGCTGATGGTTGGAGAATGATAGGAGCCTCCAAATAGTAGGAATAGGTGTGTGGCCCTTCATTAGTTCTCTAGAGGAAAGTGTAGGAGTTTTAACAAACTAATACCTTCTTTGCTCTGCTGCCCTCCCGATTTCTTCTTTTTCTCCAACTTCGAAGGAAGAGTCTGTGTCTTCCTGCACAGCACTAAGGCCTTCTGGAGGACAATCAGGTTAAATGGGAGGACTTTTTCAATAAAAGAAACTAGAGGCTTATATTGGAAAAAACAGAAATCATGAACAGGAGTAAAAGATATACTAGACTGAGTTTTGCAAAGGGATTTAGTGCTTTGGAGAAGCAGCTGTCATCCACATGGAGAGTGAAACAAAGAGGCAATAATGAGTGGGGAGGTTTAAGGTGCAATTGCCATTTATTAGCAATGTACTTCCTCCTTTTGGATATTTTCTCAGAGACAGATTACATTAGAGATTAGAATTTCTTTTGATTATAGTTTTCCTTTGGACTACTGTTTCTTCAAATGTGATTCCATGTGGGGGCAAAGGCCCCAATTTTATGTGTTTTATTTTTGGTAATATAAACAGATAAAATATGAGTGTAAACTAGGCTGTAGCCTTGGTGATTTTAGAATAGGAAAGAATGAAGAAATACTCAGAATATAGAATCAACAGGGTAATTGCCTTGGACATTAAAGGGAGAAGGGGGAAAAATAGTTTAGGATGTTTACCAGGCTTAGTTGATTGGTTAAGTGAGAATGCCAACAACTATGGAGGTTGGGGAAGAAAAACAATAACCCACCCTGAGGATAACCAATAGGCAATGAGATATCAATGTTTAGAGCTCATGGCAGAGTTAAAGCCAGAGAGTTCCCTGCATACAGGAAAAAATAAACTTGTGGGAAGAGATGAGAGTCTCTAAAGTAGATAAATCAACCAGGATCCCAACAGGAATCCAAGGGCATCTTTAGATTGTTAACTGGCCAACTGTTAATTGAAAATCTTAAATGTTAGGTGCAACTGATACTGTTCAGATAATGCAGCAATGGAAATTGGAGGGGAAAAAAATCACCTGATAAAATAAATTGTAGCTGCTACACTCTTCATTTCTGTAGTAGGTCACAAGGTCTATACTGATAATCATAGCTAATTTGCTATAATTCTGTGCTCTCCTTTCCCTCTGCCAGCCCCTTTTAACTAGACAAGGTTTGGATCTGGTAGGGTAATGAATACCTTCATTCCCATAAATTATAAGCCACTGGTGGTTATGTCTTCCTTGGGTTACCACAATTTCCCAAGGACTGTTCGGTAAGGAAGTATCAAGTGGTATCCATGATTCAGCTGAGTTTTAAACACAGTCCCTTTTCTTCTATTCTGTAACACTAATTGTGATAAATCATTCAGGGTAGAATAGTGACCTTCACTTTCTCTACCTGATGGTTCAGCATCATGAGAAACTCAAAGTGTCCAGATATTGGTCTCAGCTTTCAATTTATTGGAAACATGTTGATGTTTTCTGATAAAGCATCTCTCTCCTAGGCACTATACTTTCAAATTTATGAACTATACTCTTGGAGACAGAAAGCAAAAATTCTTCTAGGGCATAATTAAGAGTAATTGCATAAGTTGCATTTCTATACACCAATAATGAGGAAGCAGAAAAAGAAATCAAGGAATCGATACCATTGTAAATGGAAGGTTAGGAATAAACCTAACCAAAGAGGTGAAAAATCTATACACTGAAAACTATAGAAAGCTTATGAAAAAAAATTGAAGACACAAAAAAATGGAAAAACATTCCATGCTCATAGATTGGAAGAATATTGTTAAAATGTCAACACTACCCAAAGCAATCTAAATATTCAATGCAAACCCTTTCAAAATAACACCAGCATTCTTCACAGAGCTAGAACAAATGATCCTAAAATTTGTATGGAACCAGAAAAGACTACAAGTAGCCAAAGCAATCCTGAAAAAGAAAACCAAAGCTGGGGCATCACAATTCCGGACTTCAAGCAGTATTACAAAACTGTAATCATCAAGACAGTATGCTACTGTCACAAAAACATACACACAAATCAATGGAAGAGAACAGAGAACCCAGAAATGGACCCACAAACATATGGCCAACTAATCTTTGACAAAGCAGGAAAGAATATCCAACGGAATAAAGACAGTCTCTTCAGGAAATGGTGTTGAGAAAACTGGACAGCAACATGTAGAAGAATGAACCCAGACCACTTTCTTACATCATACACAAAAATAAACTCAAAATGGATGAAAGACCAAAACGTAAGACAGGAAGCCATCAAAATCCTAGAGGAGAAAACAGGCAATAACTTCCTTGACTTCAGCCACAGCATCTTCTTACTTCACGTATCTCCAGAGGCAAGGGAAACAAGCAAAGATGAACTACTGGGACCTCATCAAGATAAAAAGCTTCCACACAGCGAAGGGAACTAAAAGCCAACCAACAGAATGGGAGAAGATGTTTACAAATGACACATCAGATAAAGGGCTAGTATCCAAAATTTATAAAAAACTTATCAAATTCAATACCCAAAAAAACAAATAATCCAGTGAAGAAATGAGCAAAAGATATGAACAGACACTTTTCCAAAGAAGACATCCAGATGGCCAACAGACATATGAAAAGATGCTCAACATCACTCATAATCAGGGAAATACAAATCAAAACCACAATGAGATACCACCTCACACCTGTCAGAATGGCTAAAATTAACAACTCAGAAAACAACAGATGTTGGCAAGGATGTGGATAGAGGAACCCTTTTGCACTGCTGGTGGGAATGAAAACTGATGTAGCCACTCTGGAAAACAGTACAGAGGTTTTAGAACTACCCTATGACCCATCAATTGCACTACTATATACTTACCTAAAGGATACAGGAGTGCTGATTCAAAGGAGCACATGCACCTCCATGTTTATAGCACCACTATCGACAGTGGCCAAAGTATGGAAAGAGTCCAAATATCCGCTGACTGATGAATGGATAAAGAAGAAATAGCGCGCGCGCACGTGCACGCATGCACACACACACACACACATACACACACACTGGAATATTACTAGGTCATCAAAAATAATGATATCTTGCCATTTGCAACAACATGAATGGAACTAGAGTGTATTATGCTAAGCAAAATAAGTCAATCAGAGAAAGACAAATATATGGTTTCACCCATATGTGGAATTTAAGACAAACAGATGAACATAAGGGAAGGCAAGCAAAAATAATATAAAAACAGAGAGGGAGACAAACCGTAAGAGACTCTTAAATATAAAGAACAAACTCAGGGTTGCTGGTGGGGTGCTGGGTGGGAGGAAGGGCTAAGACGGTGAGCGGCATTAAGGAGGGCACTTGTTGGGATGAGCACTGGGTGTTATATGTAAGTGATGAGTCACTAAATCCTATTCTTGAAATTATTATTACACTCTATGTTAACTGACTTGGATTTAAATTTAAAAAATAAAAAATAAATAAAAAGAATGCTCAGTGAAAAAAAAAAAGTAATTGTAAGAAGGGTCATTTCCACTTCTATGCCTTAACTCTCAGACCCATACATTCCACCTACTGGGCCTAAACTAGCATTGGCTTCTGGTTTAAGGCATACATCTCATCCTGTAAGAATATTCATCCTCCTCTCACAAGGTGTTTTCTCATTGTTTGCACTATAACTGAGGTTTTAGCAGGTCATTTAACTGGTCAAGAAAGCTGCTTCTAGATGAGACATGTGGTAAACACTGGTGAATTCTGGAATTGTGGGACCACTGTCAGGAAATGTGGCCCTAGTCAGACAAAACATGTGGAAGAAAATTACAGTTGATAGGTCATTCTACAAATTCATAAATGGGGCTACTAGTGGAAGCATTGCACACACTGAAAGCAAGTTGCTATCCAGAATAAGTTGAACACTCAGCAGTAGCAAGACCCAAATCAGCCTTAGCAGAAAACCCATGCAGAGCCCCTATCCCTGATGATACAGTCATTTTGTACATGATACACTGAGCAAGCACGGAGTGTCTGAAGTAAGATAAATATTATCTATGGGGTAGGTTGTGATGAAGTTTTGGAGTGATGGTAGGGTGGTCCAGAGCCAACAACCAAGAAAGAATTCTTGAAGACGTCTCTGGTGCAAAAAGGTGGTTTTATTACAGCATGGAAACGGGACCTGTGGGCAGAAAGAACTGCACTGGGGTAGTGACAGGTAACTCATTATATACCCTCAGGTTGGGAGGGGGTCAGGGATAGAGTAAGTCGCTAAGGAGTATTGGAAGCAAGGTTTTCAGGACTTTGAGGGGTTAGCTGTTGCTAGGGAAATGCCACTTATTACCATTTAATAAAACCTCAGCCATGATACCCTTCAGATGTATATGGGGGGCCATAAGGGTGGAGTATGATTGCCAGCATATACCTTGGGGCAGTTGAGATAAAGGAAGTAGACTTACAGGATCCTCGAGTTTGGGATAATGTTAAGCTAAGATTCTCTTTTGCCCCTAGCAAAGTGTCATCATCTAAGCAGCTGAGCTCCTAAAGGGAGGTCACTCTGCAGGTTTCAAAGACTTGTCAATGGGCTATAGGCAGTAAGGGAATTTAATTATTCATTTGCCTTAGTTTCCCACATTACCATGGCAATCACTTAAACCCCTTTCCTTCATTCTTGGGTAACCAGGAATGTCTGAGCAATATCACACATAGTTCCATGTGGGGGCGAAGGGGGGGCAGTGCCAGCCTGTATTTTGCCCTCAGCTTGCCCTACACTCCCTTATCAGGTCACCTTTCCTAACAAATTACTGACAGCCTGTTCTGCAACACCGAGCATTACACAAAATATTGTCCTACTCCCTACCTTTTCAGAATTGTCATCCCACTTACCTGTCCCTCATATGCTTTTTTTTAATTGTTCAATATTTCATTGAAAAATTTTCCAGTCCCTGATAAGCCAAGTAAGTTGTTAGGCACTACCAACACTATCAGTGTAGATCTGCTTCTCAAGTCATCTCTCTTCACACATACAGTGGACAACGAGATGGATATACTAGCATGTTTTCTTTTCACTTTGAATAGGACTACAATATACTATCCATCCATTTCCTTCCATTTTTCTTGCTCTGGAAAATGGTGTCCCTGTGCATCAAAACAAGAGAGGCCATCCAATACCGGTCACCAGTGATTAATATAACAAATAAAGTGTTAAAACTAGAATATTCTAAGCCTGTCATGGAATTTTGTTTTCCTTGCCGGAGTAAGTAATGAAATTTTAATTAATGAGACTGAAGAGAATTATGTTTAGGGACTGCTGGAAATGAGCCCTTCTCCTAAAAAGTTATGTGTAAAAGGAACAGACCTATTTTGCCCAAATATTGTTGTGTGCATGTGACATGTGAATCTAAAGCAAACATCTCAGGAAAATGAAGGACAGTAGCTTAAGAACAGAAGCTAACAAACTGATGGTGGCACGAAGAAAAGATAGAAAGAATGTGGTTTCTAGATTATATTGTTGAGCCACTGAGTTAACCATCCTTGGAACTGCTCTGCCGGTGGGCTTCTTGTTTGCAAGATAACGGATTCAAAAATACGCAAGTGACTAAATGAAAGAGGTAGGGTAAAGGCACCTTTCTAATCTAGAAGTGTGAGAACCTTGAAGAGGCAGGGAAAGGGAAGATAATTAGAACATATAATTAATAAAATTGGAGCCTATTATTGAGTTGTTTTCTAAAAGATAAGAGAGTGAATGAAGCTGGGATAAATGAGGATTACAGGTGGTTCTTTCCACCCAAGTATATTTTTTAAGCTCTCATGTAAAGGCCATCAGTCCTGAGAATCATGAGGTTGAGCAAAACACCAAATCTAAACAACAATATTGTCTAAAGAGTGACTTTATAGCCCCTTTGCTATCACCGCAACGTTGGCATCATTCGAGTTTACTAGAATTACAGAATCTCATGTTCCACCTAGTTCAACTTAATCAGAATCTTGCATTTTAATAAGTGATTCATAAGCACATTAAATTCTGAGAAACATTTTTAAGACAAAATGTTGGATGCAGTTATTAGCACATGGAATTGACAAGAAAAAAATGGACTGAAAGCTTATTAAGTTCTTAAGGAAAATGTATTTCCATTGGGTTTTCTATTACTTGCTGCTAAATGTAAATTCATTGATACGGAAAGGATAGATTTTGAATGGAAGATCTTAAACTTATTTATAACCTCTTTTCTGTTAGTATAGTAAATATATTTGGATTATAAAGCATGAAAACTAAGGAGCATTAGCATTTGAATTCTGAGCATCTTAATTCTGTAAGATGAGGAAACAAATGTAGAGGCTTCAGAACGTACAATGTTTAAATAACTGCTTAAGAAGACAATAAAGTAAATATCACATGAAAGAGGACATGATTAACAAATGAAAGCAAATCAGTATCATAGCCAGGCACTATCCATGTACTGGGAATAAAAATATGAATGGCTTAATCCCTGCCTGAAGAAAACACAGAGTCTAAATCAACTGTAAGCCAGGTGTCAGATCTAAATGAGTAGGACCAAACAAAGAATATACTTTTGACAGCCTGCGGCATGCATCTCACCAAACCATAAGTAGAAGCCTCATAGTGGGCTTTTTTTTTTTTTTTTTAACTTTTTTGGTATACATTCCCCTTCTGCTGACAGCACAACAAATTTCCTTTGAGGTTCCAGCTCTCCCCCATTCTCCATGGACATGGTTCAAGTTAAGCTATACCATCGTTCCAGGGTAAGCATGAGATACAGACCCGGGCAAACAGAGCATTTTAATAGACTATACTACTGTTTGGAGCCATCATCTTAACCCTAGTCCCAACTCTAGCATGAAGAGTACATATGCCTTTTGTTATAGTACTTGAAGTGTTGGCCTGTAGGTCAAATATACTGGAGGAGAAGAAAACACTATCTAGAGTTTAAGTCTGGGAAACCAGAAAAAAATGATTCCATTTGTAGTGATAGAAATGTCAGTGAGTGAAGAGCATTTGGGAAGGAAGATGAAGAATTCAATTTTAGATAATGAGATTTAATTTAAAATAATACTTATTATTTCTTTTTTATTATAAAAGTAATGCCTGGCTTTGTAGATAATTTTGAATACAGGGAAAAACGGAAGGAAGACATTTAAAATAACCCTGTTAACATTCTGATATATTTCCTTCCAAGTTTTCCTCCCCTCCACACATAAATATATAAAACCAAAGTGGGATTATAATTTATACATATTCTTACGTCCTGCTATTTTCATTTAACATACACGTGAGTATTCCAATGTTAAAAAAAAACTTGAATATAGGATTTATGATGTCTACATACACATACATGTATTTTAAAATTAATTTAACTCTTCACTTATTGACAGATTTCTTACTACTTTTACAATTACAAATATAACTACAATAAGAACATTTATATTGAAATCTGGATATGCCTCTAATAATTTCTTAGGAGAAAAGTCTAGAAATGGAATTATCAAGCCACATAATATGAAGTACTCTAAGGCAATGTAGAAATACACAGTGATTTCTCAAGAAAGTCTTTCAGGTAAAATGTCAGGAAGAATATAGATAGGTAACTCTTCACCCTCACGCCAAATATTTCGCAAAAATGACATATTATACACAGACCTACATGTGTGTATGTATCAAATTATTAAGGAAAACTGTGCGACACCATCCTGTAGTCTCTGCATACTGTATAAGGGTAAGCTCAGCCTAATTAGTTTTCTTCCTACGTGGTCCTTGTAAGCAAAAGGCCGGCACAGAGGAGTTTTGTATTGTACCAAGTGACAAAACAGAAATAGTGCTCAATATATGTAGAGGAAATGCAGGCAGAAAGGGGAGCACTGCTTTGAAGATGCAAAGTAATTTTTCTCTGCGGGGGGGGGGGGGGGGGGGGAACAAAAGACATATATATCTATTCTTAAAAACTAGAAGATTAGTATTCTTAATGCTCAACGGGGTATTGCATCTATAAAACTAAAGCACTTATTACAAAAAAGAAAGAACCCAAGTTTTGTGAAGACAAAATAGAGATTTTAAAACACAAGACCACAATCTGTTCAGTTAAAAAGTACAATGGACGGATTGAGCCTCATGTTAGATACAGGAGAAAATCAAATTAACGCGATAAACAACAACAACAACAAACCCAAGACAGCAATTTCAGACGGGTAAAGATGTAAACACGAAGATAGTAAGTATCAGGAGGGCCTCACCAAGCGCTTCGCGTGCAGCCACTACTGGGATTCTTCAGCTGCTGCGGAACCTGTGCCCAAAGCATGCTGGGATGATGGAGGGCGGGGCCTGGCTCCACCGGGGCCTCGCTCGCGGCCTGTGGCTTGAGGCAAGGAGCTCCGCTGCTTGTCCGTGTGGCTGCCGTGTGCTGGGACCAGGTGGGAAAGCTTGGAGGCAGCAGTGTGTTGTGAAGCTCAAGTTACCTGGAAACAAGAAGTTGATCGTGGCCACGTAAAAGAATGACATTGTACAATTAAGTTCTCGGACTGGGGAGGTTTTGTGGCCTGACGTTGACACGTTGACGAGAGCGCAGCAAAAAAGGATGGGGATGCCATGCTCCTCCACAGACAGGATGCAATCACTGTGTCCATGGAGGCTGAATCATGCATTCCTGGAAGACTAATATCCGGGGCCTGAACCGAGAAATCACCTGGAACAGTGGCAGTTACCAGGCACTTAGGCTTGTAGGCCTGCAGGAGCCCATGAAGTACTTTGTCTTTTCTAAAGAAAACCACTCCCACCCTCCAGTTTGTCTCCAGGGGGCACCTAAAGTAAAAAATAGAAAAGGAAGGAAGAGAAAAAAAGATGGAAAGAAAGATTGAAAGAGATAGAAAGAAAGAAAAGAGAAGGAAAGAAAGAGAAAGAAACAGAAAAGGAAAGGAAAGAATGGGCGAAGGGAGGGAGATAGCTAATAAAAATACTAGAGTCACAGAAAACAGATCTAGATGATTCAATATTTATATAATAGGAATCTTAGATACAAACAAACCAACAGACTCTGGGAACCAGGGAAACATTTATCAAACACGGCAGTTAAATGCATGGCTGGATTGGATATTGGATTAGGAAAAAAGTTACAAAGGACATTTTTGTAAAGTTACCATTTGAACTAAATACTGGATAATAATGTATCAATGTTAAATTTTATTTGATAATTGTGTTTTGGGGATGTAAGAATTCCTTATTCTTAGAGACACATATAGACATATTTAGGAGTGAAAAGTCATGATGTCTGTAACTTTCAAATGGTTAGGCAAAAAATAAACAATAGAGAATGTGCCCACAAATGTGCCAATATGTCAATTGATTAACTTAGATGAAAGATATAAGGTTGTTTATTGTAATACTCTTGCAACTTTTCTGTACGTTAAAAATTTTGAAAAAATATAAAAAACATGAAAAAATTTCAAAGATAATACTGGGATGCTAAGGAAAAGTGTAACCCTAAAAAATACAGAAAAAAATTCTGTAGACATTTAGGAAGAAAACAAAAGCAATTCATAGAGATCAGCATCTACACTACATAAGCAGAAAAAAAAAAATGGAGCAAGTTCTAAAAATGTCTAAAAACATAGAAACTAAGAATATATAATTCTTCCTCAGATGGAAATGGAAGTCTGTTTCCAGCCAACTGAAAAATAATACAAAACCAAGTTTGAGAGAATCAACATATAGGGGAAAATAATTTTAAAAGAAATCATTATATAAAATATTGTCTAAAAACCTATTGGTCAGGTCTGATTTTCTAATTGAGCTTGGTTTACTATAATTAATATTTCCTAAAAACTACCTCTCCTTCCTTTTTTTTTTTTTTTTTTTTTTTTCCACTTAGAATCCACATCTGGTGTTCTATCCCTCAAAACATTCTCATTTTTTGTATTTGGGTTTTATCTCTTTATTAGATTTGTGAAAGACTGCTTAATTCTTGGCTTTCTCAAATATTCCTATCTGTAGTATTTGTTGAATAAATGGTGATCATGGACACCATTATCTTTCTATGAACATCAAACATAATTTTGCAACATTGGAACATTAAGTACGGTGTTATATAAAGTTTTCACTAAGAGCTTTTGCTTATTTAGTTATTGGGGCTCTTTCTCTGTGAAATGAATGTTCAAGTCTACTGCTCCCTTTTCTATTGAACTGTTTATTTTATTCATATTAATTTATAAGAATTTTATGAATATTCTGGATACTAATCATTTCTCAGTCATATAGATTGGAAATATATTCTCCTTGTTTGTAGCTTATCTTTTTACTCTCTTCATTGTATAGTCTGATGAAAATAACTAGAATTTTAATGTAGTTCGATATCATTTTTTCTTTCATGGTTCATGCTTTTTACATCTTGCTTCCATATCCCAAGATCATCAGTTATTTTGCCCTGTTGCCATAATTTTTATAGATTTGTCACCTATACTTTATTATTTAATTTGCTTGAAATTTATTTGCATATATCAGTGAGGTAATGGTCAAATTTTATTCTTTCCAAGTGAATAAACCAATTGTCACAGAATCATTTTTGAAAACTCCTCCTTTTGCCATTGATCTGAAAGGTCATTCTGGAATATTGGAACACTAAAATATAGTGTTTAACATTAAGTGTGATGTTTGCTGTAGGTAATCTACCAGGAATTCTTTATCAGGGCAAGGAAATCTCCTTTTATGTCCAGGTTGCAACAGATTTCTCTTGTGAAAGTACTTATCAAATACTTATTTTATATGGCTTGAGGTTAACATATGGCTTCCTTCTTTTTAACTTTTAATGTGATATATTACAAAAATTAATTTTTTTAAATATTAAAGCAACCTTCCATTGCTTGGACAAACTCAACTTTGTCTTTCCCCATCTCTGTCTCTTTTTTTTTCTCTCTCTTTCTTTCTACCCTTCTTCCCTTCCTCCCTTCCTCCCTTCCTCCTGCTGTTTGGTTACACTTGAGTTCAATGCCTAATATTTTCTTTACGAGTTTTGCATATATGTTTATGTGAAATTCAGCTTATAATTTTCTTTCTCATCTTTATTGAGCTTTGCTATAAAGATTAAGTCAGTCTTTTTAAATGGATTAGGAAATAAACTATTTTTGTAATACTCTTGGAAAAGTTGGTATAAACTTACTAAATCAATTCATTGTATATTTGGAAGAGCTTATTAGTAAAATCGTCTAGGCTAAAGTTTTCTTTGTGGAACAATTTTAAACTACAGGTTTAATCCTGATA
Source organism: Panthera tigris (assembly GCF_018350195.1). Taxonomy (NCBI): domain Eukaryota; kingdom Metazoa; phylum Chordata; class Mammalia; order Carnivora; family Felidae; genus Panthera; species Panthera tigris. The sequence goes on from NC_056661.1 coordinate 132,899,239, forward strand.
AAGGCTATATAAAACTTTTCACATATCCATTTGTATCTGTTCTCATATACACTTTCACCATTTACTTTGGTGAGTTATATTCGTATAGAAATTTGTCCTTTACGTTTTCAAGTTTTCTTATCATGAAGATGTTTTTACTATTTTATCATTTTATCACCCTATATTTTGTAAGTATGTCCCTTTTTACATTTTTTAAATTACTAAAGTTGTTTTTGCTTTTTTTATCTAGAGATTTTACTGGGGTTTGTGAATTTTATCAGGTTTTTTGTTTGTTCGTTTTGGAGGGGTTTGGGGAGGCAATAAAGGCTTGGTTGATCCTTTCTCTTTTTTTAGTGTTTATTATTTATTTTTGAGAGAGAGAGAGGCAGAGTGTGAGCTGGGAGGGGCAGAGAGAGACAGAGACACCAAATCTGAAGCAGGCTACAGGCTCTGAACTGTTAGCACAGAGCCCAAAGTGGGGCTCAAACTCAGGAACCTAACTGTGAGATCATGACCAGAGCTGAAGTCAGATGCTTAACCTACTGAGCCACCCAGGCACCCTTGGTTGATCCTTTCTATGTTTGTTTGGTTTTATTAATTTTTCTCCTATCTTTATTTTTTCCTTCTTAAGGTTTTTCTTCATTTAGGTTTATTTTGCTTTTCCTTCTCTAACTTAAGTAGATAATTTGCTCATTAATTTTCAGCCCTTCTTTTTTTTTTCTAATTTAAGCATTTGAAAGCTATGAATGTCCCTCTAAATACTGCTTATTTGCATTCTATAAGCTTTGATAAGAGGTATTTTCTAAATATTTTCTAAGTTCCAGTATGATACTACCTTTGACCTATGATTTATTTAGCTATGCAATTTTTAATTTCATAATATAATAATTTTTAATTTTATAACATAACAAATTGGAGCCATTAAGTTACCTTTTTCAGCACACACAAAGCCAGTTTCCATGCAGTGCTTAACTTTCTAGTTTTCTAACTTCCCTCAGTTTTTGACCTGATATTTCTTTTCTTCCTTGCCAGCTCACTAAAACACCCAAGATCATTCTTCCAAATGTTTTTTATCCAGTATTTTAGGTTGTTTTCAGAGAGATAGCCAATCAGATTATACATTTCTTATTTTGTGGTTGTAGATACTTTAAAATTTTTAAATTATTTTTTGTGTAAGACGTGTGTTTTGTCATAAGGTATTGGCATAATTTGCTTAGTGCTATTGCTTATTGTATAATTTTTCCATGAAAGTAAGATATTTTAGTCTGAAGAAAATAAGAATTTTGTTTAAAATTCTCATTCTCTAGTTAATGATAGACATTTTAGGATCAGTGTGTTTGATTGGTTATTCCAGTGACTTGTTAGCTTTAAACAAAAGGTCATCCATCGTAATAGAAAAATAAATGGGGGCACCTGGGTGGCTCAGTTGGTTCAGTGTCTGACTTCTGATTTTGGCTAAGGTCATAATCTCAGGGTTTGTGGGATTGAGCCCATGTCAGGCTCTGTACTGCGTTCTCTCTGCCTCTCTCTCAAAAAATAAATTAAAAAAAAATTTTTAATTAAAAAAAAGTGGGGCGCCTGGATGGCTTAGTCAGTTGAGTGTCAGACTTCGCTCAGGTCATGATCTTGAGGTTTGTGGGTATGAGCCCTGTATCGGACCCTGTGCTGACAGCTCAGAGCCTGGAGCCTGCTTTGGATTCTGTGTCTCCCTCTCTCTCTGTCCCTCCCCCACTCTCAATCTGTCAGTCTCTCTTAAAAATAAAAATTAAATAAATAAATAAGTAAATAAAAATTTTAAAAAAGAAAAATATCTACAAAAAATAAATCAATTTAAATATAAAATCTTTATAAAGGAATAGGTCTTAAAACTTCAGAAAATGGATTTTTAAAACTAGTCGGAATCATTTTAAGATCAATGGTATGCTTAATATTAAACAAGTCTCTTTTAAATATTCAAAAAATATGCAGAGAGCAAAATAGAAAATAATGAAATATTAATTTTTATTTCATTTAAAATTAGGATTCAGAAAAGTGACAAAATATTCATATTAATTACACTGATGTATGAGAGGAAATATTTTGAAAAGTTGATATTTTGATATTATGTAAGTCTATTTTATGATGTAATAAATTCCAACCTTACCAAATGGAAAATACAAAGTGAAACTGAATTGAATAGAGTGTCTAACCCACAAATGTAATGAGTAATACCTTATATTTCCAAATTATAAGGATCAGGAGATAGATAAAATAAGATTTAAAAAATCTTACAGAGTTAACTGTAGAACTTTTACTGCAATAGGTTTTGCAGCAGAATAATTGTCCCCCAAAGATACCTACACCCTAATATATGGAACCTATAACTATGTTAGGTTACATGACAAGGTGAATTGAGATTACAAATGGTATTAAGGCTGTTAATCAACTGACCTTTAATAAGAGAGATCTTCCTGGATGATCTAGGTGAAGCTATTATAATAATAATAAGACTTGAAGATGTTAGGCTGCCGACTTTGATGATGGAGAAAGGGGCCAGGAGGCAAGGAATGCTGGTAGCCTCTGGAATCTGGAAAGTGAAGAAAATGGATCTCTTCTATAGCCTCCAGCTGATATCTTCATTTTACCCCATTGGTAAACATTTCAGACTTCTGACCTTTGTAACTACATAACAATGAATTTTTATTTTTTAAGCCACCAAATTATGATCAATTATTAATGCAGCCATAGGAAACTGATATAATTCAACTTCTCCAAATGCATTAAAATATCTTGCAAGACCAGCTGGTATATTTTATATTTAAAGGCTATAATTAAAGACACTTAAAATTGATAAATTTATATATAATGGGGGCATCAACTTTCTACATTCCTATCAAATTTATTTGATGTTAGATATTATTTTTATGTTTGATCCATAAATTACTACCCATATTCTCTTTCTGCCCAGGAAAATATAATTTTTCAAGCTTATTCTCATGGGAACATCTTGAATGGGTTGCTGCTACTTAAAGTGGACATAAGCCTTTTAAAACAAGGTAAGAATAGTTCATCTAAAGAGCTATAATCTTGAGATTTCACTATGGAAACTTGTTGTCACCAAGGATTCAAATAACACTTCTTTAATAATAAAAAAAAAAAAAAAAAAAAAAAAAACCTCCTTTAATTTTAAATTTCTAAACCAGAGACTTTACTATCCTACTAGGTTAATACCTTCAGAGGTCAATAAACTTTCTTGGAAAAGAGTAAATGGTCAAATTTGTGTCTTAGAAAATTAAGAAAAATATAGGAAGCAGTTTGGACTTCAACCAAGATAACTCTGTAAGTCCATGCTTTGGTATAACCCCATGGTTCCAACTACATACTGATGACATACAAAGTTAAAAAAAAAAAAAAAAAAGTATAAAGACGAAAACTGACACACAAATAAGAAACAAGATAATCTTCACCATAGACTACACAAACAAAGTAAAGTGTAGGCAGAAACAATTAGCCTGCTAAAGGCAAGGTACAGAAAAAGCAGACGTAGCTGGGATTCAGCTCATGTAGAGACATGACATTAAAATGCTTCATGTTTGGTAGGAGGATTCCTTGAATTCAGAGGATCTTTTATATATTCCAAGATGCTGACGATACAGGGAATGCTTCAAGCCTAGAGAACCAGGTAAAATTACAAACAGCATCAGAGGAAACAGGAAAAAAATTTGTTTGGGAATTGGTATCCAAAAGCTCCAACAGTGCCTTGATGCAGAAGATGTTTCAGGATTTGGTTATAGATTTTAACTACAGTAAATGAAAAACTGTTAGATAACTAGAAGAGAAAGAGTGAAAGTGAAAGCAAGGATGGGATGGGGGGCATAAAGAAGAAGAGGGAGGAGGGGGGACAGGAGGAAGAGGGAGGGGAAGAAGGAGAGAAGTAGTATAAGAGGAAGACAAGAAAGGACAAAGAGAGAAAGGGAGAGAGATGGTAGAAAATCATTAAAAAAATTGTCTAAAATATACAACCAGAAGTCAATCTCAAATGAGATTAAAGTAGTAGAAGAGTAGGAAAAGCATGTTTAATTTTTTTAAATGTTTATTTATTTTTGTGAGAGAGATAGAGAGACAGAGTGTGAGCAGGAGAGGGGCAGAGAGAGGGAGGGAGACACAGAATCTGAAGCAAGTTCCAGGCTCTGAGCTGTCAGCACAGAGCCTGACACGGGGTTTGAACTTGTGAACCATGAAATCATGACCTGAGCCGATGTTGGACACTTAACCAACTGAGCCACCCAGGCACCCCAAGAAAAGCATGTTTAAAAAAATAAGCTTAGGATGCTAAAAATCCTCATTAGCATCAATACAAAAATAATTAGCATGAGGATATGAAAAGGACAAATTCTAAATTCTAGATGAAAAATAGCTATTAAAAAGCAAAGGTCTACACCTAGAATAAACTCCAGATTGAACAAAGAGAAATAAAGAGGTGAAACAAAAGATTTCTGAGAGATTAACTCAGAATATATAGCATCTAGAGAAAAAGAGAAAAAGGTAATTTTTTTAGAAAAAGGAGAATAAAGAAGGATAGATAGATCCAGAGCCTCCAATAAACAACTAATACAGATTCCAGACTTACAAAGCGGGGCTGGATTGATGGCATCCCCAGAGGGTCCACAAAAGCAAGTTCCCCCGTTTGTGGACAAACCTATCTCAATCCCCATTCTCACGGAGCTACCACAGATAAAGTCAAGAAAAATAAGGTCACAGTCAAAATCTACAAAACAAACAAGGAAATAAGATACCATGAGCATGAGATAGCAGAAACAGAAGAAAATAAATAAAACTCCAATTCTTCAGCTGTAGGAGTGACTGGGAAACAGAGTACAAGCATGTGTAATATGCTTAAATATATAAAAGGCATTAGAAATACGAACAAAGCTCAAGGACAAGAAAATTATCTGACATAAGGAATGGTAAAGAGACACAAAGGATGAAGTGAGAAATAGGTATGTATTTATTTACACACATATACACATACACCATATGTATATGTATACATATACACCATATGTATATACCAGTTTAGAAATGCAGATAGCCCAACAAATTCCAAGGAGAGTAAATTGGAAAAAAATACAAATTATAATTCATAATAGTGAAATGGCAGAAACTAATGACATAAAGAAAATCACCTAGGGAGAAAAGACAGATTACTTCCAAAGGAATGACAAACAAAACCATAGAGAACAGTTTATATTAAAGTCTTGGGAAAATATATGCCAGACAAACACTAACCAAACAAATTGTTTGAATAATTTTAATATCAGACAAAACAATTTAAGGAAAAAGATGATATACAATGTTAACACATAATAATAGTTTTTAAAAATTCACCAGGAAGTTATAAAAATCTCAAAACTATAGAACACACAAAGGGGATTTGAGAATGGACTGGGAGAGGAAAATATTGCAGTGTGAAGTTTGGTGAGGAAGATAAGGAAAGAAGATTGTCAGATGGATGTGGTATTAGGAAATTCAGTAGAGAGAAACTAGGTATTAGGGTCTTCAAGAGAGTAATATTTGTGAGCTGATTGAAGAGTGAACCAAACTGTTGTACAAGATAAAATGGTGAGGTAAGAAAATGGAAACTTTAGAACTGTGTCTGGGACATGAAATGGAGAGCTATTACAGAAGCTGGAAGGATACATGAGGCCAAGAAATTTATTATTATTATTTTTTAACTTGTACATATTTTGGACAAAAGCTTAGATTTTGTGATTTTTGTTTGGCAATATGTAACATTAAAATGATACTTTTCTTCCTTTTTCCTTCTCTACACAAGTGAAGGAATCAGAAAAAAGACACTCTTTAGGGTCAGGCCTTGGGTCATGTGCTGTTTTGTTAGTGTGGATGCAAGGAAAAATGTCAACAAGATGTTGGAGAACCACACCCACATGCATGACCTCCTACTGTCCTGTGATGCTACCTGGCAAAATCGCTCCATCAGTATCCTAGATACTGAGCAACCAGACAAGCATCTTCTCTTTCAAGGGAACAGATGGCAAAGAAGTAAGCAAGAGGTTGTTATGGGCTAATTGTGTACTTTTAAAATTCATACGTTGAACTCCTAAACCCCAGTATCTCAGAATGTGACTGTATTTAGAGAGAGAGTCTTCAAAGAGGTGAGTTAAAATGAGATCATCAGTATGGGACCAAATCCAATATGGCTGGTGTTTTTATAAGAAGAGTTTGGGAGACCAACCTACACAAAGGGAAGACCATGTTGAGGACACAGGGTGATGTCAATCTGTAAGGCAGGGACAGAAGCCACAGAAGAAACCAATTCTGATGACAACTTACCTCAGATTTCTAACCTCTAGAACTGTGAGAAAAAGATTTCTGTTGTCTAAGCTACCCAAGCTATGGTATTTTGTTTTGACAGCTCTAGCAAACTAATACAGAAGTATACGATGAAAGCATGGAATCCTGAACTCCTTCCCTCCTTGAATTCCCAAACCTTTTTATTTTTATTTTTAAAATTTAAGATGTGATAGGACAGTAAAGCCAAGCCCATGGTCAGGCCAGATATCAGAATCAGAAATTTAGATCATTAGATCAGAGAGATTGATCTTGAGAGTCCTAGAAAGAAGTAAACGTAGAGTCACACCTTCTACAATACTGAAGGAGATTGTCCCTTGCTCTATTTCTTAGTCTTGAGTTGTATTCAGAAATGTGCACCCAGTGCATCAGGAATGGAGTTTGGTATGCCCAGGTCATAATGTTGCCCAAATAATAACACTAACCATTTTTAAATTCTCAGGTTGAATAATAATGTCCCTGTTCCATTGTTAAGAACTCATAGATAATAACTGAACCTCTCAAAGAAATTTAAGTCCACACAGTATAAATCTTCCCTCCTAGTTGTCACAGAGAAGTATAAAATATTATATAAGTAAAAGCGATTAGAAAAGTAAAGTAAAAAATCTTAAAAGCTGTTTATTTGGTCAGAAACATTAAAGTCTAAAAATATAAATTTATCTTCTATACAAGCTTTGTGAGATTTCTACTAATTTCGGATATACTTGAGGATAGCTTTCATAATTAAGATAAATGAAAATGGGGGTTTTTAGATGCTTACTAAACTGTCCTAGGCTTTGGAATTAATCTCAATATGTTTGAATCATGAACATGTAAGTTATCAATAGTATAACATTTTGTGAAATACTTTACTTCTATGGCTTCTAGTGTTCTCAATGTTAAGAATAATAATGCAAATCATATAAGATATTATAAAAATCAAATAAGATAGCTTAGGAGAAACCATTTTTTGTAGAGAGAGAAAGAGAGAGAGAATGAGTAGGAGGGGCAGATAAGTATGGAGACACAGAATCTGAAGCAAAGCCTGACGCAGAGCTCAACCTCATGAGCCAGGAGATCATGACCTAAGCCGAAGTTGGACTCAACCAACTGAGCCACCCAGACACCCCAAGAAACCATTTTGTTAACCATAAGACATGCAATTAGGAATATTATCCTTGCTATTATTTTTTAATTTACTTTTGAGTAAGCAACAAAGTGGCCTTGAGGAATTTTCTCTCTGAAATTATTTGACAAAACATCTCTTTGTCATCGAGAATCTAGTTTCATCTAGAATCTTATAGGTTGGTCACTGTTACAACCTTGCCGTATTATGTTCTAAATACACTTTATACGAAAATATCATGAAACCTAATGTTCTTTATTTAAAACACCTCAGGCTGTCTGTGTTTTACTTCTCACTGTGCATTTTTTAAATAAGTAAATAGGAAGCAATGGGCATTTTTCACTTGCTGCCACAGGAATTGTACTGTAGGGGTAGATGCTTATCATACTCATGCCTGACAGACCAATTCTAGGGAGCTCTGAAGATCCGCCTCCCTCTCAAGGTGTGTCTGATTAAACATCCCAATAGGTTAATAGAACACAAAATGTCCATTTTTAAAAAGAAAAAGAAAAAACTGTTCACCCAATTTATCTTTGAACACAAGAATAATAGTATATTATAAATTGTAATTAAAGTGGGGGATTTTAAAGTTGAAGCTCCAAGTATCCCCACCAAAATTCGAAGCCTCTTGCCATTTTGGTGTTAAGTAGGTATGATGTACTACTTCTCTGGAAATTAATGATCTAGATTTTCTACCCTTTAATATTTATGATGCTATATAAAGGCTGTATGTACTTGACATTTCCAGAGCCAATTTTTACAAATGGTCTTAACCTAGCCTCTAAATTTGCAAACACAAATTATTTGGGCAAATATTTCTGGTAGTTAGATAAAAATGCAAATGTATATCATTTGATGCACGCAATTTTAGAGGAAATGAGGCAGGAAGGTGGAGTAGCCCCCCCCCTAAAAAAAATCCTTGAAAACTTGGATGTTTAGTCATATCCACAAACTTTTGATCTAAGAAGGGAAAAAGCAGTATAGAATTTAGAAAGAGTTTATAGTATACATCAGATGGCTTCAAATCTTCACTCAAGTCATTGTTATTTGCAATTTGTTTCACAAAAGAAGGAAGGTGTCATTTTCCATTTTATTCCTGTGGATTTGATTTTCTTATCTTCCACATGGTAGATAATACAGTCAAATACCAAAACTAAAGAAGAGATTTACAGGGATCAGATAAGTAGAAGAGGATACTCTCTTCCTCTTAGATGCGCGAATGGAGACTTCAGGGGAATACTTGCTCTATTACACTGGTCACGGTTCTATTCATTTCTTTCAAAGCACCCATTTCAGGGTGCCTGGGTGGCTTAGTCAGCTGGGCATCTGACTTTGGCTCAGGTCATGATCTCACAGTTTGTGGGTTTGAGCCTCACATCGGGCTCTGTGCTGACAGCTCAGAGCCTGGAACCTGCTTCGGATTCTGTCTCCCTCTCCCTGCCCCTCCCTGGCTCGCACTCTTTCTCTCTCTCGCAAAAATTAATAAACGTTAAAAGAAAAAATTTAATTCAATGCACCCATTTCAACATTGGCTTAATATAGTCTCCAGGCTTCTTTCCAAATTTTAGTAATAAAATCAATATAAAGTGGAATTTTCCAATCTGTTGCAATTTTCCTTTATTTGTGTTTTTAAAAAATCTTTTCTGAAGCTCCACAAGTGGTCTACCCAAAGTATAAGTGCCTGATTGATTGACAGATTATTTTACAACTAGTACATATTATTCCTTTTCATTAAGAGTGGAGTGGCTTTTAGAGTAAAAACAATAGGGTGAAGAAAAGGTCTTTGACTCACTTATATCAAACAGAAAATGGGAGATAAAAAAGTTAAAAAGTCAGTGATTTTGACAGTGTGTGCATTTCCTGCATCATATTAATTGGCAGTCATAAATTGTAACAAGTGGACACACAATGTAAAAGGGAAAGATGTATTGAGGGATTTTAAAGGTATTATGCAGTAGGTGATAATCTTTTCTTAGTTCTTACATAAGTGAGTTTTTAAATAGAAAACTCAAATAAATAGTATGTGGGGATTGTGACTCCAGTGTATATTTTATGAGGCTGCGAGAATTAGTTCATATGTAAAGGACAGGTGTTACTTTCTGCTTCATGGTTTTTAATGTTTTTTAAATTTTTTCCTTTAAGAATGGTTGGATATCAGGGCACCTGGGTGAATCAGTCAGTTAAGCATCTGACTCTTGATTTCACCTCAGGTCATGATCTCACAGTTCATGAGATCGAGCCCCACATCAGGCTCTGTGACGACAGTGTGGAGTCTGCTTAGGATTCTCTCTCTCTTCCTCTCTCTCTGCTCCTCCCCTCCTTGCATGTGCGCTCTCTCTCTCTCTCTCTCTCTCTCTCTTTCAGAATAAATGAATAAACTTTAAAATATTAATTTAAAAAAAGAATGGTTGGATATTTTTTAAAACTTGAGAAAAATTTGGGCGGCTGTTTTCAAAAGTTTATTGATATCCTTTTTCATATAATTATAGTCTACATATGGCTTTCCTAGATTACATTCTGTTTTATTTACTGTAATAGAAAATTTCTTATTTTAATCCCCATAGAGCATGTAAACCTATCAGAGGCATTGTGTTATTATTAGGTTAACTTTAAACAATTACAGGGTTTCTGAGAAGACAGAAACTCTGTATAACATTTAATGAAAATAAACAAGACAAAAATTTAACAACTTTGAGCAAGATAAGCTTCTTGGTTAAACATATTTTTCAAAAATCAATTCTTTGAGAAATTTTTGATTGCCTCATATGGATAGCCACCCAGAACTAAACAATCAGATATAATCTGGGCCATTGATTTATAATGCTTCGTGTATTTAGGATACTAATCAGAAGTTTGCCAGTCAGCAATGTATGAAATGTTAAGAGAGATGAACAAATTAAATAAATTACCCTATTTGCAGATCATATGTATTTCTTGGACATGCATCACCAAATGGTGACTACTCCAACAATGTTATTCAGGTGGGAAGGCCTATTTTCTTTCTATATACCTTTGCATGAACGATCACTTCTAATATGGTGATGGCTAGAGAAAAGTTTAACACCATTGCTTCCCAATATACTCTAGTCTTGTCAATGGCTTATGAGAAATTCCTTGGACAAGTGGGATAGCTGATCATAACAAGACGTGCCTAAATTCTGTATCACCACATATGGCAAGCTCTCCACAAGCATAAAATAACATCCATGAACAAATTAAGCCAATAGGTAAGAATAGCAAGTCAATAACTGCAGCTGAGTACTATTTATTTTTTAGTTGTTCAAAGAGTCACTTTCAAGCTCATACTGTGAATGTCTTTAAAATGCTTTGGTGGGGGGGAGATTTGTGATTCATTTTAGCCTGGGGAGACTGATTTAGAGCTCCCGATTTAGGTGATACTGCTGAGCTCTTAAAATTGACTGAGAGAAGCTGTTGAATATTTGGCCTAGAAACAGAAGCATGTTATATAAAGAAAGGCCATAGCACTGAGGTAGCGTTGCAGAGGGCAAACCAAAATGAGTCTGCATTTGAGGAATTCAGCACACTCGGGAGGAAAGAACCAAGTAAATTATGCTCTCTAACTAAACCCAAGTTGATGAATAGGAGTGGTTGATAAACAAAATTGGGGGCTAAAAATCATATTAGTCTATTAATAAGGGAGGGAGTAAATATGATTGGTCTTGGGATATAGTTGTGTAAAAGTATGATTCTATGCTTGATTTATAAACAGAACCCATTCAGAATAGGCAATTCCTGCCTGCTCCCTGGCTGCCACTCATCCTTTGCTCAGTGTCTGCCCTGCCAACCAATGCTTTCTGGGCATTGACCTATCTTGGATCCCAGTCACCTTACAACATGCCTTCCTTGTTCTCTCCACATTTGTATTTGTCTCTGATGCCTCCTATTCTCCCATGCATATCCCTCCTTTTCCTTCCAAGGCATCTTTTCTGTCCGTATTCCTTTTTATATTTTCCTTATCAACAGCTGCATTCAGCCCTTATTCTTCCTTTTCTGATGACTGTTTCACTGAGTGTTTATTTCTTTGGTTTGACAAATCATTCTATTAAAATTGGGTACGGTGGGCACACATTCAGTTTTCAGGGAAATTTTTTCCAATAATTTTGCACACTATTCCAAGATAGTCTCTTCCAAGGGTTACATTTCCCCTTTTCTTGATTTTGCATAACTAGGATGAAATGGATAAAAAGAAATAAAAGGAGGTTGGGGCACGTAGGTGGCTCAGTTGGTTGGGCATCTGACTTCAGCTCATGTCATGATCTCACAGCTCATGAGTTTGAGTCCCACGTGGGGTTCTGCATTGACAGCTTGGAGCGTAGAGCCTGCTTTGCATTCTGTGTCTACTTCTCTCCTACAGCTCCCTGCTCATGCTCTCTCTCTCTCCTTCAAAAATAAATAAACACTTAAAGAAAGAAAGAAAGAAAGAAAGAGAAAAGGAGGTAATGTGACAGGACAGATGACCCATTCCAAACTCAGGTTTGGCTGCTCCCAATTTGAAAACCAACATGTGAGAGGTAAGTGTTGGTGGGAAAGGTGGTTACTTTCTTCAGAAGACCAGGCAACTTGGGAAGATGGCTGACTTAATGTCTCAAAGACCATCTCCACATCCAGGCAGAGTAGGAAGTTGTTAAAGGTGAAGGCGCAAGAAATGGTAAGGGGGCCAAGTCCAAAAGAATCTGGTGCTCAGCAATTAATTTGTCCTTTCAAGGCTTCCACATTCCCCTGTTCTGCCAATAATCAAGGCTCCCAGGTATCTCTTAGTAAAGGATACCATGGTCAATGACAGCTGTTACCAAGTGCGATCAGACCTTATGTTCCAGGAAAGTCTGGTTCTTTGTTCCTCAAGGCTAGTGTCCTGCAAGATCTTAAGGGGAATCCATAAACAACGAGGTTTGGGACAGAAAGCAAGGAGTGTATAAGCTAGAAGCAAGTTAGCCCTTAAAAGAGTGGGGTGGAATGCAGTTATAGTAAAAAATAGAATAACTTGAGGTGTCATTCATTGCTGATGGTACACTTTGTGAAATGATACTAACAGCTTTGGAAAACTGCTCAAGAGGTTTTAATAAAGTTCAGTAGGTGCCCACTCTATGACATAGCAATTCCATTGCTAGGTATTTTTACCAAAGGAATGAGTGTTTATGTCTCCAAAAATGATTTGTATAAGAATATTCATAAATACTCTATCCATCATAAACAAGAGACTGGCAACAATCTGAATGTCTACCAATAGGAGAATGAATAAACAAATCACAGATACACACAACAATATGGATGGATCTCAAAATAATTGTGCTATATTAAGTGAAAGAAGCCAGACATGAATGAAGTATATTTTCATGAAGTATACTTCATTTGTATGAAGTTCAGGAACAGACACAAAGTAATCAGTGGTGATAGAAATCAGGATAGAGAGTACTCTTGGATGTGGGTTATTATCTAGCAAGGAATATGAAGAAATTTTCTGGGCAATGAAAATATACTAGTTTGCTTTAAGTGATGGATAATTGAGCCATACATTGGGCTCTATGCTGACAGCACAGATTCTCTCTCTCTCTCTCTTTCTCTCTGCCCTTCCTCCCTCTCAAAAATCAATAAATAAACTTTTAAACAATAAAAAGAAAAAGGGAATGAGTAAAAGAAGATATGGTGAAAAGAGCACAGGTTTGGAAATAAAACTTCTAGATTCAGAATCTTAGATCTTGCTTAATAACTCCATAATTTTGAGCAATTTATTTAATCTCTTTCAGCCTCCATTTCCTAATCTGGAAACTAAGGAAATATCACCTACCTCATAGGTATATTATCCATATTAAATTATTTAATGGTAGCTAATCAATAAATATTAATTCCTTTCATGTCCCCTTGTTCCCTGCTTTGACTAATTATTACCAGCCTTATTCCTAGATAGTATTCTTTCTACTATGCTACCAAATAGATTTGTATGCTATTAAAGTTTGAGGAGCACTTTTCTAGAAGATTCCCAGTGTATATCAGCATATGCAAAGCTTGATAAATTATGCATTAAATACATCTATTTAGCACTGCTTGAAGCTACATCTTGCAATCTTATTAGATAAAAGAACTTCTCCCCAAAATGTGTGTTTTGGGGGAAGGCAAGACATAATTATTATGTTACTGCAAGCCTTTGTTTAAAGAAAACACCTTGAGAAACGTAACTGTAGCAAATCTCCCCATTTCTGAATAAAATTTTTGGGTATCCCCTGGCACATTCCAGAAATTTTAAGTTCAGGATAGGTCTTCAGGATATGACTACAGCTCTTAAAACCAATTAATTTGATGGGTTGACCCAATTAATACATATGTGTTTGGACAAATAACCCAAATAACTAATTCTCAAATGTGAGTGAAGGGCATATTAGAAGCACATGGTGAGTTTTGTAAAAATACACATTGATTTGTCATTCAGATTCTTTGGAGAAACAAGAATGGTAATACAAACTATAGGGACTTTCAGAAATACGGTCCCTGGCCCCCACTTCACATTCTGAAAGATATCTTCTGTGCATTCTGAAAAATATATTCTACTGATTACAATATCCACTCCTACCAAGGTGAAAACTCTTGGTTTAAGTATATGCTTCTCAGCTCAGATAGCGTGTTAGCATCATTCAGGCTTAAAACACCAATTTCCCGGCACCTGGGTGGCTCAGTCGGTTAAGGGTCTGACTCTTGATTTCAGCTCAGGTCATGATCTCATGGTTTATGAGATCAAGACCTGTGTTGGAGTCTGTGCTGACAGTGAGGAGCCTGCCTGGGATTCTCTCCCTCTCCCTCTCTCTCTACCCCTCTCCTGTTCATGCACTCTCTCTCAGAATAAATAAATAAACTTAAAAAAATTCCAAGGCCCACCTCTGCAGACTGATTTAATGGGCCTGGAGTTAGACTTCGGCATTGGTATGTTTTAAAGCTTCCCAGGTGATATTAATGTGCAGCATGAGTTGTGAACTACTGGTCTAAGAGAAATAACGGTGTTCCCTTAACCCTGTTGCTAAAACTACCCATTTTTTTGAAGTACCCATCATTTTTTTCTGGAGTAAAAAATGAAGTCATTTCAGTGGTGGAGATTAGTCAAAAGAATGTCTCTGCTGAAATTTCTTGCTGAGGGCCTTTGTCTATGGAGTACCAGCATACATCAAAGTGGTATTTCAGAAAGTAGAGGCCAGAGAGTTGCTTGAGAATTGCCGCTCTGAGTCATTAAGATAATACGAGGGTCTGGGCAGTTTGCACACTGCCTTCCATCCATATTCATTCACAGCTCTAAAACTGGATATTACATACAAGCAATTTGTAGAAAAACCTCTAAAAGGTGTAGAAAAACCTCTAAAAGGTTTTTTTCATTGTCTTTAAAAATAATCATTTTATAATTTAACTTCATTTGAACAATTTTTAAGTAAGTGCAGTTATCAGAGAACTAGTTTTTCCCAAGTCACCTAATTCGTACTCAGTAAAGGTCATAACAAGGCTTTTAAAAATAAGCATTATTCTTTTCTTTGAGAAAGATCCACCATTAACAAAGATGTTTTTAAAGCTTCTGTCATCGAACACCTTTAAGACTTCATTTCAATATTTATTATAAATCAAAACTGTTTTTCAATTAAATGTGTAAGTAGTAAATGATAAAAAAAATTAGGAATGCCTTATCTAAATTATAGCTTTTTGAGGGCATATTTCTTATTTACTTGGCTGCTTTGTGCATAAATATCCCACTTTTTTTACCACTTGGAAATGAAGGACTATAGTTATAGGCAGAAGGTTTTTTGGGAAAAGAAATATCTATTTACTTAAAATGTACCAGTACTTAAAAAATAAAATAAAATAAAATAAAATAAAATAAAATAAAATAAAATAAAATAAAATAAAATGTACCAGGACTACTTAATGGGGCAGGGGAAACTTGAATAAACCTCCTGGGAGATGGATTAATGTGATTTTTTTAAAAACTAGTTTTCCAACTGGTTTCCAATCCGGGCGTTGGTATGATTTGCAAAGAAAAGGTATGTCTTCACCTGCTCAACTGGATTGTTAAAAGGCACACACACACACACACACACACACACACCCTCCTCTACTTGTCAAATGATAGATAACAAATGTTTATTGAAATGTGTTAGACAATATTTTTTTAGCAATGGTAAATTTGAGGCAGTCAGTTCTTTTATCAGTCGAAGGCATGATAGTATTGCTATTGATAGAATTTTTCTAGACCTCGCCTTATATAATTTAAAGAGTGCTGGTCACCAAACCTTTGCAAGGTTTAATTGCTCTTTGGGGGAACAGTGAGGAGCAATTATTTGAATGATACCAGATCTCAACGATTAAGTGATGTGAAAAGATGGGGAAAGTTGAGCAAATTCTCAGTGGAAAAATGACTTCATGTAAACCCAATTGAAGTTTTAAAAATTATAAGGTGGATTGATAAAATTGATCCAAGCAAAGTCTTTACGCTTCAAGACCAGAGAAGTGAGTAGATATGATCTGAAAATTAGAAAGTTGGGAAAAAGGCAAAAAAGAAGAAGTCAAAACTCTTTCGCACAAAGGATAATAAGAATATGGAATAAATTACTATAAAGGGCCCCTGAAGCAAGGAGCATCATTGAATACAGGAGGGAATGAAATGAATTTCTAAATAAAAAGGGAAGATAGAGAAGAACAGGAAGAAAATAGGCTAATGGAAATAAGGGAAACTTTAAAAAGCAGGTGTGCCAAGCAGAGAAATCTTTCATTGTGGTCCCTTTACTTCTTTCTGATAGTGCTGTTAAATGGCTTTTGGCATAGCCTGTAATCTGTGCAATACTGTCATAGCTTGGTTCTCCATGCTGTCACATTTAACCAAATGCTACATGGCATTTAACATTCATCTATCTTCAGGGATGTCTAAATACAAATCTATGTAATGTAATTCTACTTTGCAAATAGGTAATTTGGGAACACTACCCACTTTTGTGGCCAATGAAGTCAACTATTCTACAGATGTTGCATATTCAAGGAATTTTTCCTTAGTGTGTTGCTTTAAAAAATAAATTAAGTATTGCTCATAAGCACCTATAATCTAGTGCATGCCTTAATAATAGATGAGATGATTTTCAATAGGACATGCAGAAAAAGTGAAGGCATATTAACCATTTGTAAACTATTCATAATGGAACTGAGTGTCTCTCCTTGAGCACACTGTCTTCTGTTATATCTGAAAAGAACCCCCTGCCTTCTTAGCTGGAAGCATGAATCTTTTTTTAGGAAAGGGCGCTGAGGCTGAATACAGGATTTCAAGTAATGAATGATTTGAAACATTAATATGTAAGGTATTGCTAGCTAATTATTCACCAGTTACTTCAGTGACTCAGATGGGGAATAGGTTACCTTTGGGAGACAGGATTCAGCTTTCAAGTGGTGCTAAAGTATTATTACTAGAAGTTATATAGTACATGTTATTGCTAACTCTCTCCCAAAAGGTACAGATACATAGCTTTCTGGTCTGAAATATAAAGTGCTTAATATAGGCATAGTCATCAAGCGCTTAGAAAATATCTATTTGGTTAAAACAGACAAGAAAAGAAAGGGGACTTTTCTTTACCTTAGGCTTAATTTTGAATTTTAAATATTGCTTTCTTTGGTTTAGTCTTTTCCAGACACTTGAACAGGACACTCTTTTATCATTTTCTGAATACCAGCACAGAACATGAGAGCACACAGAGCTGGAGAATAGTTTATTAATGACTAACCCAGAACTTTCTGAACTCTCAATCATAAGGAGACATTTCCATATGGGAAAGCTCATCAATAACACATCAAGACAATTATCAAAGTTTGTTGGCCTGGATATCCAACTTTGAGATTCAAGTCAGATGTGGGACATGTTCACTATTCTTAGGCAAGGTTAGTGTAAGGTAAATTAATAGCAGATCATAATCTGCCAAGATGCCCAAAGAAGATTACAGTTTTACAAAATCAAATCTAAAATGTCATACTGAGTTTATCCAGAGTAGTAGATAAGTAAACAGGTAGGACAGGCTCCACTAGATTCCCAGATTTGGGCATGGATTCTCTAAACTATAAAAGAGTAGCAGGTAACTGACACAGTGGGTAAATTCGGTCTAAACATCCAGTACTTCAGTCCATGGAAGAATTGACAAAATCATGTTGCTGATTTCATCACTCCCAATGTTTTTTCTTGCCCCACCTCAAGCCAAACCAGTGAAAAGCATGGTGAAATAATCATGACATTCTTTCCCACTGAATTAAAAATCTGTCTAAAACTGTCCTCCCAGGAGATCCTCACAATCTATTGGGTTTGGTACCGGAGATGAAACCTATTTAACAATCCTTGCACAGATCCTCACATAGATGTAAATGGGGCTGGAAAAAATAATGTCCATGGATGATATTAGGGAAACTGAGCAGCAGAACAAGCCACTTCCCTAGAAAACAGTGTCTTTCTCTTCTGACCTATTTCATAATGAAGAGCAGAGTGTGTGGGAGGGAAGATTTTGAGTGTCTAAAGGCACAGAAAGTTAATCAAGACACATTTGTTTTGTGGAGATATAATCTCAGAATGGAATTTTTTGAGTTGGGGCTTTTTGGTTTCATTTTCTCAAAAGTAAGCTATAGATTGGTGGGCAGATAAGTAGCTGGGTTGACATACAGGTACATAAGGAGAAAATAGCGCTAATTCATTTCGTTGACAGTACTTTGAGATATTTTATTTTGCAAGCTGATGTGTGTTGCAGATACATAGACAACAATACCATAGAGAAATATTTTGTCCTGTGTTTAAATTTTAGGGGCAAGGATTTACCTTGTATAGTTAAAGCAACACATACTAGTATTTTGTGGATGCTGAGATTAACTTTCAATATGCGCTCTCCCTTGGGATATTTATATTCTTCCAATCAGCATGGAACTGTCCATCAAAAATAACATTATAAATTTTTTTTAACTTGGCACTGCGAATGTTTCAGGGCTTTCTTTAAAGAGCTCTAGACAGATTAGCAATCTTCCTGTAAAAATGACCTCTGTCATTCTCCCTAGTGCTGGCTAGTTATTTCAGTGCAGTTGAATTCAGAGGAGGAGAGGGGTTTCCCCTCTTATTCTTCCTCCTGCTTTTGGATAATTTTAGAACCATTTATTTAAGGTATAGGACTTATGGCTATTTTAAGGAAGTACTATTATTTACTTTAGATTGCAATGTGCATTACAGTTTAAAGTTTCTTTCTAATTAGAGCACAGAAAAATAAATAGTTTCTAAGACGGAAAATACGTTTTCCCCCACAAATTGCTTCCATCATTTTTGAACCCTGCTAAGCATTTTTAATAGATATGTGCCCTTAGCTCATCTTTTGCATGCTAACAATTTCATCTGAATACCAATATAGACACAAAATAAACGATTGTTTCCTGCCAGAGGTATCTGCAGAAGAAATCTTGGAGTAAAACATTGTCTTTGCAGCTCATTGTGTCTCTAATTAGAGTGGAAGGAGGCAGAAGCTTGCTGGTGTCAGTCTGTGTTTAGCATGCCCTGGAGCCTCAAACTCCTGTGGGTATCAAAGTGCACTAATTAAATGAGGGGTCCACAATACGGCACTAAACATCAGAGTGCCAGAAAGAGTCCAGTGTCCTCAGTGCCTTTGAGAATCCGTGGCCCACGCTAATTACCCATTGTTGAATTGACTTTCCATTCTGTGAGGAATGAATGGTTCCACTCTCCCTCCTCCCTCCCCCCTCCCCCTTTCTATTTTACCATCTTTGCTTTGGCCGCCTAATTAATCTTATGGAAATCTCCCGAAGCCAGATTCCAGCAAGGTTGCCCCGATGTTTATAATTTGATTTGTGATGATAAAAGTGAAGGCACCCGGTGATGGAACAGTGTCATTTTCAACACTCTTGAGAATCGAAGAGGCTATCAATCTTTCCCACGTGCACTGCAAACTGATATCCTAGAAAATTAACTTCAATTAATAACAGAAATCCCCAGACACACGGGAAAGTGGAGCTGCTTTGAAAGAGAACCTTCAAAGATGTCTCTGGACTGTCTTTTATATGCAGACCTTTTTTATATAAGAGATCTTCAATGAGGAAATATGTGTGTGTGTGTGTGTGTGTGTGTGTGTGTGTGTGTGTGTGTTTCAATATTATTTTCAGGAAGGTATGGTACCATTCATACTAGTGTAGAAAGAATTTAACCAAAGTTCTCCTGGTTTATGTCAAAGCATTCCTGTCTTTAAACTTCAACATTTGGTGTCTTGTTTTCTTTTGATTTGATGAGCAATGCAATTTTAAACACCATTTGAAAATTTTTCTCCTCATCCATGAAGGCTTTATGTGGGCAATCAACATCTTAAATTTATAACAAAGTATACATGAATGTATAAACATCATCGATAAAACTCAATTGATAAAACTGATGACAGGGGAGTGTTCACCAGAATCTGTCCACTATAGTAATAGCTAGATTGAATAAGGAGTAAATAGCCTCTTTTCCACAAAGTTTTATATCAAGTATTACTTGATTTAACACAAGTCTACTCTCTGTATGTTTGTTTAATCATAGGCTCCAATTGTGGATTATACATTTAAAAAAATGAAGGCAGTTATTCTTGGACAGCACAATTTCAGTTTATCAATTAAAAGATTTAAAAGATTTATAAGGGCGCCTGGATGGCTCAGTGGGTTATGCGTGCAACTCCCGCTGGGGTCATGATCTCACGGTTCCTGGGTTCGAGCCCCAGGTCTGGCTCTGTGCTGAGAGCTCTGAGCCTAGAGCCTGCTTTGGTTTCTGTGTCTCCCTTCCTTTCTGCCCCTGCCCTGCTCATGCTCTGTCTCTGTGTCTGTCTCTGTCTCTCTCAAAAATATATAAACATTTAAAAAATTTTGAAGATTTATAATATTTTGTCACATCACTGGAATGAATGCACCATCAGGACGAGTCTGTGCCTAATTCCATCAGTGCCTAATTCCATCCCCCCCTTACTCTCTTCTCCTTTTTTCTGTTTCTTTCTCTGCTTATATTTCTACTTATTTCTTTATTTTCACTTTAAAAGCCTTTAGTTATTAAAGCACAATTTTCAAAATATTAAACAGAATTCTTACCAATAAATAGCAAACACCTGTCAATGTTTTATTTAATCAGTGAGGGAATCAGCAGGATAGCAAAGCTAGTTCAGAAAAGATGAAAGGAACTGAACTTGTGGACTGTTATGGAAACAAGAACAGTGAAATAAGATTAGGAAATTACAAAGTTAATTAATCCTATGGCTCAATGAATATATAACATTTAGAGTTAAATTTTCCACTACACAGAAAAGAAAATGACCACACCTTAGTTCCCCAAAAGTTAGCTTCTCACTTTTCAGAGTTATAAAATGCCTGGCTCTAGTCAAGTGTGAATTCTAAATAAAACAAATTTACATTCCCAGAGAAAAATCACATGATACTCACTCAGCCTCAGGCAATCTTGTTGGGTAATTCTCTAGCATGACATTAAGGAAACACAATTATGTTTCTGTTTTATTTCCAAAGTTTTAGATAATTCTCTTTAACAAGGTGGATACATGCACTCACCAGTTTGGCAAGCCAAAGTCAAAGCAGGAGGACATGATTCTGAATTTGATTCTAAAACAAAAAAACAAAAAAAAAAAAAGGGAGTGCCTGGGTGGTTCAGTCGGTTAAGTGTCATACTCTTGATCTCCATTCAAATCATAATCTCACAGTTCCTGAGTTCAAGCTCCACATTGGGCTCTGTACTGAGGGTGCAGAGCCTGATTGGGATTCTCTGTCCCTCCCCTGCTCGCTCTCTCTCTCTCTGTCTCTCTCTCTCTCTCTCTCAAAAATAAATAAATAAACATTAAAAAAATAAAAAAACAAAACAAAAGACTGGGTAAGTTTGTAGAATTTCAAATTATTGTTGGGATTATTACCACATGATTGAATTTATTTTGTACCATTTCATGTTCTTATTAACAGACATGGGAATCTGTGGAATTAATAGGGGAGTCTCAAGGAGTCTTTGAATTGCATTGTTGAACCATAATACCTTGCTATTTATGTATGCTGTATTTTGATTGGCTGAAATTTTATTTCTACCCTTCATAATTAGGAATACTTGTTTAAAAAAGTAGAATTTAATCTAATTAAAATCCCACATATTAAAGTAGGGAATTGATATATCGTGTAAGTTTTCACTTACATGTTAAAGTTAATATTCTGAGTTATCTGGCAAGAAATTAAAAATTACTTTTGCAAAAAGAAAGGCGTATTATCAACCTTAGTGTTTTTAATTCCATGCATTAATTGTATGTCCCTTAAGTCTTAGCTGAATGCTAAATTAGATGTCAGAACTGACCGTTCTTATGTCTTTCCATAAAAGATCATACCTACCAGAAGTCTGGAAATTCTTTAACAAGAAGAAACATTCTTTGCTATCATTTTCTTATACTTATGGTGTCTTTAGCATGTATAACATTAACAATGATTTCCAGAAATGACTTAAGATAAACTTTAATTTACTTCTTAAAAATTACTAGTCACTTTTTTGGGAAATATTATTTTATTCTAAAGAGATAGAAACATTATTTCCAACACATTTTTATTGGATGTAATTATATATAGGATTTTTCCCTATGAAATAAACATTTTCTTATTATGATTGGTTTTAATAAAGTGGAAAGAACCAAGACTGAGAATAAACCAGAAGTATCATGCAGATTCACGAACACTATTAACTTGATTATGCAAAATCTGCCCATGGACACCCTTACATAGAAAGAGACAATGAAATAAAAGTGTTTGTATATGTATTATGATTAATACAAACTTTATCTGAGCAACTGTATTGTGAAAGTCTAAAGGTGATATTGAAATTATCAAAGCATTATTCAAAATGTCAAGAGTGTGAGAACCAGAATTCACGATGAATGTCAAAAGACTGTTTACTCTGGGTGCTGTTTGGCCATGTGACATGGTGAGAAAACAAAAACAAAAACAAAAACCTTGCCTAGGAACAAGGTGATGCTTTAAAACACATCTTCACAAAGCTACTTCTTGTCATCTAGGGCCCATTATTTTTAAGATAGATGTTTTGGGCTGCACTAAAACTCCTGAAAAGGCAATTAAGAAGAGGATGTATATTTTTACCAAATATAATCAACCCACGTTAACTCAATTTTTGCACAACTGCATAAAAATCCTAGTGTCCCGGGTAGGGTTGTATTATTTTACCATATCTCCTGGTTAGTACTAAAAGGATCATTTCCAGATCCAGTGGGTTTCCCATTTTGCTAGAACTGGGCTACCTCCACATGGCATGATTAGCTCTCATCTTAGAAATTGTTTAACACATTTCAAGTTAAATAAAAAGGAACTGGATGATGTAATAAATGTTTTATATTCAATAAGATAATCATCATATTTCATACATTCATTCTTAGAGAGTGCCTGTTTCCATCCTTCAGAAATGACCTGCAAGTAGTTGAGCAATAATGTTAACTCTATATGGGCTTTATTCTTTGCTCAGTTAATCACACATTCAATTTACCTATCTTCCTGCCCATGTGCATTATAATGCAAATCAATTCAAGTAGAGATGTGAGAGCTTAGGAAGCCTGGCCTGGCGAGCAAGCTTCCTTTATTTCTTGCCTTAGAGCTAGCCAACCTCCGGAGATGAAGATGAGCTTAATTAGAATTATGGAAGGATTTAAAAGTCAGTTAAAAAAATAGAAAACTATTCAAACTGAATATTCAATTCGCAACAAAGTCGAAGAAAGCCTTAGCTCCCTATGTCCAAACATCTCAAACCTCAAAGGGTCATAGGACAGTCTTTAAGGGAAGGCTGTTCTTGGCATTCACTGCAGTCTTTACCCTGGAAGAAAAGTATTAAACAAGTTCCACACTATGGGCCACATGGCAGTCAGGGGAGCAAACAGGGGGCACTTTTCACCTCTGTTGCAGTCCCAGTTTTAGTCCCGTCAGGCCCAACACAACCCAGGGTTGTGATACAAACACCACAGGTTCTAAAGGCCCAGGAGGCCCAGGAGATACAAGCGCCAGTGCAGCAGAGTCAAAAATCTTAAATCTAGCTAAAAGAAACAATTTCTAATCTGACTGTTTTGAAATTCACTCATACCTAATACTCCTGAAAAATAGTAAAGGTTAGGAAATCCCCTCACTCTTGTGTTCTGGAGACTTAGGTTCCACACTCCACTGCTACCCTTTGTTTACCTAGAACAGAGTCACACACAGCCCCTCCAAATTCCATTGTTTTTACCCCATAAATGATTATCTGAGCTGCTTGTGGCCACAGACCAATCAGAAAAAAACGTTGGTTTAATCAACATTTGATTAAGATCCTCGGGGCCCTGAAATTTGGCCCACTTTCTTCCTGTGCCAGCACACAACTCCTCATAAGAACAGGCAGGCCTTGGGAAGACATTCTCTGACCTACTACTCTCAGACCATGCCCCTCTCTCATCCCACTTCCCCCTAGCCAGTTGTTTATCTCTTTCAATATAAAAGAAAACTTTTTTTGGCCAAATCCTTTAGGTGCATGTGGATCTCCTGGTGACAGTGTTCTCCCTGCTATAATAGCCCCTTTTCCCTCCTCTTGCCGTAAGCATTTTGAATGAAGTCTTTCCTTAGTAAGTCTAGATTTGTTTTTTATTTAACAAATCCTACCAATATTCAGGCACCTTGAAAATTTTAAGTGTGCTCCTCATTCAGGGACTGAATTTTCCTAGATTCTCAGATGTGAACTCCTACAAGATTCTCTAGATCTGTCTTTCCAAAACCTGCACATGCATTTCTGCAAAGTAAGCTTTCTGTGGCCAACCATTTTAGAGAACAAATTTTATCAATGACCTGGCAGGAGGAATATTTTTGTATTTTTAACAGCTGTAATCACATTTTCACACAAGCAAGATCTACAGAATTCTAATCAGGCAGGCCCGGCCATTCTGAAGAATTTTCGTAAAATAATTTTAAAATTCCATAATAACCATATGAATGAAATGATCTATCATGGTGGAGACCAATAATAGAAGTATTGTAGCCATATCACAGTAAAAGGGACATCAAAATGGAAGTAAATTCTACCATGCTTCTGTAAACTTCTCCAGATCTTCCTCACCCCAGGAGCTGGAAGCTGGATCAGGCTGAGAAGTTAGTTTTTGATAACTGAGTTTATAATTTAATAAGCCAGTGGTCTCATTTGTTTTGTTTACACACATAAATGCATACACACACAACCATTGCCTCCCCTAAATTAGTTTAACTTCTGCCACAACTGTTCTGAACACATAGCAATACAGTATCCAAGGCTCCATATAATTTTAATAGCACCAATAATTCTGTTTATATAAATGTACTTTTATCAGTCTTTACCTACCCTATAAAAGGTGTGATTATGTCTAAATTAAATTTCCAACAGTGAACATATATGAGTTCATAAAAACAGAATATATGCTATGCCTAGTTTATTAACATATAAAACAAAAGAATAAGAGAAATTCAAAACAACTGAAAATCCAGGGTTATGTCAGATCAGATGCTCTCATCTAGGCTCCTAACAATGAAAGTGGCAATGAAGATGAGACTTAAATGGCCCCGATAATGATTAATTTATCAATGGCAAGGAGTTTGCTTTAATTTAAAAAGGTATAGAATATACTTGGACACCTATTTAAAATGTGTGTTCTATTATTCTGAGACAAAAGTTTTGAAAATTTCGTAATTTTCGTATGAAATTATCCTGAACAGTAACTGCAGTGAAGCTTTCCTCTTTTAAGGGACTTTCAGGTTTGGAAGAAAAATCACCAGAATGTTTTATAACAACAAAGAGAGAGCTTGATGGGAACAATGACACTACAGCACAATCAAACATCCAGGTAAAGCCTGGCTTCCCTTGTAGGGAAAGTGGGGTTTTAAGGATATAGAGGGAGAAGACTGAAAGTTACCTGCTGGCCCTGAAGAAAGGGTAAGGGCAGGGGGTGGGGGGGTAGCGAGGGAGACACACCCCTGAAACACAGACCCTTTGTGCAGCCCAAAGACTGAGACTTATGAGATTAGAAAATGCCCCTTCTCCCCACATCCTACCACCAAGCTGATGACCTCAGTAACAGTGGAGTATAGCTGGGAGAAAAGTGAGAGGCAGAGTTTTTCTGAGAATCAGCACAAAAGGAAGCACCAAAACTAATCAGGAAGACAAAAATAAGGTGACAAGGTGACGGAAAGAATTCGAAGCCTCTGATGCTCACGGCTACGATGAACATAAAGCACAGACCAGCTATTGGCCAGATAAACATAAACCTTCACACTGAACACATATTTACCTCAGTTTCTACTACCCCTTACAAGGTGCTTTGCTGTCAACAATAAATTACAAGGTTATGCCAAAAGGCAGGAAAAACAAAGGCTGAAGAGACAAAGCAACCATCAGAACCATATGCAGATATGACAGAGATGTTAGAGTAATCAGAAAGAGATTTAAACATTATTATGAATAGTATGTCAAAGGCTCTAAAGGAATGTTAAAAATCAACCGAGGCATGTTAAAAATATTAAGTGTTTATTTGAGCAATAATCAATTCCTACCGGGCAGCGCCAAACCGGAAGTGGTAAGGAGTGCACCCCAGCCGGAAGGTCAGGGAGAGATTTTTATAGAGAAAAGGCAGAAGCAAAGCACAGAGATTATTTGATTGGTTGTGTTTGCCTTATTTGGAGAAGCCCCCTTGTTTAATTAGTTTAACAGAAAATGTAGAGTACAGGCAAGACTGGTTGGGTAATATCAATAAAGAGATGGCAGCCATAAGAAAGGGTCAAAAGTAAATGCCAGAAATGAAAAATACAGAAGCAAATGAAGAATGCCTGGGTACACAGAAACTCAACACAGGTGAGGAAAGAATCAGTGAGCTTCAATTTCAATGGAAATTATTGAAGCAGAAACACAAAGAGAAAAACAATGAAAATAGAAGCAAGAGAACATAGCTTCAAAAACTGTGGTATGATATCACATGGTATAACATCATTGTCGTTGTAATACTAGAAGGTGGAGACAGAGAGAACAAGGCAGAAGAAATATTTGAAGAAATATAGCCGAAGTTTTTCCATTGCAAGGGGAGCTACTGCAATCTAACTTGAAGAGTTCATCATCTGGATTCTCAACAGAAAGGCAGATGTCACACTGGGTGGTGTGGAGGGGCGACCAGGCTTAGGCAAAGTGCTGATCAAGAGAAAGAAAGACGCAGTTAGGATCATCTGAGAAGATGCTCAAGGTGTTTATTTTCAGATACTTGTATAACAAATTTTTAAAAACACCATTGAACATACATCTATAAGATGTAAATTTTTAGTAAGTATAGAATTGACTTTTAAAAACCAAAGTACTATCAAGAACTGTGAAGTTTCTGAGATTTTACTTTACTTGCAAGTTAATAAGTTAGCCTGCCACAGCTTTGTGGATGCTGGCAGGAGACACAGGACCCCTGAATCACAGAAGAAAGGTGTTATTTACTGAAGGCACAGAAAGCAGCATGAGCATCACCATATATGTATCAGCTTCCTTTCCATCCAGAATCTCACAGGGGTGAGTGGAGGCATCCAAGTGGATGCTGCACATGCAGAGGGTTCGTGTTACAGCTGAGTTTAGGGGATTGCAACCTCTTACGATGGTTTGCAAGGAAACGTTACTGACCTTTTCCCAGGGGGCGGCATTGTCCTTACTATACTGGACAGTAAACAAATCTACCCATTTGCTCTGATAAACACTCCTTCTATTCTTCCAAGGTTCTTGGATGTCTTCCAAACATCCTTGAAAAAGTATTTTTTTTTAAATTTTTTTAATGTTTCTTTATCTTTGAGAGCTGGAGAACAAGAATGATCAGACAAGGGGCAGAAAGAGAAGGAGACAGAGGACCCAAAGCAGGCTCTGTGCTGGCAGCACAGAGCCGGATGCAGGGCCCGAACCCATGAACTGTGAGATCAATACCTGAGATGAAGTCAGACACCTACCAACTGAGCCACCTAGGCGCCCTGAAGAAGTATTCTAGAACAAAGGCCATCAGTGGGTCTGCTCACAAGTCTTGCAGAAAGATCACTGGAGAACTGTCTCCTAAGTAGGATCTACACATGAAAAATAGGTGATAGGTCATAATCTGAAAGATGGACGTGGGCTCCTCTAAGGGCGTCAGCACCTTGATTCAAAGCATTTTCACATCTGCTCTTAGTGTGTTTAATGGAAAAGAAGTGTCTGTAAAAAGACTTTTAAAAAAGTCATTCAAATAATCATTATAATATAGTTTTTATGAAATAAGAATGATTTTGAAAGATTGTTCTAGAGTTTTAGAAGTCAGTTTTTTCATGGGGGCAAAAAGAGGACAATGTGAAAAAAAAAAGACCTTGATAAGGTGAACAAGTTTTTCTTTTCTCTAATCATAAAGACTGTCATTCAAAGTTGCTTATTTCACAGTTTTTTAAAGGCTACACATTTTGATGCATAGCTAAACAGGCAAAACTCTTGAGTTTTAGGTTCATAATTCTAATAAGAACACATGGTGAATTCAATGATAGAGTTTACTATGAGGATTGAGTCACTTAAAATCCTAGTTAATTTTTGTAGGATCAAAATTACAATATTTATAACAACAATGAATTAGCAGTCATGATTCTTCACGAAGATGTCCTTTGGTCAAAGGATTGCAGAAATCGCTTTCTTTCTACTGCCTCATATGAACAACTTAATCCAGCAATAAAAACACACATTTCAAAGTGTCCACCAATAGTAACTTGAAATAATTCCAAGTCCCTTTTTGGAGGATCTTCTCTCAGTGATGCCAGTTATCATGCTGGATATTCACATACTGATGTGAATTCATGTTTCCCGCATGTTTGATACCAACACAGAGAAAAGAAATAGCCTGGATTCTATATCTGATATATAGTGTTAGTTATCTATCTAGTTTCCAAAATAAGAGCTTCCACTCTTCAAATCTGTTGAAATCTGAAATCTTTTAACATGGTATAAATGATTTTAAGTTATATTCAGGCATACTACTTATCAAAGAAGGACTCTGTAAAAATGAGAACACTGATAACAACTCATTCAAGTAAAAATATAAATGACCAACAGCTGAACAATCAGTCAATATATATTTAGCAAGAACTAGCAGGTTGTGTGTATGATGCAAGGAGATGGACAAAAAGTACTTACCACGTCTGAAAGATATTACCTTGTGCTTCACTTAATATCACTGAGACTCAGATTTCCTTGTCTGTAGAGTTCAAATTAGAAAAAGAATGCTATGCTTCTTCCAAGTCTCATGTTCTTTTCCTCAGGTACCTACCTGGCCTGAGCTTAGATGCCATATTAGTTTGTCCAAATTATATGAAGTCATTAGTGTTTTTATTTAGGACCCTTCTACCTATCCATTCTTCTCCTATATATTTGGTATACCAAGACACTTTCTCTTGCAGATGAGCCAAGGGCTAACATGCTGTCTTGGATTCTCTGTATTTCCCTAGTCCTACGCAGGTAGAGTCCTGGGACCCTTCCAGATTCTGTACCTTTCTCATACACACTTGATTATTAAAATTTGAAAGTTCAAGTTTTCTTTACATTGACTGCTTTGCCTTCTATTTGCCAAAGTGATGAAAGATTACAAGGAAAATTAGTCAGCTATAAGTTTTAATACCTAATATAGAATTTATATATTATATTTCCCAGGGAGTTTTTAATAGTGGATTCTTGGGAATGCATTTTCTAAATTCAAAGAAATATGAGTCATTTTATCCATTATTACCAACTATCTGAATGTAGGAAAAATTTTATAAAATTCCCAATATAACAAAGGTAAAGAAAAGATACATTTAGCCTTAAAAATGTAAAAGTAGTTGTCTATGCCCAAGATTGAGCCATCCTGAGATGATGATACCCTCCACTAAGTAGACTTTGCTGGGAGCTGGCATGGAATGAATCCTATTTAATTATAGGCAACGATAAATCCAGACAATGTACTATAGTAGAAGTAGCATGGAATTTGGAAAATTACAACATCAACAAACACCATTTACTATTAATATGCCTTAAATCTTATTTGTTTTTACCCTTCTGTCTCCCACTTCTCTCATCAGTAAAATTTAGAAAGGAAAGTGGATATTACTAAAAGGAAGAAATTTGGAGGATAAAAACATAGAGTATGGGGGGGCAGGAAAAATAAGAAAATGCTATAAGGAAGTGGAAAAAAAGTTTTCCAAATTTATTTTCCCTAAAATAAAAGAGCATAGAAGCACCCGTTTTCTCTTCTAACTTCTCATTATGGTGTTTCTTAACCAAGGGTGCCTCTCAGCATCACTCGGGAGTTTTTCCAAAATGTGCACCTTGGCGAGGAACAGCCATGGGGCACATCGTGAATATTAACTCAAGAGTTGCTATAATATATTTATCTTCCATTGTAACAGTTTCATGCTGTATTCATATGTCATGAAACTACACAAGGATTAGTAGCAAAGCTTGAAAATTTCTTAGCAAACTTCGAATCTGCTTCCCATGGATTAAATATGGTTCAAGTCACAATATATAAGTCAGAGACCTGGATGACTAATGAGCAATGAGTTATACATAAGGATTGGTACTTCATTAATAAAGTATCATACATTTAAAAAATATATATTTGAAATCTGATTCTACTCCCTTGTCCAAACTAAATCTTTCACTGAACTATTGTTCCCACTATGAACAACTTTGCTCTCCAGAATCATAGCAGGTAGGATATTAACTTCTTGCGGGTACCATTTACTAAACCACTCAATTGCAAAAACTGTCACTTCACCGTCCAATAATTACGGCTTTTCCTATTCAGCATATAGTTGATAGTTTACTTCCAGAATGTGAATTTTTCACCTTTTGTCTCTAGCAGCTATAGCTGTTGAATTTTCCATTATAATCTAAACCTAAAGGACCAATTTTTAAAAAATTCTTAATATCCCAAGGCACTTAGCTTCTTTAGACATGAATATTAAATAGGGTGAAAGCTTAAAACCCTTGGTGGCAAGTCCCGTCAAGAGAGGCCACATGAGGACATTCAAAATACAACTAGCCAACTCACATTCTATTGTGGGATTAATTAGCTGTGAGCTACAGAGTCAGTGTTGTAGGAAAGGTACTTTTCCATAGAGCTTTTGTCACATGCTTCTGCCAGGCCCATTTTTTTTTCTTTTTTTTTTTTTTTTCAGTCTCAAGCCATAGTTTGAGGAAAAAGCAGCTGGACGTGGTGGAAGGAAGAGGAGACAGAGGAGGAGGGTTCTGGATGATCCCACTCTCTTTACATTACACTTTGCCCAGACAGCAACTGACTAGTTACTTCCTCTGAGAAAGTCTTTCTCTTTTTCCGGATTGACACCATTAGAGGAAGCTATTCTTAACCCCCGGATCAAGTAAGCTGGCTAAAAATGAAAGTGAAATCTTTTAAGTTAGAAAATTTTATATCATTGTCAGTTTGGTAAGAAGAAAGATGGAAAAAAACACTCTCCATCTAGCAGGGAGAAAAAAACTCTTTTCTTTTCAAACTCTTATGATGTTTTTTCTAGTATGTTGCTCAGAATTGAAGAAAGGGCTCATTTCTTGACTATCACCATGATTTTCACTGAGATTTATATTCAATGACACCTGAAGATCACACATAAACCCTGACACTAGTGTAGGCTAGATCCTGCCGTATGAACTATAAAACTGAGTGATTTTAGATCCATCAGAGGGCTAATTAGAAAGTCTTTTACTCCTCTGCCCAGCCAGCTACCCTTGGATTTAGTTACTTTCTTTGGGGCCTGTCTTTCCTTTTGTTTTATACCTTGATATACTTTATAAAATGTTGGAAATTTTTAAAAACATTTTCTCTCAAAATTAAAATAATGTAATGGCACACTTCTATTTCTATCAGGCCATGCCAATTAGGGTGATTGTACTGTATTTCCAAACTTTCAGTAATATTGTTTCATAGTTAAAACTTTTTTTCCTTTGGTTAAAATATTGGAATTTATGACTTTTGAATTTCCTGAAGCTCTATATGTTCTGATTTTGTTTGTTGTAGAGTGGGTTATTTCCAAGGAGACTTTAAATATTGTTTGACACCTAAATGTTTATACTCACTGCAGATGTTATGGGCTTTTGTCATACCCTACTCAAGCACGCATTGGTCTTCAAAATCCATGTAGTTCCAAGAAACTACAATAATAAGTATGTGAGTCAATTATGGATTCCACTGCCGAAGAATCAAGCCAAGCTACACTGTAATTAAAAAAAAATTTTTTTTACATTTTTATTCATTTTTGAGAGACAGAGAGAGACAGAGTATGAGCGGGGAGGGGCAGAGAGTGAGACGGAGACACAGAATCTGAAGCAGGCTCCAGGTTCTGAGCTGTCAGCACAGAGCCCATCGCAGGGCCCTAAACCATGAACCATGAGATCATGACCTGAGCCGAAGTCAGACACTTAACCGACTGAACTACCCAGGTGCCCCAAAACTACACTGCAATTTAATTGAATGTATTATGATAGCTAAGTTATGGTCATCATGTAACATAAAATTATTGATTAAAATACAATCACAAGGATTGTGAAACTGCTTTCTTCCTTTTGGAAATAGTAACTTTTACTGAAACTAGTGTATTTAATTACTGGCATTGAAAGATATCAGCTATTCTGTGAATATATCTACATTAACCTATTTTTTCTGTTATACATGAATCCCAGCTGTCTTCAAAAGTTCTCTCTCTTTAGGATTTGGAAGCATTTAAGATACTAATAATGATGTGACTGTTTCACTTTTGTGAAAGGAATATTCAGAAACAATATCAAGTTGAAAAGGAAAGCAGTTGGTTTGTACAATATTGAGAAGTTCCAATTTGCCAAATAAAAAACACAAGAGGCATTTAAAAGAAATAAAAAACTAAGGTTAGCAAGTTTACATTAATTCATGGTGCAAAAAAAGCCATATTTTCTTCTCATCATCATTCGTACAAAAATAATGATGTATCCTCTAACAACCGCACTGTAAAATCGGTGGTAATAACTTTCATTATGGTAGCAGTAACGTGAAGGAAAAGCTCAAGGTTTATTTACTTTGGGTACTAGAATGAAACAGGGAAATCCTTTTACTACTATATTATTATTTTGTTATCTAAAGGTGCAAAGTGTGTATTTATTTCTGACTCTGGGACCGTGGGACATACTGTGCATGTTTTTGGCACACTGAAATGGGACCAAGGGTCAGCTTTTCTTCTGAGGTCTCTCATCATGGGCAGATCTTTGTCCCTATGGCGTGGATTTGACCATATGCATTTAAAAAACTTAATATCATTAATTTCACATTTTATTTGATCAGTTTTATTTGTAGGAGCTAGAAGAGGTATTAATTAATACATATAAACCTCTATAATAATGTGGCTTTAAAAAGGGAATCACAGGATATTATGAGTTAATATCTGTGTGGAGGATTTGTAAAATCTCACAGACTGTAATTTATTGTTATGGATCAGAAACATTTTTCTGTCTTTATAAGCTTATCTACTGAGATCAGGAACCAAGAATCCTCAAAATTACACTGACTACATTTTGTCTAGGTATAATAAGAAATCTATTATTACCTATAAAACATGTGACCAGTGCTTTCTTAGAGATTCCCTTGTTTGCCAGTATTCCTGACCTATCTATCTGAAAGTAACATTCTTGACTATTTGTGGATATGGGATTATATGTGTCACAGAACAAAACTAGGCCATTTTCCTCGGAGAATATTAAAAGCATAATTGTAACACATGAAGCATAACTCTCATTTCTTATAAAGATTGTCATACCTAATTAAACAAGATCTTTGTCATGGTAGGGTTGTAAATTTTTTTTAACTTTTTTTTTCCTTTGGAAAGAAGAATAGAGTCTCGCCGAACCTATATAAATAAGTTCATAGTCAGGAAGCATAGAAACTCAGTAAAGACACTTGCTGTAAGATTTAACTACAATTTTATGTAGTCCTGTAGACAGGACCCATAAGTATATGTCATTTGTCTTTGAGGTAATACACACAACACACATACACAATGAAGTATTTAAAGGGGGGAGCCTGGGTGGCTCAGTCGGTTAAGCCTCTGACTTTGGCTCAGGTCATGATCTCACAGTTCCTGGGCTCGAGCCCCACATTGGGCTGGAGAGCTCAGAGCCTGGAGCCTGCTTCGGATTCTGTGCCTCCCTCTCTCTCTGCCCCTCCCCCACTCGCGCTCTCTCTCTCCTCTCTCTCTCAAAAATAAACATGAAAAAAAAATTAAAGGAACCTAATATTGTATGTAGTTAATATGAATTTCTATTTAAGAATACTATGCAACCACCACTCAAATCAAGATGCGGACTCTTTCTAGCACCTTCAAAATTTCTCTCATGTTTTTTAGTTAATTCTCCCACCCAAAGTCAATGACTATCCTGACTTACATTACCATGGGTTAGTTTTGTATGTTCTGGAACTTCATCTGAATGGCCACATGGCTTATTGGCATAAAGTTGTTCATAATTTCTCTTTATTATGCTTTTATTATCTCTGAACTCTTCAATGTTCCCCTTTTTACAATTTTATCATTTTTATTTATTTATTTTTTTTTTTTACTTGAGAAAGAGAAAGCACATGAGTGGGAGAAAGGATCAGAAGGAGAGACAGACCCTTAAGCAGGGTCCACATTGAGTGTGGCTCAATTTCATGACCATGATATCATGACGTAAGCCAAAATCAAGAGTTGGACGCTTAACTTACTAAATCACCCAGGTGTCCTTTACTAATTATTATTTTTTAAATTTATTTTAATTTTTATTTCTTTTTGAGAAATAGAGAGACAGAGACAGAGAGAGAGAGACAGAGTATGAGCAGACAAAGGGCAGAGAAAGAGGGAGACACAGGATCCGAAGCAGGCTCCAGGCTCTGAGCTGTTAGCACAGAGCCTGACATAGGCTTTCAGGAACGATGAGATCATGACCTGAGCTGAAGTCAGACTCTTAACTGACTGAGTCACCCAGGCACCCCACCAATTATTTAAAAAAAATTTTTTTTTAAAAATGAACTTTTAGTTATATCAAGTGTATTTATTTTTTTAAAAAATTTAATGTTTATATATTTTGAGAGAGAGAAAGTGTGAGAGCAGGGGAGGGGCAGAGAGAGAGAGGGAGAGAGAGAATCCCAAGCAGGCTCCGCACTGTCAGTGCAGACCATGGAGTGGGGCTCGAACCCACGGACTGTGAGATCATGATCTGAGCTGAAATCAAGAGTCAGACACTTAACCAGCTGAGCCATCCAGGTGCCCTTCCTTATTGTTTTCCTGTTTTCTGTTTCATTGCTTCTTTTTCTCTTATTATTTTCTTCCTTCCACTTTTTTTGTTTGTTTGTTTAATTTATTCTCCATTTCTAAGCTTTTTGAGTTAGGGTATTAGAGAATTGATTTTATACCTTTATTCTGCCCAATCTATGTACTTGGTGTTATAGCATTCCCACTTAGCACTGCTCTAACTACATACCACAAATTTTAATATGTTGTGTTCTTTATTTTCACCTGTATCAAATTATATTCTATTTTCCTAAGTGAATTTTAAAATCAGTTCAATATTTAGATGTGTGCAACTTAATTTCCAAATATTCAGGGATTTGCAGATATGTAATTGTTACTGATTTCCAACTTAATTCCACTGTGGTCAGAGAACATGTATCTGAGAAATACATAGGTGATTGTTTTCTGTAGGTGAGAGATATTGGTGAGAAAAGGATTATTTGAAAGGAACCCAGTGATTTCAACAGGGTGAGAAGAGTGACATAGTCTAAATAATGGTACATGTTTTTCTGCCTTCTATTGTTTCTGATTTAGTTCTTTGAAATTTATTGAGACTTGTTTCATGATCAGCACATGGTATATCTTGGTGATTAATCTGCATACGCTTGAAAAAATGTTTATTCTGAAGTTGTGTATAGTGTTCTCTCAATGTCATTTCGTCAAATTTGTTAATATATTTGTGCAAATCTGCTATACTCTTAATGACATTTTTTTCCCTGCATGTCATCTAAATTACTGAGAACGTAGTGTTAAGTTCTCCAACTATGATTTTGGGTTATTTATTTTTCCTTTTATATCTGACAATTATTGTTTTCATCTTACTCTTTGTTATTTTCCCCATCTTTTTTGCTTCTCTTTTCCTAGTTCCTTTTATGTTAATTGAGTATGTTTTAGTATTCCATTTATCTCCTATTTTGGATTTTTAGCAGTGTATCTTTGTTTTACTGCTTTTAGATTCTAGGAATAATAACAGACAGACTTATGTATTACAGTCTAACTTGAATTACATTTATATTAATTCACATATAATGTAAGAAGCTTACAAGAGCTCCTGTCATTTTTGCTATTATCATGTATTTACTTCTGCACATATTATAAACCACACCATACACTGCTAATATTTTAAAGAGCCAATATTCTATTTAAAAATTAAGAAAAAAATCTTTTATACATAGTCACACATTTCTGGTACTATGTTCTTTCTTATAGATCAAGGTTTCTGCCTGGTGGTATTTTCTTTGAAACTGTGGAGCTTCCATGGTGTGATAAAGGTAACAGAGCAACATAATGCCTTGTGGTAAGGTAACAAGGTTATGGTGCCTGTGTGCTAACTTATGTAGGAAAACCGAAGAGCTAGCATAAGCCTACAGTAAGACAGGGAAGA
This sequence comes from Panthera tigris, assembly GCF_018350195.1. Classification (NCBI taxonomy): domain Eukaryota; kingdom Metazoa; phylum Chordata; class Mammalia; order Carnivora; family Felidae; genus Panthera; species Panthera tigris. Next base: position 132,935,433 of record NC_056661.1, read on the forward strand.
CGTGCTTCGATCCCGGTCAGGTAATTCCAACTACTTCTGATGTTCTTTGCTCACTGATAGAAAGAAAAATGTATTATCTGTCAAAATTACTAGATGTATACCAGTGGCAAGGGCAATATTGATTTTCTCCACTAAAGAACCCACATCTGAAACAGCAGCTACATTTGGCATTACCATCTGATGAAGCTTCCAATAATCCCCGATCGTTTTCTATGATTCATCCAGATCAATTAAATAAGGTGATAGGAATGACCACCCCTATATTTTTCAAGTCTTTGAAGATGGTACTAACATCTTTGATTTATCCAAGAATGTTATTGTTTTTGTTTTACTATTTCAGCTTGAATAAGAAGCTCCAGGGCCACCTGGGTGGCTCAGTGGGTTAAGCGTCAGACTTTGGCTCAGGTCATGATCACACGGTTTGTGAGTTCGAGCCCCATGTTGAGCCCTGTGCTGACAGCTTGGAGCCTGGAGCCTGCTTTGGATTCTGTGTCTCCTTCTCTCTCTGCCCCTCCCCCATTTGTGCTCTGTCTGTCTCTTGTCTCCCAAAAATAAATAAGTGCAAAAAAATTAAAAAAAAAAAAAGGAGCTCCAGTAGCTTCTACTCTCTCTGATGATGGTTCTGACTCCATGGGTCAAGGAATCAGAGTGGGGCCTCTGCCAGTTTCTAATTGCTCCTATTTAAGTGTTATACTTGGGTACAAAATAACCACAGGATGGTTATGCACAGGATGCAATTGCCACTGAGGCAATTGCAAGGTAAATGCAGAGCAAAGTCCATTTGCATCTGACCAGTGATGTTCTTTGTCTCCAAGGATTTGTGCTCATTCAGAGCCAAAGTCTCATAATCTTGAATGTACTGGGTATTTCCCTTTTCCCAGTGCTTAGTCACTCTAATAAATAGCTACAAGTGGAGGAACATTTATAGTACTACAATGTAGAAGATTTATAGTAAAGATATATTATATACATCATGAAGGCATCTTCTCCCACCTATATCCACTTTCCCAGTAATTTAATTCTGATAATTGCATGGCGAGTAACTCTCTTTCATGGAACTTAGGTCAAGGTATTTTTCACCAAACCTAAAGTTATATTTGCTAAAAAGACTAAGTAGTGCTTTAGTGTACTTTTCATTTATTTCATTCTTAGAGACATGATCCATTAGCCACTGGCAAAGATACCCAGGGATGAAACAATGCTCACTCTTGTTCCCACATTGTGTCTGTCACAGTAACTCTGCTTTCATTTTCTCTGGCGGTAAAACACTACCATAAGGATTTCGTAAGTCCCATTGAAAACCGGGGGGAGACCATAGTTAGAGGGGGAGTAGATTGCACTGGATATATTTATTCCAACACTGCTATCTCCCTGTATATTGGTGTCCTTCTTGTACATATCACAGAATTTTTACTTCATTCAGTGTAGACTACAGATGAGTTCTACTTTTAGTTAACCAACTAAGGAAACACTCATAACTGCTCAAGGTAGAACACTGAATCCATAAACTTTGATAAAAGCCCTCTATTGATAATTTTTGCCTTATCTAAAAATTTGTTATTTTCTCTGTGGTATATATAAATCACTGAAGAATCCATAAACATATTCCTCGGGTTTTTGCCGACACAAATTAGCTCAGATATGAATTCTTTTGACATGTAATTTTTTTTTCTTGGTTTTACTTGGCAATTGGCCCCATTGGCATGTTGAGATCTGATTCTAGCTAACAGATTGGAGATAGTGGAGACATAATAGTGGTAGAGTTACGCTGCCCATAATTAACAATAACCCTTGGTGAAGTTATACGACCTCCAAACTAGGTAAACCAGCCTGTTCAGATTGGAAAGTGGGAGTGCTTCTGCTAAGTGCTCTTTGGGGTTGGGATACTCACCCACCTGAATCCTCCCAAATGTCATTATTCCATTTCCCAAGGCCTTAATTTTTTTCTGCAAATTTAAGCCCTTATCTTCACATTAAAAATGTAGCTATAATTCAATCTATACTTTAGATTCTCCAGTTTGTAGAAGAAGATTCTATGTGTAAATCTGAGATACAAGAGATGAAATGTTTCTTTTTTCTCTGACACTGCCTTGAGCTGAGAATTTAGAGCCTTGAGTTCGTCATATTCTTCCTTTAGCGCTCAAGTACAGTTAAACACAGCCAAGCTATCCAAAATTTTGTATTTTTCATATGCATCATCCTATGACCTCATAGTTGCCTCATGTTCTGCCCAAGCCATGCTTTTAACAGGCACTTTATTCCAGCCAGACATTTCTACTTAAGAAGCTGTTTTGCCACTGGTTGGCAAAGACTACTGGTATTCTGTATTCTACTCTAACCAGGTCCTCATACCTTTAAATCCAATCAGGTCACCTGACCATTCCAGATTCTACTGATTCTCTGTTTAAAAGTCTCTTGTCTCTAACAGGCTAAATATGACATCAGTCTGAGCTCACTGGCAAAAATGGAAAACAACTTACCATTTTTTAAAACTTATAAATGGTTTGTGAGAAATTAGCACTTTACAAAATAGATGAAAGTGTTGAAGAGAATGCTTTGGGCTGGATCTCTAGGAATTATTACTTTAAAAACACCACAGAATGGATGAAATGAAGACACATTTACTTGTGACATAATCTGGAAGTTGAGGTATCTCAACTCTATCAGTTATTAGCTTGAAGATGCCACTGCATTAATTGTAATCCATGGAACAGAAAGCCGCCCCTAGTCTTTTTTTATGGAGGGAAAATACTTTGGATGTGATAATGAATTGATTAAGAAGTTGCTGCCAGAATTTTAGCTTCTAGAATGATACTGCATTTGCTGCATTTGTAAGAGAAAAACACATTTCTGCCTTGCTGCTGCCTCTCTCCACTTATCTCAGTTTAAAACCCACCCCAGCATGATAGAGCATAGTTCATAAAATCTAAATAACATCCAGAAACCAATCTGCATGGAATTCTGGGAGACAAAACATTCATCATTACATTTTTTTATTGAGCAGAAGGACACACTAGATGCTGAGCCAAGGCAGTCTACAATATTTGCCACAAGTACCTTTCTGTCTTTCTCAGTATTTGAATTGAGGATAATATCCTTCTTTTTGAAACATCATCCTTTCCTGAGTTTTCCATCACCTCCAAAACACATTGTTTCATTCCCCATTGCTGTCTTATTTTCCTCTATTTACCAGTAAATAATGGAAGTTTCATAGGGCTCCATCTAAGGTAATCATTTCTTCTCCTCCTCCAGATAATCTCATCCATTTTTCTAAATTCCATATTTCCAGCTCAATATGCTATTACAGCTACCGTTTAGTATATCTAATTGTCTACCAGGTATCTCCAATTGCATGTCTCTTCAAGATCCTTCATTTAATGGAAGGAAAGTGAACTTTTACATGGTCCCCTATCACTCCCATTCTGTTTAAAAGTACTCAATTTCTTGGTTATTACTTTACAACAGCTAGCCCCTACTTTCAATTTGAAACCAGATCATGCTCTTTCACATCTCAGGGTCTTTTTACATGCCCTTCTGGATTTTTGCATGACTGGTTCATTTATATCCTTTTAGTTTCATCTAAAATTTCATTTTCTCTGTGAGGTCAAAGAATATTTGGGCCACTTTAAATGAGTAACTCCATTATTCGCTACCTCAGAAATTTTTACCTGCATCCATTTCCCTTACTTTGAATTTTTTACTTGCTGTGTGTGTTAGGTGTCTCCCCCATCTTACTGTAAGGTGTGGTAACAAATTGATCCATTGTGTTCAACACTATGACGCTGGTACCAAGCACAGTACATGGAACACAGTTAATTTTTAATATTTGTTTGATAAATGAGAAACAATAAAAGTAGAAAAGTAAAGATTTCTCCAGATACTAACTATATGAGACAGGAGAATTGTGAAACATTTAGTAATTAAGTAATCACTGCAAGCAACTCTCTCATAAAACTTTAAAGTATAAACCATTCATTTATCTGCTCATTCATCAATAAATACTTATCGAGAATTTATTATATTCCAGACATGTAAGCCTTAAAAAAAGGGATGGGAAGATATAAACTCTGGCTTCATAGAACTTACATTCTTCTATGGGATACAGATAAGAAAAAATCAAATATATATGATAAGATATATGGCATGACGTGACATAATGTGACATATGAAAACATAGTATCATGTAGTATGATAATTAAAGGGGTCCCTACATTCATTTTACTCCTAAGAATGTCAGGGATACTATTTTTTAAATAGAAAAGATTCTTTCCAAGGCAAAGAAAATTCTGAAAGTATATTCCTGTTGCTGATTCTGTATGATTTACATCCTTTAAAAAATTAACATTTATAAATATTATTTCATATTTCATTAAACTATTTCATAAACTTTAAGTAGGTTGTGTGTTGTAAAGTTAAAGGATTAAGTGGAAAATGAATGAAAATGTTAAAACAAATGAATAATTTACTTGCATTCTCTGTGAACTTTAAATAGTTAATCATTCCTAGACTGCGCCTCATTTCAGTGAGTGCACCCTCCTTCTGGAGGTTGGGCTGGTCATACCACCCACACGCTTTGATCATTACCTAGATATGCAGTGGTCATGTCAGTAGCTAATTGCCCACGTTACCTTCTTCATTTTTCTTGTTAAAGAGAGATTTTTTTAAATGAGCTCAATATATCTGCCTTTTTAACGGAATTATTAATAATACGTACACCCTCATTTATTATTTGGTCTTTTTTTCCTGAGCTCTTCTTTCTTTGATAAATCTGTAGAGTCCCTGGAAGACTGTTAGAAATCATTTTGCTCTGACTCTACCTTGCTAACCCCTTTTACTTAAAACTACAACAAATACATACCTTATAGTTTATTCTTTCTTAGTTATTTTGGCCTGGAGTTGACCTAATTTTCCACATTTATTCAGTTCAGTTTTAAAACTTAAAGTAAAGCACATTTGACCATAAGCAGAATGAGATAAGACTGTTAATGGATAAAAAATGAAAAATGTGAAACAAAATAAGCAAAGCATTAGGATCAACAACAACAAAATACAGTGATTCATATGAAAATTTGGCTATAAGTTCCCAGAAGCAACCTTTAAGAAGAAAACATGAACTTAAAAAAATCTCTTTTCATTGTATTCCCCAAACAGACATTTTCCTCCTGGTGCTAAAGTCTAAAAGAAATTGCCCCACCAAGCTATGATATAGGAACTTTGAATAATCTAAGTATGTGATTTTCACCAAGCTACTTAACTTTTCTGCCTCATGTTCCTCATCTGTGAAATGGCTTAAATATTGTACATTTTATAATCTCCAAATGTTGGTGAAACAATAGATTACAAAATTGATTTTTCATTCAGCAAATGTTTACTAAGTCCCTTAGTATTTAGGGACCCAGGTCTAGGTACTAAAGATAAGCAGTAAATCAATAAGTGTCTACTCTCATGAGTTCGTGTTCTACAGAAAAAGGGAGAAAATAGACAGATGAAGAGATTATAGCATGTCAGGTAATGGTAAGTGCTTTGAAGAAAAATAGCAGGGTATAAGGGGAAGATGGGAAGGTGTATATGTTTTGAATAAGGTGCTCAGGCAAAAAGTCTTTAGGAAGGTGGCATTTGACTAGAGACCCGAATGAAGTAGGGGAGAGAAACACATAAAGATCTAGGGAAGGATTTCTGCAAGAAGGAATGGCAAGAACAATGTCCTTGAAGTAAAAATAAAAATAATAGATTTGGGTAGAGGTGAGAGTGCTAGTTGGCCAAAAAAGAATAAATAAAGAGAAGCATGGACTAAGTGAAGGAGTTGGAGACATAGGCTGGGGCTAAATGAAGTAGACCCTTTTTGTCTATAAGGCTTTATTCTGAATGGAATGGAAACCATTTATGGACTTTGAAGTGTGCCATGATTTTATTTCCATTTTTAAAAAAGATCACTAGGATGGTTCTGTTGAGAACTGGCTATAATAGAACAAGAATAGACCTGCAGGATATTGACAAGTTGGATTTTAGAGGAGTTTAAGGGTCTTAGCCCAGGAAGGTTTCTCAAAGTTGTGGGAAGGGGTTGAGTTTATGCTGTTATTTTGAATGTAACTGTGAAATCTAATGCTGATGTGATATGTATTGGAGAGGATTCAAGTATGATACCATGGAGAAGCAGGTTTCCAGAGGAAAATCCACAGTTTGGGTTTAGCCATTTTAAGTGAGGCATACTCATTATTCATTCAAATGGAGAAAGCATGAAGGCAGTTGAGTATATCAACTGGAGCTCAGGGAAGAGTCAGGACTACAGGTGGCATCTAAAGCTGTAGGATTATGTAACATCAGAGTAAACACACATAGATAAGAGAAGAAGGTGAAAGACTTTGCAGCGAGGCACTACAAAATTTAACCTTGGGGCCAAAGGACAGAAAGAAGATGAGAATCCTGAAGAAGGGGCCAAAGGACAGAAAGAAGATGAGAATCCTGAAGAAGGGGCCAAAGGACAGAAAGAAGATGAGAATCCTGAAGAAGTGACTGAAAACTAGTATTCAGTGTATAAAAGGAAAACCAAGGGAGTTACATACCTGAGAACACGTGTGAAAAAAACATTTCAAGAACAAGAAGTGACAATTAGTGAATGTCAAATGCTGTTGAGATCAAGTAAATAAAGCTAAGAACAGACCTTGGATTTGGCAACACAGGAACCACTAGTCATCTTAAGAGTGAAATGGTGAGATTGAAAGCCTGTAGGAAGTATAGGAGAACGTAGGAGGTGAGGAAATGGAAACACAATGTATACACAACTCTGATGAGTTTTGCGGGAAAGGTCTTTACACTTCATTTACAGTCTTTTAGGTTTGTCTACATGCTTTGTCCCAGACCCTCCTGTTCTTAATCTTCTTTCTCCTTACAGATCCTTCTAGGTCCTAAACAACCACAGCCTATGAGTCTGTATATTCTTATCTAGATCACTCCATTTTTCATACAAAGTGACTGACCAGGTGCATCATCCCCTGAGCTTTGTCATTGGGAGGAGTTCCCCTCACTGCTATCCTTCAAGGTCACCCCTGAGTTTAGCAGCAGTCCACTCATAAATTAAGCGTGAACTTTTTCCTCCTCTATTAGCTTGTCATATGGGATCCTTTGACGCCATAGGTATGAGGAGTAAATATGAACAAGAGGCACAAGCACCACTTTGGTGGATGACATGACAGTGTGCTCTTTGACCCTGCTTTTGCTTGATCCCAGATGTGCCACTTCCACCTTACAATAATTGCTGGGCCCACTGAAACTTATGCTTCAGGAAGCCTAACAGAGCCGAGTTTATGATGGTCAGCTCTGCTGCATGGTCAGTTCATGTGCCATGATCAGATGCTCATTCTCTACTAAACCCCCAGGAACACACCAGCTGAGATTTTTTTGAGTAGTGTACAATTTTCTGCTAAAGATGAAATCAAGTGGTCTATATTATGATTATCCTCGTAGGGCTTGCTATAAATTCCACCTTGCTTCTTTTTCAGTCACAGATATATCTACAACCAACGTCTGTAACCTCCATCTCAAAGGCTGTTTCCTGAGGAGCCCAAATGCAACAGATCTGTAATGTCTTCCATCTTTAAACAAGTTTTGATATAATAGATATGCAACAACAAAAACATTAGTTCTAAGACAAGAAGTTAAGAAAACTTATTAAACCAAATATAAAATTGATATAATGCACCTAGTAAAATAATATTACCCTATTATTCTTTATCAGAAAGATTCCACCACTGAGCCTTCATCAATTCTTAGTATTTTAGGGGTAGGAATACATAGACTATTGTGACAAATGCCAATGGTTTAACAATAATAAATAGTATGTATTCAGGTTAGGACCATAATAGTCAGTTTTCAGAAATTTACACATTAATTGCTGAGAAATTGTCTGAAATGTCAACATGTAAATTTTGAATTGAATCAACCTTTCCATTTTTAAATCATATAATCTCAAATCTAGAATCTATCTGTCTTGCCAATGTAGAAAGATAATTCTAGAAGTTGAACCCTCAGTCTTGACATGTTTCATATCTTTTCTGGATGGAAAACTACCAATCTTTAATTACATCTCTAGTCAATTTATTTAATATAATACTATTTTGCTAAAAAATTCATGTGACACAAAAGAAATATTTATGGAATAAAAGACTGTAATTGAATGCTTAATTATGTTATCTCTAGAAAATATCGTAACTCCAAGACATAATTTTAAAGTCAAAAATTTCCAAAATAAAGAATGTTGCATAAGTTTTAACCTACAGAGCTGACCCTATGAAGGCTCTCAGTCCAAGAAAAAGCAAAACATTTCACTTCTAGTTAATCAGTAGATCACTGATAGTAAAATTACTAATAATATCTTGAGCTCTAAAAACTTGGGTTTCTTTTCTGCTAGACCAACCAATGGTTTTCAAAATATGTGGTAAGAGAAGGTAAAAATACATTGGTCATGGCCAAATTCAATCCAGTATCTATAAACAAAACAACACTGTTTTGTCTGTTGTACATTGTAGGCTCTTGAAAAGGTATAGCTCTTAAACATGATCTTGGAAAGCAAAGAAGTAGTTGATGTACCATTGTCCTAAGTCTATTGCATTGTATGCAGCATATAGTTGAGTTGATCTGTGCTGATATTGTAAATTTCTATAAACCTATTATCCTAGGTCAAAAATCTGTATTAGATATTTGAGAGTTACAATCAATATGTCTATAATAGTTGACCCTCTTGATTACATTCATCAGAGGTTTAGGTGGAAAGAAAGAAGGGACATCCTGAAGATGGGTTCTGTATACAGAAGACTATTCCAAATTTTATTTGGAGAACTAAGAGCTGTTATTAAATTTAGTAAACATATTTAAAACTCCAATTCTCCCCTTTTAGTTCAATTTTTAGTTCAACTTTTTTTTTTTAGTGTATTTATTTATTTTGAGACAGAGAGCCCAAGTCAGGGAGGGGCAGAGGGAGAGGGAGAGGGAGAGAGAATCCTAAGCAGACTCCATGCTTTCAGCACAAAGCCTGACACAGGGCTCAATCTCAGAACTGTGAGATCATGACCTGAGCTGAAATCAAGAGCCATTTGCTTACCTGACTGAGCCACCCAGGTGCCCCTCTTTTAGTTTCAACTTTTAAAAGTTCAGAAAAATTTTAATTTCAGCAAATTTTAATAGTATTTGTTATTGTTCAGACTGTAATGAACATTTTGAGAGGGCTTTGGATAATGTTCGGTTTCACTTATGCCTATATATACACACATATATGTATATATGTATACACATATATACATACACACATATGTATACACATATATGTATACATATATGTGTGTATATGTACCTTCTGACATATTTTAAATAGCATTCAAATTTAGATCTTCTTTTTTATGTTAAAATACTTTAGTAACTCAATAAACCAGATCTTCCCAAATACTAAAATTATTTCATTAATATAAAAATTAAACATAAAAACGTAGTGAGGTTTACATTTTCTTGAAAGATCTAGTTCTGTAAAGAAACCAGTACGATTTCAACTAAAATCATTTCTAGACAAACTACTCAATTATACATTTTAAATTGAAGTTATAAGGCTTTACTTTAAATGCCAAGATTCTCCTAAGTATCAGAGTAAACAAGATGTCAGTCATAGCCAACTTCTTTCCTAAAAAAATATTTATACTATGATTTACATTTCTTTTTTGTAACTAGATTTTATGATATGCTGTTGTGGCAGATTATATTCTCCAAAAATGGTGATGGCAATATTTCTGGTCATACCATCAAGTGGCAGAGTCTATTTCCCTACTTCCCAAACTTAGGCAAGGTTTTGACATTGCCTCTAGAACTAGAATGCAGAGGATGTGTTACTGCCACCATGTTGTAAGGATGGCCAGGCCACATAGAGAGGCTGACAGCCCAAGTTCAGGTCCCAATCAAAAGCCACCATCAACCACCATCCATGTGAATGAGCAAGTCTTCAGATAACTTCAGCCTCCCAGCCTTTAAATTATTGCAGCTGATGTTGAGTGATGCAGAAAAGGGTTATCTCCACTGAATCCTGCCCAAATTGCCAATCTATGAGCAGAATGCAAGTTGTCATTATGTTAAGCCACTAAATTTTGGGTAGGTTTGTTAAGCAGCAGTAGATAACTAACACATCTACTCAGAAACCTCCTTTGGTACTGTGGCACCCATTTTCCCCATTTGTGGGAGTGTGGGCAGTTGATGGATAGGTTGTCAGCAGGGTCACTCTCTGGAAATTTCCTTTACCTAGAGAGATTTGCTACACAATACCTTAGGTGACTTGCCCTCCTGGAGTCAGCTCACATCAAATGATTAACTAACATGACTTTGTCCTAAACATCATCAAGGTGGACGAGTTTGAATTGCTATCCCAGTTCCTGAGATCTCCGTCAGGTCCTATAAGACCTTCTCTGGGGCATCATAAATTGACTCCTTTCTTTCCTCAGTGATGCTTTCTTCACTCCTCATGAATGTTGATTATGAGAGCGCTCCCCAAGAGAATCCTTGTACACAAGTCTCTATCTCATCTGTTTCCCTGGATTCCAACCTCAGATGCTTCTGCATATTTATTTAAAATCTTCCCAGAGTTAAAGATGCATTCTCACTAGTGAAAACAACTGTCTAAGCTTTTGAATGAGAGGCTGACTGGATTCCTGTTGGCCATCTTGATGTAACATACTAAATCCTATTTATTTTTATTGTGTCAATACTTTTATTACTCAATAGAGATGATCATGCGGTTCAAATCTTTTGATTCAGTATTCATAGAAGTCTGCAAAACCTATGCAGGTACAGCATTCAGGGTCCAGTCAGGAGACAGTAAACCATAGTGGTTATTTGAATTTAATAAAAATAATTTTTAACTAGTAGAAGGTAGATAAAGGGGGTAACAGACAATTAAGAAGTAACAGGTACAAGAAAGAAACTACTACCTCTAAGCTGAGGGAATGTGGACAAGAAAAAGAAAACAAAAACAAAAACAAATCAAAAACCAACAAACAAACAAACAAAAGAAGGATTAGAAAATCACCACGCCCAAGGTTGAGATTCAGATCCCTGCCAAAAGGGGGAACAAGGAAACTACTGGTGGCAAAGAAACTTCCCAGGGGCTGTAAGTTGGGAGCTAGTCTGTAGAAGTGGTCTGCGTTGCTGGAGGGTGTGAGCAGGAAAAAAGCTGGTCAGAAGTGACCCCTAGGAAGGAGATCCTAAACAATGGATGCAGCTGGATTGCTTCCAGAGGAGGCTCCTGGGTTCTTGAATTAAATAATAATGGAAGACCAGAACCGCCATGGGAGGGATCTCCCTTTGTTACAGCCTTGTAGCACTGGAGAGTGCCCTATACTGATAATGCCTAGCATTTTTGCCAATTGGCAAAGTAAATATGTTAACAGGGTCCAGTTTCATTATCATAAAGCCTGGGAAAGAGAGATTTGGAGCCGAAAGGAAATAATTGATTAGTGACACACCAGGTGTATCATTTGATTGGATTTTCTATTTCTTTTGCTCTTTATATTTACCTAACTAAAAGCTTAAAGACCTTTGAAATTGAGGGAATTCGGCATAATTTTAAATTCTAGCATTATATAATGTCAAACACATTTAAAATGCTATCTGATTGAATTTTGGTTAATTCACATGGCTTTTTATAACTGACTTTTGCACCTTCTGAGACCAGTTTACAGTCATGCTGCATAGTACAGTTTTTGTTACCTCAATTTACAGCTAATTTATTTTAAGGAAGTACATGAGAATAAGTAATACAGGAATAGGAATCTTAGCCATGTAATGTGTCTTCATAAATATGTAGGAAAAAGAGTCATGCAGTTAGTTGCTCTGAAATAAGAACACAACATCAGGTAATAGAAGAAGCCAATGTTGAACCAGGGGCTGTATTATCTAATTGTCCCCTCAAGAGCGGTAATTGATGATCCTTCCACAATGCAGTCTCTCAGCTGATCTCTATCTTTTCTTCTGCACCTACAAGTATACTATTTTTTACTTTTTGTAATGATTTTTCCAACTTCACAGTATATTCAAATTTAGAATTTAACCTTTACTATGGCTTCTTGTGCCTTCTAGCATCTACATGTTGCCTTTTCTTTCCAGGTCCTTTAGCTTCTGTTTCTGTTACTAACATATTAACGTTTCCCCCATATCACTAGTTCAAATTACAAAGAAATAGACTTCAATTGGCTGGGCCAATTAATAACATTTCTTCTTTAAAGTGACTAAATTTCAAGTCACCCACCTCATAAGCCCTTGGTCATCTTATAGATTGGTTGTCATTGAGTTAATGGTCAAACCCTGAAATAATCAGCTATAATCAGTGGTGTGAGAATGGTAGAGAATATGGTCACCATATTTAGAGAGAATATGGTCACCATGTTAGAAATCGAATTGAGTTGCTTTTCTCGGCAAAGTACTGTCTACATTAAAGGGATATTTGAATGGTGGAGCTCACCAGAGACTTTGAAAGGCCCTCACTGGTACAACACTCAATCTAAAAATTCTGATTAAGGGGAGTTCCACAAAGAAGTTCTAGTCAATGGTTCCCGACAGTAGTGTTTATTACTTTCCGTCAGCACATCACTTGCTTCTGTTGACTGTGCTGACCAACAATGACAGGGTCTCCCATGATTTTCTCTTTTTGACAGCACCCTGTGTGCCTTGCCAATAGCTTGCAAGCTCCTTGGAGTATGAAGAGTTCATAATTGCTCTCTCAGCATAACTCACAACTGAGGCACTGCTGAGGCACAGCTTTTTCAAGGTTATTTTTTTATAGCCATCTAATATTGCAATTGGACATGAGCCATTTCTCAGAATCCTCCTCGGTTCATAGTCAGCTTACTGTCACAAAGTACAATATGCTCTTTTAGTGTGAGGATTTCATGATATGGATCTCCCTCAACACAAATTATAAAGAATGAAACCGCAGTGATGGAAGGAACATATTGGTTTAATGTAAATCCTACTAATGTGAATTTGGATTTGGCTTAAATTTTTACCTTTTCACAAACTATTTATAAAAAGAGGTGAATTTATACCTTTTCACAAACTATTTATAAAAAGAGGTGAACACCAAGAGGCTTGGAGTTTGAAGGGCCCCATTGGATTGCACGGTCAATACCCTTCATTTTGTAGACGAATTTTAAAAAGCCAAAAAAAAAAAAATAGTTTAGAGGATTATTCTCTTTGGCAATAAATAAATCAAGATTAGAACCCAGGCTCCTTGAAGCTAAACCTAGTCCTCTTTCTAGTTACCATACTGCCCCCTAGTGTCATCCACATTCATAAGGTCTAGTGATTTTATTCGTAAGAGCAAATTTCAATTAAAGACGTATTTGCAAACCAAAAATGCATGAGCTAATTTAAAATGATCAAAAGGAAATCTTATGTAAAACTCAATTTCTCAGTATTTTATCATTTATTAGTATTACTGTGCATACTTGAAAAAAATGTTTGCCTTATCTTCTAAAATAATCTTTCTAAGATTAAATTAAGGGCCTAACAAGTAAAGAACAAAGTTGTGTATTGGGGTGGAGGTAAAGAGAAAGACTCATTTAAGAAAATAACAACACTGCAATTAATACTCAATTTTTCTTAATATATCAATGTGTCCCTTTTCTGAAGTTATAGATAGGGTTAATTGGTGTCCTGAGGAATTTTGAGGCTCTATGAGAAAAATCACAAAATAAGAGGAATTGAGGAATAACTTTTATAATAGAAGGAATTGAACAATGTGAAAAATAAGAGAAAAGATCACATTGAAGTATCATAGTTAGCTTTACCTTATATTTCCATTTGCCCCCCTTCCAAAAAAATAGATATTTATTAAAAGAACAAAAAAAAAAGCAATTAGAAATAAATAAAATAATAAATCAATTAGAAATAAGCAAATAAAAATACTGACATTATACATTTTAAGAAGAAAATGAGTTAAAAAGTGTGTAACAGATATATCAGGGGGAAGACAGAAACAAGAGAAAATAGGGCAACTAATAAATGAGAGGAAGCAAAGAATTAATTATTACGCTAAGAAGGCTGATATATTGAGCTCATTTAAAAATTGTCTTTAAAAAAGAATGAAGAAGGAAAATTTAAATAAGGGGAAAGTAATGAAGACAATGAAAAGTGCTAATAAAATGTTGAGAAAGAAAATGTGGAATACATTGTAAAGTAGAGAATAGTGATTCAGAGGATCTCAAGTAGGTTATGGGATCCCTACAAAGAAAACATTGTGACCAAACACAGGCAAACATCTGAGCACTGTATTGGATGAACTTAATTGAATTAACTGAAATTCTAAAAACATGTAAATCATACTTTAAAATACACATTATGCAAGAAGGATTTCACAGAAGATACAGAATCAGTAAACAGATCTCTGTTGTCCTTTTCCTCTTAGCTCTGTGATTCTTTCTGATCATCTTTCAAGAGATTTCTGGCATAAAATGGCATTTGACCAGTACTCTCCAATACAACCCACTTTAGCCCAATACCTAAATACCAGAAAGACCATAAAACAATAAACAATCACAACATTGAAAACTAAGACTGATTAGCACACTACTGCCATAAGTGTTGAGAAATACCTGTTTAGGTATTTTGTGGCATAGCCACTTTTTTAAATGCAACCCACATTTTTAAATGGTAGGAATTGTCTAATTTTTGACTCATGGACTGTAGCAATTCAAAAGCTTCCCACACACTTTTAATTCTTTGTAAGTGAGAATGGTAACATCAGCATTATATGTCTCCATCCCCATTCCTACTTTTACACTTACTCAGAAAAGACAAGTCTTGGGAAACCACAGAGCAAGAATGGAAGGGGAGAAAACAGTAGAATTAGAGTTAGGGAACATCTAGTTCCCTAGAAGCAAAGTTTTCTTGGTAGAATCAGAAACAAAAAAATCTAGGATCCTAGGTGGCTCAGTTGGGTAAGAATCTGACTCTTGATATTGGCTCAGGTTGTGATCTCACAGTCATGAGATGAGGTCTTGTGTTGGGCTTAGTGTGGAGCCTGCTTGGGATCCTTTCTCACCCTCACTGTCTGCCCCTCCCCTGCTCGTGTTCACTGTCTCTCTCTCACTCTCTCAATATCTCTCAAAATAAATGAATAAACATTAAAAAGAAGAAACTAAAAAAATCTTGGTATACTACATCCTGGGAGATGTATCTATTCACTTAAACCATTGCTTTCAATTGCCAGAGGACCAAAAAATGAAGTAGAAGATTGCACTTCAGTATTGTGCAAGATGTCAGTGCTGTGCAAGATGAGTACCTTCAAATACTAAAGAATTTGGCTGAGAGCTATGAAAATGAGTCTTTATTAATGAAAAAAAAATGACCATTCTTCAAGAAAACAATAATTAGAACTAAGACATCGATAGGAAACTAAGAGTGCATAAGCAGAATTAAAATGCATATTAATGCAACAAAATTTTAAGTTAGTTGATGAGAAGTACAACCTTGAAGAACTTTACTAAAATGCAGAAAACATGTACAGGGCTGGAAAAGATACTAGAAAAGGTGACTGATATGGAGAACAGACTCAGTATCATTTCTAGGAATAATATATACCCACAAAAAGAAAACAGAACAATTGGAATATTACCAAACTAGAGAACCCATATCTGCAGGTTGAAAATCTCTCCTCTAGGGAAACTCCATGCAGTGGATACCGTGGGGAGGCTCACTAAATATCCACTTTAGCTCCCTTCTTTCTGCCTTTCTTTAATTTGGTACTATAAAGAAAAAAGTTTGGATCTCTATCTCCTCTTGAATCTGGATACAGCCACAAGACTTAGTTTTAGCTACAAGGTACAAACAGAAGCCTGGGTGAGGGCTTACCCTACTGAATACAAAGGTAAAGGCAATATCTTAATTATCTTTATATTCCTAGTACCAGCAGAGAGCCTGGTTTATTAATTCAAATATACCACTCTGTGTGGTTATTTTTAATTTGTTGATTCTCTAGGAAATTCTTTAGTTTATAGTTCTAAATTATGATTACTTTTGTTTTGTTTTGTTTTGTTTTGTTTTGTTTTTTTGACAAGTTTCCAAGGCAATTCATTGGGGAAAGGACTCTTTTTTTTAACCCTAAATTATTTTATAAGTAGTTTTAAAATTTGAATTTGGCAAATAAATTTAGCAAGTGAATTAGCTCAAACCTGGATCTTTCAAGGCTAGGAAAGTAAGTTAAAGTGTTTTAATAGAATAAAAATTGTTAATATTGAACTGACAAATTGGATCTCTGGGTTTAAGGAATTTTCACAGAACTGATTACAACATAAGCAAGCAAGAATTACAAACTCCCTGGAACACTGGCAGTAAATACTTTTTTTCTTTGTTATTTCTATGAAGAAAAGGCTACGCTATCAAAAACTACCACTCTCAGGAGTGAGGTCATCAAGATGGTGACCAAGATGGCTCTTGACATTAGTCCCCCTCACAGGAAAACCAGCTAGAAACTATTCATAGACAAGACAACACTGTGAAAATCCCAGAACCCAGGGGTGAGACTGAAGTACTCCACTGAATAACAGAGACAAAGAAGAACCATATTAGAAAGGTAAGAGAAGTGGTTTTACTTTGACCTCATTGTCCCTTCCCTAGGCCAGCAATGCCCAACCAAGAAGGCCCCTGGAACCTACAGTATCTCCTGTGGTAAAAACAGGACCAAGGTGGACGTTCTTCTTCCCTAGGGTTGTGGGATGCTTCTAGGGAAGCTCATTCAAATCTCACCTCATGGGGATCACTGGAGAAACTGAGGAGCTCAACAATTAGGGATCAGATTGAAATGGAGAAGGGGGACAGGCTTACAGCAATCAGCTCTAAGATCTTGGCAGACGACACACCTGAGTGGAGATCCAAGCCACAGCTCTGCTCATCGGCAGAGCTCATTCAGTAATCCTGACTGCCAGAGAACTCCATTAGTTATTATGACTGATTTGGATGCCCAGCTAACAGGGCTATGTCAACCATGGAGCACATCCTTTGGCTTGTTGAGTGAAGGGGACCAAATTTGTTCCTCCACCCAACTGCTGAGCATAGCCTCCAAACCCACCCCTCCATGAAGCATGGCCACAGATGCCTGGCAACTATGGAACACATCCTATAGCCTGCCTAGGCAGGGAACAAAGCCAGCCAGCCCTACCCAACTATTGAGCAACCTCTGGCCCCGCTTAACTAGGGTGCCCGAACAGTGCCGCTGAGCAACCCTAGAGGCCAGCCTACAATCCCACCAGCAGTTCAGCCCTATCTGATTGCTGAACATGGCCAGGAACCTCACCTAGGCAGGGACCTTAGACAGTGACTACACCCAATTACAAAGTATAGCCTGAATAACCATGGATCAAAAAAAAAAAAATCAAAATGGAATAAAATATTATCATGAGAAAAATGGAAGCAGAACATGCAAACTTTGTGATGCAGATCTAAGAGGGAAGTTTATAATATAAATACTTGCATCAAGAAAAAAAGATCTCAAATAAACAACCTAATTTTACACTTAAAAGAATTAAAAACAGCAAAACAAATTAAGCCTGAAGTTAGTGGAAAGAAAGAAATAATAAAGATTAGAGCAGAAAAAAATGAAATAGAGAATAGGAAAATGATAGAAAAGATTCCAAAACTAAGAGTTGATTACTTCACAACATAAATAAAACTGACAAACTTTCAGCTAGACTAGTCAAGAAACAAGAGAGAAGACCCAAATAAATAAAATTATAAATGAAAAAGGAGACATTAAATGGATACCACAGAAATAAAGAGGACTATGAGAGACTTCTGTGTACAGTTATGTGCCAACAAATTGAATAACCTAGAAGAAACGAATAAATTCCTAGAAATATAAAACCTACCAAGATTGAATCATGAAGAGATGGAAAATCTGAACAGATCAATAGACCAATATAGAATATTGAATCAGTAATCAACCCCCCCCAAAAGAAAAGCTCAGGACTAGACGGCTTTACTGGCAAATTCTACCAAACACTTAAAGAAGAATTAACGCCAGTCCTGTCAAACTCTTCCAAAAAATTGAAGATGAAGGAATACTCCCAAACTCATTTACAAGGTCAGCATTGTCCTGGTTCCAAAGACAGATAAGAACACTACAAGAAGAGAAAACTATAGGACAATATTCCTGATGAATATAAACACAAAAATTCTCAACTAAACACTAACAAACCAAATGCAGCAGCACATTAGGAGTATATTATATGATGATCAAGTAGGACTCATCCCTAGGATGAAAAGATGGTTCAAATTAGAAATCAATAAACGTGATACATCATGTTAATAGAATGGAAAATAAAAATCACATGATAATCTCAATAGATACAGAAAAATCATTGAACAACATTTAAAATCTATTTATGATAAAAACTCTCAACAAATTGGTAATATAAGGAATATACCTCAACATATGAAAGGCCATATACGGCAAGACCACAGCTAACATCATATTGAATGGTGAAATATTAAAAGGCCTTTCCTCTAAGATTAAGAACAAGACAATTGTGTCCATTCTCACCATTTCTATTCATCATAGTACTGGAAGTCTTAACCAGAGCAATGAGGCAGGAAAAAGAAATAAAAGGCGTCCAAATCAGAAGGGAAGAAATAAAATTGTCTGTTTGCAGGCGATATGATCTGTTACATTAAAAAAAAACCCTAAAGATTTCACCAAAATGGTTAGAATTAATAAACTAATTTAGTAAGTTGCAGTATACAAAATCAACATGCAAAATTCAGTTGTATTTTGATACACTTTCAACAAACCATCTGAAAAAGAAATAAAACATCCCATTTATAATAGCATCAAAACAATAAAATACTTAGGAATAAACTTCACCAAGGAGGTGGAAGACCTGTATACTACAAACTCTAAGACACTGATAAAAGAAACTGAGGATGACACAAATAAATGGAAAGATATCTTGTGTTCATGAACTGGAAGAATTAAATTAATTATTGTTAAAATGTCACACTACCCAAAGCCATTTACAGATTGAATGCAATCCTTATCAAGATTCCAATGGCATTTTTTTACAGAAATAGAAAAAAAATCCTAAAATTCATATTAAAAATAAAATTCCCAAGACCCCAAATAGCCAAAGCAGTCCTGAACAAGAAGAACAAAGCTATATGTATCACATTTTTATTTATTTATTTTTGTAGACCCTGGGATCATGACCAGAGCCAAAAGCAAGAGTCAGGCACTCAACCAACAGAGTCACCCAGGTGCTCTTCACACTTCTTGATTTCAAATTATACTACAAAGCTATAGCAATCAAACTGTATGACACTGGAATTAGAACAGAAACATAGACCAATAGAACAGAATTGAGAGACCAGAAATAAACCCACATGTATATGACTAAGTAATATTTGACAAAGGAGCCAAGAATACTGTATGGGGAAAATATAGTGTTTCTAATAAAAGGTGCTGGGAAAATGGATATGCACATACAAAAGAATGAAACTTGGTCCCTATCTTACATTATTTACAAAAATTAAGTTGAAATGGATTAAAAACTTAAGTGTAAGACTTTAAACTATAAAGCTCCTAGCAGAAAACATAGAGAAAAATCTTGACATTGGTTTTGGCAATGATTGTTTTGGATATGACACCAAAAGCTCAAGCAACAGAAGCAAAAATAAATATGTGGGACTATATCAATCCTTAAAGCTTCTGAAGAGCAAAATAAATGATCAAAAGAAATGAAAGGCAACCTATGGATTGAGAAAAAAGTATTTTCAAATCATATATCGATAAGGGGCTACTATCAAAAATATATAAGGAGCTCATACAATTCAAGAGCAAAACTTTTTAAAAATCTGATTAAGAGATGAGCAAAGGACCTGAATAGACATTTTTCCTAGGACAATATACAAATAGCCAACAGGTACACAAAAATGGGCTCAACATCACTAATCATCAGGGAAATGCAAATCAAAACCACAATGAGATATCACCTCACACCTGTTAGAATGGTTTCTATCAACAAGACAAGAGGTAAGTGCTGGAAAGAATGTGGAAAAAGGGAACCTCTGTGCACTGTTGGTAGGAATGTAAATTGGTACAGACAATATGGAAAACAGTATGGAGTTTCTTCAAAAAATTAAAAATAGAACAACCATAAGATCCAGCAGTTATATTTTTGGGTATATATTTGAAAGAAATGAAATCACTATCTCCAATATGTATCCAAACCTTCATGTTCATTACCACATTGTTTATAATAGCCAGACATGGAAATACCTAAGTACCCATCTACAGATGAATAAATCAAGAATATATATACATACTAAATATATATGAATATTATATAATTTTTTTTAATTTTTTTAACATTTATTTATTTTTGAGACAGAGAGAGAGAGAGCATGAACAGGGGAGGGTCGGAGGAAGAGGGAGACATAGAATCCGAAACAGGCTCCAGGCTCTGAGCTGTCAGCACAGAGCCTGACGTGGGGCTCGAACCCACGGACCGTGAGATCATGACCTGAGCCGAAGTCGGACGCTTAACCGACTGAGCCACCCAGGCGCCCCGATAATTTATGAAAATATATGCATATTTTTCAGTCATAAAAAGAAGGAAATCATGCCATTTGTGTCACATGAATGGACCTTGTAGGCATTATGCTTAGTGAAATATGTCAGAGAAATATAAATACTATAGGATCTTCCATATATGTGGAATCTTAAAAAAAACAACCCTGAATTCAAAGAAACAGAGAGTAGATTGGTGTTTATCAGGAGAAGGGGGTTTAATAGAAGAAATTGGCAGATGTGGTCAAAGGGTGCAAACTCCCAGTTATAAGATGAATAAGTTCTGGGGGATGTAATATACACCATGATCACTATAGTTAACAATACTCTGCTGTGTACTTTAAAGTTTCCATGAGAGTGGATTTTAAAAGTTCTCACCACACATGCAAAAAAAATGATAACCATATGAGGTGATGGATGTGTTAACTAACCTTATTGTGGTAATAATTTTTTAATATTTATGTATGATATGTGAAATCATTGTACACATTAATCTTACACCATGTTATATGTCAATTATATGTCAATGAAGCTGGAAAATAAAAATATGGAAGCTTATAAAAATTATTACTCTCAAAATATTTTTGAAATAGAAAATCAGAAGCATTTTTAATAAAAATTTATTATTAGATTCCTAATTGAGTTAGTCAATACCTGTAATGAAAATGTAAGTGAAATATGGTAGATAAAAAAAGAGTTAAGGAGTTAGAGTGTTGAAAATTTTGGAATTCATCGTTGTATTTATTTGTGTGTGAGGGTGTGTATTTGTGAATGAGTTAGGAGTGGAGAATGGAAAAGAGAAGTTTGAAGTAGAAAAATATGGAGAATGGTGTCTCTGTATTTACTGAGTCAGAGGGGTTTTCTCTGATTTTTCTCTAGTATTAGTCCTGATTCAAGTAATAAACGTTGAGGAAAATCAGATAATGAATCTGTTTCATAATACCTCTGTATCAGAGAACTCTGGATTCATTATCTCCTCAAAAGGCAGAACCATTGTTCTGGGAAACACTTGACCCACTTCTAATTTCACCCTTGTGTTTTGGAAGGAAAGTGATATGGTCTCACAGTCCTCATACCCCAAAACAGAAATGAACATCTGATACAAGCTAGGCCAGTCAGAACCCTTCTTTGGATAATTTTTTTGAGCCATAGATAATGTTGATCAGTACTTTCTACATGTGCAAGAACTTTAACTCTGTTGTGTCTCATTAATATGTTCCCAAACATCAGAGGGTCAGTTTGCATCCAGAGAAGGTAAGGTCAACGTAAAGAGAAAAGCCAAAGACAATGATTGACTGATTGTATTGCACTTTCTTGGATTTGGTAATCTAAAATATTCTGGTACCTAACTACTAAATTTCCTGTTGCATTTAAGTGTATTCAAATAGATCTCTTATACTTAACAAGAGATTGGTGAACACAATATAATAGCAGAATGTGTGGTTGCAACAGACCAATTCCTCTGCAGCAATGTAACAGGCAGTGGATGATTAGTGTGGTCAATTTAGACAGGAATAACCATCTAAACTGTGTGATTAGGGAGAGAAAAAACACCTAATAAATTTATTGATTTAACAGAAAGAAAGCCAAGATGGGATTCTTTAGGGACAGTATTTCTCAGTATAGAGCCATCAGACATCTGGCTACCACAATATGCCACATTTACCAATTAGAAGAGTGACCACTAATGTGCACATTCCTGGGCTCCAGCCTGGACCCAGAACATAAGAATCTCTGGAGAACAAGAGGGTCCTCCTTAAACAGCACACCAAATGATTCTAGTGTGGTTAGAGGTTGAGAGTCACCATCTTCAAGAAACTGTTGCCATTATTAGGATGCTGATAAAATGCAACTTTGAGAGACAATACATGCACCTTAAGGGCCTGATTGTGTAGACTGGCGAAAAACAATATGGAGAAAAATCCAGGCAGTATTTTCTTAGTACCACTGTGTTAATAACATCTGGAAATGGAAAAAGTACCGATAAAAGCATAGGACCTTAAAAACTACATATAAAGAAAAAAGTAAACCAGAAGCTTTTTTATAAAGGGAAAATATTGACCTGGTTTTCTTACATGTGGTAACAAAGATGACTTCTACGTTCGTTGTTGCTGGTATATGAATGTGATTTATGTCATTGCAAATAGCCAACATATGCATGAGAAATGAAAAACCTATTTGAGTCAATGAATTAGTGGCCTATTGTAAAACAACCACCCCATATATCTGTTCAATTTCCTCTCAATCATATCAAATAAATTTGTTATTGGAATGGTGATTTCAGATTTCACTAAGATTGCCCATTTGATGCAACCAAATTTTCTCACTTCAAAAAAGACTCATAATTTTCTGACTTTTACTGATTTGAAGGATCTGAAATCAGAGGTCCAAATCAAGACAATTTTCAGAGGAAACCTATTTGCTTCAAGTAAATTTCAAACCAAATGAATAAAAAAAAATCAAATGAAAAGCCATCATCACATTATAGTTTGCTCAATGCAGTTCGCTTTTGTATCTAGCCAGCAAGCATCTGTTTTTTACAAGAAATGCAGGAGTTAATGCCTCTGAGAAGAACAGCCACAATCTAACCATCTTGTCAAATCCATTCCCTGGAACCTCAGGGGTAGAGATTTCCTCCCAGCTTTAGGGAGGCTACATCAGCCTTTCCTTCCATTCTTCAATCTTCCATTGTCAGGCCGTGTTGGTAATTGGTTTTTAATTGGTTCATTTACCCGAATGATTTATACTGCCTCAGGTAGACAAGATTTAATGACACCCATTACAGTGCTTTAGATTATTTCACAAATAGATATGCTGTTGTCCTTCAAGATTGAAGATTCATGCATATGAGTATTATCATTCATAGATCTGTGATGTAGAAAAAGTCCAGGGCATGGCTAACAAAGATAGAAATTATAGTTTATCAAGTGTGATCTACGGACCGGGTGTTTTGCTAAGTGTTTTATGTGCATTATCTCATTTAACAGACATCTTCATAAGATCAGAAATAAACAGAAACAATCAATGTCCGAAGAGTTGCGTTTGTTTTGAACAGAGACCGTTGACAGCTGTTTCTCCCTACCTTCCAGGAATTCACAACAATTCCTTTGTTCAAAATTAGTCACTCCACTTTGAGCAGTAAGAATGTACTGGGAAAATCACTAGAGAGACTAGGTAAGAACTGTAGGCTCATTCTTGATGTTGGTAATAATTGTGAGGCTTTCATGCAGTTATACTTTGGGGTTCAGACTAGTTCCCCTGAAAGTACTCTTGTAGTTCTGAAATAATGTGGCTCACTACATATTCCAATTTCTCATTTGATTGATTGGCTATACAGGGTGCCATCAAGTCTCCTATCATATAACCTATGCTTGTACTTCAAACCTTTTAAAACCGTTTAAAAACATTCAACTCATCATTCAGTTACTTAGGAGTTATATACTGTCACACAAATGCTGCAGTCAGGTAAGGACACTTTCTCAGGAACTACCTTGATCATGTGGCTAAAAGAGCAAACAAAGCAAGTGCATAGGTACAGAGCTCTGAGGAAACTTAGGTATGTTCTAACAATAAATTGGCTATTTTTTCTACTTCAGTATGTCATTTCTTTGAACTGAATATCCTAGGCACACAAAATGTTTTAAAAATTTTTTATGATCAATTTACACATATACCCTATCACACATATGAACCAAGAGATGTATTTATATTTAGGAATAGATTCTAATGTTTACGTAAAACAACAAATTTCAAAAGGACTCTTTTGATTGAGTTTGGATAAATTTAAAGAGAGATATTTTAGGACAGGGGCTCTGTCAAATTATAAAGATTGGCACAGAAATTATGTAAGAAATAATTGGGCATGGCATAAACTGTCTTGCTTTAACAAGACATGTCTTTGGCAAACCTAATATTTTCCCAAATGTATTTTTTCTTACCATTACCTGCCAAATGACTGGGAATAGCACAGGGCTTTGAGTTTACCCAGACCAGGAGTCAATCCCCCCTGAACTTGTCTTGTTGAAATCTTTTGTATCACCTCATCCCCAACCTCTTCCCCACCCCCAGCCACTATAGTATCACTCCAAATTTAATAATTAAGACTTTGGAAAAATATATTGCGTATCACATCTAACACTATGTGCCACGCATAGGTCTCAACTCTTCACAACTACCAATTCATTTAATTCTCAGAGAACTTTTATGAGATAGGTTTTATTATAAGCCTTATTTCACCAATGAGGAAACTGAGGTATAGAAAAGCTGAAAACTTGCCCATAGGTCACAGCAGTACTAAAAAGTAAAAGTGAGGAAGTTCAGAGTCAAAATCTGAGCACATTTCTATTCTCCATCATTTACATTAACTAATATTCCCCAGATTCTACCCCCTTCCCACCCCAGTTGTTGGGTTCTTCATGCTTCAGATACTTCCACGTCTGTCTTCCTCCCAGAAATTTCACAACTTTTCCTTATTAAGCAGAGCGATTTAGCATTCTTGGCCCCTTTCTATAGAATCCTGGCCTTCCCACACATGTCATGAAGCTCATCTTTTACAACCAAATGACAAAAGGGAAGATTTTTTTGAGGGCAAAAAATTTATCACCCTAAAAGATAGTAGCCTCTGTAGCTATTTGTGGATTTAAATAACATCTTGCTTCTCTCCATTACCCTTATAATGACTTTGTGTGAGAAATATTGTTATCCTTATGCAACTTAGGAAACTGAGTCATAGAATGTAAATAACATTCTCAAGGTCACACAGCCATGAAGAGACAGAAAAGGGAATCCTGCCAGAGTCCATAGCTCGCTGTAATGGTCATGCTTCACATCATACACACGCACTACTTGTGGCTCTTTTGGGTGCTCTGTCCTGGGGCTTCTCCTCTACCAGAGCTCATGAACTGATCCATTTAGATAACTAGAGGTCTGCATACCATACATGAATCATCACCACACTGCTACCAGATACTGCAAGGATGCCTATGCTCCCCTCCTGACAGCACAGCATTGTGTTGTCCAATAACTCTGAGAAGTTACTGGAGAATAACTTCCCCCATTATCTATATCATTCTTTCTCTAGGTTATGGGAAAGGCATGTGCAGTCATATTTTATTCTGAGCACAAATGGTGTCTTTGGCCAAAAATCTATGCATCTTTGAAAAATACAAAACTCCTCAGTCTATAATTGTTAGCACCTCATTGATAAAGGGAAGATGAAGTCAGAGAGTGCTATTTTCTCTCTGCTAAGTAAGGAAATAATAAATGCTTTCCAGACATAGGAAGATGGAAAAATTGAGGCTATTAGAAAAGAAATTATTAGTGGATCAAAAATAGTTTAAAGAAATGTGAGTGTTCAGAACTTGACTGGAGAGCAAACTAATCAGCCAATGAAACTCTTTTGAGTTAATAATGAATGTCTCATCTCAACTTGAAACAAATCTGTCTGCTCTATTGGAAACATATAATATCAAAGGAGAGGAAAGCTGTCCCATGAAGGCATGGTAGCATTTGAACATCAATTTGACAGGTAGTGTAATTTTCTTACTAAGGACCGTGAATATCATATTGAAGCCTACTATAGAAATAGTACTCGAATTCTTCACATAAGTCATCTGAATAGGAAAAGTTTCAGTAGAAGTCAGAGGAGATATAGGAAAAATGGCTGAGGCTGATGAATTTCACTTATGACCAAAAAACCATGACCTTGACTTATTTCCATTTAATACTAATCTATTATCTCTAAACCAGGGACAAGTGAAACTGAAATCAGTCAGAAGCCAGAGTTATTTCTGCTCCAGATTTACTCTAAGTAGTGCTATGTCATCTGAACACATTTGTATGCAAGTGACAAGACTCAGAGAATGTTCTGTTCTGATATGTGCTTTTTCTACTATTTAAGTACTAGGGAAAGATGATAGTGATTTGAACTCCTGTGTTTCTAGCATACAGCACACGGCATGCATGTAGAAGATGAGAAAAACATTTTATTAATTTTCTTTCAGTGTTATCTTGTATAATATATTCAGAAGGTCGCTTTTTATTGCCCATATTGGAAAAAGTTTTGAGAAATGTCAAGCTTACATTTCAACTGTTTTCAACTATGTTTTTCCCTAGGTATCCCAAAAGTCTTTCACTGTGCAGAGTGTGGGAAAGCTTTGAGTAGTTATGTATTTCCCTTTCAATGTGATTTATCAGAATAGCGGAAACATAACAAAAACTATGATGACACTCCAACTCTGCAGTGGCCACTAGATTCGGGTTTGGTTATAGCCAAATCATGCAGATAAACTTCTTTAAATATTTTCTGAATGGCCTCCAAATCCTGGGTGAAACTGACAGGACTAATATATGAATGTATTATATGGAACTAAAAGCCATTGTTGACTTTTATATACAATTGGATATACTTTGCAACTATAGTACCTGTAGTATGGTAGCTATTAGAGGTCAGAATAATTTAGCCTGAGAAAACTTGCTTTCGTCCTGACTGCTCCTCTCAATCTCCGTAACAACCATGTCAGTTAGCAACTATTAATTAAAGTAGAGAAAAATGAGGTTCAGTGATGTTATTGGGTTAACATTTGCAAATAGTACAACTAGGATATCAGTTTTCAAACTCTATGCTTTACCTAATAAGTATACCTTACAGTTTCCTCAATAAAATTTGTCAAGGGGCACCTGGATGGCTCAGTCGATTAAGCTTCTTTGGCTCAGGTCATGATCTCACACTTCATGAGTTCGAACCCTGCATCAGACTCTGTGCTGACAGCTCAGAGCCTGGAGCCTGCTTCAGATTCTGTGTGTCCCTCTCTCTGCCCTTCCCCCACTCATGCTCTGTCTCTCTCTGTCTCTCAACAATGAATAAATGTTTTTTTTTAATTTTTTTAACGTTTATTTATTTTTGAGACAGAGACAGAGCATGAACAGGGGAGGCGCAGAGAGAGAGGGAGACACAGAATCCAAAACAGGCTCCAGGCTCTGAGCGGTCAGCACAGAGTGCGACGCAGGGCTCGAACCCACGGACCGTGAGATCATGACCTGAGCCGAAGTCGGACACTTAACCGACCGAGCCACCCAGGCGCCCCTGAATAAATGTTTAAAAAAAAAAGAATTTAAAAAATAATAAAAAGTAAAAAGTAAATAAATGTTTGTTGAATTAGAGACTGACTCAATAAGCCAATATAAAACATGAGGTAAATCTTTGCCCATTTTCATATAGTTAACCATCAGGTTAATATGCACTATAATACTCTTTAAAAGTATAAGATGTTTTAGCATTAACTTATCACTACATATTATTAAACTTAATATCCTTTATTCTGCCAAAATAAATAGACAATGTCCCAGATGTTACTTTCTAAAATTTTCCAAAGTTTATTTGTTGAACAACATATCCTGTTTCTTCAATCATAAAGTTTCATATGTACAATTTTTAATATACTATGAAACTAAATGTAAAATAACCCAATTTAAAAATTAACACCAAGTAATGTAGAGGTTTTTGATTGCTGTTCTATGTGTCTCTTAAAGTTACTGTTATAAGCTTAATTTAAATTTTAATTATTTTGTTGTAAAATGGGGTCATTAAAAATCCCAGCAATTACTAAAAACACTTTATGGGGATTACTTTTAACAAGAGAAACTCTATTAATATACTATGTAGTATCAAATGCATTTTTGATAATCATTTCATATTTTACCTAGTTACAAGCATATTCCATTTTTAGCTGCATTATGAAATGCCAATAAAAATACCATTAATTAGTAATACATATTCATTGAAATTTAGTGACTTAAAGACCTATCTAGCTTCATATTTGTATTGTCCTTTGGGAGACATATTCCAGACCTAACATCACATTCAGCTGTAGATAGTGAGAATAAGATCATCTAGCTAGCCTAATGCTTTTGTGACAAAGAAAATTGAGGACCAGAGAGTGCATGCATCCTTTGTCCAACATGACCATGCCGGGAGAATGACTAAGAACCAAAATTCAGTCTTTAGACTCCTAATCCAGTATTTTTTCTCCTAATTAATGTCTCTTTTCAATAATGAAATGGTAGAACAATGATCTGATAAGGACAGTCCACTCTACCCTGGGTAAGGGATCAATAGTCTTGTTTTCCTTTCTAAGGTTACTTATTAGTCTTTACTACACTAATGCCACAAATATATCTATAAATTGATTTGTTTAGTCAAATTTGCTTAAGCAATTAGTTTGACTAATTACATGACTAAATGATTGGTTAACAGAGTGGCTAGTAAACACATGTTAAAATATCTAATCCAAATAAACAGATTCACTGGTTGAGAAAATACTTTATCCTTCATTCTATTGATTTGGTGCAGATTCAACTTCTGAATGAAGCCATAGTCAGTTGTTAAGGGTGTTGTAATACACTCAAGACAGCTTTTTCTTTACATGACATCAAATGACCACTTTGACTTAATTTTCATCTTTCTCCTAGAAACCCTGGCATCATGTTTCCAAAGAAGACAGCGTGTTCTGGATTTCCTTTGTTCACTTCTGGAAGTCATCATGAAGAAGGCAAGTTGGTAAACAATACCACCTGGGAACTCAGGGCTAGAGGAGACAGAGGGAAATTGGGGTAATAACTTACATGAAAAAATAAACAGACAAAGAACAGATACAAAAAGCATGAGAGAAAAAGAAAAGAGGATTTGGTGAATATGAAGCATCACCGCTATATAATTTGAATAAAAATTTCACTTCCTTACTCTGCTTTGCTCCAAAGCTTAGAAAAAATTTCAACAAGTAAAAGATAATTTTGCTCCCATTTAAGTGTTGATCTCTTCCTATTTGTATTAAGGATGGCCATCATCTGAAGAAGCTGATGCCAAAACGAAGATATGTGTTATAGAAACTAAACACAGCTTCTAGTTAGTGTTTTACTACTGAAAAATGTCCAGAAGTTGTTAGGAAGTGAAGAGTCAATTCTCCATGCTCCTGTAAAGGGCGGCAGCTCCCCCTTCCCCTCAACACACACACTTTATTTCAAATGCTCATTTCTCTGGAGATTATGTGACAAATGAGGTTGGGGTGGATGAGAAGTGATTTAGCCACCTGTAAAGATTATTTTCTCCGGTGCATCCAAATTGTCTAAAATAATTTTTTCCTAGGAAATAGATTTGAGTTTATTTTATACAGAGGAGGAAATTCTGAAAAAAAAAAAAGAAAGAAAAGAAGAAAGAAGCGCATGTCAAAAGATAAAATAGTGTAGCAGAAGGATTCATTGCCTAGGTAACTTTTTTCTTCTCTCATTTTACTTTGCGATAAGTTCTCAATGGACTGATTCATTTAAGCTATGATTTTTATTCATATTTTTAAGCTGTTGGGCCTGATGTTGAAATCTCCCTTGTCACCAGTTAGACTTACTAGTTTTAATGATTTGGGTTTTAAATGAAGGTCATTATATAATATCCTGCATTGCATGCAGATTATAAAGTTCCTGCCAGCTTTGCCTTTTAATTAAATTATTCTTTCAAGTGGAATATAGGAGTAGAAAAGTCCATCTTCTTTTTATATTGAAGAGACTCTATAGCCAAACTTTTCTGCTTTATTACTAATGAATATTTAAAATAATGTTCTTGAATAAACGTTGATTGGGTCTAAAAGAATTATTTGTTTAATAAATCTTTTCCTCCACCCAATTCAATTAGTGACATTATGCAGATAATGTAATCCCATATGACTATCTATCTATCTATCACCATCTATCTATAGATATATACTCCCTATCTTGTCCTTGATTTTCAGACATCTCTGATACCCAGCAAAACAAAATAACCAAGAGAGATAAGACTTAATTGTGATTCTGTTGATTAACACTCCAGAAAAAATGACTAATGGAAAGTCAGGGAAAAGGGAAAGGACACGTTTACTGGAAGGAGTATAATGATGGCAGAAACTCTGTGGGGGAAAGGCCACTGCTCTGGATAGGAAGATTGGCACGCTCCATCTGGCAGTTCAACTCTGTAAGATGGGTATCCACTCTGAGGGTGGGAAGGGGTGAAAGTCAGTGACTCTGGTTGGAAGGAGAGCCTAAAACTCAGCATCTGGAGCAGAATCTTCCAGTCAGTGTATTAAGGCATGGAAAGCCAACAGTAACAGTCAATTTGACAGGAGCATAGAGTATTTCTGTGCCAAGACAACAATGTCGCCAACCCAGATAAGTTCATAACTGTTGGGACCACCTCATTCCACTGACAGACCAAAAGTCATGTAGGAGATAAAAGAAACTGACAATCCTTGGGTTAAAAAGCAAACACAGAAAGCCAAACAAAGAATCATGATACCAGGAATAATCATCCAGGAAGTTAGACTTCAGGGTCAAGGAGTTAAAAATCACCTTGAATATTAAAAAAAAAAGAAAGAAAGAAAGAAAGAAAGAAAGAAAGAAAGAAAGAAAGAAAGAAAGAAAGAAAGAAAGAAAAATAAAGGGGGCACCTGGGTGGCTCAGTTGAGCAACCTACTTCGGCTCAGGGCATGACTTCATGGTTCCTGAGTTTGAGCACTGCATCGGGCTCTGTGCTGACAGCTCAGAGCCTGGAGCCTGCTTTGGATTCTGCGTCTCCCTCTCTCTCTGCCCTTCCCCTGCTTGTGCTCTCTCTCTCAAAAATAAATAAACATTAAAAAGAATCATCCTGAATAGACCCATTGTCTTAGAAAAGTTGAAGGAAGGCTAAAAAGAGTTAGAAAGGTGAATTTCGGGGGGAAAGTAGGTACAGCAGGGAAAATCAGTCTTTTTCTTATCTACCGCTATCTTGAACTGTGTCATAAATCTTGACCAGAAATGGCAGTAGATGACATCTGAATGCTTTTAAAATCTTCCATTTCTGAGGTTAGTGCTCTATACTCTCTGAATGATCTCTGCTATCTGGAATAATAAACAGTTGTTGGGTGGCACCCAGAAGTCAGTGTGGCCTGGTCAGACTATCAACATGCAACGTCCCTGCAACTCTTAACTAACGCTATCTGCTGAAGCTGGGATTGACGATCTGAGCTTCAGTCCAGAAATTGGCTACCTCTGTATCCACTTGATGACTAATGATGCAGGGCCCCTTGTTTATTTGCTTTCTCTGTAATCTGATCCTGTTTCTCGGTGCCCCTTTCTAGGTCTGATATAGAACTAATTGTTGGCAGATGTGGCAAGCATTTTGAGCCAAGATATAGTATTTGTTTGCACTGTCTGAGTTTTCAGCCTTAACCAATGTCAGGTCATTGCAGCTGGTTTCTATCAAGGCTCTGTATACCATAGACCATCCACCTGACAAAACAAGATTTGTTCATGTGACCTTCGTTCAAAAACCTTTCACATTGGAGTTCCACCAAAGTAATAGGGAAATTTTGATGGAAATTCCTAATCAAATTAATGATGGCTTAATTTAATTTTTATTTACATGTAAATGGCTATTTTATAATATACAAGAAATACATGTTCTTTAAAAATAAATTCATTAAACTTTATGGTGTTAGCTCATCACGAACTTTAATTTTAGGCTTAAAAATTATGTTAAGTCCTTATCCTCTATGTAGGCATCGCTCATTAAAACAGAGCTTACCAACCACTTTTTAGCCTTAATGAAAGAGTGATCTCACAGTCAAAACTACAGTAAACAGCATGAGTTGGACCTAGCACACTAATTTTGCATTAACATTCCTTTCTTTACTGACAGGCCTTCACTTTCTCTTTACATGCCAGGATCAGTATGGTGAATTATTTTCATGACCTTCCTCCTTGTTTTAAATAAATAAAAGATTAGCATTTCAGCTACCCTGTTTACATTAAACTACAAATTCCATAAGCCACAGTAGTGTTTGTGTTTTCAACGTTCATGCATTTTTTCTTTATGGGTGCATGAGTTCATTTGATTTGTTTCAACTACCCCAAATATTTTAAGAGTACTGCACTGTGGAGAAGTATTTATTTGAAGTAGCTGTGGATAATTTGCAAACTCTATGATAAAACAGTGGTCTTTATTAATGAAACAGAAAGGCTTTTATTCCGTAGTCTTCCTGACACTGCAGGAAATAAAATCTCAGAGACCTAAGCTTTTATTAAAACGATTTTAGTTTTGGATTCTATCTACTCCTTGGGTTGTAATGCATCTGAAATAATGTGATCCAAGGACAGTTTTACCTGTTATCATGCTATCTGTGCAGTTACAAAATAAGTGCTGGGGAATAAAAGCCTGAATCTGAAAGCCTTACTAAGCAATACATAAAAGAGGTATGTGGTTAGAACAGCACAAAGTAAAAGGAATCTCACCTTCAGTTTTGGAAAATGTTTAAAATAAATTTATGTGGGAAAGTTTAAATATTTTGCAATACCAGATAGAAGGTATTCATGCTATAAGGCAACTTCCCACTTTGTCAATGAGAAATCGAATTAGAGATTTTTTTTTCCTATAAATTTGAATAGTACTTACAGATGCAGGTGAGGTAGGCAAATATCTACTTATAATGTTTAAAATAATTACTTACATATAGTTAAAATTTGCATAAAAGAATGAAGAAATTGTGGATATTGCTATATTCCACTCTAATTTTATATTAATTGTTTTTCAATTCTTCATATACATCTTTGACCTCAGACTCCTTGTCATCACTAGAGAAATTTTTAAAGTTTTTAAACAAATTGTTCCTGAAAATATAATTTTTGTATTCACCTACAATTGTTTGTGATATAGCACTTTTTAAAATTCTTATGTGAGCTGTCCTTGGAAAGCATATCCCAAAAGATAAGAACCGCTGACCTTAACATTAGGACATAATCCTCTTTGCTGTTTTGATTTCCAAATCATAAAGTACAATGTTATTTTTTAACCGAATCCAAGACCTATTGAGAAATAGAACTCTTAAATTTCTGTCTCTTCTTTTGTAACAATCCCAGCAGTTAATACCTAAGGTCAATTAATAAAGTGACTTGCCAAACAGAACATTGATGTTTAAAATAAGATACCTGGGAAAATGCCTATAATGTGAGATTTTGTAAGTGCTCAAATGTAAATCAATTAATTCTCTCCTTTTAAAAGATAGTCGGGTGGAGTGAGAATCTCTTCTTATATTCAGGCCATGCACAGGGCATTCTGCCTCCAAATCATTTAATTATCCAAGTATTATTTTAGCTTCCTTGTTACTGCCAAGATGAGTTACTTCAAATTTTGTTTAAATATATATCTATGTTTTAAATAGACAATACATTCTTATAGTCAATATTCAAAAGGTATTAAAGACATATGGTGAAAAGTCTCCCTCTTATCCCAGCTGCCTCTTACCAGCTTCATATCCTGAAAGCAGGCAAGGTTATCAATGTTCACATTATTTTTTGCGTATATGAACCAATATGTACATATGCTATTTTCTATCCTTTTCAATAATTACCATAGTTTTTGCATATCAGTCCATACTTTACTTTTTTTACCCCACATTATATTTTGGAAATAATTCCATTTGATAGACTGTATCTAAAATTTTGCTCTTACAAATGATACTTATACTAAAAATAAGGGATAACAATCTTTTACATATGTCATTTTGCAGAGAAGTGTGTATACCTGCAGTATGAATTCTTAAAGGTAGAAATCCTGAGTCACAAGGTAAGAACTTTTAAAAATTTGATAGAAATTGCTCTAATGCCTTCCCAATAAAGGTTTTTCCCAGTAAACATTTCCATCGACAATTTTAGTGCATTTTGCCTCTCCATAGTAGTTAATTTTTAAAGGATTAAATGGTAGCCACTATCTTATTAATAAAATTAAATATGGGTAAATCACAGGGGTGAAATTGGACTAAAGCAACCAGAAGAAAACAGTACTTCTCTGAATATTTAATAGTAAAAAAAAATAGCTACAAATTATAAAACAGCCATAAGATGGTCAAAGGGTGCAATGAGTTTTGGCTGTTAAGTTTTAAGGTCAATAATTTACATGTAGAGAGAAGTAATACTTTGAAAATATGAGTCAGGAAATGGCTGAAGTATTAGAGGTAGATAGCCAAGACTTCAAATCTTACTTAACCATTCAGTACGATTTTAGAATTTTCAAGTAGGTGACATCATGTTTTATCTTTTATATAATTTCTCAAGGGCTTACCAAAGCAACATCTCTGACTAACGATTCAAGTTGGCTAATAATAGGAAAAAACTGGAAACAGTAATCAGAAGACTCTTTACATTATCAGTTTTACTCTTACAATTCCTGTTGCTAAAGGTAAGCTGTTTGAATTTCTACAAATGTTTTGGTTTTTCCTCCTGTAGCTTAACAGCACAGCTTATAAATTATTATATACTGATAACTGCAATAAAGTAATAGAAACTTACACAGCTACTGACTGTTTCTCTACCCCCAAGGAAATACAGATTAAGTTCTAAACAATTCATTTTTAAATAATTCTTCTGTTGTGAATATTTCTCCAGCTCCACATAGAACAATAATACTTATATACATATCTTATTAATATTTGTCAATTCAATGAAAAAATTTAAACCAACACTTGGTCAGTTAAGTCTGTAATTATGCACAAATTATTTAGAAGAGTTTACTCTAAGATGTTTCTGTGGTCAAAATGGTCTATATGTGTGGAAAAAATTCATTAAAGGCAGTAAGTATGCTGTTTATATTCTGAATAACTAATTGATTGACTTATAAGCCCTTATACAGCTAGTCTAATAAAGGTACTGTTTTCAAAACATGTATACTTTGAAATCAGATCGCTTTCTTATTAGGATAGTAATAAACGGTCATTGCAGATGTTTTAAGAAACACAGACGTGAACAAAGAAAGTGTAAATCCCATGCAACCCTACTCAAAACAAGCACCACTGAGCAGTCCATGAATATCATGGTTTATCTCCAGTCCTCCCCAATCTGAAGCTCACACTGTACCCTTTCTCTGTCAGGTACCCATTCTGAGCTGTGTAGCTCCCTCCCACTATTAAATGGGATCTGAACTTGTGTCCAGAACATGTAAGTGGGCTGCAGGCTACATTCTTCCTTCTGGTCCAAGACCAGTGAAGGCTGGATCTCCTTATCTTGTCCCTGGTTCTGAGTCTATTACAATTATCTGTTGGAGCTGTAGATTCTTTAGCTCATCCTCAGGCCCTTGCCAGTTCCCTAAGTTCTGGAGCTGGACTCCAACTTTAAAATCCTTCACATAACTTTGCATGGAATTCTTTGTTCTGTGAGTTGTTCACTCACCTATTGTTGAGACTTCTTGCTATTGCCTAGAAATCACATGTCATGTGATCTTGGGTTGCCAAGACTCTTTGATGTCAGCCTACTTTGAACTTGAACTTTTTATGCATTTAATTTTGAATTGTGATTTGAGCTTTCCGAACCTTTTGTATCTGTTGGATTTCTCCCAATCCCGGGTCCTAAAAGCCTCAGGCAACTCTCATTTGAATAGAAGCTTTTAAAAAGCCTGTTGACCATGGCAGTAAAAAGCACAAGTGAGCATCATGGTCCTTGCCTAGATATTTACAGCTGTGGCCCATAGACTCCCACATTGATCAGGCATGGAATCTATCCTAGAAACTAAACACTGCCTATATGCATCCCAGTTAATCTTTTTATTCTAATGCTGGAAGCTAAAAACTCCAATTTGGGGATTACTCTGGAGGGTTTCTATTTGTGCAAATGTCCCATGGTCTGGAGCTATACCTCGAGGAACAATTCCAGAATTTGAGAATTTAGCCCCCAAGGAAGTTCCTCATTTGTAGACAAAGTGGAATGCATTCTGGCATAAAACTCCTGGACTAAAGAATACACATCAGGGACCTCTGTAAGATCAGAACAAACAAATTCTAGAGGACAGTTAAGGGACTGATAAAGGAATTCCTCAACCATTTTACTAAAGATGCCATTAGCCAAAAAGCCACTGTTGGCACAGTTAGCTCATTGAGAACTGTCTTAGCCTTTGCTCTAAGCTTGGTCCTTAACCTTTATTCCCTTCTTCTTCTTAGGTAACATCCTCAGTCAGACCAACATCACCATTCTCTTTGTTCATCTCTGATTTTCCATTTTATCTCATTTAGATAAATTCTGTTTATTGATTTTTCTTTTGTGAGTGGCGTATGCCTAGTCATACATACCTAAAAATGCGTTTTCTGCCTCTGGTTGCCTGGCTAGGTCAAGCTAACCTAGTGCTTCTGATTGTGTAATTGTAACACCTACAGTAAACCCTGGCTATGCCCCTCATATCAATTCTGACTTGGGCAAAATTTTCTGGGCATTCATGGCAATAGAGATGTACTAATAATCCTGGCTAAGTACCAGGAACTAGGTCAGGAGGTCCAGCGACCACTGGTCCTGGACCAGATGAAAATATGCAGACTGCAGCATGTTCTGGACACAGGATGCAGCCTGTTAGATGTACTGGACATGAGTTCAGATCCCTCTCACTAGCAGGAAGGAGGTACAAGGTTCAGAGTGGGTACCTGAAGATAGTGTACCCTACTGATGGCAATAAGACTACTAGAGGGAAAATAAAATTCTGTCAAAAATCTTAAGCCAGCATTTTGTTCAGATTATTCCTTAGTTGATGGGTTTTTTTCAAATTAATAATTCTCTTAGTCTAACATATTATTTTAATGCAGCAGAAGCCATACTGTCAGGATATAAAATAGTTACATGAACAGCATGGTTTTGGCACAAAAACAGACACATAGACCAATCGAAGAGAATAGAAACCCCAGAACTAGACCCACAAACGTATGGCCAACTCATCTTTGACAAAGCAGGAAAGAACATCCAATGGAAAAAAAGACAGTCTCTTTAACAAATGGTGCTGGGAGAACTGGACAGCAACATGCAGAAGGTTGAAACTAGACCACTTTCTCACACCATTCACAAAAATAAATTCAAAATGGATAAAGGACCTAAATGTGAGACAGGAAACCATCAAAACCCTAGAGGAGAAAGCAGGAAAAGACCTCTCTGACCTCAGCC
Organism: Panthera tigris; assembly: GCF_018350195.1. Classification (NCBI taxonomy): domain Eukaryota; kingdom Metazoa; phylum Chordata; class Mammalia; order Carnivora; family Felidae; genus Panthera; species Panthera tigris. Next base: position 132,972,988 of record NC_056661.1, read on the forward strand.
ATAGCAATCTCTTACCCGACACATCCCCAAAGGCAAGGGAATTAAAAGCAAAAATGAATTACTGGGACCTTATGAAGATAAAAAGCTTCTGCACAGCAAAGGAAACAACCAACAAAACTAAAAGGCAACCAATGGAATGGGAAAAGATATTTGCAAATGACATATCGGACAAAGGGCTAGTATCCAAAATCTATAAAGAGCTCACCAAACTCCACACCCGAAAAACAAATAATCCAGTGAAGAAATGGGCAGAAAACATGAATAGACACTTCTCTAAAGAAGACATCCGGATGGCCAACAGGCACATGAAAAGATGCTCAACGTCGCTCCTCATCAGGGAAATACAAATCAAAACCACACTCAGATATCACCTCACGCCAGTCAGAGTGGCCAAAATGAACAAATCAGGATACTATAGATGCTGGAGAGGATGTGGAGAAACAGGAACCCTCTTGCACTGTTGGTGGGAATGCAAACTGGTGCAGCCACTCTGGAAAGCAGTGTGGAGGTTCCTCAAAAAAATAAAACTAGACCTACCCTATGACCCAGCAGTAGCACTGCTAGGAATTTACCCAAGGGATACAGGAGTACTGATGCACAGGGGCACTTGTACCCCAATGTTTATAGCAGCACTCTCAACAATAGCCAAATTATGGAAAGAGCCTAAATGTCCATCCACTGATGAATGGATAATGAAATTGTGGTTTATATACACAATGGAATACTACGTGGCAATGAGAAAGAATGAAATATGGCCTTTTGTAGCAACATGGATGGAACTGGAGAGTGTGATGCTAAGTGAAATAAGCCATACAGAGAAAGACAGATACCATATGGTTTCACTCTTATGTGGATCCTGAGAAACTTAACAGAAACCCATGGGGGAGGGGAAGGAAAAAAAAAAAAGAGGTTAGAGTGGGAGAGAGCCAAAGCATAAGAGACTGTTAAAAACTGAGAACAAGCTGAGGGTTGATGGGGGGTGGGAGGGAGGGGAGGGTGGGTATTGAGGAGGGCACCTTTTGGGAGAGCACTAGGTGTTGTATGGAAACCAATTTGACAATAAACTTCATATATTGGAAAAAAAAACAAATATGAAAAAAAATAGTTACATGAGACTAAGTTCTGCAGAAGAATAAAATATTTTGATTGTTTTTTACAAATATGTAGAGAATGTTAGGCTCGGACTTTAAAAAACAAAATGTAGGGATGTTTTTATAGCAACTGATAGGAATTAAGAATTCTCAACTCTTTTCTTTCCTCTTCTCTTTGATGAAATTCTGCTGGGTTAGAAGTTCCACTATGAATAAGAAGACATTCTGAGCATTTGGAGGACTGACCTACTAGATAATTTTTTCCTTTGCTGTTTGGTCTGGGTCCATAAAAAATTGATGTTCTCTTCCCAGGTAACATGCTTATTTTTATCTACATGAAATTCATTGATTTCCTTCCAATTTGGTGTTAGCCTCTTCATTCCACTATCATTTCTGATGTAACGAATGATATTTTCATAGGCATGGCTAGTAATCAATATAGACAAGCTCTGCTCATTGATCTGAGGAACACCTTTGATCTGAAAAATCACCAATTATGGCTATTTAAAGTAGATTCAATTGGATTAGGTAGAACAAAAAGAACTTGTATCTACAGTATTCTTTAATACTTTTAAAACATAGAAAGACACAGGCCTCTTAAAGAATAAGGGTTAATTTTCATTCTTTCAATTTTAAATGAGGATTTTCCTGCACATTCTACTTTATTTCTGAATTTTTTATGGCTGTGTAATGTGATACTTTTATAAGGGACATCCCAGGTACAAGGTAATTGACGATTTGCAGTGAGTTTCTGACAACCTTCAAGTCCTAATTAATAAAAATAGATTCAGCTTAAATATTGATATGCTAAGCATTAGTCTTATTTTAACTGAAAAAGGTGGACTCCTCCTGGTCCCAGCAAATTAAGTCTTTAATGGTATGCAGGCTACCTGGTTGATTGATCTATTACATTTTCGAGTGGAATTTCAAGTTACTATTATTTTCAGGCTATGACCAAATTTGAATTAAAAATGAGAATGTGGATTGTTTCTTGCCTACATGAGACTAATTATTTTCCAGAATACAATCCATATCATTTAATGTCCATGGTCTATACTGCTTCTGAAGAACATGAATCATGAAATAAACTGAAGGGGAAAAGGTAGAGAGCCCAGCTGTGTGATTCCCTCTTTCTCTATGTCCAGGATTCCTGAATTCTGGCCGAAGATCTGTAATCCTAAAAGCTGTTTAAATTGGTTTACGGGACAGGTTATTGAGTAGCGAGATCTGGATTCAGATCCCAGCTCAACTCAATTTGTTACCTATGCTACTTGAATGATAATTTATTTTTCTCTAGCTTACTTATGCATAATAATAGTACCTACTTCATAGTTTGGGAGGCTTAAAGAAACTAATATCTAACAACAACACTTAATGCTTATAATTCTTATTTATTCAGCAATTATTATGTGATAAGGAGTGTTCTAAACATTTTAAATTATTTAGTCCTTGCAACAATCCTATGAGTTACATACTCTTTTTCTTCCCATTTTATAGATAAGGAAGTAACCATAGATAAAGTTATCTGCCAAAAGTCATAAGCTAGTAAATTGTTGAATGAGAACTGAAATACAAATAGTCTCCTTTCAGAGCCTGGCCTCCTAATCATGAAAACATGCAAAAGATTTGGTATAGAAAGTAACACATAGTAAGCTCTTAATAAATGTAAATTTATTTAACAAATGTAAATAATAAATTCCCCCAATTCCAAGACTATTCTGATTTTTAGATTTAAAGAAAAAACATCATACCTAGCCTTGAAACAGTAGCTTATTTCTAGGAGTCAAGAACCCTGCAGATAAGTCCAAAGGCTTCGCTCCTTTCAGTGCTGACTGTGGGCTAATTTGTAAGGGAGGTACTTGGCTCTTACCCGTCTCTATCAGCTTCCACCTCTTCCTTCCTTCCAGGCCTCTTTCTCCCCTAAATATCTACCTTATTTCTAATCTTTGGCTTTGGCTAGGGATCAGATAAGTTTTGATAAAGTATTAGGGGTCTCTCTTTATTTTTGTCTCTAGCTGAATTCATTCACCTTTTTTGGGAAATGACCAAATGTCCCCCTGAGACATCTCCTCTCACCCTGTCAGTTTCTGGGCTTCTCACATTAGGTTGACTACCCCCCAGGCTGGAGGGGGCACTATGTGACTTGTCAGAACAGACACGGTACTTGGACCAATGAGAGGTTTAGGGATAGGTCTGCAAGCTAATCACAGCCTGTGAGACTTTGTTGGGACATCTGGAAACAAATTTGTTCTTCAATTTTATTGGCCTTGAAGTTGTGACGATATAAAATCTGGAACTGCTGTGCCAGTTATTGATCCCTTTTCTCCATCTTCTTTTTGGTCAGAGCCATTTTCAATAATTCCTTTATATCAATAAGTACTCCTAGGGGATCTACAGGCTGATTGTCATTGTTCCCTAGGGTGCAAATTGTAGTAAAAAGCCCAATTTTATCCTCAGAGATTTTACATCTTGCTCACTCCCAGAGCTGACACTTTTAAGTGAATATCTTTCAAGTATATCAAATGTCTTTCTTGATGCTACAGGCTACCCATTATCTAGAAAACTTCATGCCTTTAATCCCAGACAGTTTTCTTCCTGGCTATATCCTCTGGACCTGGAATATGGGATAATTTAGAAATTCCGTAGCTGCTTTAGAACACATATGGTCAAATGCAGAAAGACAATTTAAAAAAAAAAAAAAAGAGTGAAGACCAAAAGCCAATTTACTGAGGACTGCATAGGGAAGAGATAGGAAGAATCTAGGTTCTGACTGACAGCACTGAGCTCATAAATTATCAAGCTAGAACAGCTCAACCACTGGATCTTTGAATTGATAGGTACAGTAGACACTTGTCTTTCTTTTTGACTGTGCAACATTTCAATCCCCTTTCTATGCTAGGACATCCTCAATAGGTACAGCCAGCTCTACATTGTAACAATCAAGTCGGCAGATGCTCAATTTCCCATTTTCTCTTGCAGTTCAGGCATGGATGCAAAGCTACACATTGCCCTAGATTGTAATAAGAGCTGGTGACATGAACAAGTATGAACCATGAGGAGGTACTTCACCTGAGGGCAGTGGAACTAGCAGAGCATGTATACACTTGACAGAGGCTGCTGCCTAGCAGTACCCCAGGTTTAGCCTTGATAGTGCCCATGGTGAAAGCTGGACTACCCACGCCATATGGTGATGACAATGGTGTCCTCATGGACAGATGTTGCAAGATGATTTCAGTTTTGTCCTTGGCAACATAACCTCCATGTTCGTTTCTCTGATCATCCCAGAGGTTTTGAGAGCCATCTATTCAAGATTTTTGTTCTCTTAAATCAGCTATGGTTGATTCCCCCACCTACAACTAAGAACCTTCTGTGATGCAGAGAGAAAATACATTTTAGTGTTCCTTTTGTTTTTTTTTATTGTTAAGAGTTTGGCTTGTTGTTGCAGCTAAATAAAATTTCCAAATTTATCAACTAATATCTCAAAAAATGTGAGTCTCTAATATCTGCAAGGCGTGTGCTGTTGCAGTTACCAAGAATCAGAGACAGCATTCCTGATCAAGAAACAAATGTCCCAGTTTGGGTAGCAAAAATTAATAGATAAATAGAGTGACTGCTAATTTCCCCACACAGATGGTCATAAGGTTTACTTACATGATGGTATCTTAGGTAGAAATCCTAATATATTTCTTCATACAGTGGAAGAATTATTTATTATCACCTTCTTTCAAAGTCTTATCTAAGACTAAATGCTCCTGGTTATAACATGTCTTTAATGAGTTCTTTTATTTTATTCTCATTTTGAGACACTGCACTCCCTGACTTAACCTAGGGCTAAAATTGAGTATCAGAATCCCACTGTGGTTTCTGGTTCATCAGAAAACACACTGAGCTCCCCGAAAAGGAGCTCACTTATTTCTCTATAACAGAGAAGTGAGTGCATTCAGGATTAGTAGTGCTTTCTGGTTTCTCTTTATTACTAGAATGGAGAGCCTAGGTTTGACAATGATATTGTACAGCTGATGCAACACTAGAGGCTCAAGGGCAAGGACTTACCATTGCAGTGAAAACAACACTTGTGTGCCTTCCCCACTATCAATCACACTGCTCTTCTTCCTGAACCTCACAATTCAAGTTCAGACTCTTCTTGTTAACATGCCCCTTCCTGACACAGAGATGCTCTGTTGGTCTTATCTTACTCTTTTTGTATATTGTAACTCACGTGGCTTAGAAATCATGTGTTATGGCCACCTTTCACCACCATGTCCATGGGCTTTCATCCAGTATTTTCTGACAAAAGATGCCACTAGATAATTCAGTTAACTTTTTTCTCTCCTATATTGGATTCAGCTCATTGTTTGTGACATAAACAGTGATCTAGAATATATTTATCCAAATTCAGAACTATACACTTCTTGCAAATGGGGAGCTCCTTTTGAAATTGGTAGGGGTCATATATCTGTAAAAGAAATAGTACTTGGAACCACCTTGTCCCTCTTCTTGCAGTCTATGGATTGTTGCAATTTCAGAAATATTACTTATAGGTATAAATCAGGATGCTTATTCATCCTCACAGGAGAACTACAATTTCTTGCCAAATGTTTGTTATAGTTATTTATATACTACTACTAATTATTATTATTGTTAAAACAGGGGTTCAGAATTTCCTCTTTCATTGTCACTTTTTTCTAGGATAAGTTCTTTTATTATTTATTATCTTGGAAAAAGCCAGAAAGAATGGTAAATACAGCAATGTGAAATGAAGAAAAGAGCCTGCCTTCTTTTAGAGTTACATTGATTTAAAATGCATCATTGACAATATCACCATCATTCAAAGTACTGTACTTTATGCAGGTGGCAGGTATTTGCAAATGCAGATCTCATCAGAGAGGGCTGCTTCTTTTCTTCTTTCAGTCCCACAAAACTCATCTATTCCATTAAAACAATGAATTAGAAAAATTATGAAAAACAGCCTGAAGCTGGCTCTTTTGTTCTTCAACATACAGTACTTCTATTGAAGGTTTCAAATGGAATTTATTCATATGTCAGATTATGGGATTGGACTATCCTCGTTTTCAAAAATTATATATTCTTCATTACTCTTCTGCCCATACTTCTGAATGCATTAATGTTGTTTGGGCTGTATTAGGCGGTATCTGATGAAAGCAGTTCTAATTTATAACTTTTGTTTTCTTTTTCAGATTAGGGCTGTTTTCAGAATGAACTACTATATTCAAACTTGGCCGTATCATTTAAGGTTAAAAAAAGGAGTTTTTGCCTTTTCCTTTACGTTGTTTATTCATGTAAATTTAATAAAAATAAGACACAGATGTGAGTTCCTTGAAATCAAACAGGATGTCAGAAAGCAAATTTTATAAAACATTTCTTTTGATTCTGGAAACTCCATTTATAAAAGTTTAAATATAAGTTATAGTTTATACATATAAGCAACACACATGTATAATAATAAAGATATAGGAATTATGTATCACAAACTATCTTTACAGAATGAGAGACAAAATAATGCACCCTTATTTCACATTTTAACTCAAAAGATAAAAGAGATCGCTTCATTACATGAAAAAGGTATTATCTAGTATGGGGGTTGGCAAACCAAGGTCCATTGGCTTGTTAGCTATTTTTGTAAATGCACTTTTATTAGAAGCCAGTCATGCCCATTCATTTATGCATTGACTATGGCTGTGTTCCCCTACAATGACAGAATTGAGGAGTTGCAATACAGACCATAAGGTATGTAAACCCTAAGATATTTACTGTCTGGCCTTTTAAGGAAAAAGCTTGCTGCCCTCTGATTTTTAATATATTGGTAAACCGATTTTCCCCAAATTTAGAGATTGAATCTGGTAGCTGTCACTTTTCTAAAGGGAAATTATAGATATCTTTTATCAGATAACAAGGCATGCAACTCAGCGACTAGGACTGATGTGTACAAAAAAGGAATGTTATATCTCAAAATGCTCAACATCCATTGATAAACCTCCACCTCTTGAGATATACTATAGGAAACTTTCCATCAGACACTAAAATAGCTATTCATCATATCGACAAAAGATCTAACTTCCTTTGGTAGAGAGCACAAAATTTCAGTCATGACATCAAGAGCCTTGTTCTCATTTAAAAGAGACAACGAGAGGGGCGCCTGGGTGGCGCAGTCGGTTAAGCGTCCGACTTCAGCCAGGTCACGATCTCGCGGTCCGTGAGTTCGAGCCCCGCGTCGGGCTCTGGGCTGATGGCTCGGAGCCTGGAGCCTGTTTCCGATTCTGTGTCTCCCTCTCTCTCTGCCCCTCCCCCGTTCATGCTCTGTCTCTCTCTGTCCCAAAAATAAAATAAACGTTAAAAGAGACAACAAGATCTGTGTAAATCATTGGGAAGGTCTACAGACTGCTCTTTCATCCAACTCATCTTCTGGAGGGATGACTCCAAAGAACTAGGGAAAAGGAAGAACAGTTTTCAGTTAGCCTGCATTTTGGCATTCAGCTGGCCTTGCTGTGATAAAGAATCATGTGATGTTTTATAAAAATTTTTAAATTCATCAACAGCTGTACATAGCACAATAAAAATAATCTTTCAGTGGTTAGCTCTCCTGCAAATAGCAACTTCACCCCATGAAAAACCAGCCCCATTAATTAGAACTGTATGTTTGCTTTACTATCACTGATTGTTTGAAATATTATTCCATTATTCCTATTCCTTTGCATGCAATATTTTAGACATCATTGTTTGGAATTGTTCAGATATATTTTTAACCTAATAGCCACCAATCTTCATATGGGCTAACTTAATAGCTATTAATGAACACAGTTATTCTTTTTAAAAAGAAATCCTCCTTCTATGAGGCATCTATGTCTCCAATGACAGCATGAAATTTGCAAAAATATGATATTGCTATTTTCAATATGTTACAGTCTGCCATGGTTAAAGATCTAATCTCTATGTTTCTTTGACCTCGTAACCTTTTACCTCAACTTTGAGTCTGTGTTCCATTTAAAAATGTAAATATTATTAGTGTATATAGGAAAGATCATCTCTGTTTGAAAATTGCATATAAATAACTCCAGAGGACTGGAAAGAAGCCTGGGCGAGAATCATTGCATAAGGATTAGATCTGTATTACATTAACTGCAAAAAGAGGGAATTTCATGTATTAACATATAGAGAACTAGTGAGAAGACTTGAGCTAAAATTTATAAACAACACAGAAGTGAGCCAGTCAATGAAGCTCATGTTGAAAGATCTTTTCTCCACTATTGTCTCTCTGAATTTTAAGTGTCATACCAGTTATTAAGTATCAATACAGTCAAGTGATTAAAACAAAGTGATGGTTCTGCTTATGCCCTGGAATACTGAGAAAGCTGATGACTTGAGTCCAGGGGTCTAATTTCCATCCTGTTACACGTCTCCTGAAATGACCAAAGGAATATAAAAATAGACACTAATCTGCATCAGTTAAAGGACCAGAGAAGGGTTATCATTTCCATTGTCAGAAATAGCAAAGTATTTCTGCTAGATTTAGTGCACAAGAAATGACAAGGCACCAAAGGCTAGTTCAAAATTCCCTTCTGGAGAAAGTGGTTCAGACTCTTGGGAAGCAATCAGAGGATGGGCTGACAGACCCCTGACACCTTTTTATTTGGAAAGATGAACACTAGAAGCAAGGAAAATGTATGAGGCAGATGGGGAGTTTAAACTTGGGGTCACTTTTCTGTTGCAGATGAGCATTTCCAACTAGTTGTTTAAGGGGGTCTACAGCATTTCCTTGTTTTCCCAGCAGAAGTAATAACAATACTTAATATTTGTAGAGAGTTTATTATGTGCCAGATACTCTCTAAATGCTTAACCTGAATTATCACACTTAGCTCCTATTGACCCTTGAAGTAGGTACACTTAATAGATCAATTTCACAGGTAAGTAGAGCACAGAAAGCTTAGGTCACTTATCCAAGTTCAAAAATAAGCAAAGGAACCAAGATGTACACCCTGGCAATCTGAATCAAAATGGCACCCTCAGTTATAATTCTATTTGGTTCCCAGAAAGTCAACAATGTCACCAGCTATCTTGGCTTCTCAATAATACACAGGAAATTCCCCCCGGATGGCTAGGTTTGCAAGATGCAGCAAATAAAAACATGAGATGCCCACGAACACTTGTATTTCAGATGACCAATGGAAAAAAAAATTGCTGCAATTGCAGTGTTTTATGCACTTTGGTACATTCTTAACCTAAAAATATATTTGTTGTCTGAAATTACAATTAACTGGGTATTCTGTGTTTTAACTGTCAACCCTAGGCATGTCTCCTTCATGACGAAGAGGCAGCCATGCAAAGAGGAGGGACAAGAGCAGCTTCACAATATACCTGGTCTGGAAGTGCACTGTGGAAAGACTAGTGCACATTATCCTGGTGCACTAATTTTGCCAAATAGAGAGGAAACTCCACAAATAACTACTTCTTGTGCTGGAAAGTTCTGTATTGGAGGCTGACCTTCTCTTTTCCCAGGAAGCAAGATTGTACACCGCTAATGTATAATTTACATTTACCAGTCCTCCAGCTGAGCAGCTCAAAGCAGAAATCTGAGAACAACAGAGAAAATAACATGAGGATGGACCCAAAAGGAAAAAATGTATTTATGGGCAGACTTCCACTTGGATTTATCTCTCTTCTTTGAAGAATAAGTGAATAAATGAAAGCCCAAAAGATTATCAAGAGAGTCTGCGATGAAAAAAAGCATCTATTAGGAAATGTCTACTTTTGTTTGTTTTAAAAAGCTAGAGTTAAGTAGAAGTAAATATTTGACAGTGTCTACTTTGAACTATCAAAATTTCAAGAAGACCAAGTATTAGTTGATCTCCTACTATGAGCATGAATGCTCTGATGATTTAAACTGAAACAAAGTCTCTGCCACCAAAGAAACAAACAAACAAAAATTCTAGGAAAATAAATGAAGTGTTGGGTACTGACAAGTGTGAAATGAATGAATTAATGAATGAATGAATCAATCAGTCAACCAATCCAACCAACAGAAAGGAGGAGTGACTTTATGTAGGAAGGGGCTATAGATAGCATGAATTGGCATTCTGTATCCATTTTAAACTCCTCTACCATTCCTAGAAAGCTGAAAACATTTCCCAGACTCTTTTGTGGCTTAAATTCTGGAGAAGATTTAGGCTTCAACAAGTGAATGGAACTGGGTAGAATTTAAAGGCAAAATGTGTCTGTTGGTTCACTCAACTCTACTGCAGGCAAGTTCATATCAGAAATATTTGGATTTTTGGCAATAGCGTTAGTAAGTAACCTAATGTCTGGATAATGTCTTTGTGGATGTTGAGAGACAGGTGCATCCATCTCTTTAGGTCTTCCAAAAGTTCTATGAGACACTTAGGACCTTGTAATAAGTCCTCTTGGCTTTAACTACCTATTTCATTCTCCATGCTCTACTGTGATGGGCTGTACAGTGTATAGTCATTGGTCGAGAAAACACTCAGGAAATGAAAATACGTGACTGATTTCCTGAACTAGTTGCATTTGAAGGTAGCAATGATTTTGTTAGCCTTAAAGGTGGACACATAGTGGCAAAGAGTTTCTTGAATCATCGCCATCAGCAAGGGAAATCCTGGGTTTCTGTTGCCGGTTATGGGTATTCAGAAAACTACAGCACCATTGCCAGGATAACCCAGCAAGCAATTGGGACAGGATGATTACATTGAATTCCTCCTATATGGAAGAAGAAGTGAGTGTACTGACTGGTGAGTGGACTGGCTTATTGTAGATATGAATTTGCTTTTACTGTCTATTCTGTAAAGCAATGTGTTTTTGACTTACTGAATAGCTTATTTTTTTACCATGGTATTACCACACAACACAACTACTGACTTACCATGAAATTCATTATATAAAAGTAATAGGAGAGAAAGTGGGCTGACTCACAAGAGATTCACTATTTTTAGCATGTACTCAGAAACAATGGTCCTTTTGTAGAGATAGAATAGACTATTGAAAACTGTAAGTCAATATCTTGCTAGGGTACAATATTTCCCTACAGGATGATATATACTTTCAGCCAGCAAATGATGTATAGTACTTTTCCTCTCATAGTTGGAATACACTGGTCTAGGCACTAAGGGATAGATATACTAACGATACTCTGAGTTAGTACATTCACTGACCCACTGATAATATTTTTGTTTCTCATTTCCATGACCTTGTTTCTGATGATTTAGAGAACTTGGCACTCAAGGGATGAATGCTCCTACCAGGAACACATCAATGGTTCTTTGAACTGAAAGTTGAGACTGCTGCCTTTCCATATTGAGATACTTATGTCACGGGACCAATGGACAGAAAGGAGATTATTATGCTTGCTGGGGTGATTGATCCTGGTTACAAATGGGAAATAGGGTTGTGGCTGTCATGTGGGGTAGGGAGAAACATATCTACAACTCAGAAAATCTTCTAGGACACATCTTGGCTCTGACATGTCCAACTATAAAACTTATAGAATAGCATGCAGGACCAGTAAAGGCTCAGAAACCTTAGGTGTGATGGTTTGGGCCACTCCACCAGGTAAAAATCCCAGCCCATTTAATATGTTGCCTAAGGACAAAGAGACCTGAGGAAGGGTTTTGGAAGGAAAGAAGTTGTAAACAGTAATTATAATCTCATGATCAATTGTAGAAATAGGACTAAATAGTCATATTGTCTTCCTGTGTGCTTAAGTTTATAGCATTTTTGCCAAGCAATTTTATTTTCCTCACTTCTCCTGTCATTTTACATATGGCGTGTTGGTGTTAGTTTGCTTTGTAATTGAGTCTGTAAGTTAAAGTTCATGAGAAATGAATATCACTAACTTGTAGATGTGGTGACTAGTGGAGTTTTAGACCTCTTTTTTTTTAAAAGAGCAGTTAAAAAACATTGTCATTTGTACATTGAAAGCTGCATTTTTACAGGATGTATTTTGCTGTTCTGTTGCTGTCATCTGAAAGGTTAAGATTGGAAAGAAAGACTTATTCAAAGTTGAGTGTCCAAAGCAATTAAACTGAGTAGTTAGGGTGGCTTGGTACTCAACATCTGGCTAAATTCTTCTAAAGGTATCTTCTGATAAAGCAGATGCTATAAAACTAAAAACCACATTTTTCCCCAGACCCCATTCCAACTAAGTTTCTGGATGTGATAAGGTTCCACCACTTGATACACTCCAATGGGATTTGGAAAGTGGAAGTGAAATGAAGAGTTTTCTATTTGTGCTTGCAGTAATGGTCAAAGGGGTGTGTGTTTTTTATTTTTCATCCACACCATTTGCAGAGATCACAGTGTCTGGTCATTAGATTCGTGGATGTCAAGGCAGGATGTGTGGCATCTATTTTGATGTGCAGATTGCAACATGGATAGCATGAAATCCAGGTGATTTCTTGACTGCGGTGCCTTCCTAACTGACCATGGTGCTATCTCGTTTTGTTGTAGTGGCAGCGCAGTTCTGGAGCTGCAGCAGCCCTGTTGCTGATCGGAAAACAGCTTTCTGGTCAAAGAGCAAGTATCATCCCCCATGGTGACCAGGTTCTTCAGTGTGGCTGTAGAAGTCATTCCTGTAATCTCAATTTACAATTTGTTTCTTCAGCTTTTCTGGCAATTCTTTAAGTCACGTACCCTGTAATGCATCCATTTTGACTTAAGCTAGGTAAAGTGGATTCTATGACAGAAACCTTAACCTCTAAAAGGCTTGACCATGGACAATGAGAGAAGAAGCAAGGAGGCATAAAAACAGGCTAAAAAAAGACACATAGAAGACATTGACATTGTAAGGTTAAAAATGAAATTTAAAATTTTCATTGGTGCAGTAAAGATTGATTAGAATAGGCACTGCAGAAAACTCAATAGGGATGTGACAAACTTAAAAAGCCCTCCTGAAAACAGGGAAAAGACCAAGACATGAAAACAATAAAACAATGTAGTAGACATGATTGTCAGGAGATATTAAATATATGCATAAAAGGTGTTACATAAAGAGAAAGCATAACCAAAGAGAGGCAGTAAGTATTGTTAACGGGATGAGGGGGGCAAACAAAACAGCAAATCTAATTCAGAAACCTATGGACCTGGGTGTAGAGAACACAAAGTCTTTTCCAGAGGTTCAGGTAAATTTCCTGATGACAAGTTTGAATTTAAAGATGAATTAACATTATGCAAACATCCAAACTCAAACAAAAACAATCTTCCTGACACAACAAAAAGATAAACACTAGTTCACATAAGAAGATGGAAGAAACTCTTTTGCTCTATAATATCCAGTAATAACACATGAAGAAATAATATGTATAAAAATTTGATGGGAAATTATTATGATCTAAGAACTATAAACCTAGCCAATGTGTGTGAAGTCAATATAAGAAGCTTGTGCTATCTAAGAACTCAGAGAGTAAGCACGCCACCCACAGACCCTTCCTGAAAGCAATTATTCAATAACCAATGACAACCAACCAAAATGAGTCAAAGTAAATAAATGAAGACTATGTTAGGTGTATTACAAAAAGATGGGGTAGCGAGCATCAAAACCCTGACTACAAAAGAGAAAGTAAAATTGTAAAGGCTTCTTGAAAGTATAGACAAATAATGTAAAATTATAGTTTAATTTTAATAAATTTTTTTTTTATGTTTCTGCAGAGTATTTTTTAAATGAATCATATATTCCCAAGGGATACAGGAGTACTGATGCACAGGGGCACTTGTACCCCAATGTTTATATCAGCACTCTCAACAATAGCCAAATTATGGAAAGAGCCTAAATGTCCATCAGCTGATGAATGGATAAAGAAATTGTGGTTTATATACACAATGGAATACTACGTGGCAATGAGAAAGAATGAAATATGGCCCTTTGTAGCAACATGGATGGAACTGGAGAGTGTGATGCTAAGTGAAATAAGCCATACAGAGAAAGACAGATACCATATGGTTTCACTCTTATGTGGATCCTGAGAAACTTAACAGAAGTCCATGGGGGAGGGGAAGAAAAAAAAAAAAGAGGTTAGAGTGGGAGAGAGCCAAAGCACAAGAGACTGTTAAAAACTGAGAACAAACTGAGGGTTGATGAGGGGTGGGAGGGAGAGGAGGGTGGGTGATGGGTATTGAGGAGGGCACCTTTTGGGATGAGCACTGGGTGTTGTATGGAAACCAATTTGACAATAAATTTCATATATTGAAAAAAAATAAATGAATCGTATATTATGATATAAAGTTTGGTTCAATATGTTCCAAAAAATACCATTTATTAGGCCACACTTCCATAAATAAAACTAAGTACTTAGATGTGAAAAGGGGAAAAATAGTCTTAAATAATACTTGTACAGAGAAAAAAATAAAACTTCAATCATATAATAATCAGAAAAAAAGAAATGCAAACATTGCAACTTAAAACATATGTGGCCAATAATATGAATAGAGGTAAATTCATCACTTTGAAAAGTTTAATTATTTAGCAAGAAAAGTAAACTAAATAAATTTAATGTTTTTCTAGATGTTAGATGAAATATAATCAAACCTAAAGAAAGCAGATGAATTGAGTTAAAAATTACAAAAACACAATTACAAAGTCACAAATCAAAAACCAGAGAGTTTTATACCTGTTTATCAGGGATATTGTCCTGTAGTTTTCTCTCTTTATGGTTTCTTTGTATGGTTTTGGTATCAGGATAATGCTGGCTTCATATAATGTATTTGGAAGCTTTCCTTTTTCTTCCATTTTGTGGAATAGTTTGAGGAGGTAGGTATTAACTTTTCTTTAAATGTTTGGTTGGATTCATCTGTGAATCCACCTGGTGCTTGACTTTAATTTTTTAGTAGTTTTTGATTACCAATTCAATTTCAGTATGTGTAATTGGTCTGTTCAAATTTTCTATTTCTTCCTGGTTCAGTTTTAGAAGATTGTATGTTTCCAGGAATTTATCCATTTCTTCTACATTGCCCAATTTGTTGGCATATGATTCAAGTATTGGAAAGGATGTGGAGAAAAAGGAACTCTCATACATTGTTAGTTGGAAGGTAAATCGGGGGGAGCCACTGTGGAAAATAGTATGGATGTTCCTCAAAAAATTAAAAATAAAGAAATCCCATATAATCCAATAATTCAACTGTTGGGTATTTACCCCCAAAAATGAAAACACTATTTCAAATAGATCTATGTAACCCTATGTTTATTGCAGCATTATTTTTTTTAAGTTTTTATTTTTTATTATTTTTTTAATATATGAAATTTATTGTCAAATTGGTTTCCATACAACACCCAGTGCTCATCCCAAAAGACGCCCTCTTTAATACCCATCACCTCAGTTTGTTCACCCTCACCCTCCCACCTCCCATCAACCCTCAGTTTATTCTTAGTTTTTAAGAGTCTCTTATACTTTGGCTCTCTCCCACTCTAACCTCTTTTTTTTTTTCCTTCCCTTCCCCCATGGGTTTCTGTTAAGTTTCTCAGGATCCACATAAGAGTTATAACATATGGTATCTGTCTTTCTCTCTATGACTTATTTCACTTAGCATCACACTCTCCAGTTCCATCCACGTTGCTACAAAAGGCCATATTTCATTCTTTCTCATTGCCACGTAGTGCTCCATTGTGCATATAAACCACAATTTCTTTATCCATTCATCAGTTGATGGACATTTAGGCTCTTTCCACAATTTGGCTATTGTTGAGAGTGATATTGCAGCATTATTTATAGCAGCCGAGATATGGAAGCAACCTAAGTGTCTATCAATAGACAAATAAGGATGATGTGGAATATATATATGCATATATATGTATATATATGGTACATGCACACACACACACACGTGCACAATGAAATATTATGCAGCCATAAAAAAGTATGAGGTTGTGCTATTTGAGACATCATGGATGGATATAAAGGGGATTGCGCTTAAGTGAAATAAGCCAGACTGAGAAAGACAAACACCAAATGATTTCACTCATAAAAGGAATCTAAAAAACAAAACAAAATGAATAAACAAACCAAAAGCAGATCAGACCTATAAATATAGAGAAAACTGATGGTTGCCAGAGGGAAGTTACGTGGGGAGTTTGGAAAAATAAATTCTATACCCAGAAACTTTCTTAATGGAGTATTTTATAATTATACCAATACATGCGATACACAAAATTGATCATTACTGTGTTGTTAGCAATGGCAAAATCATAAGTAATATAAAATAAATGTAAGTAAAGTTACAAAGGAAATAAGTAATATAAAATAAATTTGTAGGGAATTATTTGAATAAATTTTAATTTATTCATACAATGGAGTATAATACAGTCATGTAAAATGAAGCTGAACTATTTGTGCTAAGAAAAAATTTTTAATATGTATTAGGAAGCTGAAAACAGCAACGTTCAGAACAATATTTTAGAGTGATTCCATGTGTACATTAAAAACAATATATGTTATATTTTTATATAATAACATAGGCATGAAACGGTATTAGAATGAGACATTTCTTTTTTTTTTAATGTTTATTTATTTTTGAGAGAGAGAGACAGATTGCGAGCAGGCGAGGGACAGAAGGAGAGGGAGACGCAGAATCTGAAGCAGGCTCCAGGCTCTGAGCTGTCAGCACAGGGCCCAATGTGGGGCTCGAACGCACAGACCATGACATCGTGACCTGAGCAGAAGTCGGACACTCAACCTACTGAGCCACCCAGGCGCCCCTAGAACGAGACATTTCTAAGTCTTTATCTTTTATGCCTCTTGAGTGGGCTATGATAGAAGTTACTGATATTTTCAACATGTGTATATGGTATTCATTAAACATTTTTAAATAACACCTTTATGTAAATATTTATTATGAAACTTTGATTCAAAATAGTGTTTTACCTGTATTAAAGAAACAGAAATTAATACACAGACTGGAACACTCAGATGCAGGTAGCTTCTACCTAGATCAGGCGTTCTCAAATATTCTTGGTGAGAAAGCAAGGCTTTCTGGAGTGCAATTTGGCAGAAGTAATAAAGCCTAAAATGTCTATACAATTTTGTTCAGTAAATTTATATCAAGAAATAAAACTTGATAAATGATTAGATATTTATACAATATTTATACAAATAAGTATTCATTTCAGTGTTACTAGAAAAACTAGAATGTACAAGTAATTAAACTATAGAATATAGTTATTAATAATATAAGAAAATACTCCTCATATTTTTAACAGTTTTATTGACATATAATTCACATACTAAAAAATTCACCCATTTAAATTGTAGAGTTCAATGGCTTTTAGTACATTCGCAGAGTTATGCAACCATCACCACACTCTCATTTTAGGACATTTTGTCCTCAATGGACCTCAAAAAAATTCTGTATCCATTAGCAATCATTCCCAACTCCAAGTCTCCCACAGAACCAAAAAAAC
This sequence comes from Panthera tigris, assembly GCF_018350195.1. Taxonomy (NCBI): domain Eukaryota; kingdom Metazoa; phylum Chordata; class Mammalia; order Carnivora; family Felidae; genus Panthera; species Panthera tigris. The sequence continues at coordinate 132,990,493 of NC_056661.1, forward strand.
AGTAAATTATTTTCTGTCTTTATGAATTTGGCTATTTTGAACATTTCATATAAATTAAATCATGTAATTAGTGACCTTTTGTGTCTGGCTTCTTTCACTTAACATCATATTCTGAAAATTGATCCATATTGTAGCATGTATCAGTACTTTATTCCTTTCCATCACTGAATAATCTTCCATTGTATAGGTATACCACTTTTTATTTGTTCATTCATCCATTGATAGACATTTCGGTTTTCCACAAGATCCCTTGCATTTCTAGATCAATCTTAATATTAGCTTCTGAATTTCCAACAAATTTTGTGTAGAAATACGTTTTCATTTCTGTTGGGTTTGTATCTAGGAGCAAAATTTCTGTGCATAAACTAACTTAACATTTTGAAGAACTCCCAAATGTTTTTCCAAAGTGGCTGCACCATTTCACATTTCCATCAGCAATCTGTGTGTTCCAATTTCTCCATCTCCTCGCCAACATTTGTTTTCCTTCTCCTGCTCCTCCTTCTTTTTCTATTCCTTCTTCTTTTCTTCTAGTTTCTCTTCCTCTTCCTCTCCTATTCCTTTTTCTTTATAGTCATCCTATAGTTGATGTGAAGTGTATCTCATTGTGGTTTTGATTTGCATTTCTTTAATAAACTAATTGTTAAGCGTATTTTCATGTGGTTATTGGTCATATATACACATTCTTTGGAGAAATGACTATTCACGTTCTTTGCCCTTTTTTAAATCAGATTGTCTTTTTTATTATTTACTTATAACAGTTTTCATTCATTTTGGATACAAGTCTCCTTTCAGATATATGATTTGCAGATATATTCTCCCATTCTGTGAGCTGTCTTCTTACTCTCTTGATGCTATCATTTACAGCACATTTTTTAATTTTGATGACATCCAATTTATTTATTTTTCTCTTGTCACTTCTGCTTTAGATATTGTATCTAAGAAAAAATTGTGTAACCTAAGGTCACAAAGATTTACTACTATGTTTTCTTCTTGGAGTTTTGTAATTTTAGCCCTTACAGTTAGGTCTATGATCTAGTTTGAAGAATTTGGTGTATGCTTTGAAAAGAGATTCAACTTTATAATTTTGCATGTGGATATCCAGATGTACTGGCAGTATCTGTTGAAAAGACTGTTTCCATTTTTATTGTCTTGGCATCCTTGCCAAATATCAATTTGACATAGACCATAAATATCATGGTCTATTTCTGCACTCTCAATTCTATTATGTCGATTTGTTTGTCAACCCTTGGACAGGTTCCATATTTTCTTGATTATTGTGGCTTTGCAGTAAGTTTTGAAATTGGGAAGTGTAAATCTTCTAATTTTATTCTTCTTTTTCATAATTCTTTGGGCTGTTCTAGTTCCCTTGCATTTCTATGCCAATTTTAAGATTAGCTTCTGAATTTCCAACAAAAAAGCCACTAGAATTTTGACAGGAATTGTGTTGAATTTGTAGTTGTATTTGGGAAGCTATTTGCATTCTTAAAAATTTAAATGTTTGGTTCCATGAACATGGGATATATTTCCATTATTTAGGGCTTTAATTACTTCCAACAGTGTTTTATAGATTTCTGAGTATCAATGTAACACTATTTTGCTAAATTTATTCCTAAAATTGTATTCTCTTGGATATTACAGTAAATGGAATTGTTTTCTTAATTTCATTTTTGGATTTTTAATTTCTAGTTTTTTGTAAATACAGTTGATTTTACACATTAATCTTACATTCTACAAACTCATTCGACTTACCAATAATTTTAATAGTTTTTGTGTGCATATGTGTTTGGATTATTTAGGATTTTTTATGTACAAGATGATGCCATCTGCAAAGAGAAATAGTGTGACTTCTTCCTTTCCAATTTCAATGCCCTTTTAAGTTCTTTTTCTTGCAGAATTGTCCTGGCTAGAACCATCAGTACAATGTGGAATAGAAGTGGCAAAACCAGACAGCATTCAGTCTTTAACAGTTAACTGTGGATTTTTTTTTGTACATGGCCTTGAAGATCCCTTCCATTTCTACTTTATTGAGTGTTTTTATCATGAAAACGTGTTGGACTTTGTCAAATGCTTTATTCTGCACCCATTGAGATTATCTTGTTTTTCCCCTTTATTCTACTTATATAGTGCATTACATAAATTGATTTCCAGATGTTATACCAAATGAGAATTCCTGGGATAAATTGCACATGGTCATGGTAATAATATTTTTTATATATTTCTGGATTCAATTTGCTAGTGTGTTGTTAATTTATTAATCCATATTCATAAAATGTTGGTCTGTAGATTTACTTTTGTGTTACGCTTGTGTGTTGTTTTGGTATCAGAATAATATGGTCTTCACAGAATGATTTGGGAAATCCCTTCTATTACATTTATTTATAAGAGTTTGTGAATGATTAGAACTATTTAAATATTTTGTAGAATTTTAAAGGGAAGCCCTTTGGACCTGGGTTTTCTTTGTGACAACTTTTAAAAATACCAATTCAATTCCAATTACGTGTTTTAAGTATTTCAGATTTTCCTATTTTTTTCTTGACACAGTTTTAAGTCAGTAGTTAGTGTCTTTATAGGAATTTGTCCACTGTATCTAATTTTCCTAATTTGGAGGACATTTGTTTGTTTTATTCCATTAATATAATTTTTTTTTATTTCTGTCAAGTCAGTAGTGATGACTCATGCCTCTTTCACTTCTGATTTTAGTAATTTGAGTCTTCTATTGTTCTTCATGAGTCTAGTCAAATATTTGCCAATTTTGTTAATCTTTTAAAAGACAACTCTTGGTTTCATTGATTTCCTCTATTGTTTTTCTGTTTCTACTCCATATTTCATTAAATCTAATGTTTATTTCTTTTCTTCTATTTGCTTTGGGTTTGGTTTCTTCTTCTCTCTATTTTTGAAGGTAAAAGGAAGGTTTTTTAAATGAGATCTTTCTTAGCCTTTTCCAGTTTTAAAGTTCCTCCTAAGCATGGCTTTAACTGCATCCCAAATGTTTTGGTATGATGTGTTTTCATTCCATTCATCTCAAAGTGTTTTCAAATTTTTACTTTTGATTTCTTCTTTGATTCATAAGTCACTTAGGAGCATGTTGCTTAATTTTTACATATCTGTGAAATTCTCAATTTTCCTTTTGTTAATGATTTTTTTAAAACTCTAATTTATTGTCGAGTTAGCTAACATACAGTGTATACAGTGTGCTCTTGGCTTCGGCAGTAGATTCCCATGATTCATCGCTTACATACGACATCCAGTGCTCATCTCAACAAGTGCCTTCCTCAATGCCCATCACTCATTTCCCCCTCCTCCCCACACCTCCCCATCAGCTATCAGTTTGTTCTCTGTATTTAAGAGTCCCTTATGGTTTGCCTCCCTCTCTGTTTGAAACTATTTTTTCCCCTTCCCTTCCCCCATGGTCTTCTGTTAAGTTTCTCAAGTTCCACATATGAGTGAAAATATATATCTATCTTTCTCTGACTGACTTATTTCACTTAGCGTAATACACTCCAGTTTCATCCACGTTGTTGCAAATGGCAAGATTTCATTCTTTCTCATTGCCAAGTAGTATTCCATTGTATATATAAACCACATCTTCTTTATCCACTCATCAGTTAATGGACATTAGGGCTCTTTCCATAATTTCCTATTGTTGATAGCACTGCTATAAACATTGGGGTGCATGTGTCCCTAAGAATCAGCACTCCTGCATTCTTTGGATAAATTCCTAGTAGTGCTATTGCTGGGTTGTAGGGTAATTCTATTTTTAATTTCTTGAGGAACCTCCACCCTGTTTTACAGAACTGCTGCACCGGTTTGCATTCCCAACAGTGCAGGAGGATTCCCATTTCTCCACATCCTCACCAACATCTGTTATTTCCTGACTTGTTAATTTTAGCCACTTTAACTGGTGTGAGGTGATATCTCAATGTGGTTTTGATTTGTATTTCCCTGATGATGAGCAATGTTGAGCATCTTTTCATGTGTCTGTTGGCCATCTGGATGTCTTCTTTGGAAAAGTGTGTATTCATGTCTTCTGCCCATTTCTTCACTGGATTATGTGTTTTTCAGGCGTTGAGTTTGGTAAGTTCTTTATAGATTTTGGATACTAACCCTCTATCTGATATTACATTTGCGAATATCTTCTCTCATTCTTTCGGTTGCCTTTTAGTTTTGTTGATTGTTTCCTTCACTGTGCAGAAGCTTTTTATCCTGATGAGGTCCCAATAGTTCATTTTTGCTTTTATTTCCCTTGCCTTAAGAGATGTGCTGAGTAAGAAGTTACTGCAACTGAAGTCAAAGAGGCTGTTTTCTCCTCTAGGGTTTTGATGGTTTCCTATCTCACATTTAGGTCTTTCATCCATTTTGAGGTTATTTTTGTGTATGGTGTAAGAAAGTGGTCTAGTTTCATTCTTCTGCATGTTGCTGTCCAGTTCTCCCAGCACCATTTGCTGAAGAGACTGTATTTTTTTCCATTCGATACTCTTTCCTGCTTTGTCAAAGATTAGTTGGTCATACATTTGTGGGTACAATTCTGGGTTCTCTATTCTATTCCATTGGTCTATTTGTCTGTTTTTGTGCTAATACCAAACTGGCTGGATGATTACAGCTTTGTATTATAGGCTAACATCTGGGATTGTGATGCTTCCCACTTCAGTTTTCTTTTTGAAGATTACTTTGGCTATTCGGGGTCTTTTGCGGTTCCATACAAATTTTAGGATCTTTGTTTGGCTCAGAGAAGAATGCCAGGGCAATTTTGATTGGGATTACATTGAATGTGTACATTGCTTTGGGTAGTATTGACATTTGAACAATATTTATTCTTCCCATCCATGAGCATGGAATGTTTTCCCATTTCTTTGTGTCTTCTTCAATTTCTTTCATAAGTTTTCTATAGTTTTCAGCATACAAATCTTTTGCATATTTGCTTAGGTTTATTCCCAGGTATTTTATGGCTCTTGGTGCAATTGTAGATGAGATGAATTTCTTGATTTCTCTTTCTGTTGCTTCATTATTGGTGTGTAGAAATGCAACTGATTCCTGTACATTGATTTTATATCCTGCAACTTTGCTGAATTTGTGTATCCGTTATAGCAACTTTTGGGTGGAGTCTTTAAAGTTTTCCTTGTAGAGTATCATGTCATCTGCGAAAACTGAAAGTTTGACTTCTTCTTTGTCAATTTGGATCCCTTTTATTTCATTTTGCCATCTGATTGCTGAAGCTAGGACTTCCAACACTATGCTAAACAACAGTGGTGAGAGTGGACATCCCTGGCGTGTTACTGATCTCAGAGGGAAAGCTCTCAGTTTTTCTCCATTGAGGATGATATTAGCTCTGGGCTTTTCATATATGACCTTTAGGATGTTAAGGTATGTTCCTTCTATCCTGACTTTCTTGAGGGCTTTTTTTTAATCGGAAAAAAAAATTTAATGTTTATTCTTGAGAGAGAGACAGAACACAAGCAGAGGGAGGGGCAGAGAGAGAAAGAGACACAGAATCTGAAGCAGGCTCCATGCTCTGAGCTGTCAGCACAGAACCCGATGCAGGACTTGAATCCATGAACCATGAGATCATGACCTGAGCCAAAGTTGGACTCTTAACTGACTGAGCCACCCAGGCGCCTCTCTTGAGGGTTTTTATTAAGAAAGGATACTATATTTTGTCAAATGCTTTTTCTGCATCTATTGACAGGATCATATGGTTCTTATTCTTTCTTCTATTAATTATTGATTAATCATTCTATTAATCTTCTATTAATGATTGATTAATTTGTGAATATTGAACCATCCCTGCAGCCCAGGAATGAACCCCACTTGATTATGGTGAATAATTCTTTTAATATACTGCTGAATTCTATTTGCTAGTATCTTGTTGAGAATGTTTGCATCCATGTTCATCAAGAACGTTCACCTGTAATTCTCCTTTATAGGGGAGGGGGGTCTTTATCTGATTTGGGAATCAAGGTAATGCTGGCTTCATAGAATGAGTCCAGAAGCTTTCCTTCTATTTCTATTTTTTTGGAACAGCTTGAGAAGGATAGGTCTTAACTCCGCTTTAAATGTCTTGTAGAATTCTCCTGGGAAGCCATCTGGTCCAGGGCTCTTATTTGTTGGGAGATTTTTGATAACTGATTCCATTTCTTCACTGGTTATGGGTCTGTTCCAATTTTTTATTTCTTTCCATTTGAGTTTTGGTAATGTGTGGGTGTCTAGGAGTTTGTCCATTTCATCCAGGTTGTCCTGTCTGTTGGCATATAATTTTTTATAGTATTCTCTAATAATTGTTTGTACTTCTGTGGTGTTGGTTGTGATTTCTCCTCTTTAATTCGTGATTTTATCTATTTGGGTTCTTTCTCTTTTCTTTTTGAGAAGTATGGCTAGGGGATTATCAATTTTGTTTATTCTTTCAAAAAAGCTCTTAGAGTCATTGATCCGTTCTACTGCATTTTTTTTTTGTGGACTCTGTATTGTTTATTTCTGCTCTAATCTTATTATTTCTCTTCTGCTTTGGTGTGTCTTTGCTGTTTTGCCTCTAGTTCCTTTAGATGTGAGGTTAAGTTTTATATTTGGGATTTTTCTTGTTTCTTGAGATATGCCTGGATTGCAATGTATCTTATGACTGCCTTTATAGCATCCCAAAGGGTTTGGACTGTCATGTTTTCATCTTCATTTGCTTCCATATATTTTTTTTTAATTTCTTCTTTAATTGCCTGGTTGACCCATTCATTCTTTAGTAGGTTGTTCTTTAACCTGTGTGCATTTGGAGGCTTTCCAAATTTTTTCTTGTGGTTGATTTCAAGTTTCATAGCATTGTGACTGAAAATATTCATGGTATGATCTCAATTCTTTTATATTTATTGAAGGCTATTTTGTTACCCAGTATGTGCACTTGAGAAGAATGTGTATCTGCTGTTTTTGGATAAAAAGTTCTGAATAGATGTGTCAAGTCCATCTAATCCAATATATCATTTAAGACCATTGTTTCTTTATTGATTTTCTGCCTAGATGATTTGTCCATTGTTGTAAGTGGAATATTAAAGTCCCCTGTAATTACTGTATTTTTATCAATAAGATTGTTTATGTTTATGATTAACTGATTTATATATTTGGGTTCTTTCAAATTAGGGGCATAAACATTTATAACTGTTAGCCTTCATGATGGATAGACCCCATAATCATGATATAATGCCCTTCATCATTTCTTGTTACAGCCTTTAGTTTAAAGTTTAGTTTGTCTGATGTAAGTATGGCTACTCCAGCTTTTTTTGACTTCCAGTAGCATGATAGATGGTTCTCCATACCTTCACTTTCAATCTAGAGGTGTCCTCAGGTCTAAAATGAGTCTCTTGTAGATAGCATATAGATTGATCTTGTTTTTTTTTTTTTTTAATCCATTCTGATACCCTATGTCTTTTTATTGGGGCATTTAGTCCATTTACATTCAGAGTTATTATTGAAAGATATGGATTTAGTGCCATTGTGTTATCTGTAGGTTTCATGCTTCAGGTGATGTCTCTGGTCCTTTGCAGTCTTTGCAACATTCCAGGCATAGAGTTCCCCATAGGATCTCTTACAGGGCTGGGTTAATGATCATGAGATCACGAGCTCCTTCAGTTTTTGTTTGTATGGAAAGCCTTTATCTCTCCTTCTATTCTGAATGACAGTCTTGCTGGATAAAGGATTCTTGGCTGCATATTTTTCCTAATCAGCACATGGAATATGCCTTGCCACTCCTTTCTGGCTTGCCAAGTTTCAGTGGATAGGTCTGCTACTACCCTTATGTGTCTGCCTTTGTAGATTAAGGCCTGTTTGTCCCTAGTTGCTTTCAGAATTTTCTCTTTGTCTTTGTATTTTGCCAGTTTCACTATGATATACCATGGTGGAGGCCTATTCCTGTTGAATCTGAAGGGAGTTCTCTGCACCTCCTGGATTTGGATCTTCCTTCTTCCCCAGATTAGGAAAGTTCTCAGCTATAATTTGTTCCAATAAACCTTTTGCCGCTTCTCTCTTCTTCTTCTGGAACTCCTAAGATATGGATATTATTACATTTCATTGAAACACTTAGTTCTCTAATTCTCCCTTTGTGGTCTAGTATTTTCTTATCTTTCTTTTTCTCATCTTCATCATTTTCCATAATTTTCTCTTCTATTTCACTTATTCTCCCCTCTGCTTCCTCCATCCTTGCTGTCACTGCATCTAGTTTATTTCACATCTTATTTATAGCATTTCTTAATTTGTCGTAACTATTTTTTAGTGCCTTGATCTCTGCAGCAATAGATTCTCTGCTGTCTTCTATGCTTTTTCAAGCCCAGATATTAATCTTATGACTATTATTCTAAATTCTTGCTCAGATATATTGTTTATTTCTGTTTTGAGTAATTCTCTAGCTGTCATTTCTTTCTGAAATTTCTTTTGAGGAGAATTCTTCTGTTTCATCATTTTGGCTAGTCCCTTATATGTGTTTTGATGGCTTGTTATATGTCCTTCACCTGGAAGCACTACTATATTAAAAAGGGATCATATACTGTCCAGGGCCTGGCCCTTCAGGAGGTGTTTTTGGACTGTGTTGTGTGCTCTGGGTTGTTGTGACTCTAGTTGCTTTATCTCCCTACTTGTAGTGGTGGTTTGGACCTTCTACTTGGTGTGCTTTGATTTGTTCATTGAAGTAACCCGAGAAAAAATTTTAAAAGGAAGGTAGTAGTGGAAGAAGCTTTATCCCATACAAGAGAGAAAAGACAGGGGCAGGGAAAAAAGAAAAAAAAATATGACCAGGAAAAGAATCAGAGAAACTATACAGCTTAATCCAGAGAGAGAGAGAGAGAGAGAGAGAGAGAGAGAAATAAAGGAGATACAGAAGACATGTAAAAAGAATTGATTAAAAATGTCTGCTTAAACATACCAACAACCAGAATAGAGAAGGGAAGAAATAAGAAGAAAAGAAAGAAAAACTATATATATATATATATATATATATATATATATATACACACACACACACACACATATAGATACATATAGTGTCTTGGAGCTGGTGGCTATGCTGGTCTCAACGAGGGGCCATCTGGTTTGGTCAGTGTCAATCTTGCTCCAGAAGATATGAAGTTACCAGGCACGGAGGGAAGTGGTTTGGTGTAGGCGGGTCCTGCGTCCACTGTGTGCTCATTGTCCATTCCCTGAAGCCCCATCTTGTTGGTGATGGGGAGAAAATTGGTGACACCCCTGTCTCTCCCCCCCCACCAAGACTAGGTGTTGCAGACAACTCTTCAGGCCATCCTCACAGTGCTGTGTGGGCATGAGTGGACTAGTTTGTCCCACTCCACAGTGCTCCATGCCTCTCAGGCACTCGGCTGGGATTCAAACCCAGTATCTTAAAGGATCCTGCTTGCACACCCCCATTCCAGGGTGGTGCCACTCCATCCAGCTGACAAAGGGCCTCTGGCTGTCTGGCACCTGCAAGGTCTTTTGTCCTTGGAGCAGCTTTGCACCTTCATCCCACAACACTCAAAGGAGGAACTGCTGTCCAGCTGTGTCTCTGAGCTCACTACCAAGTCCAGGGCTGGCTCCCCCTCCTCTCCAGGCATGTGTACAAGGTGGCAGGCCCCAGTCCAGAGAAAATCCTACAACTCTGGGATTGGTTAGTTGTTGAAATTGGTTCTCTCTTTTTCTTCCTTTTGTCTCTCCACAGATGGGATCCCTCCCCTTTGTGCCTATGCCACCCATTTTATCTTTACCAATTCTCAGTCATGCCCCTGTGGCCTGCCAAGTTGTCCCTATGGGCCCCTGGAGATGTTTCTGTTGTGTTATTGATTTCTAATTTAATTCCATTACTTTCTGAGAACATGCTTTGTATGATTTTAATCCTTTTAAATTGATTGAGGCTTGAGCATTACTCAACATGTGGTACATTCCAGAGAATGTCCCATGTATTTTACTGTGCTTGAATGGAATGTTCAATAGATGTTGCCAGGTCTATTTGGTTGATAATGTTCTTCATGTCTACTCTATTCTTGTTGATTTTCTACCTATTTGTTCAATCTGTAGTTTAAAAAAGGGGTAATGAAATCTCCAACTATTACTGTTGAATTGTTTCTTTTTTCCTTTCTGTTCTGCCAGTGTTAGCTTCATGTATTTGGGGCTGTGTTGTACGATGCATATATGTTTATAATTGTTATAGCTTCCTGATAGATTGAGACTTTTATCCTCTTTATCTCTAGTAAAATTCATTTTGGTTTTAAAGTCATTTTGTCTGATACTAGCTGAGCTACCACAGCTCAATGACGGCTGCTACTTTTGTTTATGTATTTTTTCATCCTTTTCCATTTACTCTATTTGTATTTTTGAAGCTAGTATGTCTCATGTAGATAGCATGTAGTTAAATCTTGTTTTTTGTTTTTAATCCAAACTGATAATTTCTGCCTTATGCTTGGATTGTTTAATGCCCTTAATGTTATGGTATTTGTGGATAAGTTGGAATAAAATGTGTCAAAATGTCAATCACTGTTATTTCTAAGTTATAACAATTTTAAAGTCTTTTTAATTACATTTATTTCTTTTTATTGTTTACTTAAATGTTTTTTCCTAAATTCTAACATTTTATTATTCACATTAATGTTTTCCTAATTTCTAATTTTTATTATATACTTTAATTTTTTTCTAATTTCTATAAAATGAATATACATCATTCTGTAACAAATAAGTGTACTTTAACAAACAGATTCCAAAGTGGCTTAATCCTTTGTCTAATGCTTTCTCAATTTTCTCTGAATATCACATTCTGCTCACTTAACTTCAGAAATATCAATAGAAACTGCAGTGTCTCTGGGCCATATTGGAATGTGCACTGGACACCACAAAAATTTCATCATTTGTTATCATACCAGCCAAAGAATTTACTCTCCTAAAAGAAAACTGCTGTATCTTGTCAAGAAGAAAATGTTCTCCAAAGAATGTGATAATGAGAGAACAATCTAAATTGGAATAAGACACCCTCTTGTAAAAGCAGGATTCGGAAAATTTTTCTTTTTCATCCTTGAATTTTAGTCATAAAGAAACCTTATTCATATAAAACAAAAATCAAAATATGTTGTGACAGTTGAGCTGGCATTCCCACGGGTAAATGCCTAAGGTGATGCTAAGGAAATGGACCCAAACCACTCCACTGTACCACTCTCTGGGGCTCATTCACTTCTCCTCCATGGAAGATGAGTAAATGCAACTGAACATTGTACCCTAATAGGAGATAGAAGTATTTTAACACCTCTATGTCCAATTTTTTTTTTTTTCGAGTGACAACTTAGACCTTTAACTTTCATTCATCTTCCTTTCTTTGATGCACTCTAAGGGCTATTAAACAGGTCTTTTTTGTAGATGCAACTTATTCAACTCATCATGTTTTCATTCATTTCTTAAATACATTACTGTACTTGTGTTTCAACAGACAGGTTAATAACAACTCCTTTAATTGTATTTCTTCCCTTTTCTGGTGGTTTTAATATGCAAAATCAGTTAAACAATAAACTGACTATGATTTAGGCCTCAAAATGAGAGCATTTAAAAAAATTTTTTTAACATTTATTTTTGAGAGATAGGGCAAGACAGAGCACAAGTGGGGGAGCAGCAGAGAGAGAGGGGGGACACAGAATCCAAAGCAGGTTCCAGGCTCTGAGCTCTCAGCACAGAGCCCAACGTGGGGCTCGAACTCACAAACCGCAAGATCATGACCTGAGCCAAAGTTGGTCGCCCAACCGACTGAGCTACCCTGGTGCCCCAAAACGAGAGCACTCTTAAGCAGAACTAATAAATGTTATAGTAACAATTGGGGAACTATTTAAGATGAAATAAGCATATGCCCAATTATGGGCTCTACTTTTAAGAAAAAGGACCTCAGTAGTAGAAAAACCAGAATCTCTATTCAGACCTCAAGAAAAATTAGGCAACTCTAAAAAGAGAGTAAATGGAGTAAAAATGAAGCATTTCACTTTCCAAAATATTAATTTAGCAATAGGTCATAACTTCATTGCTCTCTGATTATTGGCACAGGCAAGATGTTCATGTTCTCCTTTTGAACACTGTATTAATGAAATTGAAGGTTGTGTGCTTTATGCAATGTATGTTCTGCAACATTTTGAAAGCTTAGCTGGGAATCCCTGGGGTGCTGACTGAAGGAAAAAAGGAGTCAAAGTCTTCCCCAGTTTTTAAAAACCAGAAGTATTTTTCAGAAGTCATGTATGAAATAAACTGCTTATGAGAAAATGACTGTAATGCTGCCTCAGTTTTCAGTGATAGAGGGATCGGTTTAAAACACTCTGACATAAAAAATAAATCAGCTTTAACTTCAATTATTAAGTGCTAAAGTAGCATTCTTTGATAGAACGGGGTGGGTTTCTGGCATTTCGATGATAAATATGTATGAAAAGAGTTGTGTCACCATGGAAACGAAAGCCTCACCGTATTTTTTTAGACGAGGCAAATAGTATAATAGCAACTAGGGATCTCTAGGAACAACGTTGAAGACCAATCACCATCAGGGGTATTTTTTGTATTCTTAAATTTCAGCATTCCTTAGCTTTTAGCATTCATGTAAAGTTCTGAAGGATACTTTGAAATTTTCATCAAGTCATTTTTTGAAATTTCAAGCATTTTAATGAATATTTCTAAAGAAGCATTGAGGCAACTATCTTCACAGTTACATTATTAACTGTGTTGTACAAACTTTGAACAGCATCCCTCTGAAGGAATCAAATGTGTATTTATTTTTTCAGAGTAATGCAGCTTCTCTTACAGGCATTTAGGCAGATACCTTTTATTTTTCCCTTTCATTTTTTGTTTCCTGTGAGTGAATTCTGGACTGAAAGTGATAAAGATACTATCTGAATCTAGTGATGTTTTTCCTGTGACACATTGTACAAATACTTTCTGGAGTTTCTGATAGAGTACCCCCTGGCTCTTTTACTTGGGACAACCTCCTGCGAGGAGCCAATACGTTTCCTATTCCCTCTTTCCCTAAAAGTACAGAGTTCAATTATTTTTAATGACTTAATTTTAAGTACATGTATATTTAAATGAAGGTTATGGTAGGCAATTCAAATACACCTTCTGATGTAAGAGGCAGTATTGGGGACAGAAAAGAGTGCCGGTTCAAGATATCCAACTGTCTGACCCTAGTTCTATTTTTTAAATAGCAGTTTAGCCTTGGAAAAGTCGTTTCATCTCTCTGAGCCTTGATTTCCATGTTTATAAAATAAGACTTATTATGTATGCACATGACCATGATTATTTTGAGAATCATAGTTTACTTGAAAAATTCTTTAGAAACTATAAATTATATTTCAGATAGAAGGTGCAAATAAGTTTCACTGCAACTAAGAAAGCACCTAGGGTACATCTTGCATAGTGCCAACACCTGATAAACTGAGTTAAGTTTATAGCTCACAAACCATACCTATGCTGTGCTCATGCAACACCAAAATATCTGGTTCAAAATGAAAATTCACATAAGGTATATTTTCAAATAAAATTCCACCTGCTTCCTTGCTTTCTGTATTTAATTGGTCAGCCATCAGAACATCAGAATTATTAGTAATTATATAGTTAGCATTGAGTGGTTCAGTAGACAAATTTCAGAGTTAACATTATTGTGGTAAGCTCTTACCACAAGAGACATCATCAGCTTTGATATATTCACCTGACGGATAACTTTGCTACTTCAGTGAGCAATGAGAAATATTTGATACAGCAGAACATTGAATTTTTTAAACACATAAGTGCAATGTATTCATCAGTGACAAGGAACAACAACCAATAGCCCAATCTTTTAGAGTTTCACTCTACCAACTGGTTCCTTCTTAGAGGTTCCTGCCTCTTTACAACATTATTCACCTTCTCCAAGATTCTATGGTCCTGACTGCTGCACACACAGCAGCCCTGCACACACCTACCCACAGGTGCCACATATTTGGATCCCCAGCCAGGATTGCTTTCCTAACTCCTTGTGTGAGGATATAAAGCCTCTTCAAGTAGAGGTGAGCCCTTACATTCAAGAGGCACATGCCATGGCTTTCTGCACATCCCCACAGTGTTAGAAACGTTGTCACACTTCCATATTTAAAGCACATTAAAGCACAGCACCAGATAATATATTGTTTACCCTGTTGTAGCAACTGATTTTTTTTTTTCTGCCCAAGGAACTTTTTCCTACATAGCATTTAAAATAATTCTCTTATTATCATAGTACTAATTCTGCCTGGGTACTTCAAAAGCCTCAATGTTAAAATGGTTAAGGACTATTTAGGTCTGATACACAATCTGAGGACCACTAGAAAAATGCTTGTGGAACAGACTGTGACAAGAAATATGTTCATCTCCAAATGGAATAACTAATATTAGTATCCTCATTGTTTCATTTACTCTTATTTATTGTCATGGGGAGCATATATTTAATAATTTCCTTTTATTTGAAGATCTGTATGTTTTTAAGTTCCTTTCATCTTTAAGTCACAAAATTTCTTGTTTCATAGATATCATCACATATTTTCTGGAAAATGGGGATTTTCAAAATAAATTTTCTTCTATGTTTTCTAGGATCAGCACCTATTATTAGCAAGGCTGTGGATTATTAGAAATACTTGAAAACAAGAACTGATATAGAAGCTTTCCTATGGAACAAACACACTGAGTTGTAAAAATTTACATCTCTAACTATCCATTTATACCTTTATGTATTTTTCCTTATTTATTACAAAAAATTAAATCTCAGTCACTTTCAAGGCAAAAAATAAGGACCTGTTTGAGAACATTCATCCATTTTTACTGTAACAGACTGAAATATTATGGTCAATGTATGGTATGCACACAAGTAAGCATTTAGATAAGATAAAACCAAATCAAGATTAGTTCCTACATAATGCCTTATGTCTTGAAATTTCTAATTATCAAGACTTTCTTTTACGATTATCATCAAATATCATATAGATATATCAGTTTCTTAGATAGTAATTTCCTACAAAGAACATCACTATCCAATATTGCCCCCCTCATTTCTATAAGTTAATTTCTTACTGGGCAGGAAAGAGATCTATTTCTGCTTTTTTCTCCTCTCTTATAAGTGCAGATTTTAAGGCTTTTTTTAAAATTACATGAAAACCTTTGGAGTCTTGTATTCTTATGGACAAAAAAAAGCACTAACATTTTAGGTTTTAACAGATTGAAATATTAGAAGGTAAGAAGGGCTAACAGTCAAAATTCTTAAAGTTCACATAGACCTATTTACTGACATTTTTAAGGTCATGACAATTAAGTAGTGTGGGACATAGAAAATAGCAAGTCTCTTTTAAAGGAAAAACTGTTTTAGATAAGTTGTAAAACTAAAAAGAAAACCCCATATACATATAATAAGTAACCAATTAACTATTTTACCACAAAATGCCCCAATCCCTATGTCTTCTATCTGGCTGTGCCTTGTGTGTGCCCAATTTATCACACATAAATAAAAAAGACTCAGTGAAAAATCTATCACAAGTAAAAATCTTTTCTTCTAAGAAAAAAGACACTCAAAATATACTACAACGTTTTTGTATCTAAGAATGCCAACTACCTATAATCATTAATAGAAGGAAAAGTGACTTGAAATCTAAATATAAAATTATTACTCATTTATCAGCTATTAGCTATTTGTTTCAAAGTTGCATTTAAAGATACCTACTACATATAGTTACTATTGATTATTTAAGAAATTTGGAATCAAATAACTCAGAGGTCTAGCTTTTGTACTATATTTATTTGAAGAAAAACCCTGCCGGGGTGCCTGGGTGGCCCAGTCAGTTAAGCATCCAACTCTTGATCTCCGCCCAGGTCATGATCTCATAGTTTGTAAGTTTGAGCCCCGCATCAGGCTCTGTATTGATGGTGCAGAGCCTGCTTGGGATTCTGTCTCTCCCTCTCTCTGCCCCTCCCCTGCTTGTGCTCTCTTTCTCTCTCAAAATAAATAAATAAACTTAAAAAATTTTTTTTAAAAAACCTGCAAAGTGAGATCAAAGCCAAGCTAATGTGTGGGTGAATTATCAGTGGTGTGAATTTAGGAACACAAGATAGGTAAAATTTTTCTAAAGTGTCAATGATGCATCCTTGTCTCATTTTATTGAACAGTTTAATAGCCATTAAAATGCTTTGAGAACAAGGTGGAAAGAGTGGGCAGGGTGGGAGGAAATTATGTAACAAGGGAAAGAGAGTGTAAGAACACTTAGAGTCTGAAGTTGAAAGAAGGGGTATAGAAGAGGAATCTGAGGTCCTTGAAAATAAATAAATTTTTGTTCATTCTAAGGTCTTTCTAGATTTGATTGTCTCCTTCCTTCTCCTTCAAGAATCCACGTATAGCCTTCCTGACACTGCACATACCCATTTACCTTCTACAAACATAGCTTATCTCAAAGTACATGGAGTACACAACCATAGCCATACTCTCTTATGTGGGTCTGTTGTCAACCAATCTTGCTTTGGCATTTTGAGTTGAAAACTGAAAAAGAGACAACTAACTAAAAAGGGATTCTCTGATATCAGATCCCTAGGGAACCAGGGATAGAGGATCAGTATAAACAATAATGCAAACAATTTTAATGAAAATATTTTCATCAGATTTGAGCTATATAGTTACACTCGTGGTGAAATAGCACAATGTATAAACTTGTGGAATCACTGTTGTACACCTGAAACTAATGTAACATTGTGTCTCAACTATACTAAAAAAAAAAAAAAATTGAGCTATAAAACTGTCTCTGGTTACATCTACTGAATACAATACTTGCAATTTTTTAAAATTATTATTTGTGTGTTTGAAGCCAACATGTTGTTTTTATTTTTATTTTTTTTTAGTTTTTTTTTTCAGATATCTTTTTCTTCATTTATGAAACTTTCTAGTACACAAAAGGCAACTTGTCAATAATTTTAGCTTGGCAAGTCCTCATATGCACTCACAGATTACATACTGTTCTGATTAGGTACAGCATAACATGCTACTCAATGTGTAGCGTGTTTCAACTCACAATGACAGCTGATGTATGACCACTGTGCTTACTGCTCAAGGCATTTGCACTGGTTCAATATTCATATTTATTTATGTCAAAATTTTGTTGTAAACAAAGCCAATTGAAGTGATATATCAGATGGTTACTGACAAAGATGTTTTAAAAGCTACTCACTTATACTTTAAAGGAAAAACAATCACATAAATATGTCAAAGTCCTATGAAAATAAAGTAGGTCCTTTTAAAAGTAAAATAAAAGCCAATGACATTCCATTATATGTTTCCTGTGCCATTTTAATTGTCTGCCAAAGTGAAAGAACTATCACCAATGGGGTTTGAACATCTGCTTCAGAGAAATAATCTTCCCCCATTAAGGAAAAGTTCGTTAAAGAGAGAAAAGCCATTTTTTTTAAGTTCACCAAAATCAGAGCTCAATCCAAGTGCCTGTTATTCGTTCATGCTCAAACTTCTGCATGATCTAATTGGTGAACAGTCACTACACAGGTAGGGTAATGTGCTATTTTACCTTTACAACCAGCTGTAAAACACTCCATCTAGGGAAACACTTGTTAAAAGCTTAATGGCCAGAGAAAAAAAACATGCAAACTTCCAAAAGGAAAACAAGAGCCTATTTCAAGGGTTGTCTCATAAATTGCGCCCACACCCTGCTTGGCCACACAGGAAGAAGGGTCAGCTTTTGCTTAGACAATAAACCCAATCTTCTCAGTGGAAGAACATACTTGATCCATACCATCTTGGCATTTTTATCTCTGATTGGGGACCACTACAATCTATAATTCAATATTGAGGGGATACAGAATAGTTCTATTCTCATGGTGGACTGTAAAAGGAAGAAATAACCTATATATACATATGAACTAAGAAGCATATCTTTTAAAAATCACTAAAATGAGCTTACATTGTCTTCCAAATGGTTTTCAGTGACCTCAGGAAATGCGTCCAGGGTTTAAAGTGGAGGTGGGAACAAAAGCTGAGCAGCTATCTTTCTAAAATGTCACTGGAGAATGAAGAAGGGGGTTTTAAAAAAGGATTAAAAGACACAGGCAGAAATAATTAAAAAGGGGGAAGGAATGAAAAAAACAACTTTTAGGGGAGTTCCAGGTTGTTTTCCCCTCACTCCAAAACATATTAAAAGTAAAGCTTTTTGGTTATTAAGAACCAATCAGATGCAAACATATTGTATTTCTTCATAATTCCCTAGTAACTAATAGAATAAACATACTATTTTTTACCTAAAGGGTTACTAAGAAAGAAAGTGTAATGTAACCTTTAAAGTCTGGAAATTGCATAGAATACTTTTTTCCCATAATGTGTTCAACAACAGAATGTCAATAATTTGTCTGAATAAAGGTAATGTGATAAACACACATTTACTACCCTGTTTATGTAGGTATGTAGAAAAAAGATCTCATAAAGATGCAACATTATATTCTTTCCAAGGAAAAAGCCAGATTTGTTCCTTCATTTCTAATTTCCCTTATAGAGATTCTTAGCTTCCATATTTTAATGACATTTTACCATGCTTTTTTCAAAAGTGTACTTTATAATGCACAAGTTTGACTATGGACTAATTTCAGCAACAAACTGCTATAGTAAGAAAGAAAGGGGGCGCCTGGGTGGCTCAGTAGGTTGAGCCTCCCGACTTTCAGCTCAGGTCTGATCTCATGGGTCCGTTCCTGAACTTGAACCCCTCATCCAGCTGGCTGCTGTCAGAGCAGAGCCTGCTTCAGATCCTCTGTTTCCCCCTTTCTGTCCCTCCCCCGTTCCTGCTCTCTCTCTCTCAAAAATAAACATTGAAAAAAAAAAAAAAGAAAGAAAGAAAGGAGGGGAAAACCTTACCACTGAAAGAAAACCCTTATTCGTTACTCTAATTTGGATAATCTTGTTGTTGCTCTGATTGGCTAAGGGTGACTGGGTCAATCTATCCTCTTATTAATTAGAATATTCCAGATTAAATAAAAATAATAAGAACTGCCTGAAACCAGAGATAATAGTTCATAACTTAGGAACAGAGACATGAAGGAAACATACCTTTAGGGGCACAGTGTCCTCTGATAGATTAAAATAAAAAAAAAACAAAAAAACCTCCTGCATTGAATGCATATCCTGAAAAACCATCTTTCTTAAAGATAGTGCTTATTTTACATTCCATTAAAATGAGCCAATTAATATTCAAAAATAAGTTTTTCCATAATGAAATGCTGTTAACATGTTCTTAACACTCACAGCTTTTAGAATCTATATGTCCCTGTGGTGTATACATTCTATGATGCCACAACGCGGCTCGTTTGTCCTTAAAACAAGTGGGCCTTTTTCTCAACTCTTTTCTCAGAATAATCCAGTCGGAGAGGAGTCCTACCGTAGTCACTTAACCTTCTTGAACAGTCTCTTCAACTGTAAAATGAAAAAAAAACTGGTCTCCAAGACTCCTTCTGGACTAAAATCCCAGGAGTCTGTCATGTCTGTGCTATTATTTCAGCCATCTGAACAGCCCAACCAGATCACCCGCATGTGCTTTTTTATGGGGGTGGTGGGGTGGGACTGGGAGTGGTGGGGGCTGTGCCTGTCACTAACACGCAGGCTGAAACTTTGTCAAAATGTCTGTTTAATCTAGTCACTCGAGTTTAAAAATGTGCCAATCTCCTCTTCAATTCCACGGATGGGTTTTGGTTGTTGTTGTTACTTGACCAGTACGTCAATTACAGTAGTTGAAGCCGTGGCAAGTGTGGATTTAGCTTCAGTCACCAAACGCAGTGGAATGTTTGAATCGGTGTCAAAAGAAAGCAAGTACTTAACTGCTTAATAAATTACAGTTGGAGGAAGAGGTATTAGGTAAACCCTTTGGGTAGCAGAATAAAATTTCAATAATGTAAATAATGCATTATCTATTTTCTGCTTCTGTTATAGTACAGTTTCTGATTCTCAAAACTGTTGTCTGACAGGTCTGTGTTCTCCTGGCCAGGTGGTGGTACATTTTCCAGCTTGTCAAATTTCCTTGCGCCCTTTTTCATTATACAGTATTGCTCTGTGCTTAGCCACTGTATCCGTTCATGCAGACATATTCTACCTTCAGTATAACACTAAAATTGATTTGCTAAGCGCTCCTCTGCTTCTCCACATTTCACATCTTCCCATTGAATTTCTTGTGTCAGGAGCACAGCACTGTCTTTCTACTTCCATCCTCAGAAATCTGCACACTCTTTGGGTTTTCTGAATATTTAAATGGCTTTGTGACTGATGTCAGTGTGTTTTATGCAGTAGTACTTTGTTCGATGCAATTTTCCTTGAGCGTATTCAGTGCTTGTTTGCATTTTGGATTCTTTCTGTTGTAACATTATTGAAACTTACTGGTCTTTTTGCATTAGTTAATGGTAGGAGACGCTTGGTAAAAACAAAGTTCCTAATTATTATTTCTCCAGAAAACATATTTTAAAAACAAAAAAACCTCCATGATATGATATGGATTTTTTTGAAGTTCATAGCTTATTTTCTGTAAAAAGAACATACAAGGAAATAGCAAAACCTAAATATCCCTACATGAATGAGAAAACATGCTTTTTTTTTTTTCCCTTGCCGAAGTGGAATGGAAAATGATTCAGGCTTGCAATTACCTGATCTAAGTTGGCACAAGATCTTGGATATACTTAGGAGAATTCAAAGCCTGACTGTTTAATGCTCATTGATAAGCATTATGCTCATTGATTAAGCATTTACATATTTATTGTAGCATATTGTTTTAACTGGTCAAATTTTGAGACTTTTGGAAACGTGGGTGAAAGTTCAGACCTCTTTTCTAAAGTGCAGCCAATTGTGTAATAAACTACCCAAGATGATTCATTCAGTCAACCTAATATCTACCCATCAAGGAGGAGAAAAGCTAAGGAGGTATTATATCTTTCTCTAGCATAACATGTTAAGTACAGCATTCCAATCTAAAAGGTAGAATTGTTCCTTTGAGTAAAATAATTAATGATTTCCAACAAAAGGAAAGCTGTTACGAGAGAGACCTCTAGTGGAAAAAAATGCAAGTGCCTTGGACAAGGGTTTTATTGTTTATGCTTCATCTGAAAAAAACGGACCTTGCATATGCTGTTAAGGCAGTGTCCACAAAACAGCAAACTAAATTCCTCTTCAAGGCTTAGGATCTGCAATTTGTTCAAGCAAATAATGCTTTTTAGAGCACAGCCAATGCAGTGCTTGAGGGAGACTTACTTCTTAGATATAAGGTTTTGAAAAACAAGTTACAGATATCTATGAAGAAAGACAATATTTGTGAGTGGGCAACCAGATTTTGAGGCACTGCAGAATCTAGGAACTACAGGTTTATTTCCTTATGGAATTAATTCTTTATTTTTAGGTAATATTTTGACGTCTAAAAATACCAAAGCACTTTTCTATGTGTGGAGGTCGAGGCAGGGATTGGGGGATTTTCCAGTTTCTCATAAATCATAACTTCTAACAATAAATAACTTAAAGTTAGTTTCTAGGAAAAAGTCAAAGGTTGGTGATATGTAGCATAAGGAGGCACCCAAGGACAGCTTATCTGAAGAAAGTAGTTGCCTCTAGATTAGAGTATCTCGTTCAACTAAGGCTCCTTGGTCTTAAGATTATTTTTCCCCTTTCTCCATACAATTGCATTTAAATCACCCTCTGATTTATAACTAATTTAACTACTTAATCAATTTTTCTACTTTATACAATATTAATGATAGATATAAAAAGCAGGATATGTTTTCTGCTTAGAGAGATAGCATTAAATACCACCAAAATCTGCATCTACTCACTATAGTTACCAACTGGGTGATAATATAACTTCTAATTTAAATTG
The DNA here is from genome assembly GCF_018350195.1 of Panthera tigris. Lineage (NCBI taxonomy): Eukaryota > Metazoa > Chordata > Mammalia > Carnivora > Felidae > Panthera > Panthera tigris. The sequence continues at coordinate 133,012,350 of NC_056661.1, forward strand.
GGACATCCTCTTTAAGTCAGGAAGACCCTGCGACCCAGAGCTACAGAATTTAACAAAGTGCTCAAGGAATAAGAAAGCGAAAGAGGTTGATAATCCAAAGGAGTAGTTTTAACTTGGCACTGAAACATTGTCACAATTTTTAAGAAAAGTATTATAGCTATGGAACCAGTTGTATGCAATAACAATTTCTGAAATTCTCTCCTATAAAAATAATTGTTACAACTATCTTTTAAAAAATTAACCACAAGAGAGTTTTAGTTTTTATTATTGTTCAGATGTTCATCCAAACTGGACAGGAATGGTTCATGCACTATTTTTATTTTCAGTGTCAGCCCCTAGCTTTCTTATCCAGCTTTAATTCTGCCTATTGTCTTTAGTAAAACGCTCTTCAATTTTTCCTCAGGACGATGGAATTTTAGAGCCTGTTTGTGGGGCAGGTAATTCACAGCCCTTATATTCCTCATACTAATACATCTCAATTAATACTGAAGAGGATGTGTCTTTCCATTCTTACCAAAGTCTGAACATCCCATAAAACACGACATCATAATTCTGAAGAAGCGTGGTTCATGAATCTCTTCAAATTTGGGCTGGTGGCTGGCAGCCCCCTAAATGAAAATCGGTAGTGGTGTGTATGGGGGCAGGAGGTATGGGGGTGCTAGAGAGTGTCACACAAATGTCATTTCCCTGACTTTGTTTCCAGTTTAGAATGGAGCTTGAAAGAAAAATAGGAGGCTTTGAGTGAGATTTTTTTTTGTTTATATTTAAAGATCATGTAATAGCTAAGAGAAAAATTTGAAAGATCGAAATGCATAAAGCATTATATTCATATGGCCTCCTTTCAGATTCTTTCTTCCTTAAAAAAGGAATCACATTCTTAAGTTGCCATGTCTTCTTTAAATAAAACTGCACATTTCAGTTTGTAACCACTTCCCCCAACAACGTTGAGCCCTGTCTCTATCCGCACATGCATTTCTTGAATGGTTTCCTTGGGCTTTTTCTGATCTTAATAGGTCTCACCATTCAGGCTCCACAAAATTTAATTTCCATAAGCATCTTAGGATGTTCTGAGAAAGAGTAAAGATGGAAACAAAAGTCTCCCAAGTGTGCCAGAATTCTCAGTGGAAGAGCCACAATTGGGTCTGACCAAAGGGCTGAAATGGAAACAGCATTCAGGCCTCATAAACACACACACACACACACACACACACACACACACACACACCCATTAACAAGAGGAAAGAACTCTGCGAATACGTTTCATTCTTATTTTAGGTATGTTGCAGACCCCTGTCTAATTATTAATGGATCTACATCTACCACTGACTCTTTTGCTTCTCTTTTGTACGCAAATGATGAGGATAAAATAAAGAAAAAAAGGAAGAGAGTAAGAGTCCTTTCTGTATTAAACATGTGAATTATTTTTATTTCACTTCTGGTTTGGGGCTGTGTTTTTATATACTCTTCTTTCAGGATGCAACAAATTAATTCAAAATGTATCATCACTGTCATCATCATTCATCGTCATCCTCATCCACATTCCAATAGCCCGAGCCACCAAATAGGCACGAGATGTGCTATTACAAAGAAGCATTCTGGCAAAAACCAAGCATGTACCAGTGGACCAGTGCTCCACTGACATGACCATTCTTAATTTCTGCAACACTGGATTATTGTCTCTGCTCGACCAATAAATAGGTCACCTTATTAGGTCCCTAACTCTGCTGTGCTTTGGTTTCTCTATCTGCAACATAAAGATATCACTATTTCCCATCCAAATGTTGATATAAAGACAAAATGCCTTAAAGAAATACAAAGTAACATTATGCAAGGGAAAATGGAGACACTATCTGTAAGATGCCATTAGAAGAATTCTGCTTAACAGAATTGATGGCCATACTTGAAATCCCCCTAGCTTAAATCCTGCATTCGTTGTTTTGAGATCTTAGTATGGCCACACCGATGACTGACAGTTAAATTATGGGTGAGACTAAGCCCAACTTTGAATTGACCTGTTGTGTTTCCTTCCCTTTGCCAATAAAGCAGCTGTGACCAATTAGTGTTCAACACTATTTTCCAGCTGATAAGTGACTTCAGGTTCCAAGTGTAATTGCACCAAAGAGGGCTAGAGTGGCTAACCTCTGTCTGTTCTAGGCTTTTCCTCTTCAAGGAATTTCAGAAGGAAAAAAAGACCTGTGAGGTCATCTGGTCCATTCTCACAACAGGAATTATTTGAGTACCTACTAAGTAAGCAGAACTTTCTTTGGCTTGTCAACAAAAATATTTCTGGTACAAAATATCCTTGAGACGTAAGTTCCTATAACCAACATCTTAATTGAAACATTTTTCAACATTTTTTCACTAGAGTTAAACATTAGGCTTACTTTCCCTCCCTCATGAGAAATCACCAAGTTTGGTCATTATCGGTTTTCTATAAGTCCACTCTTCCTACATCAAACACAGGGAAATAGAAAATGGGGATGTTCACTTACATTCTCTAAAACAGTAGCTGTATAATACGGGCTTACCTTCCTCACTAGATATGTTATCTAAAGTACCTCTTCCAGTTCTAAAAACTTTTTCTTTGTTCGTACAGTAAAATTCATAGGAATTTAAAAATAGTATATGTCAGCGTGAGCTTGAATGTGTTCTTGAATATTGTTTTGCAGATGTTTGCATACAAAAATAAGAAACAGATAAATTACCAAACAGGAGATCACTCTAATGCTGGTGAGGTTGTACAAATAATAACTTTAAATTGTGTCATAGTATATTGTACATATATCCTTCCCTCTACTAGATTATAAGTTTTCTGAGGGCAAGAAAACTTATATTAATCTTTATAGCTCTGGTATCCTTAATCAATTTATTTGTGTATACATTCAACATTTATTGAGTACCTGCTATGTGCCAGGAATAGTGTTAAGTGTAGAAATTTTTATGAAGATGACCCTAGTCCTAATACAGCTCACATTCTAATGGAAATAAAATATTATATAACTTTAGTAAATATACAGTTTGAAAAACACATTTACTTCCATGATATCCTGTGAACCTAAAAACCATGTGAGGTTGGTGTAATTAGCCCCATTTTTACAGATGAGGAAAGTGAGTTTCACAGAGGTTAATTATGTTCCTTTAGGTCACTCAACTAATCATTGGCAGATCATAGGCTCCCAGCCTCTTATTACAAACACTATGAGTGCCTAATATATACTAACAATAATCCAACAACACAAGATTGTATTAATTGCATTAATATTGTTGGATTACGAGTTGTCTTGCTTCCTCTTCTGATCAAATGAAAATATTTATAAAACATCTTCCTAAACATCTGTCTCAAATCCATTCCATAAGTAAATTACATGGAATCAAAACTGAAACCCTCATCTGACCAGATGAATTGTGAACACAGAATCTTTCAAAATAAATCAAAATATTCTCATACCCTAAAAAATTTAGTGCCACAAATCTGATTCAGTCCATTTCAACAACCAAAAAACCTCTTTTGTGCATAAAGCATTGCGTGCAATACAAGGATAGGTTAGTACTTGCCCTCATGGTTCCAGTTCAAAGAATTACTGTGCCAGAAGTTGTTTCCTCTGTTACTCTGTTACAGGTCCAGGAAAATCTGATTCTTGTTAGTATCACTTCCTATGCACAGGAAAAGTAGGAGAATGCTGCTTTGATTCAATCCATTCTACACATAGCACTGTGCCTGCCAGCCTGAATTTGTATTAAAAAGAGAAAAAAGAATAACATGTTACTCAAAAAAAAAAAAAAAAAAAGCTTCTGTCTTGCAAACAGAGGTGGTGTGTCAGGGGGTTAGGGTGATGATAGCATCTTGTGTGTACTAAGGAAATACTATAACAAATCATTTAAGACAGTCAGACCTTATGATATGCATGTTAGAGTAAACAAATAGATATTGCATGAGGAATTATCAATTGAGGAATCATTTTAACAGTGCTACATGTTGTAAATATCAATATGATACATCTTGATTGGTAATAGATGTAGAAAGCTTTGTGGATCTCATGTTGACTTTGGGTCTCTTTTATTCTCAAGTATAAACCACACAGTAAATAGGGGCACCTCCGGCCCATGTTTCAGTCATAAGCTTCCCCTTCTGCTTTTTTTATTTTCAGTTTTCCCAAACCAAGATTTGGGATCAAATAGTATTTAAGGTGATTGAAAACATTGCGTATCCTGGATTGAAGACTAGCTAGCTGAAGATCACAAAGTATAATTCTGCTGCTATATATTCTGTTCATTCATTCATTCCTTCTCTTTTTTTTTTTTTTACTGAACATTTACCCTGGGCTTATAAAAATGATGAAGCCTAGCTCTTTCTCCATAGAAATCCACATCTTAGTGAGTTAAGAAAGACAAATGCAATTATCTCTTTCAGTGAAAGTATATCAGTTAATATTGAAAAAGAGAGTCAGAACGAAGATGAAGAAGGTCAAGTCATTTGAGATGGTATAATGCCAAAATGATTATCAGGCCTTTAAAGAAGGAGGCACTCACTTCTTTATGCCCTGCAGTGTCTAGAAGAGTTGCTGATACATGGAAGACAATAAATGTCAAGTGAGTGAATGAATGAATTGATGAATGAGTGAGTGAAATGAAAATTGCAGGTCAGATTCTCAAAGAATCCAAAAAACGGTGTTCTCCTGGCCCCAGTGAATAAATAAATGTTAAGCTAATGGTGAATGAATGATATTAACAGTGTAGGTCTAATTCTCAAACCATCCAGAAAAGGCCAGTTTTTTTGGCTCCGTAGCTGAACCCCACACTGCATCACTTTTTTCACCCAGCAACCTAGCCTTTCATAAGATGAACTGGGTGAGAAAGGAGAATAAGTCGACCTTGTGACGAGTAAGGCATGCCTTGGTTTTCTCAGGGGCCCAGCCTTTCCAGTATAGTCCACCTAGTCTCAATATAATGTTTGGTTTTAGGGCTCCTAGTGAGCTCTGAGGGTTTTTCTACCCACATACTGAAAGCATCATCTGTTTTAGTGTTCTGCATATGACATCACCCTGACATACTGTAAACATGATAGCATATTTTATGGCACTGGAAAAATAAGCAAGAAGAGGAAATATCCTTTCTCCATGCTTTGGTCAAATATATTTTATAGTTAACTAAACTTAGCACACATACGGTTTCCAGAAATGTTTAGAAATGAACTTACTCTTTTGAGTAAATTTGACTAATGAATGCAACTATTCATAGAAAACTTAGAGATTCCTTGAAAATGTATTATTTCCTGTTTCAAAGATATATTAGCTCCCCTACAAAAAGTCTTTACTAGAATTCTAGTTCTAGGTCACTAGTACTGGAAGGCTATAGTTCACTTTCAAGCTCTCTGAATGCAAATAAAGGACTGAATTCTGAAAGTTGTAACTAATTTTTAAGGTTTCTCCCCCTTTCCTAGCAGAATCACAGCCTTGGGCTCAGTCTTATTTTTATTGAACAGTCTTTAGGAAGAGGAGAAGTTAGACTAACATGGAATAAATTAAATTCAAGTAGAGGACCGTGGAGAAAAGAGGGATAAGAATCAAACAGAACCAAAACATTGAAAATGGGTCAGTTGTAAGCTTCCTCTCCAGAAGGTAGAAGGTCGTGTTGAGTCGAAGCTCTTAATACTGTCCTGATGGCTTCAGAGGCAGTCCTGACCCTTGGTATTTGAAAGTGCAACAGGGCAGGTGGGTTATCATATAGGTTATTCAAAATTATATGAAAAGTAGTATTTAGTCACTTCCTCAAGTATTATTCAAAAGCTCAGGTTACAACATTCTAGTTTTGCTTCAAATTATTTCCTGACTTTCAGTTTCCCTGAAAACAGGCAATTGAAAACATCCATTGATACGTGCCGCTTAAATATGTAGCCCAAACTTATCCAACTTCCTGCTGAGTAAGTCATCTCAGCAGTAAAGATGAAGTCCAAAAATTGTTTTTCATTAGGTTTTAATTTGTGATTCATCTTAGATATGTTAAGAGGATAAGGCATTTGGTTGATTCGTCTTTTAGAAGTTAAAGAAAAGAGAATAAATAATTAAGTTCAACTAGTCCAGTATTCCTGAACGATCTTAAAAATCAAGTTCATATGTTTACAAGTAAAAAAGTGACATAAGAGAAAAAAAATTCTACTGCCTAGAAAAAAAAGTATAACTGCTTTGCTCTCTGTCTTCCAGCTGACCCGCACAGAGAAATTCTGTTTCTCTATCTTCATGAAGTAAAGTGCTACTTCTAACATTATAAGCACAAGTTTTCTCTCTCTCTCTCTCTCTCTTTTTTTCTAGCATTTATTAAGGATCTTTAAAATAATCTTGAGCTCCTTCAGCAGCTATTTATCGATGCATTTTATGCCTTTTGTTAGCCATAATCTTAGTCATTTTAGTACATGGAGTCCTAATCTTCAAGTCTGTCAGTCCCATTTTGCATCACAAATCATTTGTAGTTTTATAACTGTCATTTCCAAGGACATCTGGAAAAGATGGATTTATGAAAGGTTACCATGCATTCTAAGGAGGCCAAGAATTAGCATGGCTTTGTAAAGGTTCTTATAAATTGAGCAGCAGCCATCACAGGCAATAAGGTGTTTTTTGCTTTGTCAAGTATCTTTATTTAAATATTAAGGAAGAGATATGACCTTTGGCCTTGGAGATCCCTATGACATGGCAATGGTCCAATGTATTAGCTGTCAATGGAGTGCTGTGGCCTGACTCTCTCAAGGCCCCTATTTGTGGACAGTGTTATAATAACCCTTCCATTAGGCATCCCCAAGGCAAATAACCTCAGCTTTAACAGAGTCAGTTTAAAATTCCTTAGAGTAACATTAAGAGACTATCTGGTTTGTGTCAGTTTAAGATCAACTACTCCCTGCATAGGTTCAATTCTGTAAATTTTAAGTAGCCACAGTTATCTAAGAATTATTTCATATATGCCTGCAGGTAAATATTAGACGCATAGAATATAGAAATAACCCCATCTACTTCTTTGATTTCTTAACCAGTCTCTTTAGAAATTAACTGAATCCTAATGGGCTTGAGAGTCTATTTTTTAAATGACTCTTTCTCATCTGTATACTCATCTTTTGTTGATCGAAATTTCGGAGTTGCTGCCTATGGTTTGAACAGGACTTGGAGACATCAAATCACAAATGGAAGAGACGAAATACATTCATTTGGAAGCAAGCATACCTCCCCACGTATGGGTTAGGGCTAAATAATGGTTATAAGGTGAAAGAAAAGTCTTTGTTTTTTCTGCCCTTTCACTCTGGTTTTATTTATACTGTTATATTCCCAGGTAAGTAAATCTGGTTATGCTCAGATGAAATGCTTGCATTAATTACAAATTATTACTGCTTTTATCTCTAACTACTTATTGCTAGCACCAGATTTTGTGGGGAAATCTGAGGTCAAAAGACATCTTTTTCTGTAAAACGTCAAGGTGAAGCTACCCTGAAGTGCTTTAAAAAAAATCACAGTTGTCATCATAAGTCTCAAAATAAATCACTAAAGATGATATGAAACTTCAAGTATTTGGCCATGAAATGAATTTAGTGTCTCCTCTGAATCTAACTTTTGTGTTTGGTAGACTGTGACTTCACTTGTTAAAGCATATCATCTAAATTTAAAAATAAACAAATTTATTGGTAATTGCAGATGGCTTCTCAAAATAATCTTGTTTTACATTATCAGTTATATAAAATTAATAAATTAATTTAATTTGGAAATTTCATTTTCATAACTAATGGAAAAGTCAACAAATGTTTATAGAGTGCCTAACAATGTATTTATAAGCATTGGGGTAAGCATACACCCTTTTCAATATTCTTTTCATTCTTACAATAAAAATCCAGCCAATTTTTAAAATAATAGTAATTTTAGGAGAATTAATTATATGTTTATTATTTCCCTTTACATAATGATGCCAAAGACGTTAAAGTATAAATAATTGTTGATTTAAGTTTTTGGCTCACATTAGGTTAACTGCTATAAGAAAAAAAAGGTGAAATGATATCAGGTGCTAAAACCCAGTGCTCATAAACAACACTTAGCTTTTGATTTATAGTGAAATCACAATTCTCCATTTCTTGTTCCCTCTGTCTCTGACATTGCTTGTGAGACCATAGGGCAATACATGCCCTACGACATAATATAGGATGTAATTTAAAGGGTTCTATTGATGCTGTAAATCACAAGTAGTTCTGCTGAAGCAGTTTATGAATGGCAGTAAAACACTAAGACTGGATTATATCATTAGTATTATGTATTACATACATGTATTATTATTTGTAATTGGGGATAAAGTATTACAAAACACATATATGGAAATGTCATTTTTCTTGCTATTTACAGACTTCTTTTACACAAGATATGTTTTGGGATAAAATAAGAAATCCAAGGTTTTAGAATACCTGTCATTCTGGAGAAAGCATTTGTGGGCTCTCAGAGTAGACCATAATGGTTAGAACATATTCTGACAGGTCATACATAACCCAATTGCTAGAAGCACAAAAGACTATCTACATATGGGCTACCAGCAAATTTGATAAGGTGTATTAGTACACAAAGACATAATATCACAATGACCATGATAGTGTGATGCTCTAAAAAGGTGTTGAAAAGTATAAAAGATCTGTCAACCTGCTAGTGCTCTCTGTAAGAAGGTTACAATTATGATGGACTTATTTTTCCACTGCACTGACTGGTTTTGGTAGACACATAGCCATTCTAAGTTCCCAAATAATCTGTATTTACCAGTCTCTTTTCTAGGAAGATAAAATTACAATGGCAATTCTTCAACTATTCTGGGCATGTCTTTGATGATGGAGAGAAATTCCAGTCTTCTATCCTGTTTAGCTGTATCCTTCTGTTACTATGAGTAAATTGTCCTAGTGGATGTGTCTCTGTGGCTAAACCAGATGGCCTGGATTGATGCCAAACAATTCCTCCATCTGCTATTTTAAAATTTTTTCCTCAAAGAAACTAAAATAACATATAGTGGGATATCACGAGTAATTTTAGAATATTCTAGGTAGGTCTTTGTGTTCTCCAGATTAATTTCTCCAAATGCAGTCAATCCCAAGAAATATTCTAAAATAGGTTAAGACTCAAGTATCTCATACCTTTCTCTCCCATATATTGACCAGCAATGGCCATCAACCCCCAAGTTTATCCCTAGTTTCCTAAGAATCAAATAGGGCCTCCAGAATCATTCATCTGGATTATCACCTGTCAGAGCCAAGTCCCATCATTTTAGACTTGTTCCTGCCATATATCTCTTTCCACAGAAACAAATTTCTTCTAACCTTATCCTTCCAGACAAAGTTAACAATTGCCTAATAGACTATCTGCATTCATTTGCAAAGACAGCAGTTGCTATATGTAGACTATTTTCAAGTGAGTCTCTGGGGAAAAACTCTAGAGTCAATTAATCCAAGGATTAAATATAAAGGCAAGTAGAATGGGCAATTGGTACCATGGCAAGCCAAGGAGAGCATTTAATTTGAATTGTTTGGCAATGAAGTATATTCATCCTGTACATATACACACATATCCATATAATTACAATAAATATAAATGTGTATATGTTTATAATTTATCCACAAAACTTGATGCCACTCAGATGAAAGGATTTTCATAACCACTGATTTGCAGAGGCATACAATATATCAGAAGACTCAAGGAAAACTTAGCACACTATAATATGACTAAGATTTTGTGAATCAGACTACCTCGGTTCCAGTCCTTACTAGCTATATATGACTTTGGTCAAGTTTAACATCTCCATATCAAAGTATCTTCATAGGATAATTAAGAAAATTTAGTAATTTAATTTATATTAAGTGTCCACAGCAATGACTAACCAGAAAGCAGCATCACAGGTATGTTTGTTATTCAGATAGTAAATTGTTTTTAAAGAAAGAGCTTATTTAACCATATCCTGAAGGATGTACACAAATATTGACATAGTAAGCTGAATTACTGAATTATTGGCTTTGATTGTTATCTATCTTTTCCTAAATTTATTCATTCAACAGATTTTTTAAACACCCACATACAAGGCACTAAGCTAGATGTTATGAAATACACAAAAAAGTTTTTAAAAATTCTTTTTCTCAACAAACTTAAATTCTGTTACCCATCAGATCATAATATATACATAAATAGTTACAATCCAAGATGGAATGTGATGGATAAAGAAGGTAAAGATAATGTGCTATGATACTTCAGAAATGATAAAAATGACTTCCAGCTAGAGGTCCTATGGAAAGCTTCTTTAAGGAGATAAAATTTGAACTTGATCCATGAAGATTAATCAGCATAAAGAGCTAAAAATGGTGACCATTCTGGAGGAGTTTATTCAAGGTCCACAGGGTAGGAAAGTGAGAAATTCTGAATATTCGAAAGAGAAGTATGAGACCCTCAATCACTGTGGGAATGTTGGGAAATACAGAAGTATGTATATAAGAAAATGATAACTTTGAATTAAAGTCTTGCAGCAAAAAATAATAAATACTAATATTATTATATATTTTCTAGTTGTTTTATGCCCATAATTTTGATTAATTTAGAGTGTACTGTCTATATTATATATATGATTACGTTATTACAGACATACATGCATATGTGTATATATGTCATATACATATATGATTTATATATTATTTTTAATAATTAAATAGATATTTTAAAAGACTTCATGCTTTTTGAAAAGGGTGAATAATTAACTAATCATTCAACTCTATGAGAATTATGTGTGCTCCTGAAACTTCGCTATTGTTAATAAGGTTAGAATAAACACACTTACATAGAAATCTTTGCCTGTACTTGAAATTTTGTTCTTAAGATATATTCCTAGAAATGAAATTAGTATCAAATATGTTAAGGATTTTAAGATTTCTGATATATAATGCCGTGTTGCTTGAGTATATATAATTTAAACCCTCTAAGCAGTAAGGAAGTGTTATATTGATACTTATTTTAAGTTTTCTTAATTTGATAAGCACAAATTGAATTCAATTTATCCTTAAAATTGCAATTTCAATAAGGGTAATTTATTATTTAACTTTATTTATGAAATTTTCCTTTTTATTTCCTTACACTGATCTTCCTACTCTCACAAGGCCATTCATTTATCGATGGATGTGTTACCACAGAAATAGTAATGAATAATAATGAATAATGAATGTGTTACCACAGAAATAAAAAGAGAATGGTCCTTAATTAGCTTCTAAATCCAAAATATGATTTTTTTAACGTTTATTTATTTTTGAGACAGAGAGAGACAGAGCATGAACGGGGGAGGGTCAGAGAGAGAGGGAGACACAGAATCCGAAATAGGCTCCAGTCTCTGAGCTGTCAGCACAGAGCCCGACGCGGGGCTTGAACCCACGGACCGACCGCGAGATCATGACCTGAGCCGAAGTCAGCCACTTAACCGACTGAGCCACCCAGGTGCCCCAAAATACAATTTTTTTGCAAAGTAAAAATATTTGGAAAGTGAAGTTATTTTTGAAGTAATTTTCTGCTAAATCCAAAATCTGGATATTCCTGGGCTTTCTCCTGTTAACTTAAAAATACCCAAAAGACCCTCTTGTTTATCAGTAACTTTTTCCTGCTTCTTCACATGCCTAGTGATGTTATTATATTATGTTCTAAGCATTGTAAAAATTATAGTAAGTAAACTCTGGATTATGTTATTTTCCTCTGGAGAGTGTAAAACTTTCTTTTGGCAAAGTGTTAAACTATTGGAAGGTGAATTGCAGCTGACAAGACACACTTTTAGGCTTTGTTAAAGAGAGTGTGATATAGCTTTGTTATTACTCCAAGGGCAGAGCCATTACTCCTAGGGTGTAATCCTTATTCTAGACTTTCTCAACTATAAACCTAAGATGTTTACCAACGACTCTCCACTTTAATAGGGTATGAACTTTAATTTCGTTATGGCACTGTCTACCTTCTGAAGCAGATTGGAAAAAACTCATTTGTCACAGTGTTTGTGTAGAGTACTTGTAAGATCTTGCCACAGTGGGTATCTGCATTCCTGACCCACAGAAACTATAGGATAATACATGTTGTTGTTCAAACCACTAAGTTTTGTTGTTGTTTCAAGCCATGTACAGGACAATACATGTTATTGTCATTTTTAATGTAGTAATAGATAATGTACAAAAGGAAACTTCCATAACCTGATAAAGGGCATTATTTAACACCTACAGCAAACATATTTAATGATGAAATACTGAATATTTTCTTCCCCAAAGATCAGAAACGTACAAGAATGTTTGCTTGCACTACCTCTGTTCACTTTGTACCTTAGGTTCTAGACACTGAACCAGTAAGACAAGGAAAAGAAATAAAAGGGATTTGTAATGGAAAAGAATAAGTAAAACAGTCTTTACTCACAGACAACATGATCATTTATGTGGAAAGTCTGATGGAGTCTAAAAAATAAGCTACTAAGACTAATAAGTAAGACTAGAAAGACTGCACACTATAAGATAAATTTATAAACATTATATTTCTATGTATTGGAAACAAAAAAATTAGAAGTGGAAATAAAAAAATACCATTCACAATGGCATCAAAAATATAAAATACTTAGGGATAAGTGTGACAAAAATGTATAAAGTTTATACATTCAAAACTATAAAACTGAGAAAAATTAAAGAGGATTTAAATAAATAGAGAGATAATTTTCATGGGTTGAAATCTCAATATTGTTAAGATGCCATTTCTCCCAAAGTTGATTTACAGATTTAAAACAATCTCAATTAAAATTTCAGCTGTCAGGGTGCCTGAGCGGTGCAGTTGGTTAAGCATCCACCTTCAGCTCAGGTCATGATCTTGCGGTTCTTGAGTGTGAGCCCTGTGTCAGGCTCTGTGCTGATGGTGAGGTGCCTGCTGGGGATTCTCTCTCTCCCTCTCTCTACCCCTTCCATGTGCACTCTGTCTCTTTCTCTCTTTCCAAATAAGTAAACTTGAAAAAAATAAAATAAAATTTCACCTATTTGCAAAAATTGACAAGTTGATTCTGCAATTCATATGCAAATGTAAAGAAATAAAAAAAAAAAAATCCTGAACCTACACTATGTGTGGTCAAGTTATGTTAAACATGTACAGTAATCCAGACAATGTGCTATTGACACAAATTAGTCAAAGTCAATAAGACACAATAGAGAGTCCAGAAATATACCTACAATTATATGGACAGCAGGTTTTCAACAAAGGACAATGCAGTGGAAGAAAAGAGTCTTTTTAACAAATGGGACTGGAAAAACTTGATATCCATATAAAATAAATTAAAATAAAAGAAGGAAATAAAAATACAAAGAAGAAAAAACTGAACTGATAAAATAAACTAAAAGAAATACGCACACACACAAATATGAGTAGATTGACCTTCTTTAGACTGATAAAAACAATCTAGTAAAAACTTATGGCAAACTTAGTATTTATTGCTAAAAATATATATAAACATTTTCATTGCTGAAGCATAGTTTTAAGAAGTTAAAACATAACTGTCATACAAACACATTGCAATCAATTTTCTGCAAGTTCATACCTACCCCTTCAGAATCATAAAATCATTTAGTAAATAAAAAGTCAAAGTTACAAGCACTGAAAAAGTACTCCATGTTCTCTTTCACATTTTTCCAATTTTGAATAGCTTTTCTTGAAAGGATAATTTTTATTGACACCACTGAAGTCAGGAAGCCCCTATCATTGCTAATTTAACACTGTCCTAGTAACAGAAGTCAATGAATTAATACTTTTAAAATGAACTAAAAGATATATGCATTACTAAGGAAGAAAATTTTTTCAGAGACTGTCTGTATAGAAAATTCAAGGACATCTACAAACATAGTATTATAACTAAAAAAGAAATCCAGCAAAAATTCTGGATTACGTGTCAACATACAAAGAAAAATAGCTTAGGCTGACCAAGAAAAAAAAAAGAGGGAGAGAGAAGGCTCAAATTACTAAAATTAGAAATAAAAGAGAATACCACCAATCTTACAAAAATAAAATGTGTTATAAGAGAATATTACAAATAACTACTAATTTGTACTAAGAAATTAGAAAACTTAGATGAAATGGACAAATTCCTAGAAACATAAAAATTAATAACTTTCCTCTACTGCAAATATAAGCACAGAAAACTTTTAATGTAAAAAAACTGGATCTGTAATAGAAGAAAAATTAAAAACAGAGGTAAAAACATAATTAAAGATGTGCAAGTCCTTAGAAAAAAATTACAAACAGTGTTAGGCACATAAAACTTGTCACAGAGGGAAAGGCTTGACATATTAAAGATATAAATTGCCCCAAATTAATCTTTAAATGAAATGCAATTTAAAAATATAGGCCCATAATTTACAAAACTAGAAAAATGTGTTTCATATTTACATGCAAACCGCATGACAATGTAAACAGTAAAGACAATCCTAAAGGAGTATGGGAACATATTCTCCTGTATATTACTGATTACATTAAGGCAATATTAAACAAGGATGGAACTGACAAAAGATATGTAATAGAAAAGTGAAATTGATAAAAGAACACAAGAAAATACCCACATATAACACAGTATATGGTATATGTACATTTTATAAAGGAGACATGACTGAAAAAATGATATTGGAATCTTGGAATAAAAAATATTTGATCACTGCCTTACAACATATACAAGAATAACTCCAAAAGAATTCGATTCAAATGCATAAAATAAAGATTTTTAACTATTATAAGGTAATATATGCAGTATATTCAATTAACAAAGTACAGAAAAATTTCCTAGGTAAGTATATGAAATACGACTCAGAAAGAGTGATTGAAAAATTTGACTACGTCAAAGTTTAACATTTCCATTACAAAGGATGTATCAACAAAGTTAAAATTAAAAAAAAAAGCCACAGACTAACAAAACAGATCTGCAAAGGTATAAGCAACAAAGAATTGGCATCCAGAATATACTTAGAATTCTTACAATTAAAAAATAGTTTCAGATGACAAACAACAAAACAGGAAAAGAGGCAAAGGATAGAGAGAATACACATGCAAAAACCACAAATGGCCAAAAATATATTTTTAAAATGAATTCTTAGTAGGAGTAATGACATGTAAAATGAGGCAAAACAGTAACATTTTATCCCATAAAATGGATAAAAATAAAATACAAGACAAAAGCAAGTGAGGCCCAGTTGTGGCCATAAAGAATGATCAAACGCTTCAAGTAGGGATATAAATACTCCTATTTTTGAAGACACTACTTCATCCTCTAGCAATTAATTGCCCAGATGTGTACCGTAGTGAAAAAGTTCTGCATGCATATTGGGAGACATGCACAAATAGATTCCTTCACCTTCTATAAAAGCGAAAAGCTGAAGTTCATCAACAGGGGATGGTTAAATCAAATTGGTTACATCTTTGCAATGAAGTATTTGTAACAATGTAGAAATATTCCATGACAAGAAAGATATCCCCAAGAAAATGAGTCAAAAAGTAAACGTAATATGATCCTGTTTTTTCAAAAACAAACCTTACACATGTCATGTACACTGAGACACATACACACACATGCACACACATGCACAAAAAAACACATCCACAGACTTGAAGAACATAAGAAAATATCGATACAAATATTTCTTTACAGTGTGGGAATATGAGTGATCGTATATGAATTTTATTTTGTATGTTTTGATGAACAGATCATACTTGTATGTTATTTTAGAAGTTTGGGCTATTATATACAATTGTATAGCTTATCTTTATATATCATACTGTTTATTCTATTTTATATATTGGGACTATTTAGCTACTATTTCTTTAAAAACATTAATTTATTTTAAAAACTAAATAATTTACTTAAAAAATTTAAGCAATCTTCTTGCAGTGACTTGGAATAGCAACACTCACCACAAACTCAGGGCAGAAGTGTTTTCTTTCAGGAATCCTTTCCTGACCCCCGTAAGTCTGGATATTTGCGCCTCTTATGTGATTCTGTGTTTAATCGTGGGAATACTGGTTCTTCTTCTCCACCAATGAGTTTTTAAGGATGGGAACCAGGGAAACCTAATTTCTGTCAACCACTGACAGATGTAAAATAAGGGACACCTGGCAGGAAATCAAGCATTCGATAAATGGATAAATGGGTGAAAGGCAGAAACTACATTTTCATGGTGATCCCGTCCATTTTGCATTCAGAATTACTTGCACTTCGGTAAACATAAAGTTTTCAAATGATATAAATTAACTTATTTTCAGCAATGAGAGGTACCAGTTACATTATGGGTGATGCAAAAAAGAATTGTGACCAAGTTCTGCTCTGCTTGAAAAGGAAAAGAGCCCTTTCCGACACCTAAATTTCCTCCCACACAGATTTCAAGCTAGAGGAACTTAGCACTTTGGATAGGTGTCCTAAACATGGCCATTGGTGGTTTCAAGATGTGAGCAATTCCATGCTGCCTGCAAAGAGCTCAGATGGAGGCTCTCAATCTCCTGCTCCTGTCTTAAACATCAACACATGGGAGTCATGCTCTAATGTTCTGCAGGTGACCCTGTCTCACACACATGGCCAAGTCTGTCAGAAGATTAGGCAATGTTGTCTTAGTTCTGGTGTATCTATTAGCATGTTTTCGTTTGCCAGTAACAGAAATTCCCACCCAAACTGGCTAAAACATTAAAGGAGACTTTTTTTTTTAACCACAGAACTTAAAAAGACATGTGATAGGGCAGGATTTGGGTGGGATTCAATTAGTGCTTCAGTTGTTCCTCCAGAATTCTCAAAGCTTCTCCCTCCCCACATATGTCTGCTTTGTCCTCAAGCTGACTTTCCTCCAGAAGACGAGACGGCTGCCAGCATTAACTGGTCCCACATGCTGTCCTGTTCACAAACGTGGGGACACTGCAAGCAAATCACATTGCAAAACCATTAAACAAAAGTTCTGAGCTTCCCGAACTTTACCACCCTTGAACCAGTTATGTTGCCAAGGAAAAGTCATGAACCAATCGTATGCCTGGGTTATCTGAACAAATCCCTACTGCAAGAACCCACACTTGAAACTCAGGATGGAATCAATTCTACCAAAATTATACCGCTGCTTCAAAATTTTTTTAAAAGATTCTGAGTGAAAATATTTCCATGTCTACTCCCTCTTTAACAGTTATTAGTTTCTTGTATATCTGTCAAGTTCATTTTTGCATACACAGCAAATATAAACACATATTCCTATATTTCCTTATCACCCAAGAGACTATCCTATGCATGCAATTCAATACTATATATTACTAAGTAAAAAACTTCTCATAGAGAACTTTCCATATCAGAACTCAGAGTGGGTTTTTTTTTCTTTATTTCTCATTGCAGGGGCACAGTATTCCATTACATGGACACTCTGTAATTCTCATATAGATGGGCACTGGTATAATTTCAACACCATTCATAGAATCGTTTTGTTTCTACTGATTTGAAATGCTTCCTTATGTTTAATTCCAGTATATACTTAGCGTTATTTCTGTCCTTTGGACAGTCTGTTTATTCATGTCCTATACCACAGATTTTTAATTGTGAAGTGAGACTTCAGGGTATGTTTTAATATCTAGTAGCCCTTGTCTTTACTCATTGTTCTTCATTTTGAGAAATTTCCTTTTCTCTTATTTGTTAATTTTTTTTAAGTGTATTTATTTATTTATTTTGAGAGAGAGAGAGAAAGCTCAAGAGGGGGAGGAGCAGAGAAAGAGGAGAGAGAGAGAATCCCAAGCAGGCTCTGCACTGCCAGTCTGGAGCCTGACATGAGGCTCAAATTCACAAACCGTGAGGTCATGACCTGAGCTGAAGTCAGCCACGTAACTGACTGAGCCACCCAGGCACCCCCTCTTATTTGTTTATAATGTTTAATATCACCTTGTCTGGTTTACAAAAATGTATTGGTATTGAAAACATTTTATAAATTAATTTAAGGAGAATTGAAATTGTCATTATATCATTATATATATTGAAAAGTATGCCTTTCTACTTTTGCAGCCTCTCTTCACAATAGATTTCTTAAATATGTATAGAATATTAATGGACAGGGGCAAGGTGTTATAGGGTAGTGCTGGGCATTCATACACGGTATGGGAGAGGTACTTAGAGGCAGAACTACTGCTGTAAGCATAGGGTTTACTACATGCTTCACACTAATAAGAAAAAACTAGCTCATCACCTGTCTCAGGAGAAGTGAGTAGTGGTAAAGCTATGTGAGAAATTATACCTTGGTGCACCATATCAGTATACTTCCTCCAGCTCTTCCTACATGCACACACACACACACACACACACAGGCACACACTGAAATATATAATATATGCTTTCTTACTCTGGGCCTAGGAGAAGTAACACAAGGGTCCTCTGACCAAGTACCTGAATAACCCAGATCTCGTGTGATAAATAAGAATTTAAGACCAATTACTCCAAATAAGTCTAAAATTTCTGACCCCACACAGTTTCAAACATCCCATGTACTGAAAGCATTGATGAACCCTGTGAATTAGTAACAGTAATCTGACTGGTTGCCTCTGCTTAAAGATCTCTTCTCTCCCTCACCCCTCCCTCTTCCATCAGGCTCAGCTCCTAGTCTGCCTCTAGACCTCAGTTTCCCTGATACTGGTACAGATGCCTGATTTGTGCTTCCATAGCACCCTTAATTCTGCCAGAATAGCCTTTGCTACACTTTATCAAAAGATCTCAGTTACTTTTGTCTTATACATTCCCCTCAGCAACAACCATTATACCTCGGGGGATGCTTATTAAAGGAACAGCGAATGAGTAAATTGATGAATTCTAGAGTATAAGATTTCTCTAAATCCATTGTTGCAACATTTGATACTATTTTCATATCTGGAACTCATATTTTGGATAAGTCAAAAGAAACAAACACTTATTTTACTGCAATTTTAAGAATTGAAAGAGAGATTGGAAGAAATTCATTTCAATGAATTGTCACAGCCTTGAGTGAAGACCATTTCATTATCTGAATTATTTGACACTTGCACACCTCCCTTACTTAAAATTAACCATAACTTATTGATTTATTAAGGAAATAACATGTCAAGTAAGATGCAGTGTTAAGTAATGTGGGATATAGACAAAGCTAAGGCATAAGTTTTATTTGCAATGCTCATCCATTTGATGAGGAGGGTAATCTATGCTTAGGTATAATAAATAGCATTACAAAGATTTTAAGTAGCAGCCAGCTAGTATAGCCAGAAAGGACCATAATAATAAGGATAACTGTGGACTGGGGTGGTGAAGAAATCTTTAAAACTGGGAAAATCTTGAAGTGGGCTTGTTAGATGACAGAACAGAAGGCTGGACTATGATGGAAGGTGCAAGGATGTTTATTTTTATTGATCTGGGGACCTGTGTAGAAAAGGTAATCCATCTACACCTTAAATCTACCTTTTATATTTACCAATGAAGAAATAAAAATTTAATGCCAAAATGTGTAAAGTCTCAGATATCCCCCTCTTGCTGTACTCAGGTATGTCAGAATGGCTTTCATAGAACTATATACGGCTTCTAAAATTGTTAAGAGCCATTGTAAAATCTTGAAGGACTTAGAAACCTACTTGCTCCATGTAATTATATGAAATAAGTATTTTTGAAGAGATAACCATATAACTCAAACACTATTTTTCTCCACAGACACACAGCATCACCTTTCACTTGCGTAAGCAAATAAATTACAATCTTGACTATAGTATTGTTTGCAGCAATTTAATTTTTTCCGAACATAGCTCTTATTCTATTATAATGCTTGAATGATTCCCATGCAATGTTTCCAATCCACTTTTCCTGGCTTGTGAAACTTTTTAACGAAATGTTAGCATTTGCAGGCACCAGATGTTTTGACATAAGGAGAAGCAATATGTAAATTTTAATCCATGCTAGGAACAATAGCCTGCAGGCACCTTTTTCTTATTACGTGAATCATATACTTAACCGCAATATGGTCGGACCTATCAAAATCATCACCATCTAGAATGTTGTATTCTTGTCTTCTAGTTGCCAATTAATGAAACTGATATATATTTTACATGAAGGGTATCCACTACTTAACCAATAAGCCTTGTTGTATTTTACCACTTAACTACCCCATAGCTAGAATTCTGCAGGTGATAAATAATATTGGTGGTCAATAAACCCAATGCTTATGTTATATCTAAATGGTTGATACCTACATGTATCACTTATTTTAACAAAAAATCGTAAAACCTGTTACAGCTGTCTTCATCTTTTCCAGCTTTTTGACCCAATTCCGAGCAAAGGGTGTGTTTGTGTGTGTGTGTGTGTGTGTGTGTGTGTGTGCATGTGCGTGCGTGTGTGTGTTTCTAATATGCAAGATTTGGGGACGGCTTCCAATGTTGCCTATATGTAGATTCCAATAAATAATAACATAAGATAATATATTCTTATATGTAGCATCATTTCTAATATCCTGACATTAGAAAATTTTGTTATAAGCTCCCACGTGGGCACACATATATCCATACCCAAGCACATCACACATGTACGTACATACACAATAAACAGTCAGGTATAAAATCCGTTTAGTCATCCAAATTTTCAGTCTGTATAGGGCCAAAAAGTTATCCTGACTTTTTAAATCTATATTAGATTGGTTATTTCTTCCCACACATAAATGATTATATTGATCAATATTTTTTGGCATTGATTAATGCTTTAAAAATATTTATATGATATAACTTCTCCTGAAATCATTGTTTCACTATATGCTAACTAATTTGGATGTAAATTTTAAAAAATAAAAAATAAAATTAAAAAAAGGAATGCACCTGTATTTGAATATAAAATATTATTTTCTATAGTCAACTCAGAGGTATCCTATTTTATTATTTTTAAAGCAGGTATGTAGAAGAAAATTCATAAACATGGTATTAAATATCACAGTGTCTTAACATTTAACTGAAATCCTTATTAATTTCATTATCAAGGGATAGGTCTAGTCAATACCAATTAGCAGCTTTAAAATGTTTTACATATTAAAATACAGTATTCTATTTATCTTAGATTGTCTGGGGACCATCTAGTATATTAAAATATTTTGCAGAGTTTCTTAGTGATTTCACTTACAATTATGCCTGTTAGCAAATTTGCAAGAGTTTGATAAATATTTCCCATAAATCAAAACCATAACAGCATGGAAAGGCAGATGGCAGGAGACTAAAATAAAGAATGTAACAATTATTTTCATTAATAGGGAAATATTGGATCACTGTTTTCAGCATGGACTGTGTAGTGAGCAGTTGTCAGTTGTGAAGTCTCGGGGCTGTTAAGTATCCTTTCAGATGATTAACCCACATTCTGTATTTTCCAGTGCAGTCTATAGACAAAGGCAGAGTAAAAAGTACATTAAAGCATTTAATAAGTGTATGCATTCATTTAATATATACGAAGAAAATATTGGTACATTTTTTAAAGCGTGTGCACAAAGATTTATGTATTAGAGTATACACCAATTTTCTTCATTTTCCTATAAAATAAGACACATACTTTGTTATTAAAAATGAAAAATAGCAATAATTACAAATTCTATGGTCTCATTACACTAGCAATGTTTTCTTGATCTAAGCAATGTTAGATTACAGTTATAGGAACGTTACTTTAGCTATTCATATATATAGAACACTATTAAAGTCAAAGATTTTTAACTACATTGTTATTATTAAGATTAAATAGCTAAATTAGTTTTAGCCTTGTATGCCATAAGCAACTGCAGTGCTGTTAGATAAGATCCTTGAATTTAGTTAGTTTTTAAACTTTAGTATATTAAAGATTAATGTAACATGTAACTTTCTGATCATATATAATTCTTTCAGCAAAATAATAATCTACCATTTCTTTTGCATATTTTCTCATTTGTTTGTTACATATAACCACCAGTTTTAAATAACACAGAGATAAAATTTATTTCTTTGGAAAAAATAAAGTTGACAATACAGAATTTTTGAAAAAAAATGGTAGTGCAGGAATGGGGGAGGTAGCATTGCAAACACAAAAGTCTTTAGCTTTATTCTTGAAGCCTATTAAATAAATGTAGGAAAAACACATTTTACTGAGGATTAAGAGAAACAATTTGGATATGTAGAAATACATACACAAATCCCTTCACAAGAAGAAGACAAAACATTCCCTTTTATGTATACAACAATGAATAGTAGCATTTCATGATTCAATTAGTTGAATCCAGTGGGAGGTTGTTGTTTTTTAATCAAAATAAGTATTTTCTGATAATCTCTTATACACTCAAATTCTCTATGAACTTCACAGAAAAAAAGGTAACACAAAAATTTTAAGATAACTATTTTTATCAGTTTTTGAATCACTTCCTTGTTTACAAATTAAATATTATACAAATGAAAAATACTGGTATATGCAAAGACTAATGATTATAGGAAGGTCATATGACACATTAGATCAGCAACACTCTAAATGTGTTTAGTATTTGTTAAGCACATTTAATGAAATCTCTGTATATGTAACTTACACTAACTCAAGTTGACATCTTATACTTATCAACATGCGGGCCACTGGAAGGGCAAATGATGTCATTCCATGTAGCGTATATGGGCTGTGTCATTATCAATACTGAAGCAAAATTCAATCCTTCAGGTGTTTTCAAGAAACCCAGATGGTTGATCTAGTGCTGATAACACAGCAAATGATTAATTGATTCCAGTTTTCATCTACATCTTAGATATTATAAGATCACTAAATATCAGCCTAGGGATACTGTAAAAACATTAAAACACTTATAGTTATGACATTTATTAATTTAAACATCAAAATTCCACAATATCAGAACCGCAAAAAAGTATTTTCATGATACTTTGAAGTATAATAAAATTCAAATATGACTCAATCTAGCAAAACAAAGAAAAAATACATTCTTCTTAACGTTGAGAAATCTAACTTCTCCCCTGACATAAAGGTAAATGAGCATGCCAAATCAAGAAACTCATGCCTAATTTTTTTAAAGTAAGAGCTATTAAATATTTTATTTACAGTCATGTGAGTGGAAAAAAATGAGTTAAAAAAAACGAGGAAGGCTATTTCTCAATGTCCCTAGCTCATCTGGGTATTTATTATTTAGAGCTTTTGTACCCACAGAAAGAAGGCTATAGTCACTGATATCATGTCCGTAAACTGAGAAAAGTTAGTCTGTATATATAAATTCTGCAGTTATGGGAAAGGACACTAATAAAGAAAAAAATATGAAGAGGTACTCATAGGAGGCACTTGTTATTTCAAGATAATTTGGAATTAGAAAGGCTGCTTAATGTGAATCCATGAAAAGATGATAGCCAATATTTTATAATAAGTAGAGACAAAAGATTGAATGGGACATTATCTTGAAAAGATAACAAAAAGTAATTAAAATAAAACTTTTGTCTTATTTTAAACAAACTTTATTATAATTACAATTATGCATTGATTCGTTGAATGAACAAAGCTTGGTTAATTGTGTATTAGAGTCCAGCGATAGCCGATGCTTTTTGTAACAAAATCGTTTGATAAACAATATACCTGTTTTACTGTAGTAAGTCTCATTTCTACAAAAATATTCTAGACATCCATCAGTTTCCCCAGGATCTCTCTTGATTCTTAGGTACTCAAATAATTTGCTTTTGATTTATATATTTTTGATATTTATATGCTCAGTTTAAAATGTTAACATCAGATGTTAACAATATCCAATAATCATAGAGAAACTGGCCTATGAATATATAACATGAGTATATAACAGGAGGTATATAAACAACAGGGGAAGGGGTCTACTTTATAAGTAGGGGTCTTTATAAGAAGGGGTCTACTTCCTTTGTGAATAGTCTAGTGTTTGGTACACTTTCACTTTCCTAGGCAACCTCATCACTTTGGGGGTTGAGAGAGTGATATACAGATAACTAGGGCTCCCTCCTCCATCACTGTATATAACATTAACTACTCACTTAGCTCTTGAAAGATACATAGCTACAATTCTATCCATTAAAGTAACAGAACTGATAGAGGAATTCTTTACCTGGCATTCAATGAGACATTCAGGAGGTTCGTAAAACCTTCAGGTACATGCAAATTTTCGGCTGTATATACAACTCTATTTTTCTGGGGAGTCGATAACTTTCATTAGATTCTCAACACATTAAAAAGTTAAGAACTACTGACTAAAATTAATTTTTTAATCTATTTCAGTTAACTGTGACAGAGCACCACTCTTTACTCAGTTTTTAAAAATCCATTTCCTATTTTACAGTCCCCTGGTAGCTATTACAATCTGAAAGTAGCAGCAAATATTAGTCGTACCCTTTCCAGATCTCGTTTGTCCAGGCTCTACCACCTGTGGCAAGCTCTTCCATTAGCTAAGATTATGAGGAATGTGTTTCAGGGTTGCGCAGTAGTATTTTAACAAAATGGAAAATAATGACAGAGTAATGACATCATGAATGCAAGTCTTCTCAGAATATGAAGAAATGAGAATACTAGATAAAATGAAAATAGAGATTAGCCTCTATCTGGAATGTGTTTTACATGGACTCAAAAACATATCCCTTTTCTATGATTTATATTGTAATAGTAAACTATTGACCCAGATAATAAAGGGGGATTTTACCATAAAGTTAGAAGTATATTATGTTATCTTGAAAATTCTTGAGGAAGTGTAACTTATTGCTCTTTTCACATGGCATATTTCAGATGAATTTATCTATCTGGCTCTAATGACTATTCCCATAAATTTAGAATTATTTTTCCATGTCAAACAATAAAAATCATTTTAATTCTCCAAACTCTGGACTAATGTTGTAAGCTAAGCCTGAGATAATTATTAGACCATAAGAATTTAATATGTTCCCACTTTCATTAGCATTATGTCTCAAATTTCATGATGACATAGTTCCCTATATGTAATACCTAAAGCACCCTTTCAAAAATTTATCCCAAAGTTAATAGTCAAGAAAGATTATCTCCAAATTACTTTAGTAATGTACAGTAGCATTTTAATTTTTAGGCTTCTCTCTTCCAGTAAAAAAAAAATTCAATTTATACCATATCATTTCATTCTAGTATTCAAGGTCTTGTACAACATGTTGCCAATATTATTTTCCAGGACTTTCAAGCTGGCATCTTCTAGGGTGGCCGGAACTTTCTAACGAATGTCCCATGAAGAAACATCCTCAACTTATTCTCACTTTTACCATTTGGTTGATATTATTCTCTAATATGCCTTCCCCTTATCCAAATTTATGATTTTAAAATAAGTTACATTCTACCTTCCCGTAGAGGTTTGTGATTCTCCAACCTTTATTCATTTTCATTTTCTCTGACCTTCTATATTTACAGCTTATACTGTACCATGTAGACTTTAATTCGTGTGTCTTCTATCTTCTGCTGTTGTTTCTCATGCAGTCTTGTTACTCTCTGAGGAGTAAGACCATATCTTGCTCATGTGTTCTACATTTTCACAGGATGCATTGCAGTTTGAGTATCTCTCCATAAAATACTCATTGATCAGATGAGCAATCATAGAAGTCCAGCACTGAGCAACAGCCTTGGTAGGTCAACCCCAATCCCAAGCTCAAAAGAGAAAATTTTGAATAAAGCATTATAGTCACACAATTTTTAACAAATACTAACATAGCTAGCAAAGTCAGAGGGTGCTCTAAGTACTCATGGGAATGGAGATTTGTCCTCCAGTCAGAGCTCAACGTAATAACAAAGAGTCTGTTTTACAAATGATTTTGTCAGTTGGAAAACTAATTTTCCATGTTGTCAATTTGGAGCAAAACGGTATCACTTAATTAATTTAAATGCATTTTTAGAGACAGCGATAAATTTTAGATAGCTGAGGAATTCTCCTAGTAGGGGTGTGTGTGTGTGTGTGTGTGTGTGTATTGTACTTACTGAAATTGATTATCCAACATCTCTTTTTGTTGAAAAAGAGAGGATTTGGACTGTGGTTTCTGATGCTGATTAGAAAATCATAAAAGTGAAGGAAAACAAAAAGGAAATATACTACCTACATTGTGTGCCTGTGTGTAAGTGATGTTTGTGTGAAGTGATAAATTTTCAGTGCAGATTCTTAAGGAAAGTATTCAGTGTGTTCCTTCTTTGAACATAGAATGTCTCCATAAATATGCAAAGATATTCTTAGAATTACTATAATTGAACTGACTAAAGGAATTAGGGCCTAATTTTAGAAAGCAAAGTTTTTATATATTTTTGGTATTTTATTGCGGAAAATTTTAATGTTCATTATAGATTCACTTTTCAATTAGAAGTGACAGATAACAGTGTCTTTTAACTATTTACTCTATCAAATTTGAACTTTAACCAACACATCCCATTAGATAGTGGAGAAAGGCAATGAACTACCAAGTCTGTTGAGCTTGATACTTGAAAACTAAGGTAAGACTGGACTAGGAAGGAGTTAAAGGGGAATAAGAAAAGGTTTGTATATTTCAGTAGGTTTACTCCCTGCAGTGTGTTAGTTTCAATGGTACATCACTCCATTGCTACTTTTAAAACATCAGTAGAGAGCTATTTCTTATGTTGTACCTCTTTCCAGGAAAACAAAATTTAAGCAGATTTAGACATCTTAGTCAAAGAGGAAAAATTCCTTTTTTGTTCTCAATAATCTTCAACGCCATGTTTCTTCTTCCTGTGAATTCTTCTGTCGTTTATAATCAGTTTCTCTTGAACGGTATATTCCTTTTGGAAAAATTAAGCCAAAGCAATATATGAAACAGAACGTAATTGCATAGCACCTGCATAGAATTGCTTCCCAGTTGATGAATCGAGCCTGTCTGTTTTTTATAACTCATCGCCATCGTCTGAGCTAAGACTACTTCTCCTACTGCTTTCTTTGGAAACTGCAGGGGAAGTGGCAGACAGCAGAGGATCTGTTCCAAATGGAGATACTGTGTCATCCAGTAGCATGTCATTCAATCTTTGTTCCTCTTTCAAAGAGGCACTAAATGATAAATCTGTGAAGTGTGACAAAGGATCAGAGAAGGCCATAGCTTGATCACAGAGCTCAGGGCTGGTCCCCTGAGACAGAGTCAGTTGTTGGCAATAGTCTACTGAATTCTGCTCAAGATGGGTCTGTTGTTTGGTGACATGAGCACCTAAATCAACTGTGCCAAGTGAAGCCAGGGCTGGCAGACCATGAGCACGAGCCTGTATTTCTAGTTCCTGCAATTTCAAATGAGAATAATTAAATAATGACTTTGAAGGTTGACTTGACTCTGGAAAACCAGAAAAGCAGAAATAGGAACAAAATACTAACAAGCATTCAAAATGAAGAGTAATACATACTATAATATTCTTTGCAAAGTAATGGAATCTAGTATATTTCTAGTACCTGAAAAATAACCCTGAGAAAACTATACAGATTAAAAAAAATTATCCTCCCATTGCTGTCTAAGGAATACATAACATATAATGGTTCATAGTGGCTCAGATTACAATACAGCCATTTGGAGATAGTGGAAAATATTTCACTTATTCTTCCTGATTAATTTCTCACTATAAGACTATTTCATGGAAACAGAGTAGTGCTTTACCTGGCAATAAGCATGCTCACATAAAAAATATTGGGAGTTATGAAAACCCATATTTTGATATTTTGTGTCACATGAACAGATGAGGAGTGACTTAATATATACTGGCACAATATGCCTTGGGGCAATGAAATCCATAGCAATGTTACTAAAGAAATAAAAGGGAGAGAGAAGAATTTAGTCCTTAGTGTCCAATTTTATCTAGAGATACAAATGTTTTACTTATTATTTTTCAGCTGGGATAGTACTGTGTGTTTATAAAATTTGTTCTATTTTCTGCATTTTGCAATTAGCTGTTGTCATTCACTTATTTCCAAAGCCACCTTGATCCTGGACTTCTAATCAAAATCTAATTGAAACAACCCAATTCATGAGCTTCTAAAAGGCAATAAAATTATCCTTCAGAAGGAAAAATAATTGTTAATAAGAAAAAAATAAATGAGGCAATGAATAAAACCGATGATGGATAAGTCATATATAAGCTATGTGGTTCATGGCAACATTTTTATAAAAACCTGAATTCGGAGTAGAAGCCGCCTGTTAGCCTGCTCTAATTTCTTCTGTCTGTGTTCTAATTCTCGAGCTCTCTGTTGTTCTTTTTGTAGCCACTTGATGTACTCCACTGATGCTTTCAGAATGGTTCCTTTGTTCCAGCGCGTATCACTACAGAACGGAGAGATAACCTTTTCACAATTGTGCATGTCAGCAGAATTCATAAGAACTTACAAAATCTTTTACATTAATATGAAATAATGATTTACATGACTATTATTCACTCTTAGATATTATTGCTTCTGAATAGAAATTTTAATAGAATAGTTAAGAAGCCCTTATATAGTAAAATTAATCCCAGAATGAAAATAAGTGTCAAAAGAAAGTAATAAAGTGACTTTTTGTGGGAGAGCTAAATGCAATATCATGATTCTACCATTACAGTTTTTATATTTTTAGTGAAAATTGCTTTTATTATTAACTCCGAGATTAAAATCTATGTGCGGTATTTCTGCATTAATGAACTAGGAAATGTACATTACTGAGGACTTAAGCCTAAATTTTTTAAGATCATTTCAAATGTACCAATCTTTTAACCTACTTTCTAATAAGGTTGCTTTTATGCTTCTAAGAAAAAAAAAAGGTTTCTTCTGAATAGTGATCCTGAGTGATTGTGAAACAAATCAGAGTTTGGCAACATCACTTTAAGCAATAGAGCAAAACTTTCTAGAATCGTTGGGCAATTTTTTCTGCACAAAAGCCATCAATACTTTTTTACAAAACCGGATGACTATTTTTAAATAAGTTTAAGATAAGTAAATATAATTAAATACAACCAGATAACCTTTCAGGTTATAGCATAGAAAAAATATTTTATTAAAACTTATTTTTAAGACAGGAGAAATGATAAATCTGGAATCACAAAATAGGCTACCAATTTTAACATCTGAAAAAAATACATCGAAGAATTTGATCCTATATGAGAATTAAGAATACATGTGGAGAACGAGGGCAAGCTAATCGCTAAAAGTTCACCAGAGCTGTTGTAAACCTTGATGCATTTTTAGTTTAGAGTCATGAGATTATTTTTAATACAACATACAGTGAGCATGTAGGAAAATTTTAAGATGATATTATACTGCATGTACTTTTGGTTTCTATGATCTATATGAGACATATTGAAATTAATATGTATTCATTAAGTGATCAGAAGTGGGAAGATATAGTTTATGAAAAATCTGACTTGTACATGCCTCCTTTCATGTTCAGGTTAGATGATAATTCCATTAGCCATAACAAATTAAAGGAAGATGCATTTTTCTACCGGCAGGTGAAAATGCTTACTAGGGCCTGGTTAAGCTATCTTCTGTTAGAAGGCACCAACCCATTACCAGAGTCTGTCTAAAGTGTGCAAATGCGGGGCGCCTGGGTGGCTCAGTCGGTTAAGCGTCCAACTTCGGCTCAGGTCATGATCTCACGGTCTGTGAGTTCGAGCCCCGCGTCAGGCTCTGTGCTGACAGCTCAGAGCCTGGAGCCTGTTTCAGATTCTGTGTTTCCCTCTCTGCCCCTCCCCTGTTCACGCTCTGTCTCTCTCTGTCTCGAAAATAAATAAACGTTAAAAAAAAAAATTTAAAGTGTGCAAATGCTTTGCCAGTTGTCAAAGAGCTGCTGGTCTCATCCACTCACTGTGACTTAGCAGGTGATGGGAAGGTTATGCAGAAAGAGGCTACTTTTGGGAAGGTTATGCAGAAAGAGGCTACTTTTGTCATTAAACTAAAAAAGTACCTGTAACTCAAAAAGGTATTGGATTCCTGAATTAAAACTCTAAGCATCAGCAGAAGGCTTATGGTACTAATTTTGTTTCATTTCTTCTCATTGGAGGAAAAACTTGAAGAACAGAAGAAATAACAGGAAAAGGATAACTCTGGTCAACTTTGAAGTTTAAGGTGATGTTTATTTAGGTCTAAAATAAACCTTCAAAATGCTTGTAGAAGTCACACAATGGGTCTTCCAACAATTTCTACCTGATACCATTTGCATTATTTTTTTTAAAGTTCACTCTATTTTAAAACCATTTTAATGTATGAGGTTTCTTTTTAAAATGTTTTTGGGGTGCCTGGGTGGCTGAGTTGGTTGAGCATCTGACTTTGGCTCAAATCATGATCTCGTGGTTCGTGGTTTCAAGCCCTGCATTGGGCTCTGTGCTGGCAGCTTGGAGCCTGGAGCCTGCTTAGGATTCTGTGTCTCCCTCTCTCTCTGCCCTCCCGCACTGGTGCTCTGTCTCTCTGTCTCTCTCAAAAATAAATAAACATTAAAAAATATGTTTGTTTTCCAAATTTATTAAGGAGATGTTTTTCTCTCAAGATAATTTCAAGCATCTAGGCATTAAAAACATTGATTATGACAGCAACGTTAATACACATAAAGGCATGCCTAAGGGATAAATGTAGATACTGGCTTTTCATTTTCTACAAAATGATTCTCCTTGAAGAACTTAAAACTTTTAGGAGTTAAAAGCTATGCATTCTAATGCACACATTAGATTAGGAATGTGGCCAGGGTAAACTATGGAGAATACAGTCTGTTGTCATCTTAGGAGAGCATATCCACCTAAAAGCACTAAAAAATAAAGAAGAAAGAAAGAAGACACCATAATAAGTTTGATATTTTTTTCTTTCAATCAACATTTTACACTTCTAATTTAGAAAGTCTTCCTAAGTCTCATTTACTGCTTTAACCACCATTCTTATACAAAAGCAGGAGCAAGTTCTGACAACAGAGGAAAAAAACCAGATCAATTTAGTTAAAAAACTGTCATCCAGTTTATAAATAACAAAGCAGAAAAACAAGAGTAATTTGCTAGCACCAATAGAATAATTCATGCTCTGACAGTATATTTTATCTCCACTAATATGAGTTTTTATAAATATGATTATATAAGGCATATATGAGGTGGACCACTACCACACATCTGTGGAAGCTCTTACTTTTCATGTTTGTTAGTTTCATTTGGTTTTCGTTTCTTTTCCAATCAATGATCAAGAGATTGTCGTTCCTTGGTTGTTTGTTTTCTCATTTAATTTTTTTCAGCATATAACTTTTTTCAACTATAGCTGTTCACTATATTATTTTCCCTTCTGACCTTACCCTTCTGACCTAGCAATGAAATACAAATTTCCAAATGTTTTTTATACATAAAAATGGCAACTTCATAGAATTCAAAATGTCTCTAGGTGTTGGCTCCGATTCCCTAAGCCAACCACTAAGTTTATTCTAATCATGAGCTGGAAAGGTCCTCAGAGGTCAACCACTTCATGGTTTCTGCTATTTGCCCAAGAGCACGTGGTGTTTAGAAGATGAGACCCAGTTTTCCTCACTTAATTCAATGCTCTTTTTGAAAATCTGTGGATTTCACACTTTCTCAAATGTGTCTCCCATAAGAACTATGTTTTCTACCATGAACCAGTGTATTCTCAGTGCATAAATCTGCAAAAAAAAAATGTTTCACCACATATTACTATTCCCTTTAGGTGTAATATGTAATACTCTAATATTACCAATACTACTCTTCCTTCTTTTCTTAAAAATGCTGAATCTTTTTCATGTGATTGATTTTTTGATCCATTAATAGGTTATAGCACACATCTGAAAAATCCCATATTAGATAATTGTGTAATCTGATATATTTCTTGTTTTTAAAAATTCTTATGAATTTCATTTTTTAAGTGTATTTTTTTTTTTGAGGGAGAGAAAGAGCATGGGCTGGGGAGGGGCAGACAAAGAGGGAGAGAAAGAATCCCAAGCAGGCTCCATGCTGTCAGCATGAGTCTGACTCTGGGTTCAAGAATCGTGAGATTGAGACCTGAGCTGAAATTGAGTCAGATGCTCAACCGACTGAGCTACCCAAACACCCCTAAAAATTCTTATGAATTGTAATGGTTACAAACAAATGGTTTGAAATGGTACAACAAATTAGTATGAAATGTATTAAACTCAAACTGAAATCTTGTTTTATTTTTTTTGATCCACTTCTTGTTAATTTCGGAATTGTCACAACATAGTAATAACATTTCTTCAAAATGAAACTTGCCTCCTCTATTTTATCCCCACACTCTATCTCCACTAATTAATTTTCTATAACTTGTTAGATTATCCATAGTAGTGTCTGAAAATTCAACAAATGA
Source organism: Panthera tigris (assembly GCF_018350195.1). NCBI lineage: Eukaryota > Metazoa > Chordata > Mammalia > Carnivora > Felidae > Panthera > Panthera tigris. Next base: position 133,044,664 of record NC_056661.1, read on the forward strand.
ATCCAAAATGGTTTCATAGAACAAGTGACTACTCCTTAGGCCCATAGATCCAAGTTTTAAAGAGGCTATGTTCTGGATTCAACCATGGGACTCATGTTGGTGGACCCTAAGAAGAAGAACTAGGGTATTAGGCGAGGCCACCAAAAGCCAAGGGATAAGATGCATTGAAACAGAAATGGTATCGGATGTCTGGAATAAGAGAGCTAACAGTTAAGCATCTCTTCTGTCTATGCTATGTGTGCAGAGCCACATATAGATATCATTACCATCTGATCAATTAATGTGTTTTCAATTAGACCCAAAATAAATATCATTTCCATACATAGAACATAATTCAATTAAAACAAATAATCATACCTCTTTCTGAGATCCATAAAGAAGAGAAAAACACTTAAGAAGGCTTACAATAAACTTTTCCCAATGATAATCTCTTTCAGATATGGTTCTATGGTAAATTGATCTTCTATATTCTAGATCATGAGTAGACAAACTACAACCTACAGTCTATTTTTGTCAATAAAGTTTCAGTGGGAACAGCCATGTTCATTCATATACATATTGTCTATGTATGCTTTCATGCTACAATAACAGAGTTAGAAAGTTGCCACAGACTATATGGCCCACAAACCTAGAAATATTTATTTCTAGGCTAGAAATATCTGGCCCTTTACAGGAAAAGCTTGCCTTTTCGGTTCTAGACAGTGAATTAGAAGTAGAAAGAAGCCTTTTTATAACCAAAGTTTCTATAAATATATAGAATAATAATCCCTCACACAAGATTTATAATGTGTATGATATTCTCATATATATTATTTGGTTTTATGTTTATAAAAACTCAATCATATAATTGGTGCCTTACAGGCATGGTGACATCTAAAGATGGTCAGTTAGGGTTCCAAATCCAGTCTTAAAGTCTCATGTGCTTTCTGCATATAACTATTCCCTGGCACTGTGGGTTAGCTCCACCAGTTATAAGAGAACCTTTCTTAATTGACTTTTATCCAATCACTTTCAAGATTAATTAATGTTGTCCATTTCCTTTGTGACACTCACTGACTGTTGTTAGGACAAAGTAGGTAATAGAGGGCAATAGGCCACCCTCTGATATGTCCAAGTATTTCTGTTATCATTGTGGTGCTGTGTACTTACTGATAAGTTATTAAATTAATGCCTATTGTATTTATTATGATGATAATATAATTAAATTATAGGTACATTAGCTAATGAAATATGAATGCTGATAAAAGAAGACATTTTTTAAAATAGTTATTGTTTTAGGAAGATTATATTAAAAGCCTTAGAAAAACTCAATTAAAATGTCAGTAAACTTTGCTTGCTTAAAAATATGCTGTCACAAAAAGCATAAGCATTTTTAAAAGTCCATCTGTACTTAGGTTGTGTATGTGTTTGTCTTATTTTAAAGAAATTAAAATAGACTATACATTTTAGTGCAGTTTATGTAAGAAAGAAAAGCTACAACACATATTCAAACAAAAAAGCTTGGCCTTGGATTAAATTTTTGATGAATAAATGTGCATTTATATGTTACATGTTAAAAAAAATAAGACCTATCAGGAAAATGGGTATTCTCTTCTACTAATAGAAAGAGTTGCATGCTTAGGGACTTTAAAAGATTTGAAGAGTTACCAGTAGGGCCTACACTGTGACCAAGCTCTTCAGATTCTCCATCCAGACACTTTCTGTCATTCCATATGATGCCTTCTCTATCTAATATGCCCGTAAGGATAAATATTACACTTCTTTCTATTACAAATTATTGAATTGTATAAATGAATTGGCACATTTGGATTCAGGGAAAGAGTATTTACAAATTTCACTAATATCACCATATCGAACATCACTGTTTCTGAATAATTGATGATCTCCAGTATCAGGAGAGAGCAGTTCTCGGTTTGAATGAAACATTTTCAAGTCACTATTAATGTAATACAACATATTTCTATATTTTAGAGAAACGTTTAACATTCTAACTTGATGCTTTGATTAATTAGGTAGTTTCTGCAACCTCAAATGTCTTGTTTATTAACTTTGAGTGTGGACGACACCAAAACATGGCTGAAAATTTAATTACAATAACCAATTATTGGTTGGCATCAATCAGCATGTTTTTACAATTCCTTTTTTTTTTTACTTGCCTGCCTCCAGAAAGTTCAGACCACTGAAAACCCAACAATTCAATGTCCATGTGCATATAAATTTTACGCTGGAAGGATTGCTATAACCATAAATTGAGTATACCAGTGTCGTAAACAACATTTGATACTGCCACTAAATTTGCCAATATTGATGTCATATAGAAAGACCTGCTATGAACTGAGAAGAAATAATTTCACTATTTCCTATGTCTCAAAAGGACAAATGTTAGTAACAACCTTGACGTCTAATAACCATCAGTCTCGAATAGATACTTAACAAGAAAACCAGCAGTAGTCTTACTTTTACCATAAGCTGCTTAGTTTCCTAGTAATTGGTTCTCCCGTACCCCTGCTCCCTCCGATCCATTTGGGGGGGGGGGTGGTTATTCAAACCATAACATTATTATAGAAATTACTGTCGAACTCACGGATCATTAGACTTTGGAATAAGAGTGCCAAGCTCCTTGATTCGGTAATTAATGTTATACCTTCTTCTTCTTTCAACTATTAAAAAAGAAATATCATTGATTATTCTCATTAAAGCACAATTCACTTGTGGTCAGCTGTAAACTTTCTTAATAATCTTGAAAAAACATTTAGCAAAATAATTTCCATATAGTCAAAAGAGTATTCAAAAATAAAATAAAAATTCAAATATATTTAATTCTAAAAATAAAGATAACAATATTAGAATTGTGATTCTATTGTTGACAATGTTTTCAAAACATTTTCTCTCAAAAACAATTTTTTTCACTTTTTTGAAATGCTGTAATACTTATCCATATTGAAAAAATATATTTGCATTTATATATATTTATCCTATTGGATCATAACTTCACATATGGATTAGCCCATTAGGATCATAATCTTTTGAGGTCTACATCATGCCTACTCTTCTCATACAATACCTGAAGGCCTGACACAAAGTTTAGCACATGGTAGGCGTGTGTGCCCAACTAGACTGTAACTTCCTTGAAGGCAGGGGCAATTTACTCCTCATTTTTCTTTCTTCAGAGGGCTTGGCATATAGGAGGTGCTAAACAAATGTTGATAAGACTGTGAATATATTTTTCTAATCTAAAATTTTTCAATAATATATAGAATAGTGGTTTTCAGACTTTGGCAGGCATGAGACATATGTGAAAGGATTGTTAAAATGGATTTATATCTCAAACCTATTAGTAGGTCTGGGTTGGGGCCCAAGGATTTCCATTTCTAACAAACTCCCAGGTGATGTTGATGCTATTTGTTTAGGGCCTACATTTTGAGAACTACTGGTATAAATTCTTATTCAGAGACTGTTTTCTCTGTTTGAATTTCCATGAATTCATTACTTTTGGAAATTGTATGCATCTAATAAATGTTCAATAAATGTCAGATATACAAATAAGTAGAGCGTTTCCTATATTGACCCCTATCAAAAGCAGTTTCACAGAGTATAGTGTAGTCTTATAGTCTACTCTATATTCCTAGAATCAAGAACTACAACATATACTTCTATATAATATTTTCTTCTAAAAGTAACATTTTAAAAGTTTTCCAGGAAATGAAGGAAGAAGAAGGTCATGAAGAAGAAGAAAATTATATATCAAAAATATTTGAAAATACTTTATACATGCTAAAAATTAAGATCTGCTACCAGAAACAAGGAAAGTCATGAAAGAATAACAATTGTCTGTACAAAGCAATTCACCATGAATGGATTTGACCTTCAGTAATAATATATTGGGATTACTCTAAAATTAGAATATAATTGATTCTTGAGAGAGTTTGTTTTCCCTCTTTGCTGATCCTGTTTTCCCTATGCATGTGATTCAAAAAACAATGATACCACATTAAAAAACAAGAAAAGAAAATAAACAAAGGTACAGCTGATAGAAATACATACATATTTCACAGTAAGAATTATTAATAATTCTATGTTCACACATACTCACTTCTATATTATAAAACAGACTGTTAAATATAAGATGAAGAATAGCTATGAAGGATGTTCACAGTTTTACCTCAAAATAGGGAACTGGTTTAGTTTTAGAATATTTCTCCCAAATCTATTATTTAAATGCACCTTATGTAAAATATCAGAAGTTCCTCCTCTACTCTTCTTAGATTGTGCTTGATAAATTTTTAATGGCTAATTATAATGAGAACTTTGGTTCCTCAATGTTTTCATACCCAGTAGTAGTTATTTGTAAAGCAGTCAAGTTTTAAGAAATTACCAAGTTACTCTATGCCATGTGTGGTTTCACTCTTCACAGTTTTGATATATTCATTCATTCCTGTCCTTAGGTCAGGGTGAGAGAGGCCCCTATCCTGGACCCATACTCACCACATCCTTCCCCAGTGAGCAAGTCAGCCACAGAGTCAAACTACATTGGGTAACTTGCTCCAGGAATATCCTCCCAATGCCCTGAGCCCATTTCCAGAGCCTGTGCAGGCCACTTCCTAGTCCACCCTTCTGAGTGAGGACCATGACACCAGTGTGCTCACCTCTAGGCTCAAGATGTGGACAAGGGGAAGTTATTTCAACAGGTGGGTGTGGAGCTAAAATGTAGAAAATGAGTGTTCACGTTCATGTCTGAGGCCACTGGCGGCACAGAATGGAACAAGGAGTGGGGAGAGAAGCGAGATGGGCTGATGGCTGAAGGCTGGCTTTGCCTCACCCTGACATCTTCCCTCAGAGCTCTGATGATCTGAGAATTCTGAATTCACACCTGGACTTCTAGTCTTTAGAAAGAACAGAGCATATTTTAATTGAGCTTGACCTACAACTTTTAAAATTTAGATTTCTGCTAAGTGCGTTTTCATTTGTCCTCTTGACATGATCCTCACAAATTTAGGGATTGTTCTAGATTCATCATATTCAAAATATGATATTAAAATTTTTTAACATTGATATCTCCAAAAAGCAACATATCCTGGTAAGGGAATCCAGATTAGAAAACACTTGACAATGGACATACCACATGCCTATCATACTTTATGTTATTTAAACTGCAGATGTAGAGAAGAGAAACAAAGAACAGGAGAGCAATAATGAGTTAACAGGTTTAAAACTGAGAGAGAAGCCCATAGTTCCTTGCTGCATGAATCCCTTCTATCAACAACTAGCCACCCCTACTCATGTTCTACTTGTCTCATAATCTGGACCAAAGCTTACCTGCTCTACCACTAAGGGCTATCAGAATCAGGTCATTCCACAACGACCCTGAGGACAGTTAGAACCACTTGTCAGCTCTTCCCTCACAATCTCACAGTCAGAAGACTCTGATCGCTCTGTAATGCAGGCAGTGCAATATGATTCAGGGTTCACAGGTACATGTAGAATCAATTTCAGCTAACCACATGTAAGAACATTCGTGGTTTGTTTTAGAGCTTTAATGTTTTTATTTATTTTTATTCTTATTCTCTTGTCATTTTTTAATTTGGCTTCCAAAACAGAAAGGCTTCACACTCAATTAGTCAAGCTCACTTGACACAGTTAAGTACTTAAGACATGACCAAACACTATCAAGCTCAACATTGCTGCTAAACTACTTCCCTTGCTTATATTTCTCCATCTCATGTGACCCCTTATCAGAATCAAACTAACCCCCAGGAAGGCATCAGAGACATTTTTTGCAGAGGTAGAATTCAGCAGTACAACATAAGCAATACCTTTCAGATAACTTATCATTAGGAAGGGAGGAGCAGATTGATACAGAAAGATGAGAACATGGAGTTGTTTCTTGATTTTTAAGTGATGTACATTTTGTTAAAGCCACTTTTATCTCCTTCAGTCAATGAGTCACACTAGAGTTCAAATGTAACTAAATGCACTAGTCTCTGTCACACCCAGCCTGCTTGACAGACAGAGTGATCAAGGAGACATTTGAGATGTTTCACTTCCTAAAATATGTAGCTTTTCTGAGAGTTCACATCATTTAAATTTCCTAAAATAGCTCAACCAGTGAGAATATACTATTAATTTTGGTTATGTGATCTCAAAATACTTATGGAGTGACAATAAAAGACCACATATTTTAATCTCTATGCATTTCCTCCTTTATTATTATTATTATTATTATTAATTTTAGAAAAAAGGAAAATATACTCACTGAGATTGTGGTTGTCCTTTTTTTGTCTCTCTTTTGCCAAAGCTCGTGTATCTGTTTCTGATCAAAAAGAAGATAATTCAGAGAGTACTTAGTTATACTTTACAACCTCTCTAGTCAACATAATTCAGAAATAGTAGGTGAAAATACTATATTACCTACTCCAAGTGCCATAATAATATTTTTATGCAAATATTTAGAAATTTGGAGCAAGTACTCTGGAAGTAAGAGGTAATGGTGAGCGTTTTAAACTTTGAGTAGTAAAACCTAGATCTATATTCCGGCCTTCCATTTCATAGATATGAAATCTATTACCTAAATTCTCTGTGTCTCAACTCCTCATCTGCAAAATTGGTATAATTTAATACCTATTTGATTATCATTGTCATGATGAAAAGAGGTACAGTGCATAGCAAATGTTAAACTGCTCAATCATTATTATTATTTTAAGAATTTTAAGATTATTCAAAATTATTCCAACCTAAATTTTTACAAGCTACATTTTTCACAAATAATTATGATTTCTATATCCCTGGAGCTAGAACTAGCTATACTTCTCAGATATTCCTATCAAATAACTCCACACTTTCAAGAAATGATACTTTATGCGCTACACGGTTTTAAGCATTTGTGATAGTCTCCAACATGGCCTACAATGATTCTCATGACATTCACACCTTTAGTAGTTCCTTTGCACATTGAACAGGGATGACCTGTGACACCAGCAGAATATTGTGGAAAAGACCAGTGTGGACCAAGACTAGGTCATAAAAGGTATGTACAGCTTCTGCTTTCGTGTGTCTTGGATCACTAGTTGGACTAACTTGCAAGACACATGAGTGAACTGTCTTAGGAGCACATCCTCTGGTCCACCTAGTGTTACATGTCTGTACCTCTGGATGACATCTTGACTGCAACCTTATGAAAGACTGAAGGAGAACAAATTTTCTTTTTTTCTTTTTTAATGTTTTTAATGCTTATTTTTGAGAGAGTGCAAGCAGGAGAAGGGGCAGAAAGAGAGACAGAGACACAGAATCTGAAGCAGGCTCCAGGCTCTGAGCTGTCAGCACAGAGCCCGATGCAGGGCTGGAACTCCCAAACCACAAGATCATGACTTGAGCTGAAGTCAGATGCTTAAACAACTGAGCCACCAAGGTGCTCCGAAAACCAATCTTCTAAGTCACCTCTGGATTTCTGACCCATAGAGATTATATGAAATAATAAATGTTTATTAGTTCAATCTGTTAAATTTTGGGATAATTTGTTATATAGCATAAATAATGCAGTGTTTCTTGCATTACTCTAGTTTTTAAAACAGGTAACATAAGACTATGATTATTTAAATTAATTTATTTAAAACTATATTAATTCATTTTAATCTAAATAATTTGTATGCATAGAAATTTTTGAGATATTGGCTAGACCCCAAGAATAGACATATTACACTTACTAAATTTGTTAATATTAACTCTGAAAAACTTATTAAAGATCAATGTTTGGGCTCCAAACTAAAAACTTATTACAGAAATTTCAACTTATTTTTTATTTTATTTTTATGGAGGAACTAACACTGGACATTGTTAAGTCAGGAAATTCTTATTTTGATGCACATCTGCTTCAAATCAGCTGTATGACTGTGAAAATAACTCTTCTGACCCTTGATTTCTTCATCCATATATTGGAGGAACTTGACAGTTCCCCTACAATTCTTTTGAGTTGTAGCAATTTTGAAATGTACTATTGAAAACTGAGAGTTTTTTTTTTTACCTACTTGAGAAAATTAAATGTGAGTCTATCATGAAATTCATAAAACAGGCTAAAAAGGGGGCAATCTAATTGTTTTATATCAAATCTACATACAGAAAAACCTTTTTCCCCTAATCAATTATTTTGCAACCATGTTAATAAATTGCATGTATTCAATATCAAAATGAAGCAACTTTAAGTGAACAACTTAGTCAAGTTGGTATATACACATATATACACAGAGCATATGTGTATATTTCCCCAATTCCTAAAATAGTCAATTCAATTGGATTATAAGTTATATTAACGTGCTGTTTGGTTGTCACTGGAAAAAAAAAGTGAATTTACTATCTACATTTCTCCCATTTTAACTATTTTGATAATATTTGAAAAATCATATTCAGCTTGGTAATATGTGTCACTTATAACTTAAGTAGTTGACTTAAAAAGGGATAAAACTATAAAAGCAACATTACCTGTAATTTCTCTTTTCATTGGCAGACTACTTGGACAGGAAGCACTTGTAAGGCCCATATTAACTGGAGAAATTCCCTGATCACCACTATACACATCCAAAATACTTCCAGATAACTTTGGAGGAAAGGAAAGAAAAGATGAATCAAACCATATGTGGACATTGATATATTTAGATGCATATTTAAAAATTTCCACTTAATTAATAATAATTTGTTGTAAATAGCATTTTAATTTTAAACAAGAGTGAGTATACGTTGACTTTTTAAAATCATTATGGGATGCTTATGGATATGTTGAAAAAAGCTATCTGTATTTAAGCAAAAAGAGAAATTAGTTCATTCACAAAAGGAAATTCTGATTAATATTTACAAAGTTATAGAAGTTTGACCTGCACATTACCTTGTTATAAGTGAATAAGATTTTAAAAATCATTTTGACTAAATCAATATACATATTAGCAAAACTGGAAAGTTCGTTGCATACCATAAATTAGGTATAATGGTTGAACATTTTGGAAGCCTTCTTAATACCGTCAGTGCTACCAGCAACTCACAGTCAAGAGGTGTTTTACACTGGTAATTAAGTGAGAAACTTTCTTTCCTTCCTGGAAGGCATACTTTTTCTCATTGCACACTTAATGTTCTAGATTATTATAAATATCCCAGCTGGTAACCCAAAGTAGTCTAAAACTACTTTTGCCTCTAGTGGATATAGGGTACATCTAATTATAGAAACACTGCAACTCTTAATGTGCTTCTTGAGAACAATTTTTCAGAAAACTAAGATGCTTTATAACACAATTGAAAATTGTACCAATTTATTATTTAAAATGTGCTTATTGATTTGACTTCCCAAGAAAATTTAATTTAAATAATATTCATAATTCAAGTTAATGCTCATTATTCCAGGGCAAGCCACATTTAAAATGTAGGATTTGAATATTTAAAATATTTCCATTCTAAGTATTTCATTTCGGGGCAGTAAACTAAGAACTGAATAAGTAGTCACTTTTTTCTTTCCTTAAGGACTAGAAGCAATACAAGTAATCAAATAAAGCTATAACCAGATTATTACAGAGACCGTAACTCCTTATTCCTATTTTCTGTAAAACTCCAATTCAAATGGAGGGAAATTTTTTGATACTTATAGAATGAGACTGAAAATAAATGTGAAGAAAGAACATTTTAACACCAAAATTAATTCTGACATAACAACCTGTTAAACTATATGTAATAAATGTTGTGTATTTCCGAGGGAAAAGAAGTTGGAAAATACAGTGGAAATCAGGCTAATATATGTGAATGTGTGTTTCAATAAGGACATCATAGACAGCATGTGGTATTCTGATATATATTTTTATATACTGATTCTTTTCATTATTTTCTCAATTAAGACTCCTCATCTTTATTTTATATAAACTCATTGTTTTAAAATATATTTTAATTCATAAATATTGGAAGGGAATACTTAAGTTGGGTATTTATTCCTTCTCATTTCCTCATCTGAAAAATAGGAATGAAGTTCATCAAATTGGATAGATGATGAGTGCTTATATCATAACAATACAATTAGGAAGAAATCCTAAAAGCAGATATTTCCCTAACATGTGAGTCACTTAGTCATATTGTAAAAGTTAAGTTTCCAAGACCATTTTGAAAATCTTTTGGTTATAAGCTGAGGCATCACCAACCTGAATTGTACATTTCCGCTGTGCCTTTGAGAAGCGTAATGGATGTGCTGAACAAAAAAGATAGGGAGTAAGGGGGAAGGAAGAGGGAAGGAACTAGGGAAAGGGCACTTTTCTCTGAAGAGTTTGAATTCAGATGGATTTCAATGCAGCAGTGGCAAATTGCAAAAATGTTTAAGAAGAAAAGGAGCCATATTACATATACACTGCAACAATAAAGTGATAGGTTCCTAACTATAGCATTACTCTGGGTCCATATTACCTGGTCAGACTATACCTAAAATAGAAATGGGGCTGCAAATCTGATAATGAATATAACCCTGCTTAAGTATAGGTATATTACATCAACTCCTGACCTTGATTATAGTCTAATTTATACCCTAAAGCATAATGATTAATATCCTATTTAATTTTATGCTATAGGTACTACTCTATTTCATGCAAATGGCTGATCACTTTGTGAATATCATTAGACAATTGGGTTCAATTTCAAAGTATGTACTATACTTCATGTTACTATAGTGACTTTTCTCCATTAAAATATATAAGAATACAATGTTAGTGAATATTTAAAAATTATATACACATTTGAAAAGGCTTACAAAGCAAAATTATATGTACTTTTCTCAAAGGTATACGATACTTAACTAATGTGCTATTTTGTAGATTAGTAGGAAATTGGATAGATATTTTATGAAGAAATATTTATCATTCTGGTTTTAAAAAAATTACTTTTTCAGTAAAGCAAAACCTTTGACATGGCAATAGGGAAACATATTATATTAACAACATCACAAATTTGAAAGACATATAATAAAGAATTTATCATAAAATCTTTTCAATGAGGCAGAACATATTCCTCCAGACAATACTTAATTTCTGATTAAGAAACATGAACTCCTGATCTCAGAAGTTTCTTTGAGGTGAGGAGCAATTGCCAGTGGTTCCTGTTGTCTAAGGTTCTCCATTCTAGATTTTACTCACTTCTCCACTACTGAGATCATAGAGACTGAAGTGGACTGTGCTCTGACCTTCCCTCATATATACTGCCCTTCACAGTAGCCAATATTCCCTGAAGAAAATAAGCAAACCAGTCAAAATATCAAAACATTTGAGAAAAATGACTATTTCAAAAGTAAAACAACATGCAGTGTGAGAAATAATATCAGAAGAAAATATTAAAAAATAAAAAGATCACATAAAACCAAGTTTCTTAAATTAGTCTAATGTACATTCTAAAAAAAAGATGTTCATAATAATTCATAATATGAGAACAAACAAATGTACAAATGGCCAAAGTGAATAACAGGAGGTTTGAAAATATAGTATTTGAAAAAAGTGTTATAAAAATTATGGAATGGAAAAGTAGCATAATGAACACACTTAGAAAGGAATAATGGAATTTGTAAACTACAAAATCAAATTGAAGTAATCTTTCAGGAGGATGAAGAAGGGGATCCAGAAATAGAACATATGAGAAAAAAACCTAATCAGTTTGGAGGATAGATTTATTAGAAATATAATACAGATATTAGAAGTTTCAGAGAGAAAGAGAAATAAAACTGGAAGAAAGAAAATATGTTAAGAAATAATGGAGAAACATTTCTGATACATTTCTAATAGACAAAGTCTATTATTTTATTGTATCTTATTTTATTATTATTTTATTTTGATTTAAAATTCAAAGGGCCCATAGAATGCCAAAGACAGATAGAAAAAACCTACACCCGGACATATTATAGTCAAATTTTAGAATATACAATGATAAAAAGGAAAATCTAAAAGCCTAAGAAGAAAAAAGAAGAGTATGTCCAAAGGAATAAGAATCTGATTAACATAAGACTTTTCAATAGCAAAATTGAATGAAAGAGGAAAGTGAATCAGTATTTTTTAAATGTTGAAAGAAAAGAACTTAAAACACGAGTTTTTATATCCAGCCCAAGTGTCATTCACAAATGAGGCCATGATAAAAATATTCCTAGAGGCATAAAATACTTAAGAATGTTTTCCCAGAAAGACTAACATTGAAAACAATTTTGGATGAAGTACCTAAATAAAATAAATTTAAAATATATGCTTTAAGAATATGAAATAAAAATTATCAAATACCTTAGTAAGTGGTTGTAGGCCAAAAATGATAAAGAGAACCAGGTCAAAAATAAAGTGAAATATATAACCATGTAACTCAGTATTAAAATTTAAATAATATCTGTATGATTGAGGTGGAGTAAAAGAAACCAAAGGGTGTAAATGTAATTAAAAAGTACTGAGGAGAAATATGGGCACACTTAAATAATAATTTGAGAGAAACAGGTGGAAATATATCAACATAAATAGGTCAAAGCAAAAAGGCTGACAGTTTGGGTAATACAGTACAAGAGACACACCTACATAGTAAAAGGACACACAAAGGATTGAAAATTAAATGATGGAAGGCGATACAGCCAGCAAATGATAACCATAGAAAGCTTATGTAGTTATATTAATATTAGAGAAAATAGGCTTTAAAATTAGAAAAATTATGAGGGATTGAGAGATTCTATATATAATAGTGATTTCAATTCCCCAAAAAGGCATTGTAATTATAAGTATTCATGCATGTAGTAAAATAACCTCAAAATATGTGAAACAGAATGTTTTGAACTACAAGGCAAAATTAATGAATCCACTAATGCATTCGGAAATTTTGACATTTCTCCTTTTTTGAAAAGTCAAACAGATAACGATAATCAGTCATGTTACGGAATTATTGAATGATAAAACTAAAATCTTGGCCTAATAGACATATGTACACTTCTATATCCAAAAAGTAGAGAATACACAATTTTCTCGAGTACATATGGAACATACAAAAATACAGATTATGAACTCAGTTAAGAAAAAACTTTCAATGTATTTCATGGAGACCTGGATTTCTAAAATGCTTGGAAATTTTGAAATAACTCAAGGGTAAAGACAAAATCATGCTGGAATTTAGAAATAAATAAAAGATAATATAAATACACATAAAGAAACTTCTGGGATATAACAAAACAATGCTTTCAAGGAAAGTTATGCCTTTAAAAAGTAATATGAGAAAAAAAGATACAATTTTGAAATTTGATAAATTAAATAACATCTTCAAGAAGCTAGAAAAATAACCAAATAAGCCCCAATAAAGTAGGATAGATAATAAAATAAAAACATAAGTTATTGAAAAAATAAAAGTAGAATCCATAAGGCAATTTTTTTTTAATTAACAAGAATGGCATGTTTCCTGCAAGATTTATTAAAAAGAATGGAGAATAAGTAAATAATATTTCAAAAAGGAGGATATAACTAAGAGTACAAGTTGATATTTAAAAATAAGATTTTTGGGGCTCCTGGGTGGCTCAGTCGGTAAAGCGTCCGACTTCCGCTCAGGCCATGATCTCCTGGTTTGTGAGTTCAAGCCCCACATCGGGCTCTGTGCTGACAGCTCAGAGCCTGGAGCCTGCTTCAGATTCTGTGTCTCCCCTCTCTCTGCCCCTACCATGCTCACGCTCTGTCTGTCTCTGTCTCTCAATAATAAATGTTTTAAAAATTTTTTTAATTAAATAAATAAATAAAATAAAAATAAGATTTTCTCCCTGAGATAAGGAACAGGCAAGACAAGAATGTCTGCTTTCACCACTTGTATTCAACATAGTATTGGAAATTCTAGCCAGAGCAATTAGGCAAGAAATAGAATTAAAAGTCATCCAAAATGGAAAAGTTATGAGTAAAATGATCTTTGCTCATGGGTGACATGAATTCATATTTAGAAAAACCTGAGATTAAACACACATGTGCACACACACACACACACACACACAGCTCTTAGAGCTAAACAAGGAATTCAGCAAAGTTGACGGATACAAAATCAACATGCAAAATTCAGTTGTATCTTTATACACTAACAATGAACAATCTGAAAACAAAATTAAGAAACCAATCCTATTTACAATAACATCAAAAAGAATAACATATTTAGTACTAACATTTACCCAAGGAGCCAAAAGACTTGTACACTGAAAACTAAAGAATATTGCTAAATGAAATTAAAGAAGACATGAATAAATGGAAAGACATCCTATATTCAGTGATCAGAAGATGTAATATTGTTAAGATGACAACAGTACCCAAAGTGATCTACAGATTCAAGTGAAACACTAAAGCATTTTTTGCAGAAAAAGAAAAACCCATTCTAAAATTCATATACAATCTCGAGGGTCCCCAGATAGCAAAAACAATCTTGAAAAAGAGCAAAGTTGGAAGACTCATACTTCCAGATTTTAAAGTGTTAAACAAAATGACAATAATCAAAGCAGTGTGGTACTGTCATAAAGACAGGCAGAGACCAATGGAGTGGAATAGAGTGCAGAAATAAACCCTCAAATATACGGTCAATGATTTTGACAAAGGTGCCAAGATCATTCAATAGGGAAAGGACAGTCTTTTAACAAATGGTATCGGGGAAAGTGAATACCCACATGCAAAGAACAAAGTTGGCCTTTATCTTACATGACATACAAAATTTAACTCAAAATGGATCAAAGACTCAAATATAAGAACTAAAACTGTGGAAGTTCTAGAAAAAAGATAAAGGAAAAATCTTCACAATAATGAGTTTGGTGATGATATTTTTGAATATGATACCAAAATCACAGGCAACCAAAAAAACCAGAATTTAGAGTTCACCAAAATTTAAAATTTTGTACATCAAAGCACACTATCAAAATAGTGAAAGATAATCCATAGAATGGGAGAAGCTATTTACAAATCATATAACTAAGAGATTAATAGGCAGATTAGATTGTTAAAAATTCCAACAACTCAACAACTATGGCAGTAACAACAAACCACCCAATTAAAAAAAAATGGACAAAGGATTTGAATAGACATTTCTCCAAAGAAGATCTACAAAAGTCCGATAAGCACATGAAAAGATGCTCAACATCACTAGACATCAGGGAAATATAAATCAAAACCACAATGCGATACCACTTCACATTCATTAAGACGACTGTTATCAAGAGAAAGGAAAATAACAAGGGGTGGTAAGGATGTGAAAATTAGAACCTTTGTGTATTGCTTCTAGGAATGATGCAGCTGTTGTGGAAAACAGTATGACAGTTACGCAAAATGTTAAACATAAAATTACCATATGGCCAGCACTTCCACCTCTAAGTGTTTACCAAAAAGAATTAAAAGCAGAGACTTAAACAGACACTTATGTTCATAGAAGCATTATTCAAGGAAGCCAAAAGGTGGAAACAAGCTAATAATGACTGTCAACAGATGAAGGAATAAATAAAATGTGGTATATACATATAATGGAATACCATAAACCTTTAAAAAGAATAAAATTCGGATATATGCTACAGCATGGATGAATCTTGAAAATATCATGCTAAGTGAAATAGGCCAGACAGAAAAGGGCAAATATAGGGGGTGCCTTGGCGGCTCAGTCAGTTGAGCATTGAGACTTTGGCTCAGGTCATGTTCCTGTAGTTTATGAGTTGGAGCCCTGCATTGGGATCACTGCTATCAGCACAGAGCCTGCTTTGGATCCTCTGTACCCCTCTCTCTCTCTAACCCTCCCTTGCTCGTTCTCTCTCTTTCTCTCTCTCAAAAATAAAATAAACATTTAAAAATGGGCAAATATTGTATAATTCCATTTATGAAAGTTACCTTTTAATAGTCAAATTCATGCAGACAAAAAGTAGAATAGAAGTTTACTAGGGACTTGGGACAGGAGGAAAGGAATATGTATTGCTTAATGGGTGCAGAATTTCTGTTTGAGATGATGGAAAAGCTCTGGAAATGGATATTGTGATGGTTCCACATTATGAATCTGCTTAATGCCACTGAATTGTACACTTAAAGTGGTTACTGTGGCAAATTTTGTTATGTACACTTCACAATAAAAAGATAATAAATTATATTACCTATAATAATTTGCCAATGATTTTGAATACTTAGGCAAAATGCATCAATTTCTAGAAAAATATTGTTTAGTAGAACTGACTGAAAAAGTAATTAATAGCTTGAACAGTCTCATAATTACTGAAGAAATCAAAACAGACTTTGAACATCTTGCACAAGAAAATATCTGGACTAGATGGTTTTATGGGCAAAAGTGTTACATTTTCAAGAAACATATCATCCTAATTTTGAACACACGTTTCCAGAAAATAGAGACAAGAGGGAATATGCACTAAATCATTCAGTCTGAAACCATACAAAGACATTATGAGAAAGGAAAATTTCACTCATGACTATAAATCTGAAGCAAAATATTACTAGCTAAATGAAGGGAGGTACAAGCTTCCAGTGATGCAATGAATAAGTCATGGGGATGAAAGGCATAGCATAGGGGATACAGTCAATGGTATTATAATGGTGTTGTATGGTGACAGCTGGTAGCTACATTTATGGTGAGCATAGCCTAACATATAGAGTTGTCCAATCACTATGTTGTACACCTAAAACTAATGTAACACTGTGTGTCAACTGTACCTAAATAAAAACGTACAATAGCAATAGGAATCCAAGACAATATAAATAAGATATTTTGTCATAATAAAGTTGGGCTTCTCATAAATATATTTTATGATGTCAAAAAGGAAAAAATGACATCTGTGATCATATCAATAGGTTCAGAAAAATATCTGATAAAATTCAATCCTACTTATGATAAAATTCTAAGTGTTTGAAAAGATAATGAATTTCCATAACCCTAGAAAAATATAGATTTGCCTATGTTTAAAATCATGCTGCCCTTAAGAAAATAAAATCTGGATCCAAGCATATTGTAGAAAATCTAAATAAGCTATGAAAATATTCATATATCCATTTATTCTTATTAGGCTACATATAATAAAGGACAACATAAATAATCTGACCTAAATTCCATATATGTTTTTCTGACTGTTTTGGCTTCTTCCCTCTTCATATACCATGTCCGATTTACCACCTAGTATGATTTTTTTCTTTAAATCATTTATCAGTTTATATTTTCTTCTCTGTTCTCATGTATAAATTCTTCAGGATCCTAAACATAAATTATGTCCTTCCATCTAGTATCCCTTCATCCCTCTCAATTAATTCCCAACTTCCCCTCTCAGACCAACTCATGTTTTAAAAATACAACTTCCTTCTGATCTCTCCCAGCTCAAAAATCAAAAATCAAAAATTTCTCTCCCTTCTATCTTCCCCATTAAGGTCAAACTCTTGTGTCTAGCTTTTGAAAATCTAATTAAGTGGCCCCACATTATCTAGTCAACATTATTTGCCCCTATATACCATGTATATATATATATGGCATGCTTTCCAAAAATAGATTTCAGACTCCAGTGGGAGAGAGGGGGTGGAGGGAAAGAGTGTTGCCACAAGGACCATATGAATCTATATATTGGTAATTTAAAAAAAAAGATTGTAAAATACAAGCATTATCCTAACATATACTACGTCATAGATAATTGAGTATATATTATGTGCCAGATATTAAGCTAGTATGTTTCATAATAATAACAAATAACATTATCTCAAGTAATCTTTATAACAACTCTATGAGCTTGATGCTTCCCATTTTAAATATAAAATAATTAAAACTGAAAAATTAAATCACTACCTCAAGATCATGCAGTTGTATAAATAGAGGGCTTGGGTTTTAATCCTTGTTCTATCTGAAACAAAGGCTGGATTCGTACCTACCCCATTCTGGGTAGGTCCTTGCCTATAATACTTTTAATAGTAAGAAGTGAATTGAATATGTAATAAGTTGGAAGCCATTGAACTATTTTTTTCTGTTTTATTCAAGTATCAAAATCCAACCTACTCTCTAGGGGCAGCCAACAGGCCAAACCTTCCCCAGCGTGCTCCTTCATGGCAGCCTGATTTATTTTTCTCTTCACCAAACACTATAGGCCTAATAAACTCAACCATAAAATTAATAATTTAATTTATATTTATTGTTTTACCCCTCTTCATTTATATTTACTCAGCAAGGACAGCACAATAGTATATACTACTTACCACGTTTGTGAAAATTGATTATTTATCTAAAACCCTGAGAATTTTCTGAAGGGGTGTGTGTGTGTGTGTGTGTGTGTGTGTGTGTGTGGTCTGTGTGTGTGATATGTCTATCTCCCAGATAATCTCATTATAAATACAAAATAGGAAAGAAAATAGTGTATACATATCATTATATATTATATTTTCAGGTAGTTTTTCAGTATAAACACTAAAAGCCAAAAAAAAAAACCAAAAACCCACCATACACCTTTATATATATATATGTGTGTGTGTGTGTGTGTGTGTGTGTGTGTGTGTGATATCTGTAGATCTATGTCTATATCACATATTTAGTGTAAGTTTCATGGGAAACTGAGGGAATACTTGGAGTTGTTTGGATCATCTATTTTTCTTTCCTGTGAAGACATTCACTAAAATGGTAAAAGTGGGCATGAGATTATCAGAATAACTGTAGACATAAAAAGAAGATAAACATCAGACATAAAGAAAGAACGCTGTAGGGGAGCATATACCACACAATGTCTGCATACATAAAAAACTGGCATTTAAAAGATTATTTTCTTTCTTTTGGATATTTATTCATTTAAATGTAGTAAACTAGATTTTTCCAGTTTTAAGACACACACCATTGAATATCCTGCTTTATATTATTTGTGAAAGTAGGCTATGAGGTTTGAATGACAAACATTGAATAGGGAAGTCCCACTGAGTTATTATTATTTTTCTTCTATTATGAGTGAATACAAATAATGTGTTGGGCGGGAGTAGAAGATCCCTTGTCCTTGGCCAGCTGGCTTATAACTCAAGTAGAAAAGATAAAACACAAAACAGAGATGGTAACTTATAAATACTTTTGCATCATATACTTTATATGCATATAATCTATTTAGTACTAAATTAATAAAAATAGTTATTGATTTAATGTAAACACTGTAATAAATAATCACTGGAACCCTCACATTTTGATAGAAAAATCATAATTAAACATTTTAACAACTTTTTTTATTAAGAGACAAAAATATTTGTACTGTATCCAGAACACAAAAACTATCCTGTAAGTAAACAAGCTTGTCAATACAGCAGATTATATAATACACATTTCAAAGCTCAGTTTCTACATACCTTATTTTACTATTAGTTTATAAAGTTTATATTCAGTATTTAAGGTGGTTTCATCCCCAAACGTTGAAAGAACTCCAAAATGCACTTGCTCACCAGTTTTAATTCTGAAGTGTCTATAACCTTCACAATAGCAATGGTTTTCTCTTTCTACTTCATCATTTTCTTTTCCTTAAAAACTTGCAAACAATAGCTGAGAGAACTGTGCAGAAAACTCTGTGCCAAGGTGAACTTTGGCTCTTCCTTGGACTTTAAGACTAATCTGGTCTAGATTGTGATTGACAAAAGCTTGCTTGTTGATGTTATGCAGTTCTTTCAAGTTCCAACGAAGCACAAAGGGTTGTTAATATTTACTCAGTTCTCATCTCTGGAATGGTCTTGAACTATAACAGTTTACTGAGATTGCCAAATGCCACCAGCATTTACAGACACATGATTGAAAAAATAGCTATATATGATAAAATAAATGAGTTACTATGCACAACCACGTCTCTGAAGACAAGGGGTGAAACTAAGACCAATGGGTAGAAATTATAGGGAGACAGATCTAAACTCACAGACTAAAAAATCAATCCTGGAGTGTGACAGAGAATCAGATCAGCCTAAGGTCCCTTCAAATCTTATGATTCTACAGTTCTAGGAAACACCTCGCTTCCTTCTGAGGCTGCTGGCACAGCAAGGTGGGTAGGATTGCTATTGCATCTGGTATCATACAGGACTGGATTCAAACCCTACCCTGCCCTGCCATTCACTTAGTGTATAACTTGAGCAAATTACTGAACTTCTCTAAGCCTCTTTTCGCATTTATAAAGTGATAACAGGTAATACTAGATACTAGTCTCTATCCCATAGGTTTGTTGTGGTGATCAGTGTAATTTTCCACACACACAAAAAAGCATTTTGCACAATCCTTGTCACATAGCAAGCACCCAAATCACAGTGGCTATTATTATTGTTGTTATCCTTGTTGCTACTGATTTTTCTCCATTAAAAATTCTTGGGGCGCCTGGGTGGCTCAGTCGGTTAAGCGGCCGACCTCGGCTCAGGTCATGATCTCGTGGTCCGTGAGTTCGAGCCCCGCGTCGGGCTCTGTGCTGACCGCTCAGAGCCTGGAGCCTGTTTCGGATTCTGTGTCTCCCTCTCTCTGACCCTCCCCCGTTCATGCTCTGTCTCTCTCTGTCTCAAAAATAAATAAATGGTAAAAAAACTTAAAAAAATATTCTGAAATACTAATGTATAATGGGAACAATCTTTTCAATACCATGTGTAGATTTTAAAGTATTTATTTCACATGCATTTGCTGAACACCTGTGATGTGTTAGATATTGCGTTAGGCGCTGAGGATAAAATAATAAACAGGTTACTGCTCTAGGTTTCAGGGACACAGCAGTGAGCAAGACAGAAAAAATTGTTATCTTCAAGGAGTTCACATTCTAGGGGTGAGAGCACACAATAAATAGGTGAATAAAATAATAATTCTAATCATAAGTGTCAGAGGGCATCAAAATAAGATATTAATTTAGGGAGTGATGAGATGGGGTCTTTTAGCTAGGCTGATTGTGGAAGGCCTCTCTACAAGGTGATATTGACTAAACATTGGGAGCATAAAGGGCAGCCATGTGCAGATCTGGGACAAATGTATTCTAAGCAAAAAAAAAAAAAAAAAAAAAAAAGGAAGTTCAATGGTCCTAAAATGTTAGTATGCATGTCATGTTCAAGGAGCAGGAAGAAGGCCATTGAGGCCAGAGCCTAAAGTTAAAGGGAAGTGCTGACAATGGTGAAATGTCTGGCTTATTTTCTGAGGATTTCAGGAAGTTGACAGAATGTTAAACAAGGAGAAACAGAATCTGAGTTTTGCTTTGTGCAAATCATTCTGACTACTGTGTGAACAGCTGTAAAGGGGCAAGAATTAGCAGGGAAGTTAGGCTGGAGTCTGTCTCTGATGTCCAAGAGAGACTGGAAAAGTGATTTAGTAGAGGCGCTGATAAGAAGCTGTGAGGTTCAGGAAATCTCGGGTGTTAATCAGGACATACCAATAGATGCGGAGGTGTGGGAGTAAGAGAGAGAAGAAAAATGACTCTTTTGGAATGAGGGTTCTAGATGAACCAAAAGCAGATTTGGATGGGTGGGGTGGGGGGTGGACAAAAGCTTTCTGTCAGTCATGTTAAGTTTGAGATGCCTGTTAGAAGCAGAAAAGATGAGACGTAAGCAGTAGGATATACAAGTCTAACATATAGGGGAGAGATCTAGGCTGGGCAAGGGTTGAGATCACCTGTAGGATGTATAGATACATGAGAAAAGAGGGCTGAATTGTGAGTCTTGGAACACGTTAGCATTTAGACATCTGTTAGAAGAGAAAGCACAATCAAGGTGGGTGGAAAACCAGAAAATGTGGTGCCACAGAATCCCAGATAGTACTTCAAGAAGGGAAAGTGGTGAACCATGGCAAATACCACTGAGAAGCCAAGACAAGTAAGGAGAACTTACTATTGGCTTCTGCTTTGATTGGTTTTAAGAGTTCTTTGTGGATTGTGAGAACAACAGCTCTGTTGGAGACTAGAAAACAGGAGGTGAGTATATGGATAAAGGGTGAAAATTGAAGCAGTAAGTTGTTTTTTTTAATGTGTGAGTAAATCAAGGGGGTTACTGGGTGGCTCAGTCAGTTAAGTGTCCGACTTTGGCTCAGGTCATGATCTCACAGTTCCTTGAGTTTCAGCCCTGTGTTGCTGCCCTTCTCCTGCTCTCTCTCTCTCTCTCTCTCTCTCTCTCTCTCTCTCAAAATAAATAAACATTTAATGAAAATTATGTGTAAGTAAATCATGAAAATAGTGTGGCAGCCAGAGGAAAAAATGTGTTCAAAGGGAGTTATTTGGTTTGGTTTTATTTTTAGGGAGTGTTATTAAAGATTAGTGTAATTGCTGATATTTGTAATCCAATAGATCAGAATAGACTGATTGTATAGGAGAAGGAGTCACTATTTACAGAAGGAAAGTCCTTGAGAAGGTAAGAAGAAGATCCAGGGCACAGGCGGTGGAATGGCTTTAGATTATGAACTGGAGTAATTATTCTAACAGAAAAGATGACAGTAGAAATGAAAACAGATACAGGTGGTTTAGTAGAATTGGTGATGCCAAGCTAATGAATGAGTTCTCATACATTTGCTCTTTGAAATACGTTGTAAGAGAGAAATCAGCTGAGAAATAAAGAAAGGGCAATGAATTCTAGAGATTTGAAGAGAGAAAAGAAGGTATAAAAAATGGTCTCATTAACCAGGGAATAGCTGTGTATCATCTGGTGGTGGTGAAAACCCCTGTGCAATTTTGGTGATGTATCTTTGATGACGACTATGAGCAATGTGGTGAAATTTTATCCATTAAGCTGCTCAGGTTGAGACATGGAGTAGGATGAGAGAGAAGTTTAATCAGGGTTGGGGTTTTGCCAAGGAAGTAAACTGAGGAAAAAATGGGGATATGTTAGGAGTGTTTGCAAGAGGATTGGTTATAGTGCTTGATCAGACTCTATACAGGTTAAGGAAATTTTCATTGCAAGTGTGAAGTAATAGGTATTGAAAATATTAGTGATAGAGTCCATTGATTTGAAGCTTGAAAAATTGGTAAAATAAGAACACTACAGTAGATGCAGTGAAAAAATAGAATGTAATGGTCAAAAAGTGTGAAACAAAAAAATGTGATGGGATAGAAAAAATGGTAATGACAAGATTTGGGATATCATCATGTGAGGGGAGGGCTAAGCAGGGAAGAAAATAAATACAGTGACTCTAAAGAGAATGAGAAACTGACAGGTTAGAGTGTTGACAAAAATCATGACTGACTTGGCTGAATGTTTCTTGCATTTTGTCTCTTTTTCAATGTAGTTTACACAGTTGTTGAACTAAGAAGTAACTGACACGTGGGGCGCTTAGGCGGCTCATTCAGTTAAGCATCCAACCTCGGCCCAGGTCATGATCTCACAGTGTGTGAGTTCGAGCCCTGCGTTGGGCTTTCAACTCAAAGCCTGGAGCCTGCTTCAGATTCTGTGTCTCCCTCTCTCTCTGCCCCCCCCCACTTGCATTCTGTCTGTCTGTCTGTCTCTCTCTCAAAAATAAATAAACATTTAAAAATTAAAAAAAAAAAAAAGAAATACTGACTCTAGTCACTAATCAGTCCCCATTCATTTCTGGATCAGAAAAACCTGGGCTAAATTGATCTGTGAAGACCCTGAAGTACTTCATTCAAGCTGGATAAATGTGAAGGACCACCACAAGTGGTCCAAGATTCCCCTCAGCAGATTCCAAGTTTCCCATCAACAGAAGTTATAGCATGACTTTTAGTTAAGCCTATATGCAGTGGTCCTGAGATAAATCTTAGCTGAGTGAGATCCGAGGTTTTCTGCCTATGCCACAGCAAAGGACTGGTAAAATGGCCAACAGCACACTCAATAGACTGCCTCTGAGATTCTGCATATTTCTATGAGAGCTAGAGAAAATACATGGAAAATACATGGAAAAGTGACCTTCACGTAATAGGTGAGAAATCAATAATAATTATTTTTAGTTGATAAATATCTCACTTTTGAAGCTTACCATAATAGACATCTATTGTTTTAGCCTCAGTAGACTTCACTTACATTTATTTTCGTGACAACTCCTGCTCTCATTCTTACTCTTAGTCCAGGTAATTTGTTGTGTGAGCTGCTCACACAGCTCTAGCGTGGGCCCAAGACCCAGAGAAGTTGGCTCAGGAAGAGATACATGTCAGAAATTGTTCCAATAAAAATTATCCCAGAGATTCAGCTGGAACCAAGGGGAAAAGGTTGCCAAGCCTAACTGAATGTATCCATTAGGATGAATTTGGTTATAATAATCAGAAAATCCCAACACACTTGGCTTATAAAATAAAGGGAATAAATCTTACATAATGTGAAATCCACAGGTCAAAAATTCTCCAGCGGGCATATAAAACAGCATTTTTTTGTATTTCTCTTGGCTTTTCTTCTCCCTTTTGTTTGTTTGTTTTGTTTTTTCTTAGTTTATTTACCTTCTGGGCAATAAAATGACTATATAAGTCACATTGTCCTACAACATCATGGAGAAGCAAAAACCTCTTTCTTGGGTCTACTTTAAAGACTTACGAAAATTCCCAGAAAGCTGCTCAACATGTCAGAATTGCAACACAAGCCTATTCTTAAAACTGTCTCTGGCAGAGGAAACGGGGCCACCAGGATCAGCTGAAGTTAATCAGAAACTTCTCTTCCTTGTGAAGAAGTAGTTGTCTGCAAAAAAAATTGGGTTAGCAAGAAGGAACTAGGTGCGTACCTAGGGATAGGTTATGGTAGTGTTTGCTCAACGGCTGGGAATAAAGCCAGCACAGAAGAAAACAAAGGCAAAGTTATGGAGGGCTGCCCACATGTGATAGTCCTTAGGAATTTACACATGACATGAACCAACGAATTTTTTTCATGCTTAAGCCCCAGATGAGCCATGTTCTACCATCTGCACCAAAAGTTCACTGGCTAATAATAATGCTTACTCAAAGCATTTTTCTGGATCCAACAGGTCTGTATTTTCATTCACATGAACTATAAACGTCTTTTAGAGTTTCCTATCTCTGTTATACCAGCTATTCTTATACATTCTCTTTTTCTCACCTCTTGCCTTTTCTTATGTTGTTCTCTTAACCTGTTACTTTTCTGCATTCACAGATACCTCTTAAAATCTTAACTATCCTTCATGACTATATTTCAAACATCATCTTTTCCTAGGCATTTCCAAAAAAATCTCGATTTTTATGGTTTCTCCTTCACTTGAACTGCAGAGCCACTCTCTGACTAGCATTTCAAATGTACACATGTAGGCTACTAAGTAAGATTTAATATAAAAAAAACAGCCTTGGAGATAAATATTTTTAATTATTCTTGTAATTCAGAAGAAAGCAAAGAGAGGCTAAGTAACTTGCACAAAGTCTAGATTAGACCCTGAGTTTAACACCGAGATCCACACTCTCCCTCCCTGTCTCTCAGGTACAATTCACTCCACTCCCCTATTATCATGTGGCTCCTTGACATGTGAATTGTGTCTTATTCAACTGAATTGCCTATGGTAAATGTATTACACTTTGCACATAATATGTATTGAATAAAGAGATTTGGTTAATTGAACTCTTTGGTTTTATGTGTAGATCTAGATTTATCAATGATTGCTGATTGGTCAACAGAGAGATTTCTTTGTATAAGTATAGGTAGACCAGTAGTATCTATCTTTTTAAAAGTACATTCTGGATATCAAAAGCAAATTCCAGATAGTTATTGCCACCAATTTGTACTGAGTAAGCCATTTTGTGCAGCCTCTACAAAACACATAAGATAATTTGACAAAGAGAATGCTGCAGTATACAATTTTAATGAGTACCACATACAAAGAAAAGATTGTAGGAAATTAATATCATTTTCTGAAACCCAGAAGTTGAATACTGGTTAAGAAAATAGCATGTTCATGCTGTGAAATTAGACAGGGAGAAATTAGCATTAATAATATATTTATCTAGAGAATTAGTCAGATTTCATGTAACCGTGCTGCTTGAAATCTGAAGAGAGAAGAGATAGACTTGTCAGTCCATCCAAAAAAAAATAAAAATAAAATAAAATAGGGGTGCCAGGGTGGCACAATCAGTTAAGCCTCTGACTCTTGATTTCGGCTCAGGTCATGATCTCATGGTTTGTGAGTTCCAGCCCTGTGTCCAGCTCTGTGCTGACAGTGTGGAACCTGCCCCTCTCTCTGCCCCTTCCCCCGCCCCTGACTTCCCAAAATAAATGAATAAACAAAAAATAATAATAAATAATAAAATAAAAATTAAACCTGCAAAAATACAAGGTTTTAAACCTCATTTGACCTTTGTCAGACAATGCCAGTATTAGTGACCTGTTTTAAAGTGGAGGTCCTGCATACCACAGAAAAGGAGGAAAGAGATACTTCTGTCTTTGGATAGTCTATCTGGGAAAGAAAAAACAGAAAATAAAAACGGGGTGCTTTCTCAATTTTCTTTTATGATTTTAAATTTAAATATTCATCACTAACATATCCCAGCTCATTTATTTACTGACAAAAAATCATACTACACAATATAGTCAGAATTCACTTTCTTTAAATGAAATGTTTAAAATAACATCTCAGTCACAATCTCTCATATTTTGTCTCATTTTTCTAAAAGGTCTAAAATTATAAGAAAACAAACCAACAATAACCCTTCAAAGTATGTGGAAAAACCTTGCACACCCTTTACAAATAACATTTTTAGTGATTAATAAATAAGAGATGAGAAGGCAACAGCAATCAAACCAGGAGATAAGATACCATCCCTTCATTACATATCATTCCAGGAATTTGTGCTGATTGCAACATAGACATCTGTCTACATGCCTTAAAGTAGGGTGAGGCCTGTTCTACTTTTCGTAAGTTCATCTTTGATCTCTAGTTATTAGGTCTGAAGTGAAGTCAGATTTTTTATAGTTATAATATTTTTCTTGTCTCTACAAGGTGTAGAGCCCTCTGAATCTGACAGTTGTTAGTCATGGTAAAATAGTCCAAATTTAGCCATTAGCTTATGAGAGTGTTTTGATTATATGCTGTGTTTCAGGAAATCTGAAGATTAAATCACTCATTGAAAATGCTGTAATAGATTACATATATAATTAGATGGATGTTTATAGGGATTAGATAGATAGATAGATGGAATATCACAATGTTATTCCTGAGTAACATTATATAATCTTTTTTTCTGCACCAATAGATATTTTCTACTATTCATCTGTTATCTTATGTCTGTTTCAAAAGCGTAGGAAAAAAACATTTACTAATCAAATTAAATTTATTTTTTATATCATCAGATGCTACTATTTATTTTGGTCTCACTGACCTCCTCAAGTCTGGAAACACTTACTGTTCTTTGCATTAGCAGAGGAGAGTCTGTTCCTTCCTCTTTAAAACTTGATTCCATACCGATTATATCCTCAATAACGTCTTCCATCTAGCAAAATATATAATACATTTAGAATACTGTGCATAATGAGAAGAGTTGTGCTTCAGCCTGAATTCAGAAAGAAAAAAATTAGCAATCTTTTAAAGTTTTTAAGAATATTTAAATTAAGGTTATATGTATATCAAAACCGAGAATATTTTAGAACTTAAAATGAAGTAATCCTGACACTCTTTGATCTGTGTTGCTTTCCCATGAATTTGCTTCTACTACCAGCTGGCAGGTGATGGCTGGGCAAATCACCCTGGGCTAGTCCCTTGGAAATCAGTATCTATATAAATAGACTGGTTATCATGAAGTGCCTCAAGACAGACCCCATGTACTTAACATGTAGAGAGATGACTTCCTATAACTTTACTTTCCTTTTGAAATGTTTTGATTGCATCTTACAGGTGGATATTCAAATATCAGTGGTCATGCCAGCCATTTGGTCCACGTGGATACAGAATATATGGAAAAATGTTACCTAACTTTCCGTAATGGCTAATAACCATAACAGCAATAACGACAACAATAATAATCACCGACATCTTAAATCGTAACAATGGCAAACACATATAGAGTGGGAGACATGCCAGGCACTGTTCTGTGTGCTTTGCATACATCAGCCCATTTAATCTTCACAAAAACTCTGAGAAGTGGATGCTATCCTTACCTCCACTGTACAGATGAGGAAACTGGGAGAGGAAAAAATGCACAATAAATTGTTCCATGATACAAAGCTAGTGAGTGACAAAGACAGGATTGAAATCCTGGAAATCTGGCCCTAAAGTTCTAACTTAAATCCGTTTTTCACTCCTTTCTCAATTCCATTCTAAAATACCTTCCTTCCCTTCTCTACTTTAGCCGGAGAAGATTGTAAATGCTTGTATTTTAAAAATACCATGCTTGCCCCCTACTTTTCTCTCTAGCTGTAGCTCTCCTCTCTCCCACTATATTCTCTTTAGTGACATTTCAAAATATGATGTAAACTCAAAGATAATGAGAATGCTGAATTTATACACTGTAGCGCTCTTAATTTCCAAAAACTTGTGCAGAAACAACCAGGACTAAACTTGGTGAGATGTATAAAAATATTTTATGATTCTGTTAATTTTATCATCGAAGCATGATTTCTGAGAACCTTAGAGAATTAAATATTCAGACTTCTACTAAGATACCTTAAAGTTGATATGCCAAAAAATCAGAACACTATTTAATATTAATTTAACAAAGATTTGTTGAGCGATACTTATTGCAATACCCTGTTGTAAGCACAGGAGCTGTAAAAGGAAACAGCACAGAGTCTCTGCCCTCCTGGAGCCCTAACTCTAAAACAGACAATAAACAGCTTAATAACAAACAGTGGCCTCTGAGAAAACAGACAATAAACAGCTTAATAACAAACAGTGGCCTGAAGAAATTAACGCAGGTGGGGAGAGAGTTTGATGGGAATGAATGTTATTTTAGAAAATGGTCAGAGGAGGATTTACGGATATTTGAACAAGGACATGAAGAGCGTGGGGAAGGACAGTCCTTGGAAAGGAAGCAAAAAATACAAAGACCCTAAGATAGGAACATATATGTTCAGAAAGAATGTTGGTCAGTGGGAATGGAGCAAGAGTCAGGTTTGAGATGAAGTTGAAAATTAGGCCCTCTAGGTTGGCCAGTGGTCTCCGTAAAAAATCTCTGCAAGTATAGGAATGTCCTGCACTGTCCTGCATATAATGGCTACTGAGCACTTGAAATGTAGCTAGTTTAACTGAGGAATTAAATCTTTTTTTCTCAAGTTTTAATTTAAATTTTACTTAGTTAACATGAAGTGTAATATTAGTTTCAGGAGTAGAATTTAGTGATTCATCACTTACATATAACACCCAGGCTCATCCCAACAAGTGCCCTCAATACCCCTCACCCATTTAACTCATCCACCCTCCCTCCCCTCCAGCAAACCTGTTTGTTCTCTATCATTAAGAGTCTGTTTTATGGTTTGACCCTCTTTTTTTTTCCTCCTAGGTTCATCTGTTTTGTTTCTTAAACTCCACATGTGAGTGAAATCATCTGGTAGTTTTCTTTCACTGACTGACTTGTTTCATTTTGCATAATACTCTCTAGCTCTATCCACATTACTGCAAATGGCAAGATTTCATTATTTTTTATGGCTGAGTAATATTCCATTGTATTGAAATAGAGGATATAGACATTGATATAGATCTATAGCACATCTTCTGTATCCATTCATTTGTCTCAATGAACATTTAAGTTCAGGAATTAAATACTTAATTTGATTTAATTTTTAAAGATGTTATTGAATTTGAATTGAAAATTAAATTTAAATAGCCACATGTGGCTAGTGACTACCATATTCAAGAGTGCAGCTTTTGACTATGGTCTGGATTTCATTTATCTATTTATTTTATTATTTTTTTAATTTGAGTATAGTTGACACACACCCTGTTACATTAGTTTCAGGTGTACAACACAGTGATTCGATGAGTCTATATGGTAGGCTATGCTCACTACAAGTACAGCTACCATCTGTCACCATACAACACTATTACAATGCCATTGACAGTATTCCCTACACTCTGCCTTTTACTCCTGTGACTTATTCATTCCAAAACTGAAAGCCTATACCTTGCACTCTCCTTCACCCATTTTACCCACCCCCCACTCCCATTTCCTCTGGCACCCATCAGTTTGTTCTCTGTATTTATAAGTCTGATTCTGCTGTTTGTTTATTTGTTTGTTTTGTTTTTAGATTTCACATATGGTCTGCACTTAACATATTATTCCATGTGCATCAAGAGATCTTTAAAGGACCTACGATAATAAATATGCATATTTTATTTCTTTTGTTTAGTACAGTCTGTGAAAACTTTAAAATATATTCTTGATTGTAACTAAACTCAGATTTTAATTTCATGATATTTCTCTCATTCATGTTTACCGTTTCATGGACAGCAAATTTGTACTGAACAGGTGTAAAGAAGACCAGAGGAAAGAAGGATGTTAAACACAATTCATGGTAAATGCTTTTCTATTGGGAACTTCTAATATTTTCACCAAAAATTATATATATCATTTATCTCTTCTTTTTCTGGAAACTTACATCACAAATGACCCACTCTCTTGCATCTTTAATTTTTCCCTGTTGCCTGTAAATATGCTTAGGTTTCTCCTATTTCAATAGAAAACGTTTCTTTCTTACATGTGAAAGTTCACCCTCCTTGGAGGCTCTTCTTTGCTTCTCTAACACCTCTACTTTCATTTCTGCCATCCACCTACATCACAGTCTTTTTTCCCTAATTTATTGATGACGTTGATTCCTCCATTATGTAAATTGATTTTGAGATCTAACATCCATTCAAAAACTTCGCTCCACAGCTTCTAGGAAACTTTATAATTAATCAAAAGAATTCAGTTGTTATTTTTAAAAAGACAATAAACACATTTTGATCATATGAAACAGAAATAACATAGTAGGCAAAAAAAAGAGAAAAAAGAATTACAAATCAGCAGAATAAGCATCCTCAAAATGATAAATGAAGATAATGAAATGCAAGAAAGAACAAATTATTTTGACTCAATCAAAATGGGGATAATAGGTATGGAAAGCACGAGGTTTGAGGACAAAGGAAGAACATTTATAAAGTTTGAGAAGTTTAAAAATAAAGATCTACAAAAGACTAGAATGAAAATTTTCAACAACACTGGGTACAAGAAGACAATGGGATGATAATTGAAGTATTAAAGTTAAAGAACTTTGAACCTAGACATTTATAACTAATAAAATATCCTATAAGTATGTGGGTGAAATAAAATTGTTCTTAGGCATAAAAACTCAGAGGTTTTAAGGCAAAAAGACCTTTGAAAAACACTCTTCCCAAAACGAGACAAAGACCCCACTAAAAAGAAGAAACACAGGCCAATTTCCCTGATGAACATTGATGCAAAGATTCTCAACAAGATACTAGCAAGTCGAATCCAACAATACATTAAAAGAATTATTCAGGGGCGCCTGGGTGGCTCAGTCGGT
Source organism: Panthera tigris (assembly GCF_018350195.1). Classification (NCBI taxonomy): domain Eukaryota; kingdom Metazoa; phylum Chordata; class Mammalia; order Carnivora; family Felidae; genus Panthera; species Panthera tigris. The sequence goes on from NC_056661.1 coordinate 133,076,028, forward strand.
TGAGTGATCGACTTCAACTCAGGTCATGATCTCGCAGTCTGTGGGTTCGAGCCCTGCGTCGGGCTCTGTGCTGACAGCTCAGAGCCTGGAGCCTGTTTCAGATTCTATGTCCCCCTCTCTCTCTGCCCCTCCCCCACTCATGCTCTGTTTCTCTCTCTCTGTGTCAAAAATAAACATTAAAAAAATTAAAAAAAAAAAAGAATTATTCACCATAATCAAGTGGGATTTATTTATGCACTGCAGGGGTGGTTCAATATCCACAAATCAATCAACGTGCTATACCACATTAATAAAAGAGTGAATAAGAACCACATGATCCTCTCAATAGATGCAGAAAAATCATTTGACAAAAACAGCATCCTTTCTTGATAAAAACCCTCAAGAAAGTAGGGATAGAAGTAACATAACCTCAACATCATAAAAACCATATATAAAAGACCTATAGCTAATAACCTCCTCAATGGAGAAAAACTGAGAGCTTTTCCCCTAAGGTCAGGAACACAGGAGGGATGTCCACTCTCACCACTGCTGTTCAACATAATACTGGAAGTCCTAGCCTCAGCAATCAGACAACAAAATGGAATAAAAGGCATCCAAATCAGCAAAGAAGTTGTCAAACTTTAATTCTTTGCAGACAACATGATACTCCTGTGTAAAAAACATGAAAGACTCCACCAAAAATTTGGTAGAACTGATACATGAATTCAGCAAAGTTGTAGGATATAAAACCAATGTACAGATATCTGTTACATTTCTATACACCAATAATGAAGCATCAGAAAATGAAATAAAGGAATGGATCCCATTTATAATTGCACCAAAGACTGTAAGGTACCTAGGAATCAACCTAAATAAAGAGGTCAAAGATATGTACACTGAAAACTATAGAATGCTTATGAAAGAAATTGAAGAAGACAGAAAGAAATGGAAAAACATTCCATGCTTATGGATTAAAAGAACAAATACTGTTAAAATATCTATATTATCCAAGGCAATCTACACATTCAATGCAATCTCTATCAAAATAACACCAGCATTATTTACAGAGCTAGATCAAACAATTCTAAAATCTGCATAGAAGCAGAAAAGACCCCAAATACTCAAAGTAATATTGAAAAGAAAAAAAAGCTGGAAGCATCACAATTCTGTACTTCAACCTGTATTACAGTATTACAAAGCTGTAATCATCAAGACAGTACGGTACTGGCACAAAAACAGACACATAGATCAATGGAACAGAATAGAGAACCCAGAAACGGACCCAAAAATGTATGGTCCCAAAAATAATCTTCGACAAAGCAGTGAAGAATATCCAAAGGAAAAAAGATAGTCTCTTCAACAAATGGTGTTGGGAAAACTGAACAGCGACATGCAGAAGAATGAACCTGGACCACTTTCTTACACCAGACACAAAAATAAACTCAAAATGGATGAAAGACCTAAATGTAAGATAGAAAACCATCAAAATGCTAATGGAAAAAACAGGAATCAACCTCTTTGACCTTGGCCACAGCAAGTTCTTACAAGACATGTCTCTAGAGGCAAGGGAAAAATAAGCAAACATGAAATTGGGACCTCATCAAGATAAAAAGCTTCTGCACAGCAAAAGAAACAGTCAAAAAAACTAAAAGGCAACCAATGGAATGGAAAAATATATTTTCAAATGACATATCAGGTAAAGGGTTAGTATCCAAAATCTATAAAAAACTTATCAAACCCAATACCCCTAAAAAACCAAATAATTCAGTTAAGAAATGAGCAGAAGACATGAATAGATACTTTTCTGAAGAATACATCCAGATGGCTAACAGACACATGAAAAGATATTCAATAACACTCATCATCAGGGAAATACAAATCAAAACCACAATGAGATACCACCTCACACCTGTCAGAATGGCTAAAATTAATAACTCAAGAAACAACAGATGTTGGCAAGGATGGGGAGAAAGGGGAACCCTTTTGCACTGCAAACTAGTTCAGCCATTCTAGAAAATAGTATGGAGCTTCCTCAAAAAGTTAAAAATAGAAATACCCAATTACCCAGCAATTGCACTACTAGGTATTTTTCCAAAGGATATAAAAATGCTGATTTGAAGGGGCCATGCACTCCAATGTTACTAGCAGCATTATCAACAATAATCAAATTATGTAAAGAGCCCACTCCCTCAAAAAAAAAAAAAATAAACATTAAAAAAAAAGGTTGAGGGGAGCCTGGGTGGCTCAGTCTGTTAAGTGTCTGACTTTAGCTTTCATGGTCCATAGGTTCAAGCCCCACATTGGGCTCTGTGCTGACAGCTCACAGCCTGGAGCCTACTTTGGATTCTGTGTCTCCCTATCTCTCTGCCCTTCTGCTGCTCATTCTCTCTCTCTCTCTCTCTCTCTCTCTCTGTCTCCCTCTCCCCCCTGTAAAAATAAATAAATACATAAACATTAAAAAAAGAGCCCAAATTTCAATCAACTGATGAATGGATAAAGAAGTAATGGCATATATATATATATATATATATATATATATATATTATATAATATATGATATATATTATATAATATATAACTATATATATAATACATATAAATATATATTTATATATTATGGAATATTACTGGGCAATCAAAAAGAATGAAATCTTGCCATTTGCAACAATGTGGATGGAACTAGAGTATACTATGATAAATGAAATAAGTCAATCAGAGAGAGACAAATATCATATGATTTCATTCATATGTGAAATTTAAGAAACAAAACAGATGAATATAGGGGAAGGGAAGGAAAAATAAAATAAGATTAAGACAGAGGCAAACCATAGGAGACTGTAGTATAGAGGACAAACTGAGAGTTGACGGAGGGGAGGTGGGCGGGGGGGATGGACTAGATGGGTGATGGGTATCAAAGAAGGCACTTTTTATGATGAACATTGGGTGTTGTATGTAAGTGATGAATCACTAAATTTTACTCCTGAAACCAATACTACTCTGTATGTTAACTAACTTTGAATTTACATTAAAAAAAAAAGAAAAACACTCTTCCAAGAAATACTCCGGTTAGATTACAAATAAAAGTATGAAACCTATACAAAATAAAAGAAAAAATGAGTAAGTAACAGTAACTTTTTCGTGGTCTAAACAAAAAGAATATGGATAGACAGAGAGATGATAAAGAAAGAGAGAGAGAGATACTATAAAATATCAGTACAGGAAGATAGGTGAGAACAAGAAGGATAAGGTAAGACCATACTCAGGAAGATTTTTACTTAAGGATACAACATAAATCTTTGTGAACAATGAGATAGATATAGAAAAAATATAACCATGCATTTTGAAAAGTTAGAGTAACAAAACAAAGAAAAAAAGAAAGACGTAACTTGTTCAATGGAGGATAGAAAAAAAGATGACAAATAATCAAAGTATAGTGATTTAAAAATATGAAAAAAATAAAACCTAATAGTAATAACAAGAATGTAAATGGGTTAACACACTGTTCAAGAAACTATCTCTAAAATTGTAAGAGGTATTGTAGTATTTAACTAATGTAAGAGATAAAGCTGAAAATAAAGTGAAAAGATGTCCCACAAATATGACTAAAAGGAAACTACAGCAGCAATGTTAATATTAGACCATATAAAATTTGATAAAATTTTAAAAGAAAAATAATACCAAATGATCATAAATTCATTTACACCTGAAAATATCTACAGCAACAATTTGTCAGAATTCTACAGAAAAATAAAGCAATAATTGCAGTTAAATATTTGAACTCACTTCTCTCAAAATCACAAATTTGAATTTAGTCTTCTCTTCACCTACTGTTTAGGACAGGCCTTGAGTCTTGTCATCCTCTAAACCACTCATTTCTAAAATCTTAAATTCCATTATCTCACTCATCAAAATGCAATCTTCCTTTTAGATGCAATCTAGACCCTGTTGCAAATCAACTAAACAATTTTCAGTTTAGGACTGTCTATGTCTTTGCCTTGTTATCTTTCTGCCTAACCATCCTAAACATCTCCATCTTCTGTCAACTCTGAATTCATGGTGGTAGAATGATTTCTGCCCACCATCCTACTGACATTCCTTTTGTTGCCATTTTCTTGACTGCTTGACTGCCAAATTCAATAGATATTTACCAGCTTTTGTTTTACTAGACTCAGCTACTAGAGCATTTAGATCATTCCTTCCTTCTTTAAACTAACTCTTTGGCTTCGAGGACACTACACTCGCTATCTTTTTATTTTACCTTTACAGCCCCTCTTCTCTGACCACCCCTTAAATATTGTTGATGGCTCAATCCCATCCTTTCTTCACAGCTCTCATGAGCTTTCTTTCTCATTTGAGCTTTCAAGTACTCCCCACATGCTGACAAGTCTCAACTATTTTCCTCCAGTCTAGACTACTCTCCTCGGGGAAAACTGGGATCTCTAGCTATCACTAGCATCTCCACATGGTGGTCTCCCAGATACCTCAACTCTAACATGTTCTAATAGAGGGTCTCATCCCCTCTCACTGCATTATAGAAATAACCTCCCAACTGGTCTTCTCCCTCCAGGACCCCTCCCCTACATAGCTGACAATGATATTAAAGTCAAATCCAATTATGTCACCCCAAACCCCACATTTAAACCTTTCACTCTATGCTGAGCATAGAGTGCCAACCTTTCCGTGATTTGTCCATTGCCTATATCTCTGATGTCACCTTTTGCCACAATCTGCCTACTCTTTTTCTGCTCACCTCATTTTCTTCTGTTCCCCATCTTTATTCTTCACTGGTGCTATCTCATCTAGCTAAATGCCCCACTAGCCACTTTCTCTAAGTTTTACTACTGACATTTCTGAATAAGAACAGCACTTTCATGCTCCTATTTATACCATTGTCCTTTCTACATAATATCATAATTATTTGCTAATGTTTTTTTCTCTCCTCTTCAACTTATACTTCCTACGAGATACAACAGATAAGAAAACAAGACAATGAATAATTAAAATGTAGCATGTGCTGTGAAAATGCTATGATTAGTGCAATTTTTGTCTATATGATATAGGTATTGCCATGAAAAGGCAGAGAATAAGCATTCTTCTACACAGAGAACCACCAGTAAAAACACCTTAGAGAAGAAACCTGAAATGAATTTTGAAGAGTTACAATTATCTAGCCAAATGCTGGAGACTGAATGAGTAGTTGATAAAGAAAGGACAGGAGAGGAGAGAACCTGGGCCACTAGTGAGAATCACTAGTGAACCCATATGACTGAAGCACAGAGTGGCATGGGGCCGCCGAATGATAAATCTGGATCAGGAGGCAAAGGTTAAGTGTGGAAGGGTCCTGTGTGCCATGAGTACAAATTTGGATTTTATCCTGGAAAGGCCCAGGATAAAAAGAAAAAAAAAGCTTCTTTTGATTTTCTATTTCATTGTCTCAGAAACCATTCATCATCATCAAGTTACTCCTAATACCAACCCCCAAATCCTGAATCTAAGGATGCTCTACACAGACTTTTTCTGTGGTAGCTATATTTTCTGAGGTCTTCTCTGAATTAATGAACTGCTCTCTGATGTCATAGGAAGACAAGCTTAGGAGAAAGAAACACCAAAGGATGGCAACAGCCACTCTCTCCCGAGCCCCCACTCTGCCTTTGTGTTTGGAACTTTAAAAATGCAAGCATCAAAACAACTCTTCAAGTCGTAGAAATGCTGGGAAGGTTAAGGATTGAGACCACGCGGCTAGTAAGTGGTAGCTCTAACCCCATACGGTCTGACTCTAAAGACTGCACACTTGCTGCTTTGTGACATGGACGCCTAGCACGAATCAAAGAATATTAGGAAATTGCAACAACATAGGATACATCTTAGCTATGAAAGATAACAAGACGGTGAATGGTGGCCAGATGTGAAAATGCGCACTTGATAAGCTGAATCAAAGAGAACACACACTGATTAAAACTATAACACACTGGATAACATTATGATTAAATAGATATTAATGATAGAAGAACCTTTATATACCTAGTTGAAAAGACAACGGTTTAAAAAAAAATAGGAAAAAATCTTCTGTAGCCAATATGCACATCGCCCCTAGAACTCCACACCTCTTGAGGCTTTCAACCATTCTCAGACATGCAACTTTGACACCATCGAAAAGACCACTACGATCAAATAAATTTCCTTTAAAATGTGAAAAATTATAAAAGAAAAAGTAACCTGTGTGTCTAGAGAATAAAAACATTTACTAAGAAAAACTGAGAACACTGATATATGTTACTTATCCTTTCTTATTTTTTAGAAAACATATTTCATAAGATACATGATAAGATAATTTTCTGGGTTTTGCCTAGGACTGGCATATGCATATCCTTTGGGATTTTTTTTCCTTAGAAATCAATCTTCTGCACCATGAAATGAACTTTGGAAGAAGGGGGTTGTAAGATAAATTGTATTGGTTGAGTTCTAATATTTACTATACAGATGATTTTCATCCTACATATATTTTTATGATCTTCTTAGAGTGAATAGAAAACCTACCTCTACATTCATTTTTTTAAACAAAATTCCTTAGATATCCACTACTGAAAAGTTTAAGTAAATATACATGTAAAGATTTATGCTCAGTTCTGGATTTCAAAGACTCCTGTTTTATGGTTGCTTTATATTTATTAAACAGTCTACCAGATCCTTATTATTTTCCCTTTTCCAGATTAAAGTAAAATTGGAAAAAAATGAAATCTTCCTCTGTCACTTGGAATTCTCATAATGGGATAGTGAGCATTACTCTGGTGACTGGAGGCTACAGACTTAATAGCTAAAAAGCAGCAACCTGAAATCAGTAATCATCATCAGGAATGTAGATTGGGAGATTAAATGTGGGAGATCATAGGATCATGGCTCCATCTAACAAATCAAATGGAAAAAAAGAAAAAGAAAGGAATAGAAAGTTCAGCTATGAATGTAGTTTTCTGCACTGAGATATTAAAGGAAGTCTTTTTCCCCAGGTCTAGTGGTTTGTCAGTTCAATTCATTCTTCAGTACTTTTTGAAGATTCATTCATAAGCAGGTCACAATAAATATAAACCCCATGACATCACACATTTTTATTCATTTTGTATCCCTGGCACCTCTAAATTCCTGTGATTTAGTAAATGGTAGACATGTATTTGTGAAAACTAGAAATGAGTAAATAATTAATAGTAAGAAATCCAGATACGATTCCATAAAATGTTAAGTGCAATAAGCTTTTTAGTCTTATTTCGGAGCACATATTGACTGCTGTTTAAAAAACTTCTTCCTATTTTATTTTAATGGGTATTTAAGATAATATAACTATTGATGAATATTTTAACTAAATATACCAGGAAATCTTTACAAAGCTAAATCTCTCTAATATAAATTACTGTTAGAGCTTAGTTTGACTCACACTGATACATAACTGAAACGAGTATTGAAAAATGAGTTTATATTTTATTATGCATAGTAATTAATATGTGCATAACTAACTATTATATATGAATCCATGAAGACATCCCTTGTGTTAAATGCATTTGCATTTGGAATGTTTACTATAAAAATGTAGACTTCAATTTCTTTACATTTTTCCTCAAAACCTGATTATAGGTTTTCATAAGTAGCTATTAGACATACATGCCATTCCACATTGTCATCTTCTTTCCCAAGAGTTAGTAACTTGGTGAGTGGATTTCCAGTAAGGCCAGTGTCACTCTCGGGAGAAGGGTGCCCATGCTGTAGCAGAAGCGCACTGCTTGGCGTTGGAGGCTGTGACCGTTTAAGAGTCTGGTTGACGATTTGGTAGTCAAGGGTCATGAAGGGTTTTACTTGTCTCTGCACTTTCTGTAGCTGGGACTTCGCAGGACTTTCCAGGTGTGCTGAGACCTACAAAATAGAAACAGAACAAATGTGTAGTAACGTTCGGTGAATTCGAGTTCCACCTTCAACAACTGAATTATGACAGACACACCACAATATCTGCTTCTCTCAAATTTATGATTCGTGCTTCTGTCATAATTTATACAAGATACTAGTAGGTGATAGTTTTTAAGAAGTAATTTAAACTTACTAAAATATTTTTAGTGCTAATTCATTTTTTAAAGAATAGCCCTCAAAATAATATGCAGCCGAACCAAAATTTGGAATAAACACATAAGCCCCAATACTTCTTGAGGTTCCAGAAAAGAAAGCCTAAAATAATACAAGGAAAATATAGCTGATTCACTATTATTAGTAATTTTCATATAATATGTATTTCCTGGATTTTTTATATTACAAAAAATATTCTATGGGACATAATCACAACTATTTTTTATTAAATATATATATATTTATGTTTGTTTATTTATTTTGAGAAAGAGAGAGCAATGGGGGAGGGGCAGAGAGAGAGAGGGAGAGAGAGAAAATCCCAAGCAGGCTCTGCACTGTCGATGCGAGGTCGAACTCACAAGCCGTGAGATCATGACCTGAGCCAAGACCTTTAATGAGCCACCCAGGCGCCTCATTACTTTTTTTTAATATTTTATTATTTATTCTTGAGAGACAGAGAGAGACAGAGTGTGAGCGGGGGAAGGGCAGCGAGAGGGAGAAACAGAATCCGAAGCAGGCTCCAGGCTCTGAGCTGTGTCCACAGAGCCCTAGGCAGGGCTTGAACTCACAAGCTGTGAGATCATGACCTGAGCCAAAGTTGGAGGTTTAACCAACTGAGCCACCCAGGTGCCCCTCAGGTGCCTCATTATTAAATATTTTAAAAAATTATCCAAGATGGAGAAGAACTAGAAATATATATATACTAAATATGAAATGTGATTCTTTATGGGTGGCGAATATGTAGGTGATTTTTTTTTACTTTTCTATATTTTTTAAAGTTTCTGTGCTAGACTTATTTTTATTTTTAAAAATCTTATTTTTAGGGGCATCTGATTCGATCTTGATCTTAGGGTCATGAGTTCAAGCCCCAGTATAGAGTTCCATAAATTAATTAATTAATTAATTAACAAATAACATCTTATTTTTAAACCTTTCCATATTCTCACTTAATAATAATCATGTAGAGTACTATGAATTGAAGGAATCATTCAGAGAAAAATCTAACCAGTGTCATGTGCCAACTAAAAACTATCCAGTATTTTGAAAGCCCTTTTCAAAACACAGCCTTAAAATTCTGTTAGTTATCGCAGTTAACGATTTAACATTAACTGCATAAGGGCAGTTGTAAGCATTTCAAGCTTTTCCTGTAAAAGACTCTGAAAGTAGTATTGCCTGCCTGTCCTCTTTATATTTACTATGCTGTGATGTGGCTTCTAATACATTTTCCTCAAGTGGCCTATATATAAACCTATTTAATATTTCCCTCATGTTAAACAATAGTAAAGACTGCGATACAGTGCTTATTTTTCCTTTTATTTCAGCGACACAAACTACTCCTTAAATCCCTTAACATGCATTAGCTCAGATAAATAGCCTTTACAAAGTATTTTGCATTTAAATTAGCTGGTTTGGGGTACAATATTGTAGTAGTTACTTTAGTTTAATTCTGTTATGCTGACATTTTTAGCATTATTTTAATTGTACCTCCATAAAATAATTTTTCAGTCATATAAAAAAGATTAAGATTGGTAATAAAGATTACACATATTACTAATTATACTGCTATGAGCTTTAAAGTTGTAAAATAACATTTCATTAAAATGCCAGTGGTAATTTTTTTAGGGTAGCTATTTAGATTATTTTACAGTTTTAGTTAATCCTTCTTAATCTGCATATACGCACAAAATATACATTATAAATAGCATCTTCAGATTTACAAATCATACAATGTGACAGAAGACTAAAGAACATTGTATACCTACAAATGAAAAATACCTCCCGTTCTGAGAAAAGTATGTTGAATCAGAATTTACAATGCTCATTAACTAATTCATTTTTCACTTTGCATCCATTGACTCTAAGAGCCTTCATTAGAGTACTTATTGCATTTGGTGTTACATCAAGAGTACAAGAGAAGTTGTAAATGTGATCCCAGGGCTCTACAAGCTTATGATCTAAGTGGGTAGTATTAATGTACAATTACAGTAAAAATAATAATAATAATAATAATAATAATATGCAACAGGTATCAGGCACTGTGCTAAGCTATTTACATTCATTATTTCATTTAATCTTTGTTACAGCCTTAGGAGGGAAGTATCATTAGTATCCTCACTGCACTAGGTAGATGAAGCCACTGAGACAGAGAGATGTAATAACATGCCTCCTCTCACTCTGCTAGTAAGGGATGGAGCTGGAATACAGAAACTGCCTTCTTAAACACTATGCAATCTTGGCCCTTGAATAAATAATTGAAGTGACTAAAGTGCAAAGCCAAAGCTTAGGGTTGCATACAATGAATTAAAAATGCCACAAAAAGCAGTGGCTTTTTAAAATGAATTATAAGAGAAAGTGGTTATAAATCAGGTATTGGAAGGAAATGGCCCTGTACATGCGGCAAAGGGAAGGAAATCTCAAATACAAAAGATCAAAGCAAACAAGAAAGAAGACAAAAAGTTGGGAGATGGTCACAAATGTTAGTTGTCGAAAAGAACTCACATGAGTATGTTTCCTTTCTCAAAGCAAGACTACCATCTCCTCTTTAGACCATTCTATACAGATACAGAATAAAATATAAAATGGGATCAACCCTAATTATGCCTAAATTATTGTGGGTGTTTTTTTTTTGTTTCTTTGTTTTTTTGTTTTTTACAGAGAATTACAATGGGTTAGTAGGCAAAAGGGAAGACTGTCTGGGACAGTCATAGAACAGTTATAGAACATCCATAGGGTAAGCATAAGGGATTAAAGCTTAGTGGAGCAGGGAAAGATAATAATGGGATGTGAAAAAACTACTGCCCAGAAAATCTCCATCTCCTTCAATAATGAACTGATACCAGAACAATGAGACAGGTAAGTGTAAAGCAGCAACTAAACCACATGCAACCTATTTTAAAATATTTTTAAACTGCCTGGCCTGAAGTCACAGCCACACAGCTATTGGATCTCTTTACTGAAGGCCCCAGTATTTTGTGAGATAAAGTAGATGAAATGATAGGTTGCCATTCTTCACTTATCCACTTATTTAAGAATATTTTTTTGAGCGCCAAATGCATATGCACTGAGTGGTACACTGAAGGTAGAAGGGAACTAACCACAGTGTCTGCCTTCATAGAGTTGTGGTCTAGTCCAAGTTTAGAAAGATAGGAGGAGAGGGGCTCCTGGGTGGCTCTGTCAGTTAAGTGTCCGACTTCAACTCAGGTCATGATCTCATGGTCAGTGGGTTCAAGCCCCATATCGGGCTCTGTGCTGACAGCTCAGAGCCCGGAACCTGCTTCAGATTCTGTGTCTCCCTCTCTCTCTGTCCCTCCCCTGCTCACATTCTGTCCCTCTCTCTCACTCTCTCTTAAAACTAAATAAACATTAAAAAAAATAGTGAAAAAGAAAGATATGAGGAGAAAGAGAAGAAAAATATGAGATATCTAAGGGCAAGGACTGTGTTTACCTTGCTGGCTGCTTTACCGCCATTCATCCTGTACATAACCCAGAGAATGGCACACAGCAGATGATTAAAATTGTGTTTGCATGTGTTCAATGAATGAATGAATGAGTCATTAAAGTACAGTGTTTGAATAACTTTCATACTACCATGGAGAGCTTTGGGAATCCACTAAAAGAGCTGGTAAACCATGACCAGAATATTAAAGTCTATACCTAGAAAGCTGGAGCAGCTGTAGACTGTGATTTAGTTCATTGGACTTTCAAAGAGATTGAGACCATCCAAATGTAAGGAAATTTTGCTTACAAAAGCAGTAAGTAAATCATATCCCCAGAACTCTGTACTATGCTTGAACACTATCACTCTGACATGCTGCTATTGCAAACTAAACATAACGATGGTCAAATCCAAGCTTCTGTCTATACGCAGAAGTCTATTTTATTCCATTTAAAAGAATGTATGTACTTATAGTCCCCGTATTTTCCAAACTGTTATAAATAAATATAAAGTGTGAATGCGGTAAGAGATACTTATACCAGGAAGTGTAGGCTGAAGATTAATATTTCAATTGAGTACAAAAATTTATCCATGAGCATCCTGGCAGCCAAGGTAAAATGGGAAGTTTAATATATGTATATATATTATATAAGGTGGAACCTGTGATATTGCAGACATTTGAGCATTTTTGATCTGTAGTGTTTGCCCCATGTGGGTCAACCTAATATATATTTCTTATTAAGTAGTTAGATCATACCAGTTCTGAGGAGAGACAAATATTTTTGTGAATAATACCTGAGAATTTATAAGCTGCATATTTTCATGGAGGACTTTAACAAAATATTGAACAAAATTCCAATAAGCAGTTTTTGTAAAATATGCAATGAAATTCTTCATATCCCCATATTTAAAAAAATATTTTCTTAATTTGGGTCACCCAGGAAATACAGCCTAAGACTTGCCTAGGGGAGGTTTCATGGGGCAGGGGGTGGTGGGTGATTTCAGAACCTGAGCCACAGTAGGGTGAGGAAAGCAGGATCAGGCACAGGGAAGAGTGGCTCAGTTGCGAAGTTGACCATCTAGGCGATGCACCATCACATCCACTATGTTTATTTCGGAAAAAAGGCCCAAAGCATAATATGCATCAGTGCAAGTGAAACGTCCAAAATACATTAACTTGTACAAATGTGACTGGACACTTAGATAGCACTTCCAGCCTCCAGGGCAATTTACACTGCAGACTCCATGTTCAGATACACTGATCCAGAGGGTCACCTGATACGATCATCATCCTGATATCGATTGTCTCAAACTAACCTTTAGATAGAAATTATGGTGTTAACAAGAAGTTCCATTATTTGGAGTTAAAAAACTAAAAAGGCTAGCTTAAAAGTCTATTTTTTTAAGATTTCAAATGCAGTTTAGATTCCCATGTTCTTATAAAGGGATATGATCTTTTAAGAAGTTAGAAATAACGTATTAGTGAGCTACACAAATGTTTAGAACCACTAATGCGAGAACTAGAGCAATGTGCTTAATGGGTAAACAATTTTTTTAAAAAATCAGAATCACACAAACTCCTGCAAATACAATAAACTAAAGGGAAGGAGTTGGTCAGGAAGCAAAAAATGCGTACTCCTGGTTTTAGGAAACATGATTGGAGAATCACCTCACAAAGGCAAGATGTATGTATCTGTGTTGTTGTTGTTGTTGTTTTCCTTTTTCTATTTGTTTTTAGACTAGAATAGATGCAGGAATCCTTATTACCGAGAGAATTGATGGAGGTCCACGAGAAAGCAGCCTAATGTCATAAAAAAAAAAAAAAAGTCAGCTATCATTCTCTGACAATAGTAGGTGAAACAAAAGATGATTTAGGGTAACTGATAATCTAATAAAAAAAATTTTTAAGTCTCAGAATTTAGATCAAGCTTGTGAGGGTTCAAATTTACAAATCAGCAAAGATTTCATTAGAAATTAAATAATGTTAACAAAATGTTATTAATTGACCTTATTTGCATTTGGGTGTAAGATCTCTTGGTAGGTAGAAGACTGTGGAGTAATGTGGGCCAGCCATGCAGTGCTGGCTAGAAGGAGTCTCTATGCCCCCATGTGGAGTCATTCTTACTTTCACACAGTGGTTTTCAAATTATGCTCCTAGATACATGAGTTCATTGCTCCAATTTACTTTTCAGTGTTCTACACTGTAGTCTTTTGACCTAGTTCTTGTATGGGTTTCATATCCCATCAGTGGATAACAACAGAGAGAGTATATTGTACAAAGAAATTTTAGAAGTAAGTAGGTAGTTGCACCAAAAAATCTTTGAAGGACTCCACCAACCCTGTGATTCTCCATCTATACATAGTTGTATCTTACCTCCTTAATACTGCCATCCATCATATAAATACTTATAAATATGATCCATTCACATATGTAAGGTTTTTTTTAAATGTTATCTTTTTATAGAGAAACCATAAGATAATGATAAAAGCCCTCAGCTAATTCTTTCAACATTTACTGAGAGTTTAACATTTAATGAGAGTTTGCTCTTTGTTAAAGCCAGTCCCAAGGGAAAGTCATTCCTCTCTAGAAAGCAGGTCTATGACCCACGTGTCACTATCCACCTGGAGACCACTTATCTAAACTGAGGGCACAGGACCTGGGAGGAGATAAAACACCTTCTGGATACTGGCTTTTTGAAACTCAAAACTAAAAAGTGATGGCAAACATCACATGAGCAATTATCTCAATAAGAAGACTTTTTATCACCATTAATTTGACTAGCCAAACAAATCAATCAAGCAAACATGGACACCTACCTAATAAGCATGTTTAGACTATCTGAAAGGAGAGAAACAGAAATCTATTCAGCGAGAAATAGATTTAGAGTAAATATAGTACTCTGTGATAGTAAATAAAAACATATACACTGCCACCAAACACATGCATTTGCATGCATGTACACACTCACACACCCCTATGAAAAAGCAGCACAGATAATACCATTCACTACAACATGACAGTCCTTATTTAATTTTGTTAATTTTGTACTAAGCTTGAATTTAATAAATGAAGCAAAAGCTTGGACTTCACAAGTGAGTAATAGGTAACTATTCATTATGTTCCTAGCATCAGAGGTATATAAGAAGAAATCTATTTTGGGGGGCTTATGAATCTACTACCTCTAGGTACCTACTCATAAATGCCACATGACATTTGTTAATGTTATACAGTAAAGATTAATAACTCATTTCTTCAAATCTTACTTTCTTCATAGCAGTCTTTGGATATGATATATCCATAAATCTCATCTTGACTAAACCTAAAATTATACAGTCGAGCTTGTCTGATTGAGATATAACTATTGAACAAAGTAGGGCCCGGTTCATCAAAAGTTTTACTTAGGTTTCTGAATAACTGTCAGCATATTTCAGCTGAGTATTATATAATCCAAAGCTATTTAATGGATAATAATGTAAAATATGATTGTAACATATTCCTTCAGTCACAATCATCTGAATTTGGATAATTCCAATGGTATGTCTTTCAGGAGAGACCTCCACTTAGAAGACTTTAAAGAGGCATTAATATTATTAAGCAGAGTTTGTTTAATTCAGTAGTGTTCTATCAGTAAAAATGCTTGTACTCCATGTACACTTGTATTTACACTATAAAGTCTAAGCTTCCCTTATAACTCAATCTAGCTCCATCTATACTTGCACTGATTTGTTTTGTTGATGCTAGCATCTCAGGAAAATTACTATATTATACCTTTAAAAGAATTAGAACAAATATCAGCAATAATTGTGGCTTACTTGTGCTGATCTGTTTTTAAGAGCATGTGTATTTGGAGTTTTTGAGCCACAAACATCAATGAAGAATCACATCCAGAGTCTAACCACCTCATGTTGGCTTCAGAACAACACAAAAGGACCTGCACACACTCAAGTCAACTGGCAACAACATCAATGACTAAAATATGTTAATATGAAACATGGAGATAACTTGAGCCATAATACTTCAAAATATATTTGAACATCTGTACTCAGAGGTTTAGCATTTACTGATTCTACAAATATTTTTGAGTGCCTACTACAGATCAGATTTTATTCAACTATAATAAGTTCTGGGGATATAATTATGAACAAAAGAGACAATCCAGTCTTCAAAGAGTTCACAGTTTATTAGGAGAGATAGATAACTAAACACATAATTGTAACAAAATGTGATAAACTATGTGAAAGTAAAAGGTATCACAAAAGCAAGCAGAATGACCCAGACAAAAGGGAAGCAAGTTATTCAAATGAACGTGTGTGCCTGGATACTTATGTAGGTAACAGTGGTGAGCAAAGTGAAACATGGTCTCTCTCCTCATGCAGCTTTTGGACAGGCAAAAGGGACAGATGTTAATCAAACTATCGCACAAATGACTGTAAATTCTCAAGCTCTGTAATAGGAAGGAGAGATACCTAAGACTATGAGCCTGTGGACAGAAATTATTTAGACAGAAGTTAGGGATGGCTTAGAGGAAGGGATGATAGGACTGAATCTGGAAGATGACAAGGAAGTAACTAGAGCAAGAGTATAGAGAAAGAATTCCGAGAAAGAATTCCAGGGAGATGGAACAGCATGTGCAAAGACCTTGATGAGAGGAAGCAAGATGAGAAAAATGCTTGTGAGGAATTAAAGAACTGGAGCAGAGAGCTGACAGGTGTGGGACAGAAGAGGCCAGCACAACCAGTCCATGCAATCCTGCAGGTATATAAATGTGTCTTATTCTCTTTATCACAGTAAAGGGGAGAGTAGTAGTTCAGCCAGATGAACTCTAGGGGGTAAAAGGAGAGTGCAGGAAATAAAAAAGGGTGGTTTGAACTAAGATCAGGTGACATGGGTGAGGTAGTCACATGGAAACAAGTAGCTGGATTTAAGAGATGTTCCGAAATAGATTAAGAAATGACCCCTGAGTTTGTGGCTTAAGGAACTGAATGAATAGTGATGCCCTTCCCAGAGAAGACTGGAGTTTTGGGAGGGACAGAGAATCCTAAGTTTGGTTTTGAACACATTGAGTTTGTGAAGTTTGGAAGATATCCAAGAGGGTATGTGAAGTAGACAGCTAGACAAATGGTTCTGGAACTCAGAAGTCAAGTATGGACCATGGATACAACTAATTTGACATTTACACTTAGATGGTAACTGATGAGATGATTTGTGGAGGATGAACAGAATTAGAAGAGGGCCTAGAACAAAACATGGTGGACTCCCAAGCTCTAATTACACATGGAGCAATCAATTTTGTATTTTTCCCCTAGGTCCTATTGATTTCTTTCACATATTTTACCAAATGTTCGCTCAAAGTTTGTATGGGTTATATGGGAGTAAATCCTCCTAAATTAAATAATTATTAGTTCTTTATATTTCCAAAGTCATGCATTCAACCCATTGATGTAGATACAGACTTATTTCTTAATCCAATTGCATCACAACTCTCATTATCAGTTCTCAACCTTTTAATAGCAATTTCAAAATCCAAAAAGCTCTGAAAACCAGAAGTAGTTTTGTGGTTGTTGCTGTTTTGTTTGCTTTTTTAAGTCTGGTGTAAACCCATTTGGTGACAAAATCCGATCTGAAATAAAGTAAGGCTATTTATAATCTTTCTTTATCTCACTTATAGTAGATATTCATAGGAATTTCTGCAGATATATTAATGTGTTTGAATATGGGATGCAGTCTTGG
The DNA here is from genome assembly GCF_018350195.1 of Panthera tigris. Lineage (NCBI taxonomy): Eukaryota > Metazoa > Chordata > Mammalia > Carnivora > Felidae > Panthera > Panthera tigris. Next base: position 133,093,277 of record NC_056661.1, read on the forward strand.
GCCCCTCTGGGGTTGTCAAGGTATGAGTAGTAATGTACCACATTACCTTTCAATATCTGAAGTACTGAGAATTCTAAAACACACCTAGCCCTAGTTTTCTGGATAATAGATTTTGTACTCTTTTGGTTTATTGACTGAACATCCTGTAGAAAAGACTATGCTATAGGCTTTGCATAAATTATTTTATTTAATCTTATAATATCATAAATTAAAAATTCAAATAGGCCTGCACTATTATTTTTTAAAACTTCAGCACAATATTTAATTCTATTTTATTTTCTGAAATTATAATGTATCAATAGTCAAAATTCAAATTGAGCATATACTATCTCTTGGGGAAGAAATGCGATGAAGAAATGTGCTTTCTGATTCAACAGACAAACTGAATGAATGAAAGATGTGTTTTTCCTTTAATAAGAAGGAATTTTTCAGGTGTAACATTATATTTTTGATATTATTAGACATATTTATATGTAGTGCCTATAGCTGTGTTTAAATGAGCTGATGCTATTCTTGGAAGCTTCAGAAGTTTCTCATACAATTAACTTGCCTTCTGTAAATGTAGAAATATACCAGTTAGTTATTTAAGCTAGATTCATTAAAATGTCTTAAATTTCTTTTTTAAAAAGTTTATATGACTGCATTTAAACTTAAACATTAATATTTAATAAGAGGACTTTTATAAAGCAAAAGATATTTTGCTTCAGAAATCAACAATTGGGCTTAGATGATATTTTATACTTCACAGTTCCTTTCAACTTAAAACAAAGCTCTAATGTAATAGTTAAATGTAATTTTTTTCATCCTCAGCATAGTGACCTTAAATCATTTTCATTATGAAGTTGTAAATGTTCTTTCAAGGATTCACAGAATAAAGGAGCAACAAGACTGACTTCTTTAAAAGGTCTTATTTCAAATACCTTGGAAAGTCATCAGTGCATTTATTTTTAATTTTACATGTTCTAAAATAGATTCAAAACCATAAATAAGAATACCTGGGACCAAAATCCAAATCTCCCTATTAATTCTTGTCGTTGCTTGCATCATTCTGTTACAAATGCATTATATTTTCCATCTTTAATATATCTAATGGTTAGATTTGGGATAATATTAATATATCATCAACTTATACAGACCTTGAAGAAGAAAGTCACAGGCCACATAAGGTAGTTGAATTTATAACAAAGAAATTTGCGTATTTTGTGAGATTAAAAAGATCATAAAGGTTTATTCCTGGAAAAAAAATTCTAAACAATTCAAGTGGTTTTATCCTATCTCGGGTTTGAAAACTTTTTATATCCTTTATCTACTTTATGAGTTGATATATGATCATCAATTAATGAAGTCATTTTTATCATAATAAAATGTCATCATTAGAACTGCAGTATTCCAGTCTAACCACTTTCTAAAGAATATGATTGGGGCATTTTAGGTAGTTAAATATTAAAATAATCTAATTGAAAATGAGACTATGAGATTATTCATTTTGATTGACAAACTGCAGAAAATGGCTTTGTTTCATACGTACATTTCTATCACTTAATTTTTACAGTTATTATTCATATTTCTGGGAAAAAAAGGTAAAATTTGCATTGTCTTTGTTTTACTTAACTAGTAAATATGATGATCTCTGGCTCTTTGTGTTTTAAATGCATCTGTTATTACTTTATCTACATTAATCAAATTTTTCAAGTAATCATGCCTTCATGTAGGAAAGGCCTTCCGGTACATAGGTGTAGATACACCTCTCCTTGTCACAGAAGAACAATGTTTCCTTAGAATCAAAGAAACACACTCCCATCTTAAATTTTTTGGAGTTATAGAAAGTACATAGCCATGAAACATGAATTCATTGAGAAGACTGATCACAGAACCTCATGGACTAATTGAACGCCCCAGAATGCCGAATAATAATAGTCACTGTCACACATAGAATCAAACATTCCAATGGTTGAAGTAGGGACTTTTGTCCTCATTCCATAGATGAAGAAACTAAAGCTCAAACAGGTTATCGGACTTGGTCACAATCACACAGGCAAAAAAAACAAAACAAAACAAAACAAAAAAAAAAAGTGAACTCTGCTTCTTGTCTTCTGATTGCAAGTAGGATATTCTTTCAACTACAAGGTATTAATTATCAGTTCACAAGGATAATAAAAATGAACTCCAGCCTTCACTATTAGAAAACAAATTGTGTCCTATATCTGTATACAAGTATCAATCAGCTGATTCCACTCTGGTGGAAAAATCTTTGGAGTTGCTTCCCCATGATTAGTTAACTTTGACTTGGCTCGCTCATGATTTTGTTTTTGTGTTTTGCTTTGCCTGTCTTGTAACCATCACATGGTGCAAGATCTGGGTTCTCTATCCAGTATGGAGCAATGCTGCATTTGATATCTATCATCAGAAAATATTAACTTTAGATGAATGTTTCCTTTTTTTTTTTTTTTAAAGATTCTTTGTTACGCTTTGGTCTCTAGATCTGTGTATTAAATGTACACAATTCTGAAGAGTCTTAGTCCTTTTTCCCAGGAGAAGATTTAGTTTCCTTATATCATCTTTACTGTTACTTAAATGTTTCTTTCCTGAAAACCTCTAACTCCTTTTCATGAGACAGAACAGGTAGATGGAGAGGGAGGAGGTGAGGAAGGCAGAAAATATTATTTTCAGCTTGGCTTATTCTGAATAAAAATCTTGAGTGTTCTAGAATTCTAGTTAGTATTGTAACTTTGGAATATGTGGAAAATATTTACTGTAACTTCAGAGATGAAGATCTAGGATTCTCTTTCCATTGTAATTTGAGCAGACAAACCAACTAAAATAAAACTTTTTCATTGAAATTTAAAAGGAAAAAAATACATAATTAAAAAATATATTATTTTAGTCTTTTTAAGCTTTTACCAATTATTTTCAATTATTCCATGGCAAATAAAACAATGCTTCCCTCGCCAAAGATGTCCATATCCTAATCCCCAGAACCTATGATATGTAACCCTACGTTACAAGGGGATTTTGAAAGTGTGATTAAATTAAGGATTAAGGTGCAGCTGAGAGGCTGCGCTGGTCAAGGATGCTCAGGGATAACAGAATGATGGGCAAGAAGTGACTCTCACAGTGTGAGCTGACTGAAATAGGTAGAGTAAAAGCTGCATGGGGAAGGGAACAAAGGCCTAAAGGTGAGAAGATGGAGTAACCAATGGATTAAAAGACTCAATTACACCAAAGAGAAAGTACAAAGAGTAAGAATGCAAGAAAGCTGGAAGGCTGGGGCCCGAGCTTAGGACACTGGATGATCCTCTGAAATCCCCTAAACAAGGTACTCCAGAATCTGCCCCTGTCAACTTTTATGTTTTCATTTTTTCCTGTCAGTTGCTCACTGCCCCTAAACTGAAGGAAACCAGCCGACACTCCCATAAATGTCCCTCCCTGATCGTTACTACAGGTCACTTGCTTGGTGGTGGCAAAAATCCTACCATAAAGGATTTATTGGTAAAGTATACTGTCTATCAACCATGCTTCCTCTTATCAGTAAGAAATCATTTCCAAAACTGCAACATCAGACATGGTTTTAATTTTCCTCCTTACTGCCTGGAGAAAATCTTACAATGACTAAATGGTGGACATTTGTTCACTTTAAATATGATGTTTCCATGAGACTAAACAAAGTACAGTGATACATTGCATAGCTAATTTGGTTTCTAAGTGTTTCTACCATTTAATAACTTATTATAATTTAATAACTTATTGTCACAGTTTATGGGAGTCTTCCTTGTCATTGAAACTGAATTTTTAAGTACGCAGCCACAAGATTATAAGGTAAGCAGACAACTGCCATGGAATCCAAAGACGATAATAAATAGAATGAATAGGACACAGTATACTACATTTATACAGTATTTTACTATCAACAGAGAACTTTCTTACCTACTGAACCCTTTTATGATTTCATATTTCGTCCCTTATGATTCTAATCTCTTATTTCATGCATTTTACTGATGAACTAATGCTCAGAGGGGTCAACCAAGTTATAGAAGCAGCACAGTTAAAAAAATCAATCTAGATCTGCTTACATTATACTCTCTTCAAAGTTAAAAATTATACTAATAATTATCATAATAATGGTATAAATTCTAGTAAGTATAGTAAGTATTGCTTTGTGTCAGGCACAGAGCTTGGTTTACCTTGTCTCAGGTAATCTTCATAGCAAGCCACTGAGGTGAGCTGCCTAATTCTCTCCATAGGACAAAGTAAAAATAGAGGATAGGTTTAGGAGCTTTGAGGCAAAACAAAAGTTCAAATCCTCACTGGCATCACTACTGAGTCTCTGTTCCTCATAAGAAGTAATTATTAAAGCAAAGCTTTTTGCCTTTCAAGTTAACAAATATGCCTTAATTCTTAATACCTAGTGCTGAGGAGGGAACAACACAACAGATACTCACATGAGTTGCTACCAAGGAGGTAAATTTGTGCAATACATTTACATAGCTTAAGGAAATAATCCTAAATGTGTGAAAACTCTGAAGCATCAAGCTGATCATTGAAACATTATTAATAATGATTCTATAATATAGAGAAAATATCAAATTTAAATATATATTCCAATGGTGTCTCTATAGCATGCTTTCAACTCTGAGATTTGATTTAGCTCTCTCTTTTACTCAGATCAAAGGGCTTTATTGCTAAAAACAGTTAATCATAAAATGACTAGAAAGTATTAACTTTGAAAACAAAACTAAAGTAGTTTCCTTTCCCTATATTAATCACAAAATTTTAAAAAAACAGAATGATACATCAGGTGACATACAAGGGAAAATATGACTATTAAGCAAGCTATTTTAAGAAAAGTGCCATAACTTTAATGTCATTACTAATATTGTAGCTCTAACTTCTATCTAATCTTATAATTGAATATATTTAATAGAAGTACATAAGGTAGCAACAAAGTTCTGAACATTTACTAAACATTTCCATTTCCATGGGAAAAGTTAGAATTTTAGGAGGGTTAAAGAGCAGCATGTAAATAAGTCTTTCAAACAATAACAGGATATTTCAAATTCTCAGTGTCAAACACATTAGGATACTCGACCAACATAAAACAGATCATAAAAAAATATGCTTACAGCAGACAATAACCTCAATGCATTCTCCCCATAAAATCCAACATTATGGTATTGGCACAAAAACAGACACATAGACCAATGGAATAGAATAGAAACCCCAGAACTAGACCCACAAAATTATGGCCAACTAATCTTTGACAAAGCAGGAAAGAATATCCAATGGAAAAAAGACAGTCTCTAACAAATGGTGCTGGGAGAACTGGACAGCAACATGCAGAAGGTTGAAACTAGACCACTTTCTCACACCATTCACAAGAATAAACTCAAAATGGATAAAGGACCTGAATGTGAGACAGGAAACCATCAAAACCCTAGAGGAGAAAGCAGGAAAAGACCTCTCTGACCTCAGCCGTAGCAATTTCTTACTTGACACATCCCCAAAGGCAAGGGAATTAAAAGCAAAAATGAACTACTGGGACCTTATGAAGATAAAAAGCTTCTGCACAGCAAAGGAAACAACCAACAAAACTAAAAGGCAACCAACGGAATGGGAAAAGATATTTGCAAATGACATATCGGACAAAGGGCTAGTATCCAAAATCTATAAAGAGCTCACCAAACTCCACACCCGAAAAACAAATAATCCAGTGAAGAAATGGGCAGAAAACATGAATAGACACTTCTCTAAAGAAGACATCCAGATAGCCAACAGGCACATGAAAAGATGCTCAACGTCGCTCCTCATCAGGGAAATAAATACAAATCAAAACAATACTCAGATATCACCTCATGCCAGTCAGAGTGGCCAAAATGAACAAATCAGGAGACTATAGATGCTGGCAAAGATGTGGAGAAACGGGAACCCTCTTGCACTGTTGGTGGGAATGCAAATTGGTGCAGCCACTCTGGAAAACAGTGTGGAGGTTCCTCAAAAAATTAAAAATAAACCTACCCTATGACCCAGCAATAGCACTGCTAGGAATTTACCCAAGGGATACAGGAGAACTGATGCATAGGGGCACTTGTACCCCAATGTTTATATCAGCACTCTCAACAATAGCCAAATTATGGAAAGAGCCTAAATGTCCATCAACTGATGAATGGATAAAGAAATTGTGGTTTATATACACAGTGGAGTACTACGTGGCAATTAGAAAGAATGAAATATGGCCCTTTGTAGCAACGTGGATGGAACTGGAGAGTGTGATGCTAAGTGAAATAAGCCATACAGAGAAAGACAGATACCATATGGTTTCACTCTTATGTGGATCCTGAGAGACTTAACAGAAACCCATGGGGGAAGGGAAGGAAAAAAAAAAAAAGAGGTTAGAGTGGGAGAGAGCCAAAACATAAGAGACTGTTAAAAACTGAGAACAAACTGAGGGTTGATGGGGGGTGGGAGGGAGGGGAGGGTGGGTGATGGGTATTGAGGAGGGCACCTTTTGGGATGAGCACTGGGTGTTGTATGGAAACCAATTTGACAATAAATTTCATATATAAAAAAAAAACTGAGAACAAACTGAGGGTTGATGGGGGGTGGGAGGGAGGGGAGGGTTGGTGATGGGTATTAAGAAGGGCACCTTTTGGGATGAGCACTGGGTGTTGTATGGAAGCCAATTTGACAATAAACTTCATATATTGAAAAAAAATCCAACATTATCATGTGAGAATAAATTATTCTTTCCATCCTTACGGTATTGTCTTGCCCAAACCTGGGAGCTCATTTCAAAGTAAATTTCTAAAAGTAACACAAGCATAGATGTATAAAGGGGCTTGCTTTCAAAAAGCAGCTCAAATAATAATGTCGACCAGATTCTCTTGCATCTCATCAAGGGTTTTGTTTGGTGTTTTATTTTGATTTTTTTCTTTCTCTTATAATTCTTCTTAGAACAACTACCATCAGTGGCAAGGTCAATGTGGTCTTACCACAAGTCACTAATGACTGAATTGGTATCCTGATATCTGAGAAGTCATTTGCTGTCACATATCTATCACTAACCCTTCAGAAGAGTAAGAGTACAATGTCTTATTAAGACTTGGCCAAGTTAGGGTAGAATTTCAAACTTATTGAACTCTATATGTGCATAGGGAAAAATGGGATTGTTTTGTAGCCTATAAATATATTGCCAGCTCTAGTAAGCGACAAGACATCTCACTCTAGAAAGTCAAATGCTGCAATGTGTCACTTTCAAACTTCTCTCACTGGTCCCAGGAAAATAGGTACATATTTCAAATAAAGTTATTTAAAGTAGATTCTGGTATACAGACACCCACGTCCTCCAAAGTTAAATTTCCCAGTTAGACTGTCTCCAGTCAATCTGACCACTTCAACCTGACAGGCAAGCCAGTCAAATAAGCAGTCACAGTGGGCCAAAAATCTGTCAAAATGGTTTGCTTAACTGGTGATGACTTTCTGACTGACTTGAGCAGTCACGTTAATCAAAACAGTCAAACCAGATTTCCCATGTATACACAGTCTTAGCTCTTCCTGTGTTAGTAGGTGTGCCTTGTTTATATATTTTAAAGGAGTTTTATTAAGTTACACTGTTTAATAGAAACAAGTCAAAAATGTGACTAGCTAGTTTGACAATTAGGGCTCTCTTCAGAGTTGGTCCTCTGCTTCAGTACCAGGGAGAAAAGCCTCGTTGGGCCTGCCTGATAGCTACAGTAGATAGATATCAGGGTAGGGGTATCTGATATCTATAGTAGGGGACAGGGGGAGAGCCAGACAACAGACAAGCATCATGGAAGCTATAAGGACCCATATTCCCAGCTCCTAATATTGTTTGGTTAGAGGACTGACACGTGTCCTGACAAGGGATTAGGCTAGTTACACTTTTTGAGATTAAATGAAAACCCTTAAAAAGAACCCAGTGTAGGGTTAGTGACATAGATGTCACTCTTGACAATGGTTTTCCATTTTAGTGTGAACAGCCATTTTTGTCAGAAGAAGGATAAGCTTTAAGAACACCCTTAATTAGGGGCGCCTGAATGGCTCAGTCAGTTAAACCCCCAACTCTTGATTTCAGCTCAGGACATGATCTTGTGGTTCATGAGATGGAGCCCTATATTGGGGTCTGTGCTGACAGTGAGGAGCCTGCTTGGGATTCTCTCTCTCCCTCACTCTCTTCCCCTCCTCTGCTTACACTCTCTCTCCCTCAAAGTAAATACATAAACATTAAAAATGATAAGAGTCCCCTTAATTAATTTAAAAATGGGGGTGACGGCAATTTAATTTCTCAGCTTGCACAAATGACAACTTTAAATTGCAGGCTGATATTTCAAAAACACTGTTAGAGCAGCAGTTGGGATTGCAGGTTTTGGAATCAGCCCACCTGGCTTCAAACCTAGGCTCTTCACTGACAAGCTGTGCACCTTCTGGCGAGTTAGTTTTTTTCCCAGTATGTAAAATAACCTTATCTATACAATGGGCACAATACTACTACTCAATTCTCAGGATTGTCCTGATTACCAAATAACAATGGTAGCAAAGCACTTTCAATAGGATAAAGTAAGGAAGACTTGCCATGGACAGGCATCCCACCAGAGGAAGATGGTCCAGCTCAAGCTCACCATAACTGTGAGAACATCTTGCTCAAATAAAGTATTTCTATAGAGTACTAGACTTCTTTTATATTTGCCCCTTATGTTTGTTTTGAGTCTTGCCCAAAATAATAGTTTTATCATTTGATATCTTTATAATTTCTAATAACAACACTAATAAGCATAGGCTGAAGTTTCTAGGTCCTCATTCTATGCTTAACGCCAGCTTAGTCACTTTCTCATTTAATAATCTTGAAACCCAATGAGGTATATTAGGTTTACACATAAAATTGAGTTTCAGTCAAATCACATGATCTGTCTGGCATCAAGCAACTGGTTTTAACAGAGCTGGTTTTAAAACCTAACCATCTTTAAAACCTACACTCATTCTAATACGCCATGTTTCTAAGAGCCTATAATGTAATAAATATCTAATAAAGAATAACATTCTTCTAGCAAAGAAAAGTAGTTGATATTGAAGATTTGGGACTTCCTAAAGAGAAACACTTGTCTATAGGGCTTCTGAAGGTATTACAAGTAAACACTGACCTATCATATTCAGAGCTCATGTTCTTTCAACTTCCTTTATTGCCACTTTGGGTTTCAAAACAATTAAAAAATGCCTGGAACACAAAATTCATATATTCTAAAGGACTTAGAACTAGACAGGATTTCAAAGACGGTTCAGTCAACAAAAGCAAAAGTAGAAGGTCTTGTTAATTGAAGATGGCACCCACTGACTGAAAACTAAGCAGCTGTTGTGACATCAAGACCATTTCATACTGGTTTCCTTGGGTGATTTTTCTGTCATTGATAGAGGTAGTAATCTCAGATTATAACATGCAAAAAAAGCCTAAGGACTCTGAAGGAGCATGAATGAATGATACTTCTGGGAAGAGCCCAGGCTTCTAGCTAAAACTCAACATTGGAGGGTGCAATCCAACATATAGGATTAACATCTCAGGAGACTTGCCCGAGGTCAGTTCATCTCTCTGTGATGCCTTATCCTCTAGATGGAAATAAAAACAGTGAACTCTCTTAAATGTGCCCTATGGTCTGATTAAAGATTGAAAAGGTCTCTAAAAATCCACAGCACTCCCAGGGAAAAATGCTAAATATCATTATAATTATTACACCAAATGCCATAATTTGGTCTCCTCAGATTCCCTTTTTATGTAGATTCCATCACACTCTGACTTTTGACTTTTTGCCTCTCTGACCAAATCTCCAATGACAAAGCAAAGGGAAATGTTGAGGCAATTAGTGGGAAATGGAAGCAATTAATTCCCTTTTTTAGTAGAGACCTGGCCTCTGTGAACCAGTTTAACCAAAAATAATCAATGACCTTTCTCTGACCAAACTGAAGAAAATCTACTTGATATTTGTCACTGGTTATCCATCTACTGCTTCAACATTAATGAGTCTTTTCACTTTGCCCCTTTCTTTTTTGAAATAGAGCCATCTATTCTGGTCCCTTGTTACCTCTGCAACTGCTATTTTTGCAAATCGAATACAGTCAAAGACCTCGTTATCCATGTGTAAGCCTGGAAACCATTTTTAGTATAGCTGTGGTTTCTGATTTCCCCAACCTTTCTCCCTTGAACTGTTTCCCCTTCTCTAAAATAAAGATGGGATCTTGTTCAAAATGAATAAACTAGAACAACAAAGATACAATTTAAATTTCAAAGTGACCAAAAAAAAAAAAAAAAAGATTGTATAATTCACCTAGGTCTAAGCACCATCCAGACCTAGAACCAACTCCTTGCCCCATCACTTACTCACTGATTACCTTGGGAAATTTACCTATCTTTCAAAAATCTCACTTTTCTCTAGTGAACAATGGAGATAAGAGCCTCAAGGGTATTGTCAGCCTCAAATGAGGTGATACATGCAAAGTTTTTAGCACCTGATGAGAGCCCAATCAATGTTAGCTATTATCAACTGGAGAAGAGAAGACTTCATGCAACAGAGCTGCATTTGATATTCATTCAAACTCTTCCAAGATGACTGCTACTCAAGCAGAAGTAGTTAACAGTCAGTCTCCTTTTTATCCCCAAGTAGAATATGAGTTTGGCTTATGCATTTATTTTATAAATTCTTTCCTTCTAGCATATTCTAGAATATCTTTGCTTGCTATTTTGTTGCTATTCATGTGTTTCGTATTTAGAGAAATACATTTTAAGCAACTGGTCAAAAGTTTTGTCATGTATTTCATTGGACATGCTCAGTAAGACTGAATATAGGTGAATTTAGATACTACTAGTACAACCAGTATTTCATTTTGAAACAAATAGAAATGTGAATAAATTGGCAGTACATCGACATGACCTATGAAGAAAGGCAAATTAAAAGTTACCTCCTGAATTACACAAAGAGTTGCTTTGTTCTCTACTTCATTTTGCTCTGAGAGCTCTGTCCTAGGCCTCCTCTGAGGCTGTATTTAGGAGAGGATATCGAAGCAGGGGGGAGGAGAAAGCCAGATATATGATATAGTAGCCCATTTCATGCTCTGAAAATCTGTCAGAAATGTGAGATCAAGGATCTCATAGGGAGAAGGAGAGAGGTCCTCCCTTTGGGCTCTGACCTAGATTTCCAATCTTAGAGTTCCCACATCCAGTCTAAGTTTGATATCCCAGGCATGAATTCAGAACTACTTTTCAGGCACAGGAGACCTAAACTTTAACACCACCAGACCCCCATCCTTCACACTCAGTCCCAGCCCTAGCCTTTTACTCTCCACACCAGATATTAATTCAACTCAGAATATTCAGCAAACACACACACACACACACACACACACACACACACACTTATTCAAAGTCACATGGCAAGTTAGTAGCAAGCTAAAAACGCTAAACTTCTGACTTCCCATTTCAGTGTGTTCTCTCAGCACTAAACCAAGCAACCACAAAGAAATCACTGAATCACTTGCAAATATTTGCTTGGCCCACTAGTTTGGGAGCTAACCCATGTTCATTTTCAGTGGTTATTTCTACAGTGGAAAATGACATCGTCCACCACCTTTGATTTTCTTATGAAGTAGGTTCTATCATATTTTTAGCAAAGCACTTGCCTTCTGTTCTTGCCAGAGGTACAACCGCTTTGCAAAGTATTACCCAGAGGCACACACTTGTCCTTGTTCTCTTAAAGCAGATACAGGAGTGCTCTATAAACAAAATCTAAAACTAATGGCTCTAGTCTTTCATCCCCCCAAACTGTGTTCCAAATGGCCAGAGATATCCAGCTAAAACACAATTAGATCAAGCTACTCCTCTTGTTAAAATCCTAAAACCTTAAAAGCATAGTTATGGTCTGCCCCCATCTTAACTCTCCAGCCCTACTTTATGTTATTCCCCACAATGATCGCAAGCTCTAATCAAAGACCCCTGAATGTGCCATGCTTTTCACAACTCTGCACATGCTAGTCTTTGGTCTGATGCTTTTCTCCTATCCTTTGCCTGCCTAAAGAATAGCTAATTATTTTTCAAGGGTTCTTTGAACCCTTCCCAAACCCCCAGACTCATAGGGAATTGATATATACTTTTATAACTTGCCAGTGTGTTTAATTGTTGAAATGCCTCACCTGCTCATTGGCAGGTATGCTATCTTTGGCATCTTAGCATCCTTAAAACTTAGTGCTACACCTGGTACACTCCTCTACTTATATACCTTCAACTTACCCAACTTGCATAGATATTAACTAAGTCATTGCTCAAGACAAAACTACACATTTTCTACCTTTTCCAGAAGGTGTCATCAGTCACCTCACTGGGAAGACTCACCACTGGTTTGTTCCTACCCTAAGAGTGGATACGCTCAGAGTTTTCCAAACACTATATCCCTACATGTCCACAATAAATGTTCAAAAGGTCACTAAGACAAAAAAAAACGGTTGTTTGCAATAAAAACAATAGATGTTCTACAATTTGGGAGCATAGAGAATGTAAACACGGTAGAATACACTTAGGGGAAATATCTTTAATGGTAGGTATAATTCTGATGGAAAAAGCAAATCATACATCATGTGAAAAGAGCCTTGTACACGTGAAGGACAATCATAAGCTACAGAAGAGAAAAAGTGATTGTCTAAATGGAAACAGAAACTTTTGAGAATATGACCAAAAGATCAATGCCTTTCGACCTAAGATTAATTAAGGAGAAACCTAAAAGTTGGCCAGAACTTAAAGTTTGATGGTAAAAATGCTGCTGACAAAATTTCTATTGCAGACCTCAGATTGTTCAGTAGGTTCAAATCCTTTTAAGTCTGCACAGGATCAAAGGGAGCAGACATTATAAACATCTTAGCTGCTGAGATATTCCTTGCAGACACTAGCTGAGATCATTACCTGCCTATAGACAGATTTTCAAAGTAGTAGGTACTGGTCTAGTTTTGGGGGGGAGTGGGGAAAGATGTTAGATAGAATGAGTTTTTGGCAAAGGGGAGATGAAAGTGAAATATCTGACTGAACAGATAGAGAGTCCTGGCTCAAATTCTTATTTGTATGGAAATACATCTAAGGAAGCTGAGTATCTTTCAGAACTTAATTTGTTAATGTGCATATGAACTTCTGTATTGGGAACATGGTCACAAAATAAGAAATACAGAAAGAAAGGGAGGGATAGAAGGATTCTCTGGCCCAGTAGAAAAACACAGAAAGTGAATCACAATCTGTTTTAGTACGGTGGTGGAGGAGAGTGTTTCAGGAAAGGCAAGAGACGATGTGCAAATACTCTTCCATGGTAACTGTTAGGAATGAACATAAGGGAGCATGGGAATCCTTATTAAAACTAAACCTCTACTTCCTAGATTCCTTTTTTTTTTTTTTTTTTTTTTTTTTACTTCTTACCTACTCTTTCAAATCTGCAGAGATAAAAAGAAAAACAGCAACCTAATGGATCTTTAAGATCATTAGGCCCAACCTCCTATTATATCCTGAGAGCAATTACAAAATCCGTAGCAAGGGCTTTCTCTCCTTGACCAACCTATTCCTGTAACTGGTCACCTGAGGAAATTCCACAACCTTACTATTTCACTTTTTAATAATACAGATCCCCTCAATTTTTCTGATGTTTAACATAAACCACCTGTAATACATTCTCATACCATTCTTTTTTTTTTTTTTTTTGCTAATGAGTAAGCATCCAGACTTCCCATGCTCCAATAAATACAATTTAATGGAATCACATAATTATCTATCCACTAAGCTCTCAAAGTGATGTCTGCCAAATCTTGATATGTCTCCAAACACCTGCACCCCAACCCACAGACTCCTTAACTGGCTGGTAGCTCACAACAAAATAAGGAATATTTTTATACATTAGTTTCTTGATAAAGAAATAGTCTTTTTCTATAAGACTATTGTTAAGCTCTCCTCTTACGACTGGCTCATGCTTTGGAAGACACTGGTGGTTCTTAATGCTTTCCTCAGCTCTGTGCCTCACAGACTCTTCCTGATCTTAGTAAACCCACTCAGCAAAATCTGAGCAGAAACTATAATTTGCACTCTACATTTGTTTTGTTTTATTTTGTTTGCCAAAGAGTGTAAAATTTGCACTGTGCTATTTGTAAACATTATCTTTCAAGATCTGCTATCATTCCACTGCTTAATTCAATATTTTATACTAAAAGAGTTAATTAAACATCTCCTTGAAGATGTTTAATTGAGTATGGCATGTCTAATAAACTTTGGATAATTTTATTTGTACGTTGATTTACAAAGAGTTTAATGATTGCATTTCCACATGTATAATATGATTATTGTTGTATCAGTATCCATCATTATCCCCTTTGAATCATGTTTTATTAATTCATTTGAAACCATTGTGTAAGAATATTTCTTTCAGTTTCTCCTTTCCTTATTTCTCCTTTTCGACTATTCAAACCACTGTTTTCAAAATTGTTCCCTACTTCCACAGTGTCAATTACTACAGTTTCTGAAAACTTCACTTATGCTATATATGTGCATCATATTTAAATGTCTCATAATTATTTTGGTTATCTAGAACTTATAACAAACCTTGTGCCATAGTCATTAAAATTAAGTTGACGCTTAAGAAACATTTTTCAGCTTGTTTCATTTTTGACATCAGCTCCAAGTTTCAGTTCAATAAAATATACTCATGCACTTAACTGTTCTACTGTTTTGTAATAAAACTGAAAAATTTTTAAATAACAATAATAATCAACATCAAAGGAATAAACAACATGGAAATTATATACACTCCACTTGTTTGATAGCTAAAAAAGACTTTTTATTCTCCAAATGGAGATCACAAAGTCGGCATATTCAAGGTAATTTCTACCAAAAAAAGGTAAAAAGATTTACTATTCATTCAAAAGCGACTTGAAAATGTAAAGCTACACTCAGATTCATCTAAAATAGTAGTAAAGCAAAATGGTCTGAATAATCTTGATAATACACCCCACATTCTGTTTCACTTTGCTTTGTTGACACTGTCTCTGAATAGGGAAGAATTGTGAAGGTTATTTTGGTATCAATGTTAAATAAAGTTTCTAGTAAATAAGTTACTAATAAGCTACCCAAGATGAATTCAAGATTACTTCATGGTTTTTTTCTCAAAATGTCTATTCCCAGTGAAACATTTTAAGACAGTATGGGAATATAATTCACATACACAAATATATAAAAAATAGATGTGTACATATGTGTGTATGTATACAGATGTATAGATAATCCAAGTCTCTACTACAACTCTATTAGTTATTACAATTGAAAACTATTACTATAAAAATTTATTGGTGGATATTTGACATCTCCTACACAAACTTTTCAAATCCAAATCTTTATTAAAAAAAAAAACAGAATAATTAGTGCTGGAAAAATAACATACACTAAAGTACTTTCTGGTGTTAATTCAGCTATGAACAGAACTCATATTTTCTTACCTTTAAAAGCCGATAACATATATATTGCAAAGATGTAAACAGAAATTAACATTTATTCATAAAATAACTTATAAAATGCAACAAAATGTTAAATCAGTCCAATTTAGTAAATATCCAAGAATATTAAACTGGAAGAGGAAATTGCTTCAGTTATCATGAACAAAAATGGTAATTTCTAAATCTTGATTAAAATAAGACATTAATAAAGTTTCAGATATATTTTACCCAAATTATAGCAAATCACAGTGCAACTACCCTAACATCCTGATATCTAACGATCATGCGAGATGAAACCATAATTATAAGCAAGCCACACATACCAAAGTAAAATAAGTATTGATTAGACTTGTCTTCAGTTTGTTTAAAGTACAGAAAATTAACCTGCCAGTTTAGTTACCTACCAGCAATGATTGGATTCTATCAGTGTTATCACCTCTATAAACAGCACCAAATTATAATCCCTCTTCCCATAACATAAGCACCATGCCAAAAGAGACAACCAAAGTAAATGATCTGATCATGAATAATGAATAGTTAGGGCTGGTTGGAATCCACTTAGTTGAGGAAAGAGAAAAGAGAAGTGGCTCATTAGGGCATTTCCTGAAACTTGGTTGGAATTTCAGTTAAGGAAGAAGAAATGACACAGCAGTTTCAAGTAGGGGGACTTCCTTTCTTTATCTGAAATATGCTACCAATTTGAGAAACAGCACTCCAACAAAAGTACTCCACAGTAATGTGGCCACAGTAAAAGCTCTCCTTGATCCCGTTATTGCCCAGTAATTAACATTTCTTCCCAGAATATACACAAGCAGTACATGGTTGTTATCAAAATGGACTAAGATCCCATATTTATTGCAACATGTAAAGTCTCATATTTAACACGTCTTCAACAAACCAACCTGCACCAATGTTCATATTTTAAAAATTGCAGTTTTGTTTAGAGTATTAATAGATTTTGAGTTTTTGCTTAAGGCAATCAAATGCCCCATATTTCATATAGTCACATTTACCTTACGTATGATTTTGTTCTCAAAATGACTCCAGGATGATTTTCATCTTGTTCAAGAATATTTTATCTTTCCTATGTAGATGGAAGATACACAGTTCAGCTTATAAGATTTCTAACAATAATATAATAATTATTATTTTTCATATTCTACTGTGATCTGTAGTTTTAAGCAACAGAAGCACTGGTTACTTATTTACTGCCCTTACAAATGAAACTTTTGAAAAGATTTCACTTTATATATTAGTTATCTGTTTGAGCTGAAAAATCTAAAGATGCAACTTTTTTCCCACACTATAATATGTAAAGAGAAAATCTGCATTTATTATATAACAGTAACACCATTTGCTTACTCTATCTAAATCTATATTTTAAAACAATATATGTAGCAAAGCATTCCCATTAATTACTGAGGTTAAATGCAAAGGTTACTGTGCTTTGAAAATTCATGCAGTTGGGGCGCCTGGGTGGCCCAGTCGGTTAAGCATCCAACTTTGGTTCAGGTCATAATCTGGTGGTCTGTGAATTCGAGCTCCGCATCAGGCTCTGTGCTGACAGCTCAGAGCCTGGAGCCTGCTTCAGATTCTGTGTCTCCGTCTCTCTCTGCCCCTCCCCTGCTTGCAATCTGTCTCTCTCTCTCAAAAATAAATAAATATTAAAAAAAAAAGAAAAGTCATGCAATTAAATTATTTATGTTTTTCAAGGAGTGGAAGTTATGTGAAAATATCTCAGCACTTTATATGTTGCTTCAAGAATGATAAAATTATTAAGAAAAAAAGTTCTCATTGTCAATAGCAAAGTTTTGAGTCATTTTACATTTTCCAATGATGTTGTCATACATTTAAATCTCCTAAGGTGATAGGAAGGAGTAAATATTTAATTGAGAGTAAAAGTCACTTAGATGAATAGAAGAAATAAAGAAACAAGATTAACAAGAAACACTGTTAAGAAAGAGAAACATTTGGGATTTTAACTCATATTGGAAACTACTTCAGACTAAATTACAGTTTAAAATACATTTTTTTGATTCAGAAGGTAAGTTTTGAAGCTGTATTACTATATGGGCATACATGTTGGCTTTGAAAAGTTGTAAATACACACATGGCTACATAGACCTAAAGAAATAGGCATCTATGTGTTTACAGTGCTTATCTCTTAAAGTGGCCCAGCAAAATAATTATGATCAAAAAAAATTATTTACCTAGAGTTTCTATACTTAATATAATAAACATGTATGTTATTTGGGCTAAAATATAGTTTTAATTTTAAAAAGTAGGTTATACATCAAAACACTTAGGGATAGCATACTACTTATGTAATACTGTATCATAAGAAATACATGTTTGGTCTTCAACCCTGGTTCCCGATTCCTGATCAGGGTGAGAGAAGCATTTTTTTTTTAATTCATACAGTCCCTCTCAACCACATATGGCTTTATGTTAATGAGGTAATTTGCTAGGCCCCTAAACAGCGTCAGGATGGGGGCTGGTTGCCAGAGGAACCAACCATGTGACTAGAAGGTTATCTTTCTAAGTCACAGATTTTATCATTTTATTCTCCTTGTTTATAACAATCAGAAACTTCCTACTGCCTACACTTTGATTCCAAATTCTCTAGAATAGCTTACAAAAGTCTTCACAACCAAATCTGCGTCTGGACTTCAAGCTTTATTAGAAACCGCCTCCTTTCCTTCTGCTTAGAATGTCTTGCTGCAAGACTCTCCTTTTTTCAAAGTCTAGATCATATCTGACCTTTCCTTGAATCTTCCTTGAAAGATAAGGAGCCCCCCCCAAAAAAAGGAAAAAAGAAAGAAAGATAAGAATTACATGTACTTGTGTGTATGTGTGAACAGATGGAATTTACACATATTTCTAGTTTAAGTGTGAATACCAATATATTTTAATACCAAATAAATTTATAAATTCAATATTAATATTTATCAAAATTCTAGTTACATTCTACTGGGTATTTCTTCTATTATTTACTAAGAATAACAAATGAAAAGCATAGGCAAAATATTTTTAAAATAAAAAATAGTAAGGAAATACTTGAAATATAAGATAATGAACACATTATAAAACTACACTAATCAAAACAGTTTATTTCTGGTATATAATAGAAAACTCAAATCTTCTACATTTTTAGAAATTTAGTATATGTTGAAAATTGTACTTCACATTAGTAGGAAATTGATGCATTTCTCAATGAATACTTTAGGGGTAAGGGACTAACACTGTGTTGAGAGAAAAAGAGGGAAATAAAAGTAGAGAGAGACCCATACCTCTACAACACCAAAAATTCAATTTTAAAATCTTAAAGATTTAAATATAAAAATTTCAAAACATCATTTAGAAAAACATGAGTGATTATTTTATAACCCACAGAGTAATGTGTCAACAAAGAATAATATTGCATATTTGATCACATAAATATTAAAACCTCTCTTAGAAAAGAAGCATTTTTTGTAATTTGACAAAATAAAAACTGGTAAAATGCTTTTTCCCCCCTATAGCTTCAAAGCATATAGTATATAGTTAATTGTCACACTGTGTTACAAATGTTTGATTATTTTTTTGTCTTCTTACCTGAAAATGTGTGTATTGTTGGATTGGATCATAAGAATTTCTTCTTTTATTAGTAGTAATATTCTGTCTTAGTTTATGATGCTGAAAGTTATGTAAAATACATATCTCTGACTTATCCTTGGCAGGGAGTAAGGATCTAGGATAGTTATACTCCCCCAAATCTATCAATCACTGTTTTCAGTCTGCCTCCAAGGAAAATTAATTCCCAGACACATCCTGCCCAAGTTTCACATAAGCAAAGTGGATTCTGTCACAGCGAGGGCACCCCTCTGACAAAATCTCCAGTGCAGGCTGTTGGAAGACAAGCTGTCATTCACTGAAATGGTAAGGGGTATATGGAAGTATAGACAACACCAACAGCATCCGCTCCAACGTTTAGAACTGGTCCTGTCACACAGCATACAGTCTATATTAAGTACTAAGTTTTAATGTTCTTTACATTAATCTTCCCATCAAAAGTAATACCATATTTATTTATTCACTCATTTGTTAATAAGCTTCTATTGAATGCCTTCAGTTGATCAGGCACTAGGATAAAAAGATACACACTTATGGTTCTTAACCCTCAAAATTACAGTCTAGTAGAATTTGGAAGATAAATTACCCATGGTTTAAAACAGTTAAAAATAGGACGTCTGGGTGGCTCAGGAGGTTGGGCATCCAACTCTTGATTTCGGCTCAGGTCATGATCCCAGGGTCGTGGGATAAAACCCTGCTGAGTGTGGAGCCCTTAGTATTCTCTTTTGCTCTCTGCCCCCTCCCCTTCTTGTGCTCCTACGCTCTCTCTCTTTCAAATAAAATAGCTAAAGACAGAAAAATTAATTTAATGGAGGAGCATTTAAAATAACAAACAAAAATGATGTAAGGAATAAAAGGATTTTTTTTTACATCTGATTTTCATAAGAAATAGGATATTTCAATAAGAAATACCATGAAAGTAGAGATTGTTTGGTGTCTAAAGTCAAACACATTTGGGGGCACCAAGGTAATCAATAACAGGTAATATCTAAGTTAAATAATGTTTGCATTAAAAATATTAGCAGATCAGGGGCGCCTGGGGCTCAGTTGGGTAAGCATCTAGCTCTTGATTTTGGCTCAAGTCATGATCTCACATTTGTAGGATCCAGCCCTCCTAGTTCTAGGCTGACAGTGCAAAGCCTGCTTGAGATTCTCAATCTCTCTCTCTCTCTCTCTCTCTCTCTCACACACACACACACACACACACTGCCCCTCCCCCACTCACACTCTGTGTCTCTCTCAAAATAAATGATTAAACATTAAAATATATTAACAGATCATATAGGGAAAAACTATCTCTTGCCAAATGGCAGCTAACACACTCTTGGAAAAGGACTCGGAAAATAATTCTACAGATAGGTAAAAAGCAGAGTAGAAGATAGTATATTAGCCCTTCGAAAAAAGAAAAACATTTATATTATTCCATAAAATAAAAAATTTTAATGGAAATTGATTTTACACCTATACACTGGGGATGTTGAAGATATTTATGGCCATAAATATGACTTTTTTCTTACCAACAAGTAGCCTAGTTAAAGACAATCATTACTCTATGGAAATTTTCCAATTTGAAAAACACTGAAGAAACTCAGCTTCTCTCTTAAAAAGGAATCAAATAAATCAAAGGAAAGATGTATTTCTCCTAAGAAGTTTGGAAATAAAGCCCAAGATCAATATTACCATAGAAAATAAGCAAACAAAATCAATTGTGAGTATGCAGAACTGAAATTTATGTCACTCATGAAGAGGAATCATGCTTTTAAAGAGATTAATTTTATAATTAAGTCACTTGGCAAATAATTGGCATTGATTATTTAAAATTCTGATTTCACTTTCAGTTTGCCGAAGTGCAAAAGTCAGAAAGTGAATATTCCATGTTTTTATATCAGAACCCCAGACTTTGCCTGAGTAGCACTTTAACAAACACCAAATATCAAATCTGATCTTGAATTCTGATATCATTTAAGAACTACAGACTAACATTTAGGAGTCAATCCCACTAAAATATGAACGTTGAAACTTATTTTTATTTCTACTCTTTCATTAGCACACTAGCAAGTATAATATTTGTAAACTTTTAAAATATAAAATTGAACTTAAGTTTTATTCTATCAAAGTTATTATGTCCTTAACAAAAGGCAACCAGGCACAAGGGCCGTGGAACACCTGTAAAATGTGCATACCATTATACAATTGAAGTATTAGTTCTTTCTTCTAAAATACTCTACATCAGGGCGCCTGGGTGGCTCATTTGGTTGAGCACCTGACTTCAGTTCAGGTCCTGATCTCATGGTCTGTGGGTGTGAGCCCCGCATCGGGCTCCTTGCTGACAGCTCCAAGCCTGGAGCCTGCTTCGGATTCTGTGTCTTCCTCGCTCTCTGCCCCTCCCCCACTCTCTCTTTCTCTCTCTCTCTCTCTCAAAAATAAACATTAAAAATAATTAAACATAATTTAAAAAATACTCTTCATCTACCTCAGTTAACTTTCAGAAATATCAAGTCATTAATCCACCAGTACCAGCAGAAGTGCATGGACTTATCATTGTTGAATGAAAATGGGTAAACTCTATCAAGAGAATCAAATGACTTTTTCAAGTTTTTCTGTCCCCAACAATTCAGTTTTGAAGAATAAGAAGTCTCTAGAAACTTTTAAGGCATTAATATAATTTAATTCTTCTATGAAGCCAAAGGCTTTAAGATTTCCCTAGAGTTTATGTCTGATCTTGATCTTGGCATACACTAGAGTATTCAACAAGAACCAGCCCTTCTGAAAATTATGAAGTAGGCAACACTTGTCTTTAATACGAACTCTCTATGTCCTTTCCCCTTTTGCCGATAGGTGCTGTGATTCCTTATTATGTTGCCCACTTTGCTGCTAAAACTAGTTTTAGAAGACTGTCTAATTAATTCATTACATACTTTATTCACTAAGGTATAAATGAGTGATAACACTTAAAATATTCTCCTTCCCCAAAGCATTTGCATTTGGAATGTAATGAATTTTAAGGTAAAGAGGGAAGATATATTCAAGTTTGTGAAGGAATTATTACAAATAAAATTCCAGAAATCAATAATATTCCATGGAGGCTGTCATCTAATCTGAGCACTGTTAGACTGAACGATGTATTATCCATAAAATAAATAAAAGCATAAAGCTTCTTTCTTTGTAATGTTAGGATGTTCCAAATGAGATGGCATGTCCCATGATTGACATTGCAACTCCCTAGAGATTGGAAAAATGACAAGTCTTTACAGTCTGCCAAAGTCATACAGTTGATCTCTGTCTGACAGGGGAGGATAGGGTATTTTGTTGAAACAAACAATTCCAAAAAGAACCAGAATGTTAAGAACAAAATGCTGTTTAAACTCTACGTGACCAGTGTGGAAAAGTGGAGAGCTCTGTTCCACACAGTTTCTAAAGGATCCTTGATAATGGAGACTCCAATTCCATATAAGCTTCCAATACCACTGAGGCAGGGAAACAAGATGTGGATAGAGGTTCTTAAAGCTTCTGCAAGAAGTGACACTCATCACTTCTGTTTATCATTCACTGACTAAAGCTATCAACGGTTAATTTAAAGGAAATTAACCTGCAATTCTCTCACATGTTGATAAGAGAGAACAGGGATTTTTGCTATTAGGGCGAAAACTGTATCATTCTCCTAATATCCTTTAACATATCAACTTTTCCCAAGGAATAACTCTTTAATGAAGGTTTGTTTTTCCATAATGTCACCTAAGAAACAAATTCAGTCCACCAGTAAAGAGCTGTGAGCTTTATTCTGAGCCATTTCACTATAAATACAAATAAGCAAAGAGAATAGGTACAAGAATAGGAGGGGGAACAGACAGACAGAGTAGTTGAAGATGATAATTCTGATCATCATGATTTGGAGAGATAAGAACTAAAATAAAGACAAACTCTATGTATGAATGTATGTATGTTTGTCAGTATTATGATGTTTGTTCTTTTTTTTTTTTTTAATTTTTTAACGTTTATTTATTTTTGAGACAGAGAGAGACAGAGCATGAACGGGGGAGGGGCAGAGAGAGGGAGACACAGAATCTGAAACAGGCTCCAGGGTCTGAGCTGTCAGCACAGAGCCCGATGCGGGGCTCGAACTCACGAACCGTGAGATCATGACCTGAGCCGAAGTCGGATGCTTAACCGACTGAGCCACCCAGGCGCCCCTATGATGTTTGTTCTTAAGATCTATGCAAAAAACACCTTCCAGAATCTATCTACAAGGGGGAAATAGTCATCTTTCAGAGAAACATAAAAATATGAGAGAGACATTTCACAAATATATATTTCACTGCAAGTAAACAAAGTTTTCCTGAGGAAACTATAATAATCGTGCTTTTTTTGAGAGAGAGGGAGAGAGAACGTGCACATGTGCATGAGAAGGGAAGAGACAGAGGGAGACAATTAGCTGACTGAGCTCATCCAGGCACCCCAAAACTGTAATAATTGACAATACACTTATGTTTAAAGGAAGAAAATTTGGAAAGGGTAATAAGATCAGAGATTTGGAAGAAGATTTTGTGGAAATATTTTTCTGCGTTTCCATTTTGAGGTATTTTTAAAATTCCTTTAGAGGTTTAAAAAAAAATCCCATGCACTCATCAATGCACATTTCTTGTTTTAATTTATAATTTTTCATTGACATTTTTAACTATATAAAACTATATTCTGACAAAGTAAAATAAGAAGAAATGGAAGGGGGGAAAGATCTAGATATGAACTGAACGAGAAGAGTAGAATAAAGCAAAGTATAAATGCTCTGTTAGACTTTTATCTCATACTCATGGTAACAAGAAATATCAATGTTATCTAAATTCACTTCAGTCAATAGATACTTCATGTTGTGGGAAAGGAAAGGAAAATGAGGCTCATAAAACTTCAGTAAGGATGTCAACAAATCCCAATAAAATGATTGCTTTGGCAGGACTAGTGTTTTTTTTAATGGATAGTATATTAGGAAATAGCCAACATGATTTGTTCTTATTTCCTAATTAAAAAATAAATATGTATATACATACCTATATGTTTGTTCACATGGGTGCCCAAGAGAGAAGCCAAAACAAATACCCAAATCATCATTTGCAAAGTCCTTTCCCTTAAATTTTTACAAGGACATAAAATCAGAAATTATAAATAGAAAGATTGATATTTTAATCTTATTTTTGTTTTACAATCACATTTCAAGCACTCCATTTTTATTTATTTTCTTACTCCAGATTAAGAATCTATTCTAATGCAGAAATTGCACAGTGTTGTGATAGTCAGCCTTGAGTGCCTGGGTCAATGGCACTGAACTCAGCAAGTACAAACATGGAGTCACATTCACAACATCTATCCACTAATATCATAGCCAACAAAAACCATCCTACACTTTCCAAACCACTTTCCCAACCCCACTATTGCCATTTGGAACCCATACAATTTAGATTAACCCACATTCGCCATATTCCATGCATGGCCTTTGCGTTTGTGAGAATATTATTATGTCAAATGGTTAAAGAATTAACATCGGGTTATTCACTTTTATTTTGACAGAGTTTAAATGACAAAAGAGATTAGATACATTGCTATGGCTTAGGAAATTCAGAATGAAATATGTTCTTATTTTGTGGAGGCTTCCCTAAAGGGAATGTTAATAATTTCCCAAGATACTTAGTATATGTAGCTTGAGCATCTATCTCCTGTTGTGAGATTTAAACAAGAAGAATCTGTTAAATCTGCTAACTGGAATATTTCCCAAGATGCAAATAACTGGGTGTGTCTAGACTAGCATGTAAAAACACTATTGCACTGGGTGTAAGCTATGTGAATTGCCTTATCTTTCCATATAACATTTGTATGTGTTACATTTCCCATACGATTGTGCTTCCTTTCATTTCTTTGATAAACTAAGGAGGAAAAGGGAGGAAGATATACGAAGGAAAAAAAAGAAATGAAAATATAAACAACGAAAATGCTAGCGAAGGTGGGTAAACTATCATAAAATCTAAGCAAAACTCTCCTCAAATATCAGTTCTAGATTCAAGCAATTTCGGGCATATGTACTGAGCACCAGAAGTTGTGCTAGGTGCTTTTGCTTGCATATATAATGGAATATTGTGGTTTAAAAAAAAAGATATACAAAGGAAAAAAAAAAAGAAATGAAAATATAAACAACGAAAATGCTAGCGAAGGTGGGTAAACTATCATAAAATCTAAGCAAAACTCTCCTCAAATATCAGTTCTAGATTCAAGTAATTTCGGGCATATGTACTGAGCACCAGAAGTTGTGCTAGGTGCTTTTGCTTGCATATATAATTGAATATTGTGGTTTAAAAAAAAAAGAGGTAATACACTTCAGAAATTAAAAAGTTAGAATATTGTAAACTTCAACCCTTTGAGAACTCCTTATGTTAAGTAAGAGAAAAAAAAGAGTTGGCAAATGTCAGTAACCATGTTGGTATATCTGAAAATCTGTGACAAGTAATGGTGTGTTCAGAAGTGATTCTTTTCTCCTGTGTATAGATCTTGCTAATCAGGGAGAAAACTGTACTTCATTGTCTGGCTTCAATTCAAAGCAGGCAAAGCTGAGCTTTTAAAAAGCCAGGAATTTCACAGGTTTTGTGTTCTCTGTTAGGCTCTCCTGTTTTGGATAACAGCTCTGAAATAAAGAGAACACACACACACACACACACACACACACACACGTATGGCTGTTGGTGACTCTAACTCCTACAAGACAGAGCTTCATGATCACATCAGATGTTTCACAAAACAAGGGGCAAGAGATGTATCTCTCACACAATATGCAGACCTACAACTGTTCACCTTCAGCTCGCAATCTGATATAAAGCTATAAATCAAGTATTAGAGAGACACAATAGGATGACAAGAAGGAACAATACTGAAAGTGGTACCTGTAACCTTAATTTTAGAGAAAAGGAAAAACAGGTAAAAGTATCAGGCACAATAGTTAGGTTTTAGATGTCTATATTATCAATTCACAGAGTATAGGTAGCAAAGTGAAAATGACATTTTAGCACAATGAGATAAATGCAATCCCACAGGTACCACTGAGAGTTGGTAGAATGGCATTCTTTTCTAGAATAGAGCCACAGAAGAACATGCTTGGTTACAAAAAATATATATATAATACAGCATATGCATTAGAAGGATTGCATTACATATGAAGAAGAAACAACTAAATGGTTTACATGGGCTCAGGGAAACATTTACAACCTATAACTTTGACAAGATGTTGATAAAAAGAAGTGATATAAGATGGACACCACCTGGTATCAAAAGTAAATCTGGAGTTGTTTGACTAGTATTATTTAATTCTGAATATTAGTTTATTTTATTTTATTTTTTCCAGCATTATTGATGAATAATGGGCTAATATAATTGTATACATTTAAGTGTACAATGTAATGGTTTGATGTACTTATATAGTGTGAAATAATTACCATGATCAAGATAGTTAACACATCCATCACCTTACAGAGTCAACTCCTTTTTTTTATAGTGAAAACACTGATGATACCCTCTGTCATCAAATTTCAAGTACACAATACCGTATCATTAGCTCTAGTCTAATTGAAAGCAGAACTTCATAGTTAAATGAACAAAGTAAAGCTCATTATTAATTTGCTAATAGTGCATCGCTACAGGAACATGAAACCTAACTAGGGACATAATAAGTAATCTGCAATGGGTTTTGTTAAAGGCAATTGCCACAAACAGATTTAGAAGCTAGAACTAAACATTTAAAAGAAACCCATCCATTCCTGAATCCAACAGAATGCAGGACACATTCAGAAGTCAGGCAGGAATGATGGAGGAAATGAATAAGAATAAGCCAATATCTAGGTCAATATGACTCTTCTCTCTAAATTTTATTAATAAATCTCATTAATTCAATGCAAAAAAGGCTGAATAAACTTCAAAATTATAAAATTAAATAGCTTATTTGGGCTTCTTTTAAAGATAATGGTTATATTTTTCAGAAATCTAAAATAAACTTCCTTTACTTAGAATAGAAGGCCATAATGTGTGAGAGAACTGATCACAAATATATGTACATTTGTTGCTAAAACTTGAATCTCTTTACTCGTTAACTCAAACTGCCTTGACTTCTCATGTTTATGCAAAACAGATTTTTTGGAGGAAAAAAGAAAGGTACTGTAACATCAGAGGAAATCATCAAAGAACTAGTGGCAACATCTTAAGGCTTTTATCAAAGTAGTAAGGGAATGCATTAAAGCAACAATATCTGAAGCTTACATGTGATGGGACTACTAAATTTAATAGTGTATCTTATGAACATATGTGTATATAATGATTTTTCTGTAAGAATACCTCATTCTGAAGCACTTCTTTTCAGAGTAATAGAACATTATTCTCTCAAGATAATTCAGAAAAAAAATCTACCAATATTTTATTAATAATAGATGCCTACACTCCACAAACAGAGGACCAAAGTTTTTGAAAAACTATATGCACTGTAAGTGAAGGTTATACAAAGGGGAATATGCTTATGAATGGAAAAGTCATTAAAAAATCCCTCATCGAATTCTTATGAGAAAATGGTAGGCTAAAACATGAATTGTTAAAACCGAGTAACAGTACATGAGGATTTAAGTAAAAATAGGCAGTTCTTATCTAGGAAATCTGGCCCAGCAAACTGTGATCAAATTTGAGAAACCTACCTACATTTATAAAAATGTGTTAAAAATAAAACATTTCTTATTTTCAAAGAAAAAGTATTAAAAACAAACATAATTTTACCTGCAAATAATAGCTAAATAGAAAAAGGAAAAGAAACCCATATGAAAATGCATGTCTAAGTATTTGAGAGTGCGACCATTTGAGATGCTACTACTGAGAAAAGTCATGGGAGGTCACCAGTGGGTTTACTCATACACTGACAAACCCAAGGTCAACTTTTCATGCATATTTGGTCTCTGTGGGGGTCATAAAAATAAACCAAACACTACTGAGTTCTTTGATTACTGAAGGAGAACATCTGGGTGGGAATGCTAATACTATGAAACGCCTCTTCTGGCTTCCATATGGGGTCTTCCTGTGAATAAGAACTACAAAGCTGCTACTACCCAACTTCTGGGACTCTCAGCTGCCATATAATGCATAATTATTTGCTTAAAAATAAAAAGGTAACCCACTCTCTAAAATTAGATCATTTAGATTTATGGAAGAATTAGCACTTAAGTCTTCCAATGAGAATAATACAAAGTTTTCCTCAGAAGTTACGAACTCAGGCCTCTAAATATGAAACATAGAGGTGTGTTGCTCCAAAGAAGACAGGAGTGGATTTTTAAAATATTGTAAGGTTTTTCTATGCATATTTTCTATTATGGCCAGAGCTGGTCTTATGGGCTACCCCACAGGCCAATAATGCATTACCCCTTCCTAACTAATATGTTAAGGGACTTGTACAAAATCTATTTAATGAAAATAAGCATTTTCTTTTAATTAGTATGGGTAGTATCTTCTTTATACTCAAAATAAGGGATTTACTACATGTTCTAAACATCAAATTCAATTATTTGGAATATTCTTGCCTTTCACAGTACTATAGACTCAGAATAGATGTAACTAACCTACACTTATTTTGTTCCAAAATCTTATCAGAATGTAAGTTTATTTTCTTCTGCCTACTCTATCAACCAAATGTTCTTCAATTTCTTTAGTTGTTGGGTTTTCCTCAGTTTTTTGAGCAACAAACATGTGGGAAGCATATTTAACAGTAGGCAATAAAGTGAATCATTGGCTCTGGTAAACAGCCAGATGCTGAGTGGCATTCTCTCCTTCAGCTTTGTGACTGCCTATACCTGCTGACTTCAGACCTCTGACAGCTGCCTGGTCTCAGGCTTGGAGGCATAATCTAGAGTTCCACTTGGAACCTGCCGACATAAGATGCAAAATACCCAACTGGGACACCCCAGCATCCATGAAGGGTTTCTCTTTTCCTAAGTTTTTTTTTACATTTATTTATTTTTGATAGAGAGAGACAGAGCACAAGTGGGGGAGCGACAGAGAGAGAAGGAGACACAGAATCCAAAGCAGGCTCCATGCTCTGAGATGTCAGCACAGAGCCCGATGCAGGGCTCGAACTCACCAGCCGTGAGATCATGACCTGAGCCGGTCAGACGCTTAACCGACTGAGCCACCCAGGTGGCCCAGGGTTTCTCTTTTTCAAATTTATTTCCACTGAGCAACAGTGGCTACTTCAGTGGAAGAGAAACCAAATTAGATTTTACCAGTTATGTAAGGAACTGCATGGAAGAAACCTGAGCAAATTAGCACTCTTTAGCCAATGTATCCCAGTGTTGTTGTAGCGCTGCCTAAAAATTGGCACCATATGATGCCATGAATCTGGCTGGATCTTTAATCTAACACAGGAATCAAAAATAAAAGGAATAGTTGAGCTTCTAGTAATTTCTGTGAAAATATCTCTTCCTTGTTTCATAAGTTCAAAGAGAATGGAAATCATTTTCAGCTTAATCACCATTGAACACTACCAACAAAACTTAGTGCACAACATACAATTAGTGCTTAATAGCTCTCTAATGACTAAATTAAATTGACAAACATATTGATGATATTCCCTGCACTTTAAGTGCAGCTACAATCATCCTGTCTTGTTCCAGAAAGATGTAAATACAAAAAAAAAAAGAGAGAGAGAGAGAGAGAGACAAAGGATCTGGGGCAAAATCACACTGTGATTTACATTTTGAAGTTGTGAAATCCTATATAATCAAAGGATTATATAATCTTTTGAATTTATGCCTTGAACCTTCATATGGGGAAAACCACTTCATTATAATAAAAACAAAAATGAACACTTATAAAGTGCTTATAGTATCTCAGTAATCATATTAAAAACGACACAAATATGGAAAAAGTTGAACAATCCTATGAGGAGGTACTAATAATGCCCATAAGACAGATGAGAAAATTGAGGCGTAGAGTTGAAGTAAGAAAGTCACACTGGAGGCAAAATTTAAGTTCAGGAGGTCTGGCTCAAGTTGAGCTCTTAACATCATAAAACATTACCCCTAGTGATGAGATATTTTAGGTACTTCTCAGACTAAACTCATATAAGTAGTCCAAAAGGAATCGCTCTTCTACAGAACTGGAGTAAATGGTATTATTTTGTATTAATACACACCTGATAACAGTCACATCCATGGTATTTTATATTCAGGTGCATGTGTATGTATATTGATCTACATTAGTATAGTCTAGATAAGAAGGAACAGAAAAAGGAACCGTATTAATAATAGTAAAAATAATTGATACCCTTACTGAATATTTACTAGACACTGTGATTAGCATTTTTCATGCATTATTGGTTTAATTCTTCCCCAAATTTTGGGTAGTTGCTACTATTTATCATCTATTTAATCCATATTATAAAACTAGGACTAGGAAAATTAACCTTTTGGTATGTCAGGTGCTCTTTAAAGCCTCATGCAAAGTATCTGGGCTGTGAGAGGAAGGGAGGAGCCAAGTGCTGTGTCCTAAGGAACTGTCCTGAGGATGGGGTTGCCATTTCCTGAGATGGGTTAATCTGCTAGAGAAATTAGCAGTGTGTTTTGGGACTTGTTAACTTTGAGGTGCCTATTAGATAATAAATGCAAACATACAGGAGGAGAGTAGATGCAGTGCATAAATGGGAGGACTGGTCATGGTAGGGGCACCAAGAGTCCATTCAGAATGGAGGGAGAGAAGCCAGGGGGTGTGGACAGACTCAGAGAGCTTGGAAACATGGGTGTGAGAGTTTGGGGAAGTTCTCTTCTGATGGTTCACATTTCTTTGGTGAAGTAGAATATAAGAGTGGGGAGAGTCATTCAAGGTAGGTGAGAAAGGAGAGATTTGAAGCAGAGATGGAATGAATCTCGGAAATGTAATTGGATTTCTGGAAAACCAGAAAAAAAAATGAAATTCACAGTTATTAACTTAAAGTGAAACCAGACAGCCTGTTTGGGTTTTTTTCCTGTCTACTTTCTATGGGCATGTCCAGAATACAGTTGGATTTAAATAGAATTGACGTTTTGGTAGACAAGAAAAGTGAAGGAATAGATGGACAAAGAATTTGAGAGTGTGAACAAAGGCATTTTGACATTGCCAATGATGATAATGTTAATAATGGTGACAATAACAACAAAACTAACCCTACAGTGTAGACTATGTACCAAGAAGGAAGTGTTCTGAGTATATTATATAAATTATTTTTTCTTCACAATAACCTTATGTTGCATGTATAACTGTTATCATTTCTCTTTTATAAATAACCTGAAACAGAAGCAGAAAATTAAGTAAATCATTGGAGGTTATAGCTAATAAATGGTGAAGGCAGGGTTTAAGCCTTTTTATTCCAGGTAGTCCAGCTCTATATAACAGTAATTCTATACTGCCATGAAGAACTGTGGAATCTATTGAATAAGGAGAGAATTACAGTCATAAAGGATAAAGACAATGAAATGGTGGAAGGATCAATGGGGTGTAGGTCCCAGTGGAGTAAAAAATAATAATAATAATAATAATAATAATAATAATACTGTATTTGGGTGTCTTCAATGATATGAAATTAAAAAAAAATGTGTTAGTTGGTGATGAAATTCATGGAATTAAAGATCATGAAAGATGTGCCTGTATTTGTAATAATGTCTAGAATATAATCATGTAAAAGGATGGTTAACATAATAAAGTCCAAGACTCCTTGGAGGAAAACAGATCAAGAAATTAGAACACCAAAATATTAAAGATATTACCCATACAGGTATTGAAATGACCAAGACAAAATCAGTTTTAGAAAGAATGAGACAGATCTGGACCTGAGAATGAAGAGGATCAATACTTAGGTGATGATTAGTGGATGGGGCTGCCTGATGTAGCAAATAAAAATACAGGATGCCCAGATACATTTTAATTTCACACAAAACTGATTTTTTTTTTTAGTGTGAGCATGTCCCAAATGTATGTATGTGTGGGTCGTACATATGCCGGAAAAAAAAAATGTATTGTTCATCTGACCCTCAAATATAGTCGGACATCATATATCTTATCTGGCAAGCCTACTAACGGAGCCAGCATCTGAATTCAGATTTGTCCTACTCACAGATTAAGTTCCTAAACTTGATATAATATATCTTTATCATTAGTATAAATTTAAGCAAGTAAAGTAATAAGTTTTACCAAGTCAAAATTATATTCCTAGTTTGCTAAATTAGAGTAAATTTCATTCTATGATCTTACAATATTATATTCATATGAATATACAAATGTATATGGCATTTTATGAAAGAAAAGTATTTATATTTTAAAAGCACAAACTGTGATCTAAAATTTTTTATCACTAGTTATATGTGTAATTAGATATCAATGGGCAGGCTCCCTGATCATCTATGTTGTTAATTCAGTTTACCAAGTAAGTCCAATTATGATGACAGGAAAATAGCTATGCATTATCACAAATCATCTTTCATCTCTGACATAAATGGGAAAAGATTCCTCTCAGCAATTCCATAGTTACATTTAAAACAAATTTAGCATTGTGTTTGAAGTTGTGCTTTTAAAAGCAATAGGCCCCACAGTTTGGAATCAATGCTACAGTAATGTCTGTCATTTAAATA
The DNA here is from genome assembly GCF_018350195.1 of Panthera tigris. Classification (NCBI taxonomy): domain Eukaryota; kingdom Metazoa; phylum Chordata; class Mammalia; order Carnivora; family Felidae; genus Panthera; species Panthera tigris. The sequence continues at coordinate 133,126,057 of NC_056661.1, forward strand.
TGGCTTTTTTTTCCCAATGCTATTTCATGCTATTTCATCTTTAATTTTAATCCTTACTTAATTATGTAGATATTATCAAAAAAGATAGAAATATGTATGTATAAAAAAGAATAGAAATATAATTCCAAATGAATTAAACATACAAATATTTTGTAATATTTGTTATGTAGTGATTTTATAGTCTATTCAGACTTCTTTAGTGTTTTCATATTACGAGCTTTCCCTGCAAAATATGTAAGAAACATAGGAAATATACATGAACTAAATACTGCAAAACCATTTGTAATATTTTATAAAATAAAATGTAAAACTCTTAAAGAGATCTTATACAAAATGTTGATTTTTCAAAGTAATATTATATACATGATATCCCAAAGATTTCACCATTCTGTGAAGAATATAGAACAGCTGTAGTAATATCTGTTTTGCAAATAAGAATACCAATAATAAACAGAAAGCTTAAAATATGACAAACTAATCAATTGGAAGTTTCATTCAAGGACCAGATATTTCTATTATTGTTTCTGTGATCTTTTTACTACATAACCTACATTCCTAGGTGCTTCTATTCAGTACATATTGTACCATATTGTTTCTGTTTTCATTGATATTCTAATTAACAGCTATTAAAGATTACTTTATAATTATTTTTTTAATTTTTTTTCTTAATGTTTTTATTTATTTTTGAGACAGAGAGAGACAGAGCATGAGCAGGGAAGGGGCAGAGAGAGAGGGGAGACACAGAATTGGAAGCAGGCTCCAGGTTCTGAGCCATCAGCACAGAGCCCAATGCGGGGCTCGAACTCACAGACTGTGAGATCATGACCTGGGCCGAAGTCAGATGCTCAACCGACTGAGCCACCCAGGCGCCCCTAGATTACTTTATAATTATTGCTAGCACATTGCTAAACCTCATTAAAACAGTAATAGAAATATTGTTAGGAAAGTATAAACTGAATGTTCCTGCAGCTGACAAAGACAAAGAAACAGGCACTGGACTTAGCCTCCTAACAGAAACAACCAAAAAATGACCAAAAAAAAAAAAAATTTGATAAAACAACTTTCAGGAGACTGGACATGAGTCAGTAAGAGAATGATCCCTGAGAGACAGGAGACATTTAAGAAAAAAGTAAGTGCATTTCCCTAATTTACTGCTATGAGAGTTCCCAGGTTGTGGTGCAGAGAAAGTCAACCCAGGTACACGCTGGCAGACTCAATGAGTGGAGAAAACAGAAATGAGGATATGGGGAGGCATAGGTGGCTAGAGTTCTCTAGACAATGTCTGGGGAGAAACGAGCTGTACAGAGAAAGAACTCCAGGTATCTGCAGGTATCCCTCTCAAAGTATTCAGCCAAGTACTGATCTGTGCATTTATGTCAGAAAAATAACCCAACCCAACCCAAACCAAACCAAAGCAAAAACAAACCCAACTGAAGTGATTAGAGATAGCAGCCATTCTGGAAAGCATGATTCACAGGCTTTGGGTAGAGAACCCAGAAAGATCCTGCCTCAATTATGAGGATACTTAACCCTGGGTCTAGCACTGCTCAGGTCCTACTCAAAAGAAAACTTTGAAACATTAACCCAAAATTTTCAATTTCTTTCCAAGTCACTAAATTGTGTCCCAGAAAAAGTTTAAAAATATTTATAAGAATACAAAACTATCGGGGTGCCTGAGTGACTCAGTTGTTTAAACGTCCGACTTCAGCTCAGGTCACTATTTCAGGGTTCATGGGTTCCAGTCCCGCCTCAGGCTCTGTGCTGACAGCTCAGAGCCTGGAGCCTGCTTCAGATTCTGCATTTCCCTCTCTCTCTGCCCTTCTCTCTCTCTCTCTCTCTCTCTCTCTCTCTCAAAAATAAACAAGCATTAAAAAAAAGAATACAAAAATATTCAGCATCCAATAAGGTAAAATTGACAATGTCTGGCATCTGTTAAAAAATTATCAAAGATGCGAAGATCAGGAAAATACAACCCATGAGAGAAAAATCAATCAAGAAAAATCAATCAATCTTCAAGAATTAGAAGAAAGCCTCATTAAAACATTATTATAACTATTGTAAATTTGAAAAATTATGTAAAGTTGTAGAAGACATAAAAAAGACTCAAAATGAACTTCTAGAGATGAAAACAACAGTCTGTGAGATGCAAACCGTGCTGGATTAGAATCACAGCAGATTAGACACTGCTGAGAAAAAGAGGTTAGGAAGCTTAAAGTCCTAACGAAACAATCTAAAAGGAGACACAGAGTAAAACAAGAATGACAACAACAATAAAAATGAACACAATGTCAGTTAGCTGCATGGCAACTTCAAGTAGACTGAAATATGTGCAATTGTAGTCCCCAAGGTTAAGAAGAGAGAGAGAATAGAAAAAAATATTGGGAAAAATAATGACCCCAAACTTTTCAAACATGATAAAAACTGTAAACCCATGGATCCAAGAATCTCAATTAACCCCAAGCCCTATATATCATGGCATATCATTACTAAATTGTTCAAAGTCAGTGCTAAAGACAAAATCTTAAAAATAGAGAAGAAAAACATGTTATGTACCGAGGAACAAAGATAAAGATGACAGCAGATTTCTGTCACTGAAGTCAGTAAAATAGCATCATTAAGGTATTAAAAGATACAAATGATAAACCTAGATTTCTAAACTCAACAAAAATATCTTTTGAAAATGAAGGTGAAATACTGTTCCAGACATACAAAATCTGAAAGAATTCATCACCAGAAAATCCATAGTTTAAGAAATGTTAAAGGAAAAAGGGGACTACAAACAGTATTTTATGGGCAAATATATAAGATTTGTTTTTCTATTTAAATTTCTCTAAAAGATTATTGACTATTTAAACAAAAATTATAACATACAAAGCAAGGTGTAGAATATATATAAAAGTAAAATTAATGAAAAACAGCACAAGAATGGGGAGAGAAGAAATAGAAATCTACCATTATAAGTTTCTATTAGTACACATAAAATGGTATATCAACTGAACTCTGATAAGTCAAAGATATAAACTATAAACCCTAAAGTAACAATTAAAATAAATAAACAGAATTATAATGAATAACTCAATAAAAAAGATAAAATGAAGTCATAAACACTGTTTGTATAATTTGATTATTCTAAAAAAAAGTCAGAAAAAGAGGAAAAGGAGAACAAAAAAATGGATGGAAAAAAGAAAACAAATATTAAGATGATAGATTTAAATGATGCAAATTAATAATTACTAATCTACATTAAATGTAAATGGTCTTATTACCTAGATTCACAGGCAAAGATTATAAGATTGCAATATTTAAGACCCGGGGCGCCTGGGTGGCTCTGTCGGTTAAGCATCCAGCTTCGGCTTGAGTCATGATCTCCCAATCTTGTGAGTTCTGGCCCCACGTGGGACTCTGTGCTGACAGCTCAGAGACTGGACCTAACTTTGGATTCTGTGTCTCCCTCTCTCTCTGCCCCTCACTCTCTCTCTCTCTCTCTCTCTCTCTCTCCCTCAAAAATAAAAAACATCAAAAAAAATTTTAATTAAAAAAAAGTAAGATCCAATTGTATGCTCCTTACAAGAAATACCTTTTAAATATAAAGCAAAATCCTTTAAAAATGAGAGAATGGAAAAAGCCATATTATACTGACACTAGTCAAAAGAAAATTAATACCAGTTGAAGTAGGTTTCTGAGCAAAGAATATTAGCAACTATAAAGAAGTCTATTTCACAATAAGGAAAGTTTCAAGGACATAATGATTTTAAGCAGTTCCTTTTTTTTTTAATGTTTATTTTTTGAGAGACAGAGAGAGAGAGAGTGCAAGTGGGAGAGGGGCAGAGAGAGAGAGAGGGAGACACAGAATCTGAAGCAGGCTCCAGTCTCTGAGCTGTCAGCACAGAGCCCGATGCAGGGCTTGAACTCACAGACCAGGAAGGAGATCATGACCTGAGCCGAAGTCTGATGTTTAACCAACTGAGCCACCTAGGCTCCCCGAGGACATAATGATTTTAAACAGTCATGCAACTAATGACAAATTCAAAATATGTGAAGCAAAAACTGATAGAACTACAATAAGAAATGGAAAATATTGAAATCTTGGGGATTTTAATAGCTCTTTCTCAATAATTGGTAGAAGACAGAAAATCATGAAGAATATAGAAGTCTTAAATAACATTATCAACCATCTTGATCTAGTTGCTGTCTGTAGAACATTCCACCCAACCACAACAAATTCACAGTTTTCAGGTGTAGATGAAAATTTTACCAAGATAGAACATAGTATTGGCAACAAAACAAATATCGATACATTAAAAAAAAAAGTCATATCAAGTATGTTCTCTGTAATCAAAACAGAATCAAAACAGAAAGATCTCTGGAAAATCACCAAACATTTGGAACAAATAATATACTTCTAAATAACCCATCATCAAAAAAGAAATCAAAAGAGAAAGTGGGTATTTTGGACTGAATGAAAATAAAAATAAAACAGCTAAATATATGAGATTCTGGCAAAGTAGTGCTTAGGGAGGAATTTTTACTAGCACATTCCTATATTAAAAAAGGAGAAACATGCCATATCAGGTACCTCAGATTCTACTGTAAGAAACTAGAAAAAGAAGGCAAATTAAGCCCAAAGTAAGTAAAAATTAAATATTAAAGAAATATTATTTAAAAAAAAAAAAGAAATATTAGAGATCAGAGTGAAAATTAATGAAATAGAAATAAATCAATGAAAACAAAAACTGGTTATTTGGGAAAATTAGTAAAGTTGACAATATCCTAATGAGGCAGAGCAGAAAAAAGACAGAGAAAATAAAAACCATCGAAAAGAAATGAAAGGGGCACCTGGGTGGCTCAGTTGGTTAAGCATCCAAATTTGTCTCCACGGCTTGTGAGTTCAAGTCCCACATTGGGCTCTGTGCTGACAGCTCAGAGTCTGGAGCCTGCTTCAGATTCTGTGTTTCTCTCTCTCTCTCTCTCCCCTTCCACATTCACCCTGTGTCTCTCTCTCCTTCAAAAATAAATAAACTAAGAAAGAAAGAAAGAAAGAAAGAAAGAAAGAAAGAAAGAAAGAAATGAAAGAGGTGGCATCACTACAGATACTAAAAGTAGTAAAAAGATGATTACACTTTATGGCAAAAAACTAAAAACTTTAAGGAAATTAAATGGAGGGGTGCCTGGGTGGCTCAGTCAGTTAAGTGTTCGACTCTTGATTTCAGTTAAGGCCATGATCTCATGGTTCAGGACACTGAACCTCACATTGGGCTCTGCACTGACAGCACGGATGCTGCTTGGGATTCTCCCTCTCCCTCTCTCTGTTCCTCCACCCTTTGTGCTCTCTCTCTCTTCCCCTCTCTCAAAATAAATAAACATTTTAAAAAATTAAATGGGTAAAATTTTTAAAAGACAGAAACAAGATTTTAAGAAGAAATAGATAACTTGAACAGCCTTTATCTATTAAAGAAAAAAAAATGAAGTTAAAAATTTTCCCAAAAAGGAAATTCCAACCTCAGATAACTTCGCTGATAAGGATAAAATATTAGTACTATACAAACTCTTCCAGAAAAGTGAAAAGGAGGGAATCCTTCCCTATTCATTCTATAAAGTCTGAACCAAAACCAGATTGTACAAAACAAGAGAACTACAAATCAATACCTTCTATGGACATAAATGCAAGGATATTAAAGAAAAATTTTGCAAATTGAATCCAGCAAGATATCAAATGGAAAAAGTAATCATGACTTATTGGAGTTCATCCTATGAATACACGATATAGAGACTTGACTAGTATGAAACAAATAACCTAAAATCATGAATGGAGATGCTTCTGGGATAGAGACAATGGAGGAAAGGGGGAAGGGGTCGAATACTGATTTTTATAAGAGCCTTGTTGAGCTATCTGTATAACTTTGATAAAAATGGACACAAACAAAAGGATTTATATTAAGGACAGACTTTTAATTATAGTACATTAACTTACTATGTCATGAATTTTAAATTGATTATAAATTGATTCTTAAAGCAAAGAATATTTTACCATTTGAACTTGTGGCAGTCATCACCCATTGTATGATGGTGGCTAAAATACAGGTGTCTATACATATCTGCACACTTACATATGGATTTGAATGGATGATGTTCCACTAGGGACATTAGATGGCCCTCTGCAGCAGAACTGAGACATAACATCACATTGAAGTTACACAGTGTCATCCTAAAGTGAGAAAAGGGCTTCCCAGTTAGCTAAAAAAAAAAAAAAAAAAAAAAAAAATTGGATGCAACCTGATTGAGGTTAATATCTTGAATAAAGAATACATCTGTTACGTAACAGAAACCCATGGGGGAGGGGAAAGAAAAAAAAAAAAAAAAGAGGTTAGAGTGGGAGAGAGCCAAAGCATAAGAGACTGTTAAAAACTGAGAACAAACTGAGGGTTGATGGGGGGTGGGAGGGAGGGGGGTTGAGGGGGGGTGGGTGATGGGTATTGAGGAGGGCACCTTTTGGGATGAGCACTGGGTGTTGTATGGAAACCAATTTGACAGTAAATTTCATATATTAAATAAATAAATAAATAAATAAATAAATAAATAATACATCAAACAGACTTACAAATAAAAAAAAATATCTAAAGATGCCTGGGTGACTCAGTCGGTTAGGCACCCCACTTCAGCTCAGGTTATGATCTCGCGATTTGTGAGTTTGAACCCCGAGTCAGGCTCTGTGCTGACAGGTCAGAACCTGGAGCCTATTTCAGATCCTGTGTCTCCCTCTCTGCCCCTCCCCTGCTTCCCTCTCTCTCTCTCTCTCTCTCAAAATACACGTTAAAAAAATGTTATTAAAAAAATATTTGGACCTGAATATATAACATGGATTATGTCTACTGTAAAATTGCATATTTAGTAAGTTCAATAGCACCCTGGTAGTCTTGAGAAGATAATGCAATTTACAATTTACTAAATTATTCCCTAGGCAGTTTACACAGTAGGAGTATATGACCCATTAAAATCAAAGTACAATTTATGTAAAGACAATAATCCATCTTGTCCAAAAGGTGATTTCAAGTTAAATATTGTGAATTCATTCATTATCTCACCTAAGAATTGTTGGTATTTTAAAAAATACAGTGAAAAAAATTTTTAAATGGTATCATGAGCTTTGAGATTAGTTTGTGTAAAATGTAAAGCACATCTTAACATTTAATTTCTGATATTTCTACTAAAATTTCTTAGATTCTAATTATTGCATATGAAATTTTGTAAGGGGAGAGTTACAAGGATCCTTGCAACAACCCCTGTAGCCCAGAAGAATAAAGCCATAAAACATGAGGCAGGACCTGGGAAAAATTTTATCTTTCATAGTTTATAGTACTAAAGATTCCTTGATTTTTCACAAACTTTGATTTACTCATTTTCAGATGCTTAGGGAAGACCTATTTTTCATGGATGGTTTCATGTATAAGACAGAGATGAATCAATAATTTTCAAATGCAAATCTGAGAATGTTTCTAATGTCTCTGATTTCAGCAAAAACAAAATGGCATCTCCAGGAAGATATTGATCATTATTGGCTCTGAATCATGGAATAGAAGGCAAAACAAGAAATGAGGACAAGAGTAATGTGGAGAAACCTGTAGGCAATTGACCAAGAGTTTTGGATATCCATGACTGCAAGCCCTCAGCCTGACTGAATTTCACCTTATTTTGCTTAGACCAGGTGCACAGGGCAATTAATGGCATATTGTCCTGCCTTAATTGCTTTGAATATTGACACCTGCTTCTACCCTCTTTGATCATGTATTTATTGTTAATTTAGCAAATATTTATTAATGTCTATGTGCTAATTGTAGCTATTACTCCCAAAATCAGTTTAAAATAATCCATCTTTAGTCAAAGTGGACTGTGTCCTTGACTAAAGTCTCTCTTCCACTTACTCTACATTCATTCTCTCTCTAATAATGTTTGGCCATTAACCTGCAGCATTCAGTGCTGTCAGTCTGATTCTTCAGTAAATTAGATTCCTGAGGGAGAAGAGGAATGGAGGAGCTCTTGTCTCATTTCTAACGTAAAGTACGGTAGGTCACCAAAAATCTGGTACTTCACTGGAAATCTTGACTTAGAATTGTCTCGCCATTTTCTCCTCAGAAGTTCAACTCTATCTCTCCAATGTATCTAAGATATTTTAAGAAGAACAAATACACATAAGCATTCATCATTTGAAGATTTTTTTTTCTTGTTTGTTTTGAAAGGGAATACTTAGTATCTCAAATGAATGTTTAACTGGTAGAATTTCAGGGAGTCTTGCGAAATAAAATTAGGATTTCAAGCAAGATGGAATTTCTTTTTTGTATTTTTGAAGAGATTGAGGACACTTGGAGGTCACTGTTTCCCTTACACTGTAAGACAGAATTACTGCTTTTTCTATAAGCCCAGCCCTGATCTCCCTGAACCTGGGCAAATAACTATTTCAACTTTGCTAAGTCTAGAAGTAGTTTAAGTATTACATTCTGTGCAACCTGAAAACAAGCTTTCAGAGAACCTGACTTTAAATAACTAAAAAGACAGGAGAGTAATTTTTGGGTGGATAAAATTAGATTTGTACATGTTAAGTAAACACAAAAGCATAAAGCTGAAAAACATATCTATGTCTGAGTTCCTGGCCCTAAAAAGTTCTAATAGTCCAAACAATATGTACAATACATTTTAGTTATAATTCTTTGAGTAATTTGACTGGAGATTCTTGAAATAATTAACAAAGTGAGAGAAAAGTTGACTTGTATATAAACAATTTCTCTATGAAATAAAATGTTAATAGTTTTTAACACTACCAGAAAAGAATGCTTTGCCTTCAAAAGTCTTAATATAAATAATAAATCTAAAAGTAAAAGATAAAAAATATATCCCAAGGTCATAAAACAACTGCAGAAAATCTATTAGATATATCTAGTTCTTCAATTTATATGAAGGCTATTTTACACAGGCTCACTCTCTCATTTTTACTACAACATTTATATTTTTCAAGGATATTTCCAAAAATAGAATAATGAACTTGAACACATTGAAGTAATAAAAATGAAAGCAAATGCTGAACACAAAGAAACAATAGAAATAAGAACACAACTTTTACAAACAGGAAAAATACCCTGCTTCAGGTAAAAACACAAGGTCCTCTTTGGATGAGCCCTACTTCTCTCTCCTCTCTCTCTCCCTCTCTTTCTTTCTGTCTGCCTCTCCTAGAATTCTCTCTCTCTCTCTCTCTCTCTCTCTCTCTCTCTGCCCCTCACTCACTTGAGCCCTCTCTCTCTCTTTCTCTCTTAAAAAAAAATAGATAAATATAATTTGTTAACATGTGTTAAAATTGGGCTTTGTATACATTACATTTTTCCATACTTGATTCTTGGCTAACATGCTGAGCTCACATACAAGAAAGAGTAGTAATTTTTCAAATTCAATAAAATAATAACCAGACTACTCTAGAGAAGATCAACAAAGTTGAATTTGGTTATTTGAAGAAAAAAAGCCTAACAAAACAGACAAATCTCTGGCAAAATTCATCAAAACAACAGAGAAGACATAAACAATGTAATAAAAGAGGTAAAGAAGAGACTAAAAAGATAAGAGACTAAAATTAGTACCTATATGGCAATGATTTTGAAAGCAAAATTTACAAATTACAAAAAAAAAATACGTCTCATCAGAATTGACCCAGTTAGAAATGAAGATCTTGAGTAATCTTAAACACATATTTGATATGTATTCCGTCTTCATGTTAATGATAAAAATGTTGAAGAGGAAAAGTTCAAATACTCTGTTCTCGGAAATGCTGCTAGAACCTCACCTTCAGGTTAAGAGAACACTATTAATTAACAATGTAACAGATGTCTGTCATGATTCTTAGCAATAATTTTAGATTGACATGATTTATTCTTGTAGGTTTTTAGCAAGAACTGCTTCCTTTTCCAGAGGTCATAATTAATGATTAATCCTATACCACTAATGTGTTAATCAGTAGTTAAAAATCTCTCTCCTTCTCACTGCCCCTGCCTGAGTTGATAGGTTAATGATTTCTTGTATCAAAAATTATGAAAGTTTCCAAAATGTTTTTTTTGACAATCACGATTAATCTTTCTACGAATAAACTTTAAAATACTTTTAGAAATTTATCTCAAATTAATGGTCTAATTTTAATCTGTCAAGATACATGACCATTTTTAGCCTCCAGTGATGATATGTACTCTCTCAGCTCTCCTCCTTTTAAAAAAATATAAATATATATAAACATGTATATAATCATATTAAAGCAATATAAATAGACATATATTTATTTATAAACATAAAAATATGCATATATAAAGCAATATAAATAGTTGTGTGAGGATATAGACATTTTCAAAATCTCCAAAGAAATCCAAACTTGTTAATTCTTAGCAAAATCTATAAAATTCAATATGCTTTCTTATAGCAAAATTTCAAGTATATTCATTTATTATTTCTCTGTCACCAAACAAAGCAAGAGATCCATTAATCCCTAACATAAATGGATCATGTTTATTTATACAAAATTATCTGTGATGTAATTATTTGAAAAATAAGAATATTTATAAATCTAATAATTATGAACAAATGTTGAACTAATAAATTCTCTCAGACCAACTAATGTAGAACCATAGTGTTAGATGTTTTTGTATTTTGGTACTTAAGAATAAATATTATACCCTTAGAAAGGAGAATCTTTGAGTTATAATGTAAATCTGAAGAAAACATACATATAAATATATATTTATTTTATATTATATTTTATATTATTATAGTATATAACGTAAATATAATGTAATATAATATTACATTGTTTTATATTATGTTATATTATATTATTTTATATATACCTTCATTTGGATATGAAAAAGAAAACCACATTCAATGTAAACATTATTTTTGGTAATTGGTTAAAATGTCATCTTTTAATACATATCACAATAAACACCATGTTCTATTAGATCTAAATTGAAGTTTCAATGACAAAACTTAGTTTTAAAGTAATGAAGTTTCCCTATGACCAAATTATGGAACAGTTAAATACCTTTATCATATAGTTAAAGTCAAATTTAATAATGTAACTATCTATATTACCTTTATCATAGAAGAATGAAAAAAATTTTTTTCAGAAATGTATTTGAAGAAATAATCCCTAAGAAGAACAAGACAGAAAAAAAAGTGGGGGCACAAACCCCCAAATAACACATAGACACACACATACTCAAGTAATGCATAATGAAATTCATTTAAAATATTCCTCTAAGCTGAGACCTGAACATGATCTCAATTCTTTATGCAGAATGATTAAAGAAAAAAGACAAAGATTCAAATGATAAAATACGTTCACACACATTTTAAGCTACTTTATTTGGTTATTGTATAAGAAAGGGAATTTTTTAAATAATATATTTTTATGATCAACAAGCTAACATTTTTACTATATGTAGGGGATGCTAAAATAGTCAATTTAATGAGAAGAAAAACACTCCCAACACAAAAAAGTTTAAATATTACTTTTAGAGTTTAGAGATTTTCAGAAATTTAAGCTTCCCAACAGCTGTGACATAATGATATTCTATATATCAAATGAAATTAATACAAGATGAGATGACTCTTTCATCACAGCAGGCGGACTAAAGTTTAAAAAAAAACTGAATATGAATCAAAGTATTAGGCATTTAAAGGGCAACTCAGGTATGCAGCAATACAGAAATATTTATCTTGAACTGAGATTTTAATATACTACATAATCAAAAGTATTTTTAAGAAATAACATAATTTTAAGAAAAACTGCTGAATTTGAAAAATATCCTTCCTTCCTTTTCCTAAAAAGTCCATTTGGCTAGATATAAAGAGATTTCTTTAGTCTATTTATATTGATTGCTATATTTATGTAAAGGATACAGTGACAGAAATTCTGTAGTTGCCACATCATACACAAATCTTACTTTAAATAATTCTCTTATGAATGCTAATAACTTCCTATTCTGGTGTAAACATCTGCTTATGATTTTCACTGTCTACAATATGTGCTCAGATTTTCTCAAGTTTAAATAACCCATATCAAATGTGAAATCCATCTTTAGTCATGTATGCCACCATTTTTAGTAAAATATATAGTATTACTTAAACTAGAAAATGTGTATTTCTCATAATAGAAATATATATATGACTCTAAGAAGTGAATTTATTCATTGTTTATTTCTTTCTCAAAGATTATCCCCTATTCTTATCTTTGTTGAAACTGCATAAAAATACAGCTGAGGGGGGCATACTTGTGTGTGCGTATGAGATAACTTCAGTTATTTTTATTTTATAGAAAGAATATATTTAAAGTCTTGCACACACAAATATATACTGAGTATGGGATATTGAAGTATGGGATACACAGCATGCTTTTGAAGTTGGTCCCAAAGGTTTTTCTTAAAGATACATATTTTTAAAAATAAAGGTTTGTTACAAAAATATTTAAGCAGCCTTATAAATGTTGCAATGATACATATCCATTAGCTGTTAAATTTAAAAAATTTTAATTCCACTTCATCAAACCACATGATCATCTCAATAAATGTGGAGAAAACATCTGACAAAAATCCAACACATTTTCATGATTAAAAAAAAACAGTCAATAAACTAGAAATAGAAGGGCATTTCTTCAATTTGATGAAGGTTATCTTTGGGGGGGGAATGCAGATAAGCTGATAGTTAATGAAGAACGGCTGGATGGCTGGATCTTTTCCCCTTAAGATTGGGAAAAAGGCAAGGATGTCTACTCTTACCACCTCTATTCAACATTGTACTAGAGAGGCCAGCGAAGGGAATTAGCAAGAAAAATAAAGGGCATCCAGATTAGAAAGAAAGAAAAACTGTCTCTATTTGCAAATGACATAATCTTGTACAAAGAACATTATAAGAAATCCACTGAAAAACTATTAAAATGAATGAAATAATTTAGCAAGATTGCAGAATACAAGATTGATAAATAAAAATTTATATTTCCATGAACCATAATGAGCAATCTGTAAAACGAAATTAAAAAACTAATTCCATTTACAGCAGCATCAAAAAGAATAAAATCTTAGGAATAAATTTAACAAAATGCAAGACATTCATCCTAACCTACAAAATATTGTTAAAAGAAAATAATGATCCAAATATTTGATGAGATATCCCATGGTTATAGATTGGAATATTCAATTCTGTTAAGATTGCTATACAGATTCAATAAAATTGAATTGGTCTACACGTCAATTGATCTACACATTCAGTGAAATCCCTATCAAAATCCTGGCAGGCTGTTTTTGCAGAAATTGACAAGCTGATACTTAAATTCATATGGAAATTTAATAGACCCAGAATAGCTAAAACAAGTCTTTAAAAAAAAAAAAAAAAAAGCTAAGTTGGAAGAACTGATAATTATCAATTTCATAACTTATTTAAAAAGTACAATAATCAATACAGGTGGCACTGGCCACGGATAGACATAGATTAATAGAAGAGAATTGAAAGTCCAGAAATAAACCCTTACCTTTATGGTCAATTGATTTTCAACAAGGGTTCTCAGACAATAAAACAGGAAAGAATAATCTTTTCAATAAAGAGTGCTGAGACAACTGGATATCCACACACAGAAGAATCAAGCTGAACCCCTTCCTCACACCAAACACAAAGTTGGCTTAAAATGGATCATAGACCTAAACATAAGAATTAAAACTATAAAATTCCTAGAAGAAAACATAGGGGAAATATTTATCGCTTTGGGTTAGGCAATGGTTTCTTGGATATGACAATGAAAGCTCAAGGGACAAAAGAAAATACATGTAAACTAGACTTTAAAAATTAAAAATGTTTGTCCTTCAAAGGACACCATCAAGGGGCGCCTGGGTGGCTCAGTCGGTTAAGTGTCTGACTTCAGCTCAGGTCATGATCTCACAGCTTGTGAGTTCGAGCCCCACATCAGGCTCTGTGCTGACAGCTCGGAGCTCGGAGCTAGGAGCCTGCTTCAGTTTCTGTCTCTCCCTCTCTCTCTCTGCCCATCCCGTGCTCACACTCTGTCTCTCTCTCTCAAAAAATAAACATTTTAAAAAATTTTATTTATTTATTTATTTATTTATTTATTTATTTACTGTTTATTTATTTTTGAGACAGAGAGAGGCAGAGCATGAACAGGGGAGGGGCAGAAAGAGAGGGAGACACAGAATCTGAAACAGGCTCCAGGCTCCGAGCTGTCAGCACAGAGCCCAACGTGGGGCTCAAACTCACAGACCGTGAGATCATGACCTGAGCCGAAGTCAGACCCTTAACCGACGGAGCCACCCAGGCGCCCCTAAAAAAATTTGTTTAAAAAGATTCTGTGTCTCCCCCTCTCTTTTCTCCTCCCCCACTCGCTCTCTGTCTCTCTCAAAAATAAATAAACATTAAAACAAAGGACACCATCAAGAGTGTGACAAGATAACCCACATACTGGGAGAAAAGTACTTGCAAACCATATACTTGACAAATAATTTTTATCTAAAATATATAGGGAATTCTTATAACTCAAAAATAAAAAAATATAGAATTCAATTTAAAAATAGGCATAGGATATGAACAGATATTTCTCTAGAAAAGATATAAAAATAGCCAATTAGCACACAAAAAGATACTCAGCATCATTATTCATTAGAGAAATATAAATCAGAACCACAATGACTTCAACCACACTTGGATGGCCATAACAAAATAATAACAAGTATTGGTAAGGATGTGGAGAAATTGGAACCTTCACATATTTCTGGTGGGAACATAAAATTGTGCAGCCACTTTGGAAAATAATTTGGCAGTTCCTTAAACTGTTAAACGTAGAGTTACTGTATGACCCAGTAATTCCACACCTAGATGTATACACACACAAGTGAAATGAAAACATATATCCATACAAAATCTTATACATGTATATTATAATAGCATTATTTACATTTGATAAAAAGTAAAAGCAACTCAAATGTCCATCAACCGATACATGGATAAATAAAATTAGTACGTCCATGCAATTAAATATTACTTGCCAACAGAACAGCTTAAGGAATGAAGTTCTTACACATGCTCAATATGGATGGACCTGGAAAACATTATGCTAACCAAAAGAAACCAGTCACAAAAAGCTGTATGTTGTGTAATTCCATTTATATGAAATGGTCAGAATATGCAAGAACAGAAACAGAGTAGTGGTTGCCCAGAGTTGAGAAAATGGGGATAAAAGGGAGTGACTGCTTATAGGTGTGATGTTTTTTCTCTGGGGAATGATGAAAACATTCTAAAATTAGACTGTGGTGATGTTTGCTCAACTCTGTGAATATCCAAAAACTATTGAATTGTACATTTTAAGTGGGTGAGGTAAATGGTATATGAATGATATCTCAGTGATGCTGTTCTTTTTAATATTCATCTTATTATCTTCTTACAAAGAGCTAATACACTTACATTGTCCCAAACACCAAAAATATTAAAATTTGGGACTTCCCCTCAACTCCTTCCCACCAACTCCTTCACTTGGCACTATCAAATCCAGTGGAATCTATCTCAGCCGTCTTCTTTGAATCAGCTCTATTCTCTTTCATGCTCACTTGCCCCTGCCTCAGCTGAGTATGTAATAGTTTATTTTAGAAAGAGTCACAGTTCTTCCCCAAAGTTCTTCCTGCAAGCCACCAGTCTCTACTCTGTTCAGACCATCTACTCACTCACTGCCTCCACACTTGTCTTCCTAAAGTACCTATTCTTAATTCCAAGTTCCCCATAGCTCCCAAAATTAAGTCCAAAACCTTTAGCAGAGATGCAAGGTACTTTTCAGCCTGACCCCACACAATAAATTAACCAGATGCCCTGCAAATTTCCAACTAGTACTCAGTACTCAAGATAATCTTTCAAGCAAATTAACTTGTTGCTTTTTTTGAACACGGTATGTTCTTTGTGCCTCAGTAACTTCATATAATACATCCCCTCCACCTTTCACCTTTCCTGCCTGATTAATGTTTATTTATCAATTAAGACTCATGTTTAAATGCTACCTTTTCTCTGAAGTCTTTTAGGAGACTCCTCAGGCATATTTAGTGATGCCTTTCTTCTGCTGGGAAGAATTATATTCATATCTTCATTATGGTATTAAACACTAATATTGTTATTATTTGTTTACACATCTGTCTCCTCCAAGAGACTATGAGATTAGTGATGATGCTTTTATCATCGTTGATATTCCAATGTATCTGTTACAATTCTCGTTATACCAGGAAACGTTTAGCTAATATTTATTAAAGTTTGGAATGTATACAGAAATTTTTAAAAATTGTGTGTCTACATACCCATTTGCTTCAGGGTAAGTGGAGACATTAACACTGAGAAGCAAATCCTTCAAAAGCCTCATTCTTAAATTTACTGCTTCACCCAGATTTGTCACAGCATATTAGAATTAGGAGAAGCTTTTGCTAGTTCAAGTTGGTAAACTGAAATCAGAACATGTTCTCTAAGTACTCTTAACTCTAAAATTATAAATCCAGAAAAAATTTAACTCACCACGGGAAATACTTGGCTGATATTATGTATTAACAAATCATTTATTAACAAATATAAAGGGGACTTTCTGTTACTTATGAGTAAAAAAAAGAGTATCTTCTTCATTTAAAATCTAATATATCATTGTGATCTAAAACAAAAGAAAATATGCTAAGTTAAAAACTGTCCACCAGGAAATGTAAAAGCTAAATTTGTAGATTCATGGATTAATTATAGTGAATCATAATAATTTTCCAACAATATGCTCATATTAATTAGTGATGATGTCATAAATTTTTTTGTTGGCAGATACATCCTAGGTAATTAGTACAGATTTCATTATTGTGAGATAATGAAATTACATGTTTCCAGTCAGCCTCATACCCATCAATCATTTTCAATACATTTTAATAGATGTTTAATTAATGGAAATCACAAAACTAAAGACCTAACTCAATCTCATATTTGGTACTTGACTTCCATTTGTCTCTAAAGTTTGAGATAAATTTGATTGAAATATTAACAACAAATGTATGGTATATTTACCAATATGCAGTATGCTTTTTTGAATATAATAAGAATATAGAAGCTTTTGATAAAATTCTAGTTTAAAATATATAACAAACTTTTTAGATAAAATGATAATACTAAGTATGATGAAAATATATGAAATTTTAAATAATCATGCATTATTTAGTTTTAGACTGATATTTGCAATTATAATATTTCAATTACATCATGATGTCTATTTTCTAAAATTGAAATTAGTTGTACTAACTAAATAAGGTCAATTAATAACTACAATGATAACTTCCTCTAGAGACTTAGGAGTGATCAGCAAAGAAAGATATTTTTCAAGTATCCAAGTGCAAAAAATAAAATTTACCCTGTCTTATTGAATATCCACACAAAATTAAATAACAAAGGACAAATCTTTAAAATATTTCCATATCTTGTGCACAAAAATATAAGCTGTTATTAAAACATATCCATATATGAAACAAATTTGGCTTACTAAATTAGAAGAATTCAGAATACTTGTCTTAGAAATTTCCCGAGAAACTTTCCACTTTTTCCCTCATTAGGATCTAAAGTAAATAAAAAGAATCAAAACTTCTGCCAACTGTATAATTAAAAAATATAAGAAAGAATCCAGAGTTACATGCTTGGAGAGCCAAAATCCTTGGTGTCTTTATGTGTCATGTGCCAATAACTTAGTTTCATTTAAGATAATACAGGGAATATAAACCTTCACCACAGCTTCACACATCATTCAAATGGAAATATACATACCTGCCCACACCAACCATATTCCAGCATTGTAGTGTTGAAAATATAAGGCTTTCAAAATTCTGAATATGTGTCTAAATGCTGTTGATTCATTCAGAAAGAATCTGCTATTTTCTCTTCTCAAGGAATGGTTACGAAACACAACTTCTTACTTTGCCATCAACACTGCCACAATCCAAGCTTTGTTGTAATGTTGTAGTCTTACAGCTAAAAACCTGTTGATAATGAACCTGAACCCATTATTTTGAGTCAATGAATTGAAAGAAATAGGGCAAAGAATGAAAGCCACAGGGCCAATTACGAGCATTCTTTGATGTATTACTTGCTAGCACCCACCATATCACTTTGTGTCTTTGTCTTGATCCCCTCTGTTACTCATTAATTATTCTCGAAGGGTTAAAGTTCAGAGAGCTAATTGCACAAACCGTCTTTCTTGGTAGGGATTCTCCCTACTCTGACACTTTCCCCAACTGTGCCCAACCACCTTGTATTATGCCAATTAACCCAATTCTTGGCATTTTTGCTTGTCCTTCCAGCATCTTTTCAAATTTTGCCTAAAATATTTTCACTAGGTTGCCTACACAATAAACCAAGGCAACTTTAAGATGTGATTAAAGCTTTACTTCATGATAATATCTTTCCTGAACTTCTAAAGATAGTACAATTAAATTTTCTTCTGTACTAATTATGTCATAAGCACAATATTATTTATAACTAATAAAATTATTTTAACCGGTCAGTTGCTGAACATTTAATAATATTAAATTATTCTTCCATTCTCCTACACTGAGCCATAGCCCATTTTAATAAAAATGACTTTTTTACCCTTTTGTCAGCTAAGATCCAAAATGAGAAGATTCAGTTTTTATATGGCATGTTAGTAAGGTTTCTATAATATATGAACTAAATTGTAGCCCAATAGTATCAGGGATATTTAATGGAATCAACTGGTGAGTCTCCAGACTTTCTGGATATTTTCAATACTTGGCCATTATTATATTTCTGAAGTACAATTCCAAAAATAAATAATCATGCCTTGCAGTGCTTCCTGGGATGTATAAGGTATATCATGCCTAATACTTCCTTGTGTTTTTAAAGTATCTTCAAGAATCCATTGCTTTCAATATATTTCAGTTTTAAGAAGCATTTGACAGTTGTTTGAAAGTATCTACATCAAGAGTTTTCCAATAATTAAGTACTTGACTTCTTTTCAGTTATTGCAGTTGTGCTTTCATTGATTAGTAATTATTGGGCAGCTACTAAATATCAAGCATTCTCTGGCTGCTGTGGATAGAGGGTGAATTAATCATCCAGGGTCTCTGCCTTCACAGAAGCTTAGTCTAATGGTGTTGTCAAAAGATCAACACATAAACTCTAGTATAAATTCTAATAAACAGAGGCTAACTTGAAGAAGGAAGAGACTCATTAACAAACAGGATGATTAACTTCAAGAAGAAAGAGAAGGCTGGCATACAAAGAGTAGGGCAGAAGGAACAGCATATGCAAAAACTCCTCATATGAAGCAAGCCTGGATGATTTGAGGAACTGATATAAGCCCAGTTTGCAGTATAGGGAGAGGGAAAGAATGGCTTAAAACTAGATGAAGAAGATAACAACCACATCACACAGGGTGTTTTAGAATTTGGCTGATTTTTGCACTACTGAGAAGAACACACCAAAGAGGTTTAAAATCAGAGAGAAATGAAACCAGGGATCAGTTTCTAAGTAGAAATTTCATAAATCTTCTAATTACTTCTGTGGTAGAGAGAGTTTTTTGCGTATGCTGATGAAACTTTACTTAAAAGTCTAATTATAGAACTACTTTGACCACGTGGAATGCATTTATTACTCTCTATTAAGCAGATGATAGAATGCTATACTCCACAAAGTAATTATATCAAAGGAACAGGCCCATAACTTCTTGGTTTAAATAAAAATATGTTTCAAATCCCAAAGTATGTCATTGTTGAATAAGATTTTTTAAAAGTTTGTTTATAGATTTCATTAAATGTCACAAGAATAAAATAAACCCAAGATGAAGCTAAAATGAAATAATTAGTTCCAGTGAAGTTAGACCAATCATTCACTCAAAGTTACATAGATATCACCTTTAGCTGGAACTGTGTATTAAACATATTTGGTTAGTTCATTCACAGTGTTATCGATGACAGAACTTTTCAGATTGACCTTTTGATAAAGCTAACACAAAAATAACCAACCATGATTCCAAAGTTATTAAATGTATCCTTTTAACCTCTCTTTCATAAGATGCTCTAACATTAACATTCAGATGGCAAAAATAGTCCCATGAATTAATTGACTCTTACATAACATCTGCAAAAATACATCTTGCAAAGCCTGTAGCTTGCCTATTCCTCATTTTTAGAATGACAATTATTCTTTTTTAAATTTAACTTCTTTCACACATGATTTATTAAGATATTAAGCTATTTTCCTTAATAAAAATTAAAGGTAAATGATAGTTTAAAAAAGTAGCTTGATTCTAATAATTTTCCTCTCTTAACTCAAATTCCACCATTAATGAGGAGTGCTCTGGATTGATGTTAGCCCCCTGCCCCAGGATTCAAAAGACTTATTTGCTTTATTACAATCCCCTTCATTCCCCCAGCCCAGTTTGTCAAACTAAATATTTATCTGTCTCTATTTCTAGCTATCGAATAATGGGCACTTTCCTAAAATAATGACACTATATTGAGGACCAGGGAATCTGAGAAGAGCCACTCCAAATGACCATTCAATTGTTCTTGTACTAATTTTTTAGAATCTTGAATATTTCTTTACCATTACCTTCCCCACTGTTTCCCAAATTATAATGCTCCAAGATACGGCATTTCTCTCAATGAATTGTTTATTTTCCACCAAATGCAAAGTGGCACTATACTTTGAGACAGTTGGATCTTACTGTTAGGAATCAGATCCTAGAATAATGGTTACTTGGCATTTAACAGGAAAGAGAAAAAGTAGAATGTTCTGCCATTCATGATTTTAAACTTCCCTCCCTTATCTGTGCTACTAGTAAACTGCTTGCACTAAAACAGAATGGAAATTACACAATTATGTAATTTCTGCTCCCACATTTGTTTCACCATATCTCACAAAATTATTCTTCTAAAATATTCCCTTCTGGATCTATAGGTGAGATAGTTCTAAATCTGCCAAATTTGTCAAAGTTGCGAAGTGACATCCTTAAAGCAGCAACAGTAATAAGTGAGATGTTTTCCTTTGGTAAATTTATTAACTCTCTGACTTAATCTGCCACTATCTGGACTGTTACTGGGACTTTTATGGCAAAATTGTTTGAAACATGACCCACAATTAGTTGGAGGTCAAGGAAGAAAAGATATCTCAGCCAATATTAAAAACTTCCAACTAAGCTCACATGCCACCAATTCACAAACTTGGGTCCAAAACTTTATTCCAAAGAAACTCTGCTTAAAATACATTTATTTTGAATACATGATATTAAAAATGGTGTTAAATATTTTACTAGACCATTTCATAGATTCAACAAAATTATTTCTCTTTCAAGAAAGTGTTTCAGGTGAAAATTAAAAAATAAAATTTGCTGCATTTAATATTTGGGTTCCTAAAACATGTAACCTACCAAAATAGAATGTCTAGGATACTAGGAGATATTGACTAGTATTGCCTGGGATATATCTGCCTTACTTTCCATATCTAAATTGAAAATGTATATAATAAAAGACCATCATTTTATATTCCTTTACTACTTCTCCAAAGCACATAAGGTTTTGACACAAGAGCTATAAGATTGCTCACAAATTGAACTTCAAATATTATCAGATATATCTCCTTTTCTACAAATTCTGTACTCAGCAAATTGGAATGCTACCTTGCACTGTTTATCTTTTCTTAACATCACCCTTTATAATCTAGTAATGGTTTCAGTGGTGGGTAAGGTAGAAAGTATCTTTGAGAACAATTTAAGTTCCTTCCCAATGAAAGAAAAAAATAACCTTTCAGTATTCATGAAAAAACGATTTTCCAACTTGTAATTAAATGCCTCCAGTAACAGGAATTCCAAACCCATTCTGCTGTTGGATCAATCTAGTAGCTTAAGTGTTTATTTTTTTTTTAACGATTATTTATTTTTGAGGCAGAGAGAGACACAGCATGAACGGGGGGGGGGGGGTGCAGAGAGAGAGGGAGACACAGAATAGGAAGCAAGCTCCAGGCTCTGAGCCATCAGCCCAGAGCCCGACACGGGGCTTGAACTCACAGACCGCGAGATCGTGACCTGAGCTGAAGTCGGACGTTTAACTGACTGAGCCACCCAGGCGCCCCTTAAGTGTTTATTTTTTATCTTAAACTGTAAATCACCACATTCTAACTCCTACATGTTAATTTCTGTAGGTCATTCTTCTTTCTGGAATAACGTGGACTAAGATTATTTCTCCATATAACAATCCTTCAGAAAAAACTATCACAATTCCCTGAAATCCAGTCTCTGAGATAAACTTGTAACATACTTCTTCATCCTTCTTTGTATGACTTTGTTGTCAAGCTCTTCATGATATCTCACATTTCAGAACTCTTGCACCTGCTGTTCCTTCTACTTGGACCACAATTTCCTGACCCCTTACTAATCCAGGCTATCTGTTTCTCACTCATTCATCAGATCTTAACCTAGGAATAACTTTCTTCCGGGAGCTTTCTCTAAACACTCAAAGAATGGGTTAGATAACCACACCCCTCCACCTTTAGTGTTGCTATAGAAATGTGTGCTGACCCACTATGGGACATTTCATAGTGTATTGTAATTCTACTTATTTTTCCTCTGTGTTTCCAATTCGACTGACAGCTCTCTTTCAACAGGAACTCACTTAATCACTGATACATCTCCAAAACTGAGCACATAGAAGTCAGCTAAATATTTGTGAAATATTTGGAAAACCAAAGAATGTGGCAAGATGATGAACATCTGTGTTCCTCAGTTTCTTTATACATAAAATGCAAAAGAGAATGGTATCCACCTCTTGAGGTTACTATAAATATCAACTGATGGGGCGCCTAGGTGGCTCAGTCGGTTAAGCATCTGACCTTGGCTCAGGTCATGATCTCACAGTTCATGGGTTCGAGTCCCAAGTCAGGCTCTGTACTGACAGCTCAGATCCTGGAGACTGCTTTGGATTCTGTGTCTCCCTCTCTCTCTGCCCCTCCACTGCTCATGATCTCTCTCTCTCTGTCTCTCAAAAATGAATAAACGTTAAAAAAAATTTTTTTTAATATCAACTTAGTCAGTATATATGAAAATCTAGGAAAAGTCCTTAGTATATAAGAAGGTTTCAATAAAACTTGATCATTATTTTTTGTGTCAACTAAAGCCCTTACTTTTTCACATAAGCTAATGTTAAACTATGCCTATGCAATTTTGTACTTACAGTGTTGATTTTTTAAATATAAATGAAGAGTTTAACATTTATATTTATTACTTTTCAATTGTTCCAGATAGCTGGAACAATTTATTGCTTGTCAATTGTTCCAGATAACTGAAATATATATCCATTTAACATCACCATCAAGGATATAA
This sequence comes from Panthera tigris, assembly GCF_018350195.1. Taxonomy (NCBI): domain Eukaryota; kingdom Metazoa; phylum Chordata; class Mammalia; order Carnivora; family Felidae; genus Panthera; species Panthera tigris. Next base: position 133,149,467 of record NC_056661.1, read on the forward strand.
ATAATAGACATACATATATATGTATATATAGTGTATGTATATATAATATATAAGCTTTATATGTATGAAATATATATATATATACACACATATTATACATATACATACACAAAAACAGAGACAGAGAGACAGAGGTGGGTGTGGGAAGAGAGGGACAAAACAGGACATATAGAGAGCGAAATGTATTAATTAAGTACAAGAACTTTTGACATAGTCAGTCATGGGTCCAAGTATCAGTTCTTTTACGTAATGATTGTACAAATTTGAAAAAGTTGTTCACTGTCTTATATTTTAATCTTTTCATGTATACTAACCTGTGGAATCTAAAAACCAAAACAAACAGACTCAAATACAGCGAACTGGTGGTTGCCAATGGGGACATGAATGAGGGGATAATTGAATTAAATAAAGGGCATTAAAATGTACAGACTTCCAGTTATAAAAAAAGCAAGTCACAGAGATTAAAAGTACAGCATAGGAAATATAGTCAATAATATTATAATAACACTATAGTTGGTGACTACACTTATAATGGTGAGCACTGAGCAGTGTATAGAATTGTTGAATCAATATGTTGTACATCTGAAAGTAATATAACATTGTATATTTTTTAAAAATCTCTTCATCTATAAATATTTCGCCAACTATAAATTCACCACAATTCATTGTCACTAAGTCAATATTTCACTATAACGTTGGTATGTATTTGTTTAAATCTATAGTAACTGGAAACAATATCTATCTTATGACCTATAATTACTCCATGTTATTTATCATGAGAAACATTTGATGAATAATGAGCATAATGCTTGGACCTGAAAATATGGTGCATAAAAAATAGTAAAGAACTAACAATGAAAAAGTGGAAATAGACCAGATCATTTAAGGCCTTGAATGTAAGGATAAAGAGTATATATTTAATTGGAAAAGTAGCCAATGAATGCTTTTTAGTGCAAGAATGACACAAGTGGAGCTCTACTTCAGAAATTTAATGTGTTAGAAAATGCAAAATGATGGGAAGGGGTTGACCCTTGAGCAAGAGGACCATTTAAAAATTTTTACAGTGGCATGAGCAAGAGGTTAGCCAAAGTGCTTACTGAATGACCATGATGCATAAATAATCATCGGCACTGATGGGGGTACAATGATGAAATATTCAATAGTCTCATAGGCTAAAAAACATAAATAAGTGAATTAAAATATATAAATATATATTTTTAAACTCTGATAAAGGTAGCTATGACTAGTCTTAAAACATAAATTTGAATAATGATTTAGGAAAAGAGATATTAATTCCCACTGAGGGTGGAAAGACTAAGAAAATTATCTCTGAGGAAGGATCATTGAAGTTGGGCCTTAAGAACAGGTAGATGTCAATCATTAGCTATGGGAGTAAAATGCACACAAATAGGAAAATTTGAAGAAGCTGATTTTAAAATAAGGGATAAATTCTGTCCTTCTGCCAGTATTCCTGGAACTTCTCCTCTGTCCAGAAGCCAAGGGTGTCAAAGTTTGAGAAGAGGTCCCTAACCACAGAGATCCAGCATGACTTCTCCCAGATACAAACTGACAGCTGCTATCTAGGATATTGGTCTCTAAGTGAGGTCTTACCAGTGGGGTGAAAGTAGGAAATACTAGAATTTTACTATTGCTTATTTTTTCACAAATACAAAACTATTTTTATCAGAAAATATATTAGTACAATATCATGAGTATAAATTTCTAAATGTAATAGGCATACGTAATTTGCAGGTGCTCAAAAATGTTTACCAATAGAATCATGCCATGTTAAAAACTGGAGAAGCTGTTCTGGAGATCTATACTAGAATCAAGAGTGATATCTTTTCTGAAATCTCATGGTTAGACTACACAGAACTTTTAATTGTTGAAAACTTATTAAATAATGTAAGATCCTAAAAAGCAAATATTGTGTAAATGGTGAAATAAGTTGTTGTTGTCTTTCACATAAAAATTTAGGATTTTTCCCCAATTAGGTCATCACAAATAGATTTTTAATATAAGCAATTCATAAACATTTATAGTATCACTGCCATTAAAAATTCATCATTCTTTATAAAATCTTCCTATGGGAGAGTAAGAACAGAGACTCAAGACCCTACATAAACAAAGATATTTGGCTTTCAATAAATATCAAAATTAGGTTGCACTCTAAACATTTTAGACATGAAATTTTGAAATAATAATAAGAACTAATCACTTAACCCAATTTACAAAATCATCCAAAATTGAAACTGTGCCAAGTTCCAAACTGCTCTTTTTATAAACACATGCCTGTTTTAGATGCGTAGAGAAAAAATTGTCCAGTTGGAAAGAACATTGAAAAAAGAATTTCATAACTACGCTGAAAAAAAAAAGAAAAAAAAAAAAGCAATTGGACACATTTATTCATACCCTTAACCATTAAGCTAAACTGGTCCAAATGAATTTCTAAAACAAAATAGCTTCTAGACTAGAATCTTGATGCCAAGTTTAGCCTGGAGCAAATTTTTTTATTGACAGTGTTTGCTCTGGAAAGTGGTATTTTAATGGAAACACTGTAAAACCTCAATCTCCAGTAGAGCTACTGGATGCCCCATAAAGAAATATTTAAACTCCTAAACACAGGGGCCCTTTTTTTTTTTTTAACCGGCTAATTGTCCTTTCAGAGATCAGATCTCATCCCAATGTCTCCAATGAATTGCCCTGTGAATTCAGAAAGCATTCTTTCACATTGCCCTAAGGTTCAAGTGGAAAGAATAAATGGCAGAAGTTAGGCGTTACTGTTTGGTTCTTATATTTTTCTTTTCTTAATAGTAGTTACAACTTGAACTTCACCTAACTGACAAAGCCTGCAGACTCCATTCAATTAGCTTTAATAGGATTAAAACACTGCCTTGGAACTGCAAATTTAAACAGACAAAAATCTTGACAAATACATCTTCCATGTATCTTATCATTTCTAAAATAAATATGTTACCTGAGGCAAAATAAGCATAATCAGGTGTTTTAGCATTTTATTTTTCAACTAAAGAATTATTTCCTATTATGGTAAGGTTTTAAAACCCATAGCTTAAAAAGAAAGATTGATGTGTGTGTGTATAAATTAAAGTTTACTCAATATACATTCTTCCTTGATAGTATTCTTCTAATTGACTTCAAATCAGGGCCATGACTGAAGGAGAGACTCAACACATTAATAAATTTAATTAATTTGTTTAAGTTGGAAAATCTCCACCAAAAACACAAGATAGATGTCTGTGATCATCACTACTGCTCCCTTACGGCAGCCCACCCTCACTTTTTTTTTTTTTAATGTAGAAAATGTAGGTCACCTCAGAAGTCAGTGAGTAATTGTCAGATTACTCTAATTGTCAGATCTCTAATCTTGTGTCGAAAAAGTATACTATAGAATGAATATGATCATTACCAGAAAGCCAGTCAATGTCTTTTGGCTCTACAACAACAAGACAAGTTGAATTAATAAACAGCTCCAACAAATGCCCTTACAGCAATTTAAGCCTTTCCTAAAATAGAATAGATTAACCATTCCTAGTAAAGGTAAAATAATTTGCATTCCTTTCATTGGCTTCTGTATTCAACCAATTAACATTTACTGAGTATCTATTGAGTTAACACATCAGCAGACTGAATACTTTGAAGTTTCAAAGAAAGCAGTGGTCTTGGGCCTTGTCCTCAAGGGAAAGTTTCCTAGTAAGAGGCAAGACGTGACATCCATGAAACCATGGTAAGACACATGAAGTCTGCAGTGTTGTCTACAGAAGTATATGCTTGAAAAGCGGAAAGTAGAAAAACCTACAGGTACAGCTCATAGGTGAGGCCATCATTTTTGTGTTTAAAGCAAAAAAAAAATTTCCCAGGGACACACAATGAGGAAGAGAGATTATAAAGGCACAGGACAACAAAATGGGCAAGATAGGGCTTTAGGACAAAAAAATTAAAAATGCAGAATTTGAGGTTTTAAATTCTAAAGATTAAATTTACGTAATTTACAATATAATATATGACTTACCCATTAGATAGTTTTAGATGGAATTTGCTCTTGTTTTGCTTTTTTTTTGTTTAATTTTATTACTTTGTCATTGTGCTCTTACCAAATGCATATTGCCTTTGTAACTTCAAGGCCCATACTTTTTTTTCTCACATCTGTTTATGGCTAAAATAATCTCTTGCTTTTTATAGAAATATTTCTGCTTCCTTTCCAACTATATGACTTCATTGATTTCTAATGCCTTGGTAGTGAAAAAAGATCTAAGAGGATGTTAGAAAAATATATTCATAGGTGGATATACCTTAGAGAAAATGCAAGCTTTAAAAGTTTGTATAGATATAACCCCCCCCCCCAGAAAAAAATCAGTATCAGAAATTTGGTTATGTTCACTTTTCTTGTATTCCTGAGATAGAACTTTTCAAAGGCAGTTTGTAAAAACATTGTACATAGGGTTTTGTTGTTGTTTTGTTTCATTTTCTATTTTTCCCCAGGCTGTACAAATTGATAGACTTTATTATAAAAGTGAGTTGAGTTTATAAAAACAAACACCACAAGAACGCTTTAAAAGCATTAGGGACAAATATCAAAACCACTGAGACAGGTTGAAGACCAAGAAAATAATATGTAAGGTAGTTTTAATACATTAAGAAGGTAGAAAAGGACATAAATAATCTTGATTTCTGAGTGTGAAATCATAAACACTACAAAGAATTTGCCCCTAGCATCTGGTAACCTGAAAAGTTTTATAAAAATCAGAACTAGTTTGAAGTCAGGTGGGTAAGACCAACTGCTGTTAATATGATTACTTTTTCTCATTATGCCTAGGTCTAGACTAGACTTCAGGTTTTAGCTTCCCATAAGCACTAACACATAATAACAAAAGTATTTAAAAATTAAAAATTAGAGTACAGTTTTTGTTGGAACATAGTACCTTTACAGATTACCAAACTTGTGGTTGGTTTTCCTTTACTCTTATTTTTTTATTCTGTGGTCAATCTACTGTTCATTATTACGATAGCACAGTATTATAGAATGAGCTCACCACACCTAACCTTTATGCTGTAAATTGAAGTTAAATTGCTAACTCCCATCAGATGCTAATTAAACTATCACCGATTTTATGTAGCACATTGTGCTTTAAATATATATGGCTGAGATACCCAGCAGATGAATTGCTACTTATAGATACTAATAATGAGGATGTTGGTTATTTTTTCAACTTTAATTAACAGGTGTAATACCCACTTGCAAAGATATCATTAAAATGGTATCCAAGATTTACAGAATTTATAATACAGAGTTTGTTACTTATTCCTTTTAGAGTTTGACCTTTTCAAAATGCTGTCTAATATTTGGCCATAAAACCACTGAATTTTCAAAACTTTGTTGCCTTAGCTCACCTTAAAACCTACTTTCTCTATGAAGTGCTTCTGCTTTATTGAAAATGGAAAACGTTTCACTCATGCTACTATACCAACTGCAAAAACAAAACTAAAGTAAATGTGTGACTTCTGGTTTCTGGTCCAGAATGTAAAGAGCTTAAAAGTAGCTACTTCATCCTACAATCAAGTTAAAAACTAAACAGACTAAAAACTCAACAACTCTTCTGAGATCTGTCAGAATAGTGAGGTCACAGGGAAAATTGTTGCCCCCTTCCAAACTGGAGAGACAGACAAACAGATACAGAGAACCACAACTTACCCAAGCAGAAATCCAGGAGCAGAAAACTTCTTGGGAACCAGTAGCATGGGAGGAAAACCTAAACTGTAATGATAAATTGCTGGAGGCCCAGTGAGGACAAGACTAAGAGTTAAGAGATCTAGAAGTACCCAGACATATGGAGCCTCCCACTTTTATCAGTTTTATCTCCAGGAGTTCTACCAGGCTCTCACAATGAATAATCAGAGAAAAATTCCCTTCTATTTCTAACAAAAGGTAGGGGAAAATAACCATTTGAAATACACCAGAGCACTGTTTTTCTTAACAAGACCTTCTCTCAGGAGAAACTATTTTACCAGATCCTACCCTACTTGGGAAATGGAAATACCCAATGTCAGCCCCATGTAGACATCTTGTCCCACCTATGGTATGTGAAAATGGGAATTGAGAAGGTGTGAAGTTCACAGTCCAAAGGCATGGATGGGCTCACCGAAAGACTGGGACCTAATCAGGATTATAGAATGTTTCCCTTCCCCCCCCCCCCATAATTTACCACTATATTACTAAAGGCCTATTTATAGCAGCTTCTTTCACCCAATACATCATGTCCACTTTTCAACAAAAAGATTACAAGGCATACTAAAAGGCAAAAAACCCCACAGTTTGAGGAGAGTAACATATAAGACCTGAGTCAGATATGGCACGGATGATTAACATGCTAAGGGGTTTAGTAGAAAAAGTATACAACATGCAAGAACAGATGACTAACATAATCTTAAAATAGAATTAGAAAGAAATGCTAAAGATCAAAAATACTGTTACAGTAGTAAGGAATACCTTTGACAGGCTCATTGATAGACCGGACGTGACTGAGGAAAGAAATTCTGAGTTTAATGATATGACAATTAGAAAATTTCAAAGCTGAAAAGGAAAGAGAAAAAGATTGGAAAAGGCAGAACAGAATATTAAAGAACTGTGGGACAACTACATGAGGTATAATATACACGTAATGGGAACACCAGAAGAAGGCAGAGAGAGAGGAACAGAAGAAATATTTGAAGCAATAATGGCTGAGAATTTCCCCCAAATCAATGTCAGACACCAAACCATAGATCCAGGAAGCTTAGAGAACACCAAACAGGGAAATGCTTCAAAGATTACACTAGGCATATTATATTCAAACTTTAAAAACCCAAAGATAAAGAAAAAATGTTGAAAGAGGCCACAACGGGGAAAAAAAACACCTTATCTATCCAAGGGCAAAAGCAAACATGCAAACAAAAAGAGAGTAGAGTGAAATATTTAAAGTGTTGAAAGAAAAAAACAACAACCTAGCAACCTGCAAAATTATCCTTGAAAATTGAGGAAAAATAAAGACTATTTCGAACAAGCAAAAAATAAAGGAATTTGTTGCCAGTAGACCTGTCTTAAAAGAATTATTAATAGAAGTTCTTTAGAGAGAAAGAAAATGATACTTGGATCTACATAAAGAAAGGAAAAGCATAGGAGAATAAATAAGTGAAGATAAAATAAAAGCTTGTCGTTTTCTTATTCCTAATTGATCTAACAGAAAAACAGTTTATTCAGAATAATAGTAGCAATGAACTTGATTATGTACACTTGTGTGTGTGTGTGTGTGTGAGAGAGAGAGAGAGAGAGAGAGAGACAGAGTATGCTTATGTACAAGTGAAATGGATGACAGCAATCATAAAAGAACAAAAGGGAGAAAATTAAGATTATTTTGTTATTATAAACTACATTCCCTACCATGAAGTGATATAGTGGTATTTCAAAGTGGACTTGGATTTGTTGTTAAAGTATATTGTAAACTCTAGGGAAAATAATAAAAAAGTTTTTTATTATATAATGGATATGCTAAGAAGAGAAAATGGAATCACACAAAATGTTTAGTGAAAACTACAAAATGCAGAAGAAGGGTGGAAGAAAAAGATAGAAACAAAGAACAAGGAAAACAAAGAGAAAACAGTAACAAATATGGTAGATACTAATCCAACTATATCAGTAATCATTTTGAATATCAGTGGTTTATATGTACCAATCAAAAGAGATTGTCAGAGTAGATCAAAGAACAATACCCAACTACATGTTGTTTACAAGAAACTCACTTTAAATACAAAGATTATAATTATATACATATGTTTATGTATTATGTAATATATGGGTTAAAAGTAAATGAAAGACAAAAAATATAAGATATACCATACTAACACTAATTAACAGAAAGTAGGAATATCTACATCAATTTCAGACATAGTACATCTATGAGCAAAGAAAATTATCAGGGATAAAGAGAGCCATTACATAATGATAAGGAGGTCAATTCTATAAGAAAACATAATAATCCTTAATATGTATGGATTTAACTATAGAATACATGAAATAAGATGTGATACAATTTCAAGGAGAAATAGATGAATCCACTATTAGACTTGGAGACTTCAACACCTATATATCAAAAATGGACAGATGCAGCAGGCAGAAAATAACTAAGGACACACTTGAATTCAATATCATTCATCAATTGGATATAATTGACATCTATAGGCTACTTCATCCAAAAACAACAAAATGCATATTTTTTGAAGTTCTTATGGAATATTCACCAACATAGACCACACTCTGGACCATAAAACACATCTTAATAAATTTAAAAGAATAGAAATCATATATTGTATGCCCTCAGACCACAGATTTAGACTAGAAATCAATAATAGAAGACAGCATGAAATCTCAAAATATTTAGAGATTCAACATACTTGTAAATAACAGTAGGTCAAAGAAAAAAAAATCAATAGAAATTTAAAAATATTTTGAACTAAATGAAAATTAACATACAACAAATGAAATGAAAATTAAGTGCTTAGAGGGATATTTATAGCACTGCATTCATATATTAGAAAAGAAGAAAGATCTAAAAGCAGTAATCTAAGGTTCCACATTAGGAAATTAGAAAAAGAAGACAAAATTAAATCCAAAGTAAACAAAAGAAAACAAATAATAAAAATTAAATCAGAAATCAATGAACTTTAAAACAAGAAATTAATACAGAAAAACAACAAAACCAAAATCTTGCTTTTTGAAAATATCGATAAAATCAATAAACCTCTAGTGAAACTAAGAATAAAAGAAAGAAGACACAAATTATCGATATCAGAAATGAAAGAGGGATGTTACTACAGATCCCAAGGACATTAAAAAGACAATAAAGAATATTATAAACAACTCTATCCTCACATTTGCTAAAATTCATACAAGAACTAGACAATCTGAAGAGACCTGTACCTATTAAAGTAATTGAATCAATAATTAATAGCCTTTCAAAACAGAAAGGACTAGGCCCAGATAGACTCACAGGTGAATTCTACCAAATATTTAAGGAAGAAATTATCCTAATTCTCTATAATATCTTCCAGAAGACAGAAGCAGAAGGAATATATCCTAACTTATTCTATAAGGCCGGCATTACCCAAAGACATTACAAGGAAAGAAAACTACACACCAAGATTTCTCATGAACATAGATGCAAAAATCTTCAATAAATTGTAGTATTAGCAAATTGCCTCCAACAATGTATAAAAACAATTATACACCATGACCAACTGGGATTTAACCTAGGTATGCAAGACTGGTTCTACACTTAAAAATCAATTAATATAATCCATTACTTCAACAGGCTAAAGAAGAAAAAATCACATAATCATATCAATAGATACAGAAAAGCATTTGACAAAATCCAACACCCGTTTATGGTAAAAACTCTCAGCAAAGTAGAAATAGAGGAGAACTTCCTCAACTTGATAAAGAATATTTACAAAAATTCCAACATCTAATATTAAACTGAACTGTGTGAAACAAATCTTTCTCACTGAGGTCAAGAACAAAGCAAAGAGGGTCACCTGGGTGGCTTAGTCAGTTGAGTGACCCACTCTTGATTTTGGCTCAGGTCATGATCCAAGGGTTGTGGGATCAAGCCCTGCATTGGGCTCCACACTGAGCATGGAGCCTGCTTGGGATTCTCTCTCTCTCTCTTTCTGCTCCTTTCCCCCTCTACCCTTCTTCTTCTCTCCTCCTCTCCTCCCTTGCTAGCTTTCTCTCTCTCTCAAAGTAAATAAATAAACATTTTAAAAAAAAACAAAGAAAAGAACAAAGATATTGCCTCTCACCAATGCCTTCCAGCATCTTCTTAAAAGTCCTAACTAATGCAATAAAACAAAGCAAAACAAAGAGGTAATAAAATATACATAGTGGAAAGGAAGAAATAAAACTGCCTTTGTTCATACATGACATGATCCTCTATGTAGAAAATTAGAAAGAAAGAGTATGTTTAGTTTTATTTAAAAACAAACAAAAAACAAACAAACAAACACCAAACTGTCTTCCTAAGGGGCTGTCCCAATTTGCATTTCCACCAGCAGTAAATAAGAATTTCTGTTGCTTCACATCCTTGTCAGCATTTGGTATTGTATTAGTGTTTTAGATTTTGGACATTATAATATGTTTGTCATAGTATCTCATTTTGGTTTTAATTTGAAATTCCCTAATGGCATATGATATTGAACATCTTTCCATACACTTAAATGACATTTGTATATCTTCTTTAGTGAGGTATTTGCTCAGATATTTTGCCCAATTTTTAATTGGGTCATTTCTTAATTGTTATTTTATGAGTTATTTTTTCTTGATTTTTTAAAATTATGCTTGTTAGTTGAAGCAAAAATTATAATGCCATCTGATGTGAGCTCAAAATATGTAGAAAAAATTAAGAAAATTATATTTTAAATGTTGGCAGGGTAAAAAGACCAAAATGGAGGTCAATATTCTACACTTTATTCAAAGCACTAAAATGTCAATTCTAGCATATTCTGTGACATATGTATCTAGTGACAGTAAATATATGTATACTGTAATATACTATAGCAATCATCAAAATGATATATTGATATATAGTCAAAAACATGGTAAATAAGTCAAATGAAATTCTGAAAAAAATCTTTCAGTAACCTACTGGAAGGAAAGAAAAAGAAAACAAAAGAGTAAGAAACAGAGGGAACAAATCGCAAACAAATAAAATACAAGGCTTACTCCCTAAAATATCAATAATTGCATTAATTTTAATTGTTTCAACTATATCAATTAAAAGACAGAAAAGCAGAATGGATAAAAAACATATTTCTAAAAAATGATATATGCAGATTGAAAGGATGAAAAAAAGATATACCATGCAAACCTTAACTTAAAAAAAAAAAAGAGTAGCTCTTTTAATATCATATAAAATGAACTTCTGAGAAGAAACTTACCAACAACAAAGAATATTACATAATAAAAGGGTCAGTCTACCAAGAAGACATAGTGATCCTACATGTATATATATAAAACAACACAGCATGGGGTGCCTGGGTGGCTCAGTCGGTTAAGTGTTCAACTTCAGCTCAGGTCATGATCTCACAGCTTGTGAGTTCAAGTCCTGAGTCAGGCTCTGTGCTGGCAGCTCAGAGTCTGGAGCCTGATTTGGATTATGTGTCTCCCTCTCTCTGCCCCTTCCCCAGCTCACACTCTGTCTGTCTCTCTCAAAAATAAATAATCATTAAAAAAAATTATTTTAAATAAAGCAACACAGCATCAAAATACATGAAACAATAACTGATAGAACTGAAAGGAAAAACAGACAAATCCACAGCTTTAACTGGGGATTTCAACACTCTATAACTGTTAAATTAAACTTATAATTTGAAATTTACAAAAACGAAATCTCTAGGCCCAGATGGATTCAATGGTGGAATCTACCAAACATTTTTAAATAAGGGTTGATACCACCTCAACATAATCTCTACCAGAAAAATAGAAGAGAAACTAACATTTTCCAATTCACTGTGTGAGGTCAGTGTTATCCTAATATCAAAGTCACACAAAAACAATACAAAAAAAAATGAAAAGAAAAAAAAACTATAGGTCAATATCTTTCAAGGGCTTAAATGCAAAAGTCCTCAACAAAATATCAGTGAATTGAATAAACAGAGTATACATAGCAATATACAAACAGAGTTCTTAAACATGACAGCAAAAACACAATCCATAAAGGGAATGATTAATAAATTGGATGCTATCCAAATTAAAAAAGTTTGCTCTGTCAAAGATCTTTTTAAAAAGATAAAGAGACAAACTATAGGCTGGGATAAAATTTGACAAAGGACTTGTATTTAAAATGTATAGAAAGAGGAATTAGTTTTATTGATCTTTACATTATTTACACAATTCTCTTGTAGATTTACAGAATTTAGCACAATATTCCAGTAATGGATGTATTGTGTTAAGGAATCAGAAAGATAAGTTTCTACCAGCAATATGGCAGCAATATGTGGTAGATTATTACAGTTGAAGCACAAAAAAAAAAAAAAAAAAAAGAAAGAAAGAAAGAAAGAAAGAAAGAAAGAAAGAAAGAAAAGAAAAACCTCTCTGTATCTGCTCCATTTTATGGTCTCCTACATCGACTCTGGACTTAACCATGAGTCTGGCCCAATAGGACAATATGCAAGCAGAAATATAAAATAATTTCCTCATTAAGGCTAGCCCTCTTTCTTCTTGCTTTTAGAATACTGCTACATATGAAGAAATCAAGTTATTCTACAGACAAATGGCCAGCAGACAGTCAACACCAAAACCAGACTTCTGGGGGAGGCTATCTTAGACCATCAATCCCCAGGATAATCACGATAGTAAGTCAACTGAACAGCAAAAGAAGAACCACTAAAATGAATCTAGCCTATATTGCTAACCTACAGAATTATAAAGAGGTAAAAGAGTAGTTTACTACTTATACCAAATGTTTAAGTCTTACTTAAACATAATTAAATGGGTTGCCCCAATTATGTAATTGAGTAGATTAATTTTAATTCTAATTTTAAAAGACTTTCACAATTATACCATTCTAACTTTTTTCAATCTGAGTTTGTCATGGTATTCTGAAATCACTGAAGAGGGTAACACCACCAATGTAGATTGTTTGGGAAATTGAATTAAGTGTGAATTTATTCAGAACCTACCTTGCATATTGCATTTTCAACTTGCCAATGATGGCTCTAATAATGAATAGAGCCATTATTGCTCCCAATTTTTGGCTCTAAATTCTGCCTGCCTTCTTACCATCAAACAGCTAAAAATCAACAAATTCAGAGTTTACTCAGAATGAATTAATATTTTACCAAATACACTTTTATACAAAGATTCAAATCTTGAACCATTATGGAATTTTCTTACCAACAGTTTGAAATAATGTAAAGAAGAAGAACCAATTGCCAAACATGGGGATCAACACTCTTAAAAGATTAAAATGTTCATCTGTCATTGTAATTTTGCCAAATAATAAGTTATTAAGAGTGATTTGTGGAATTTACTATTCAAGCTATTATTTAGGTCAATCTGGTAAGCACATTAATATGAAAAACATCTCTTTTTTCACCATCTTAGCTACAATAAACTTAAAATATGCCAATCTTCACGCTTTAGGGCATAATTTGGTTACCAGCTGGGGTCAGGAAGAAATTTTCCCCATAGTGTAGTATTGCCAATTACCATAGGTGTAGAGAGAACAAGAGAAAGAGTCAGGGGGTTACAGGGCCCTCTAAAGCATCTGGTATTGGATGCTCTCTGAGTGAGAATTCAGGATAAGATGAAACATTCAATTGTTCCTGTATGTCAATTTTGATATTCCTATGAGCTGCCAATATGACACTGCTGCCACAAGGGAAGGATTTCCTACAGAACAGATGTCACTTACAGTATTATGTGGGCTATCTATCTCAACAAATAATTGCTAGGCACTTCTGCCCTATGGCAAGGGTCTGAAAATATGTTAGGGTGGGAACACACCATACAAGCAGATGGGCATAGATAAAAGAAAGAGCAGGAGCACACTGAGTCTGAAATGTCTGTGTAAAAGCCAGCTGGGGTACTGAAACAGATGTCTTTCCTTATCTTCAGTGACTACAGCCCAAGATCAGAATTTTCCAGTTATTAGTTATTTGGAAGTCCTATTCTAAAATTTCTTTAGGTGAGTATGTGTTATAGAAGGCTCTAATTTATTAAGACAAAGAAACTTTAACTTTTTGATGTAAACTGCAATTTCCATTTGAAATGAATTCATTTGCTTAAGGCCTGAAATGATAGGAGACTCCCAACACCAGTGCCCCCTACTTCTACCTCTCCCACACCCTCCCCCAAAAAAAAGGAAAAGGAAAAGAAAAAGGAAAAGAAAAAAAAACTAAGCTGGGATAAGAGAATGGACACAAAGACTGATAATGAATGACAAAGTACAATTGAGATGGGACTTGCCTGAGAGACAGCAAGAGAGGGAAGAGTTCTTTTAAAATATCAGTTAAGGGAATCAAAGAAAGCAAGATCTTTTTTCTGATGAAAGGGAAAAAGTTAATAACAGTGAAAGAAGGCAATTGCAATATGCCCCAACTGTAATGGAAGAAAAAAAAATGAAAGTAGAATTAGAAAGTAACCATTTTAAATAAGTTTAACATACACTATGTGTCTTTCACACTTTACACAATTCAAGGATTACAGTTTTTAAAATATTTAAACTATTTGCCCCAATGGCAGACCTGACTGACTATAAAAATAATTGGTTAAAGAAAGAGGAGGAGTGTTTTTGTTCACAAGAACCAGCAAAGGAATTTTTACTTTTAAAATAGCATTCATTGCAGAAAAAAGCTTGGGGGTGGGGATGGGGGACAATATGAATATATTGTAAGTTATTCACAGGAAATAGATGATACCTCAGAATTAGAAAATGCTTGAGGGTGTTATTGATACATTTCTATGGCTATAATTGGACACAAGTAATAAGTGCTTTGAAAATTTTCTAGACCAAAATAATTTGGCCATTCAGCAATGTCTGAAAACTGTGATTCACTGAAACATTTGTTCATGTGTTGGATCAGATCCAAAGATGATTCCCAAAGAAAATTCTAAGCTTTGTTGCTAGTAACACTTTTTGTGTATTTTAATCTTAAGGAATATATTTTTGATCTTCAGATGTTAATCCTAACACATCCCTCTGTTTCAAAGTTTAATAATATTCCATTCTCAATCATTAATATGGAAAAACAGGGCACAAAGTTCTTATTGGAGAATATAATCTTAAATTTGCTTCTAGCTATAGTCCAGCTGAGGAAAGTATAATGTAAGGGAAATTGCCTAAAGATCAATCATTCACTTTTCTGAGTACTCAAAGAAAGACAAGAGGAGTCAGGACACAACCTGCTCTAAGCAACTTAAGTAGGTTAAACTTTACCGGAAAGGGAATGGGAATCCACTGAAAAGCTTTTGTTGGTGTGTTTGCTTATTTGGGAAAAGGATACTACAGTCACATTTACAGGGTGAAAGATCCTTAGGGATACATGGCTGGAAAGATTGGATGGAAACAAGACAGGCAGTTAGGACATCAGTAGGGAGCATTATAGTCAAATACATGAGAAAAGATAATTAACTTGAGTAGGATAATGGCAGCAGCAGTAGAGAAAAGTGGATAGATTTGAGAACTATTTATAAGGTAAACTCAACAGTATGAGGGAAACTCAATAAGAATTTGCAATAACAGAGACAAATGGGTTGAAAGGATGAACCCCGTTTTCGTTTTTGTTTTGCTTTTTGTTTTTCCTCTTTACATTTATTTATTTTTGATAGAGAGAGACAGTTCACAAATGGGGAAGGGGCAGAGAAAGAAGGAGACACAGAATCTGAAACAGGCTCCAGGCTCCGAGCTGTCAGCACAGAGCCCGACGTGGGGCTCAAACTCACGGACCGTGAGATCATGACCTGAGCAGAAGTCGGACACTTAACCGACTGAGCCACCCAGGCACCCCAAGATGAGCCCAGTTTAAGGATTGAGCAAGAGCATGGATAAGTATTCCAGTTATGAAGTACAAAACACTGAGCGATGAGCAGGGTCTTTGTTTTATTTTATTTGTGAAGGCACTGGGAGCCACTAGATTACTAATCTAATTTGGGCCATATTGAGTTTGAAAGACATCCAGGTAAAAGAAGCAGGATATTTGGCTGTAGGCTCAGAGGATGTCAGCTACAACCTGTGTAGATTAAAGCATTTACATTTATTGAAACCATGGTAGTGGATTAATTAGCCTGGGGATAGTGTGAAAAGTCATCCTCCCCCCAAAAGTAACCCGCAAAGCAGAGTTTTAAGGAAAATCCTTTATCAAACAAATATATTGATAAGCACCTACTCAGTTCTAGTCCTCAGAGCTGTATCTACAAGATAGACAAGATCCTTTCTCCCATGAAGCTTACATTTTCAGTGGTTGAGCCAAATAATCAGTAAACAAGTAAACAACACCCAAACCCTTCAACATGATAGGTTAGTTATTTTCAGATACTTTGAAAAGCTGTATAGAAAATAAAACAGCATATGGTGGGAGCAAGTGCCTGGAATGTGGTGGAACAATTTAAGGGAGGGTGACAAGATGGAACATGTCTAAGAAAGCAGGAGGGAACATTTGGAGCCCCAAGGGAATAGATGGGTCTCCAATGGACTAAGGCAAAGTGTTGTAACTAGGAGCCAAACAAGAGAAGGAAAACTATTTTTATCTCCACTAGCAAGTGAAAAGTGTATCTGCCCAAACTGCTGCTTACACAGTGTGTAATCAGACTGGAGAAGTCTCAAAAAAGTTGTGGACAGACAGTCCCTTGAATTTAAACAGAAGAAAGTTGAAAGAAAAGCCAGAGAGATTGAGAACTATTGAATCTAGAGAGAGAAAACAATTAACAAAACCCCAAGACATCTCCTTAAATCTTGCACTGAATCTCAGCTTGTATGGTTATAGATTAATATTTTAAATGTAATTGGAAGTGGAGATGTATACTATTTCTGCCTTTCTCAGTTATTTATGTTTGAAATTTCACCCATAGGATCAGTTAACACAGAAAGATACCATTATTCAACTACTGGAAGCTAATAGAAATAATTAGCATGTATATATCTGCACCTACATATTTTAAAAAATAATTGAAAATGAAGACAGTAGCATTGCCACTAAAAATTAGCAAAACAAAGTTATCTGCTGAGTGTATGTTATTTTTGACCTTTAATGATTTTTTTTGGTCAATTCCCATGATGTATTTTCAAGTAACCATGAGAACTTTGAAAAGGTGGCTGTTAGTCATAATAATTTATTAAAAGCCTCAAAAAAAGAGACAAGGAAAAATTGAAAACGGACAACAGTCTTCGCATTTATGGAGGACGATTATAAAGTTAAAGGCGACCAATTTTCAAGATAGGTAAAAAGAAATTATGCTAAAATTATAAGCCAATCAGTGAAGAAGAACATTAATATTATAACATCTTTGGAGGCCACAATATGTAACCCCAAAGGGTGTATAATTCTCTCTGCTTCATTACCTAAAATCAAGACAGATCCTGAAAGTGGGTATTGATTAATAAGAGTCACAGTGAAAGACTGTCTTATACTTGAAGACTGTAAGGAAACAGATGATTCCCACTCTTGCACCCCTTGGTTTCATTGAGCCATTTTCCTCCATTAGTAAACTCTTGGGCTATAAAGCTATTTCACAGGGTATTAGATGCTATGAGTCTCAGATGTATAATAATGAATAATGTATTATTCAGAAAACACA
Source organism: Panthera tigris (assembly GCF_018350195.1). Lineage (NCBI taxonomy): Eukaryota > Metazoa > Chordata > Mammalia > Carnivora > Felidae > Panthera > Panthera tigris. The sequence goes on from NC_056661.1 coordinate 133,166,811, forward strand.
ATGGGGATTAGGTGTCTTCTTTAGGCTTCTTGATCATGAAGATGATCATAACTTGGATGAAAGTTAAGCCCCTGCTACCATTTCATTCATCCATCACTCATTATCAGATAGTAGTAGCTACATTTGCTCAGGTCTGAACCATGCTTTCCTCATATTTATAACAAAATGGAACTTTAGGAGGAAAATGTCTTTATTCTGATTAAAAAAAAACTTTTCTAGACAATGCATAGTTGTCACTTTATGTGTATTAGCTCTATAGCTTCTGTAATTTCCCTTTTATCAACACTAGAGACAGAGAGACTTTTAAAGTATATAAGTTGTAATACAAAGGACACTTGGCATTATTTCCTTTGTAAGTCTTTGCTTTTTTTGAAGCTAGTGTTGTTAAGAGGTCTTTGAAATAGATAACTTCAAAAGGTTTTTCAGCATAAATGTAAATGAGATTTATCTAGAGGAGATACCCAAATTCTACAGGTTATCTGACAAATTTGGAACACCCAAAGTACAACTAGAAAATTTTATCTAAGCATGGAATATTTAGCAATTGATTCTGTGATTGTTTTCTTTTTTTTTATTACCTTCTCTTGTTCTGTAAATTTTACCCCTATCTCAGGATTAATATCCTTGATATACACCTCTTGTATATTTTCCTTTTCTGCATTCCAACTCCTTGCCCTTCTGCTCATGGTCCCAGAGAAAAGTAAAGGTAAATGTCAACTTGAAAAAGGAATTTTTGAAGTTCATAGCAGGGAGAAGTAATGTTTCCTCCAAAAAAAAAAAAAAAAAAGAAAAGAAAAGAAAAAAAGAGAAAAATGTAGAAAGAAGACAAAGGGAAACAAGTCTGTCTAGACATGAAGGTCCTAATTCCCTGTTCTGGGTCAAAGTCGTTAGTGTGTATGTACTGGAGGGTCTGCAAAGAACAGAAGCCCCAAAAGGGAGAAGAAGAAACATGAACGAGAGGAGCTTTTGGTCTGTTTTCCATTTAGAACTCTGAGTGTTGAGTGACCTCAGCATATCAGAAATGGTGACTTAACAAATATTCCTGCAAGCCCCCAGTGGTTAAGAAGTGATATGAGGTGGTCCAGCTTGGACTCTGTGACTGAGGTTAAGGTCGACTGGCATTAACCATTGACCCTGCCTCTGCCAAGGGGACAGGACATGAATCCCATTAGCCACAGACCTAGCAGTGGAAGCCAACAGGAAGCATGGTCAGAGTACATATAGACATAAGAGGACATAAGCTTCATACCCATGAAAGACAGTATTTGCCAAAAACAGGCAGATTTAACCTGAAAGCAATCATTTTAAACTAAAAGGTTTGAAATACATTTAACTAGAAGGTTAAATTGTTCTCCCATTTTCCACTCCCCAATTGCCATCTTCTCTGACCCATCTCTTATCTACCTGTCTCCCAGTAAGGTATGAGTATTCGGAGGGCAGTGGGGAATTCAAGAAAAATTTGAAACTGTTATAGAAAAGAAACAGACTACATTTTTCTCATAATTTTTATCCCTTCTACATTTTATCAACAGAATGAAATTAGACACTTCAAGAGGATAGAGCTTCCACATAGAGTCTGTCCATTAACATTCCACACAGGGCTGGTACATGACAGTGCTTAGAAAGAAATATTTTTCCATTTTAAAGAAGATTCCTATTTTACATACTCTAAAATGGCCAAATTTCATTCTTAAAAATAAATAATAAATATTCATTGAAACGTATCTTACAATGTGTTAAGAAGTCTCATAACATAGTATCTAAATGTATTTAGCACACTATGTGTCTCTAAAGTTTATAATCTTTTACAGTAGCACCCTGCCTGAGTCAAAAGAATGAGGGGGCTGATGATTTCAAACAGAGTTTCAGAAGTGGCATCCTTCATAAAGTCAAACCATATTCTGATCCTTAGCTTTTTCAACCCAGAAATTTAATTTTTACCATATCACATAGTACTGATCAGGTTCTGAGATGCTGGCATATGCTAACCAAAGACAGAGTTGACCAAATGGTCCCATTGGGTAAGGCATGTCTGTCCACATATCACTTCTGCAGAGTCTGGAAACTATCCATTATGTACTGATTTTCATTTCTTTTAATTTTAGAGGCTGATCCAGTTCCCAGTCAGAGACAAAATTTTCTACCTTAGATAAATAACAAAATATTAAGATCTAGAAAAATATTAAAACCAACTTCAAATGTTCATAACAAACTTGACATACTTTAGCTTAATGGGCAAATTAGACAAAACCTTTCCATCCTGCAGGTATGATTTATTATGTCATATCAGTTTGGGGTGTTACTGGTAGAAAATTAATTAAGACACTGAGAGCAGATATCATGATGGCCTGTGTTAAGAGGCAAAAATTGGGACTACCTCCAAATAGTTTTCTGGAGGTCATATCTGTAGAGTACCCCCCCCACCCTGCTGATAGTGAAATAAAGCACTATCCCTTCTATCTTTCCCCACAGCCACAGAAGTGAACACCTGCCTAATAGAAACTGAGCATAGCACTCACTACCCCCTAAATGACCAGACCAAGGGATGGAGCTGCGATCCCAGTAAGTCTTTATCTGAAATTTTCACACTGGAGCTAATTAACATAAGTCCCCCTTCTCCTGGGTAGCAAGTTGTGAGAATGTGAGCCTGAAGGGAATGAAGCCTACCCAGTCTGCTGCAAGAAGGAGCTGGTCTGAGAACAAAGACAATATGCAGAGAAAAGCACAGAGGAGAGATAAACACATTCTTAACATATTTGAAGTCCTGGTTCCAGTCACCCCTGATATCAGCTGTCCTTCCTAGTATTAGAAACCAACAAATTCTTTTGGTGGCTTAATCTGCTTCCAAATGGGTTATTCGTACTGGAAATCATCTGAATTCTCACTAATAAACCTAGTGAGAAACTGATAAACTCCAACTAGGTGGACAAATAATAAGTGTCAACATTGCCCTGGTCATAGAACAAAAACATTCTTGCTGATTGTGATCTTCTGAACTAACTTCTTAAAAATCTCTGAGCTTCAGTTCATTTTCTGCACAATGGGGCTTACAACTACTCTACTGGATTATTAAGAAACTAGGAATAATGTACTTGAAGTGCTTAGCATGATGGCTGTCCCCATAGCACTTGCTTAAAAAGTACCAAGATTTTATTGTTCTGATAATGAGGATGTAAGGAGGATAATGATGATGATTCTAAGACGACAAAGATTGTAGCACTCACTGTTAAGTGATTTTTCCATGAAAAGTATGCCTGCTTAGGAAGAGAGATGAGAGGTGTGGGGGCATGGGCAAAATGGGTAAAGGTGGTATAGAATATACAGGCTTCCACATATGGAATGAGTAAGTCACAGGGATAAAAGGTACAGCATAGGGAAGCACCTGGGTGGGTCAGTAGGCTAAGCCTCCGACTTCATTCAGCTCAGGTCATGATCTCACTGCTCCTGAGTTCGAGCCCCATGTCAGGCTCTGTGCTGACAGCTCAGAGCCTGGAGCCTGCTTCAGATTCTGTGTCTCCCTCTTTCTCTGCCCCTCCCCTGCTTGACTCTGTCTCTCTCAAAACTAAAATAAAAACATAAAAAAAAAATTTTTAAGGTACAGTATAGGGAATATAGCCACTGGTAGTATAGTAGCATTGTATTGTGACAGATGGCAGATATATTTGTAGTGAGCATAGCATGGCATATAGTCTTGTTAAATCACTATGCTGCACACCTGAAACTAATGTAATATTGTGTGTCAACTATACTTCAATTAAAAAAAATTAAAACTTAAGCAAAAAATTTAAAAAGGCATTCCTGCCTAAACACATTTTACTAAATAAAGTTAGAAAGACTATAAAAATGTAATAAAGTCAGAAATAATTATAAACAAAAGATATCCATGACCCCAAAAAGCAATGACTTTTGAAAGCTTAATTTACAATAAATAAGAATTCATGGTTGAAAGTTTACAAGAGGTTCATGGGATAGTCGTATTTTCTAAAGAATAGGCTTAATATGAAAGCTAAAGCAAATATAGTCAATATAGGTATTCCCCAAAAATGGATGCAGCAATTCTTCTAGGTCTAACTTAAATGCCTCACAATAATAAAGCCTTCCATGAAATCACTGAACCCATGTACAAGTACAATGCACCACATGTATGTACAGTATTTTTTCAAATGTGTTTATTTATTTACCCTTCTACATTATAAAGTTTTTATAGTAAGATCTCTTATTTGTATCTTATAATTATAGATCAAGAACTCGGTCAAAGATAGTGGCTCAAAATATGGTATTTAAATGAAACTGAATTCTAGATATGTACTGGCAAGCAGAAAAACAAATGGATTCCAATCTTGCCTCTGCCATCTACTAGGTGTTTTCCCTTGAATGGGTTCCTAGCCTTAGGGTCACACACTCATGGTGTTGACCTTCAAAGTTATGTTCTCTAACCTACTCCCCTGCAAAAAATCCCATCTATAATACATTTGCTACCTTTACACACTAAAATTTAGTAATCTTCATTACTAAAGTAATCTTCAGTCAAACTCTGTAACCACTTTTGGCAAAATTATTATCTCTCATATTGAACAATTCAACAAAGCAATGCTTTAAAAGGCCCAATATCAGAGAATTAACAATGCAGACTCAGAATTCTAACTCAAAGATGTCATACTTTCTCTCTACCATACCACTCAGTTGTATTTTAGAAGTCTTGGAATGCTTTTAGAGAGTTTATCATTCTTTTTTTTTAAGTTTATTTATTTATTTTTGAGAGAGAGCAAGCAAGCGGGGGTGGGCAGAGAGAGAGGGAGAGAGAGAATCTCAAGCAGGCTCTGCACTGTCAATGTAGAGCCAGATGCAGGGCTTGAACTCATGAAGTGTGAGATCGTGACCTGAGCCGAAACCCAGAGTCAGACACTTAACCGACTAAGCCACCCAGGTGCCTCACAAAGGCTTATCATTCTTAGTAATGTTTCTATTCATAAGGCACACCTCACTGATTGGTTTGGTTTCATATCAAATGAGATGATATGAAACTTCTTTGTAACATATAAAAGGCTCAAAGATATCAACTGGTCTTATTATCACGATGATGATATTGATAATGATGATGATATGAAAGAGAAAATTATGCACTTGAATGCTTTGTCGCTCTAATATTTACATACTTTTAAATGAGCCACTTACTGGGAGCTGGGAGAAGGGTATGGATTTTTATTACTTTTGAGTAAAATTAAAATGTATGGATTTTAGATGTGATTGCCTACTGTATTTACTTAGAAATTATAGCCATAATTTATATATACATATATGTATATATACATATATACATATATATATACACACATATGTATATATACATATATACATATGTATATATACACATATGTATATATACATATATACATATATATATATGTATATATGTATATATACATATGTATATATATACAGACGCATACCTTAGAAAAAGATGGTAATTGACTTGAAGAAATTTCTGGTCTTACTGAGAAAAGTCTCTGAAACATTGGTTTGCATGAAAATTGCATGTGGAACTGTGTACGCCGGGCCCTGGATTCCTGGCTGAGTTGAAGTCTCCTCTCCTTTTCTCCTAATTGTTCTTTCTGTTGAAATTGGAGTCCCGTTAGAGCTTGTAACATATTTGTCTTCTTTTCTTCTCACTATTAATGGATGTGGGAAAAAAAGGATCTCTGCAAAAAACATGCAAAAAATATTTTCTTTTATCACCTAAGATTACATATTGTGAAATAAATCTAGTAAATGATAGGGAGAGCATCTGAAATAGAAAAACAAACTCATTCTTTAATGGTTAAGGTTCACCCATAAAGATACAATTCTTAATGCTCAAGTTAAAAAAAAAAAAAAAAAAAGATGAGAAGAAACAGTTGGCATTCAGCTAACAATTGTGTTTGGAGATTTGTGCCTGACTTTGTTATTCTGAGCAAAGCCAGGTACCAGCCTCTTGGGATTATGTACAAAGGCAAGAAAAAAAGTGGACATGTACAAACCTCAAAGGTGACTGCTGGGTTAATAAAACAGTCTGTTTTCTGTTCACCCACTCTTGCTCTCAGTGTGCAAGTATATTAAAATATGTCAAAAGGAAAACCATTCGCTGTGCAAAAATAATTCAACTACAAGTCACAATTTCCAGCTGATGGAGTGCCTTAGTGCATTTAAGTGCACTAACAAGTGATCCATACATCTCCCTAGATGAAAGTTGTATCCTTATTAAAGGAGAAACAAACACAAAATAGGAACAACTGTCACATAGAAAAACAGACCACAATGGATACCGCATTTCCCTCACTCAGCTTCTGACTTGAACTATTGCAGACTGAAGAGCAGTGTTGTCCTAGAAGTAACCTCTTAAAAAGCCATGAAAGTAAAACGAGGAAGCTGCTAGAGGAACTGAATGTGTAGATAATGGCCATCCATATTACTGTTCAATGTATCTGGAAAAACATCTTTTTTTTCTAGTCTCTATAAAATCTTGCACCATATATGACATTGTAATAATGTGAAGTGTCTGGATTAAACAAATGCACCCCAGGGAATTTAGAATTAATGCTCTAACATATCTTTAAATAATCTTTATGAGATAAACTCTGGTTTAAGCATTTGTAAGATAGTATACCAACCTCTTCTTTTCTGATTTTTTTTCTAGAGAACTATATCATTGATATGAATCTGCAAAAAAAAAAAAAAAAAAAAAGAGAGGTTAATTGTTGTTAACTCTAATAATACTGTTCTTATTGGATTAATATGTTGCACATTATCATAAGGAAAAAAAATACATTGGCTGCAAAATGTGAGTTCTCATCCTAGGCACAGTGGAGATATGTAAAAGTAGATAGTAAGTTAGAATAATAAGAGAACAATGTATGAGAAAATGTAACTAATTACAAAAGTGTGGTGCTGGCAATTATTTCAAATCTGGGTAAGGTATTCCTCTTGCACACAGGCAACATCTTTGCCCAATTATTTTCATAGCAGTTACCATATACTGTTGCAATTGCCTGTTTACTCTGTTGTACTCCCCATACTAGATTACAAGCTCCTCAAAGGCAAGATTTCTTTTGTGTTCTTTCTTACGTTGTTATAACATCCAGTCTCACACAGCTCTTGCACACAATAGGAATCCAATAATTATTAATTGGTTGGTTGGTTAACTGATTAAATTTGGCTGTGTACTTGGTAATTTGTGCTCTGCTTGGAACTGCCAACCCTTACTGGAACAGTAAGAACTGTAAAGGGAACTGCCAACCCTTACTGGAAGGCAACAGAAGAACTGTAAAGGGAAGGTGGATATAAGAAAAGACCAGTGATTTCTATGACAAACTACAGCCCAGGAACAATGCATATGCACACAGAAAAGCAGAACTAATTATGCTTTAAACTAGAGTATATAGAACAATCATCAAAATGAAATTGAAGCCCAATATAGGAGAGTGGGTAATAAGAAATCAGCAAACCAATCTAAATAAATTGTCCAGAGCAATTATATGAGCTTGGAAACAAGAAAAGTATTTGAGGAACCGAAGTTAATGTTGAGAACAACTTAATAAAAATGGGAAATAATAGATTTGGACACCAAGAATTAGCGAGCTTTATTTTTAGTCCCCATGAAATTCTACAGCAAATTATCAAGCAGCTAGTCTTTGAAGACACAAAAAATAAAGTGCAATATTCACTAAGAGACTGGGAGCTGGAAACAAAAGAGTAGTGTGTGATGACAAAAGCATTGGGTTCATATTCTGTATCTGTGCCCTGGTCACTTTAGTAATTTCTCCTTTTCTCTTTTTGTTGTGAGTTGAATTGTGTCCCCTCTCCTCCCCCCCCCCCAAAAAAAAAGTATGTGAAGTCCTAACCCCTGGTACTATAAATATGACCTAATTTGGAAATAGGGTCTTTGCAGATATAATTAAATTGCACATTAAGATGAGGTCATCTTGGAGTAGGGTGAGGCCTTGATCCATATGTCTGGAGTCCTCTTAGAAAGAGGAGAAGAGACACAGACAAGAGAGACACGAGGGAAGACTTCAATGTGATGACAGAGGCAAAGACTGGAGTTGTGCCAGGAGAGAAGAAACATGGAAATCTCCAGCTGAGTCTCCAAGAAGGAACCATTTCTGTTCACACCTTCATTTTGGACTTCTGGCCTCCAGAACTGTAAGAGAATAAATTTATGTTGTTTTAAGCCACCCAGTGTGTGTGGTAATTTGTTATGAAAGCCCTAGGAAACTAATACAGCATTCTATAAAATAAAATTAGAGACATATCTTCCTAAGGTGATTGTCAGGAGGATTATAATATAATGTCAGTTCTTAATTTCAGCAAAGCATCTTACAAAGTCTTTTATAATGTGTTCACTGATAAAATAAATCTATGTGAGCTCAGTTATTAGGGAGGCAAAGTTGCTAAAACTACCAATCCCAAAGAGAGCTGATTAATAATTCAACATGAGCCTAATTTTTCCCCAAATTTTCACTTATTGATATATTAAAAATAGCTCTCAGTCCTCAGATATCTATTTTGTAGGGCCCTTTGAAGACAAAACCACAGAAGCTTGGGAAACCGACCTTGAGTAACATTTGTAATGGTGGACACAGAACCTTCATTCCCCATTGCTGTTTAACGTATTTAATATGACTTAGAGAAACACATAGAATGGATGCTGCTCAAATATGGGGAAAAAAACTAAGCTGGGAGAAATAACATTCATTGAATGGCAAAATCAACATTTAAAAATAAAACTCTTATTATTATCCTGATTATTTTATAACAATATGATATAGTAATAATTATTAATAATATTTTTTAATATAATTTATTGTAAAATTGGTTTACATACAACACCCAGTGCTCATCCCAACAAATGCCCTCCTCAATGCCCGTCAGCCATTTTCCTCCCCCCCCCCCCCGCCCCATCCACCCTCAGATTGTTCTCTGTATTTAAGAGTCTCTTGTGGTTTGCCTCCCTCCCTCTCTGTTTGTAACTATTTTCTATCCCCTTCCTTTCCCCCACGGTCTTCTGTTAAGTTTCTGAAGATCCACATATGAGTGAAAACATATGATATCTTTCTCTGACTGACTTACTAATAATTATTAATAACAATTTAATACTTTAAACTTCTAACAGTACTGGAGACATAACTGACTCAATAAATTGCTATTGTTATTAATGTGTGATAGGCTAGAATAATGGGCCAAACTCACTTAAGTGGAAAATACGCAATATTTTTTGGATTTCAAAATTTAAATAGATGTAAATTGGGAAATATCCAGGTTCACCATAATTTATACAGAATAGATTTGGAGATTTCAGTTGACCAAAGACTCAATGTATCCAAACAGCATTTTTTGTGACCTTTACAACAGAAACAAAACAAAGCAAACAACAAAGGTGAGAACTTGGGATGAATTCGTGATAATTTACAGAGAGGGAAGGTAAGAAGTGTCTGTTTCTCTAAAAGCAGCAGTTCTCCTCTTTAAGTTTAACAATGGCCTACATGGTGGAATGAGGAAGGTGGAGTTCTAAATGAGATGAGGGGTTTCTGCACATTCTCATAAACTTCAGGAAAATAAAAAGATGTAGGGTTCCATGACATGCAAATCTGTGCTACAGGAAGTAGATCTCAGTGAAAGACATTTCTTCTGCCCCCTAGAAACAAATGATGCTTCACCAAAGCAGCATCCAAGATGCAGATGTACAGTACCTCCAAAATGTACTGTGGCCAGCAGTAAGAAATACCAGAGACCCTCTCAGTTAAGACTGAAGTGCATACCAAACACACTTTAAAAAAACACACATTATAGGGAGAGAGTATGGTTTACTGTGAACAGTGTGAAAGCATAAACTAGCTTTGCTTCTTTTATAAACATTTACAATGCTTTTTATTGGCCAGATGCTTTTTTAAGTGATTTATGAATATCAACTCATAATTAATATGAATATTAATTCACAGCTCTAGGAGGCAGGGATGATTATAATCCCCATTTCACTGATGAGAAAATTAAGGCAAATTAAGGTAAGATACTTGCACATGATTTGGTGGTTAAAGACAGCGTGACTCTAAATTGTGTCTCTTAGCTAGATGGCCTTGACACAGTGCTTTCATTGAAAAAAAACCTACTTTATGTGATTGGTTTGGGAATTAAATAAAATAATGCAAACATAAAAGCTATCGCAGTTGATTTAAAAAAGTACTCATTATGCAGAAATGATAAGATAAATAAGTATAGTAGAAACATTGACAAAAAAAAAAAACAGAGAAAAGAAGAGTAAGGATGGTTAGGGAATTGGAAACACTATCAACTGAAAAATGGTAGTTTAGTTTGGAGAAAAAGAGAATTATGGGGACATGATAGCTGTCTTGAAATATGTGATGAACTTTCGTGTGAAAGAGGAAGTAGATTTATCTTAATGTTCTCCCATAAAACCAAACTAAAACCTAAGGGTGGAAATTACATGGTGATAAAATCTGGCTCAAAAAAAAAAAAAGTAAGAAAGAAAAAGATCTAATAATTAGAGTGATCCACCAATGAAGAGGGCTGTTTCTGAATTTTGTAAGCTTTTAGTCTGTTGGAATGTTCAAGCACAGGCTAAATGACTCTCTGTAGTATATAAAAAATGGAAAGGGTTTCAACAATGAGAGGGACATTAAAATACATTCATGCATTTATTCAGCAAATATTGACTGACCACCTTCTGTGTGCCGTGCTTGTAAGGCCCCTTACGACTTTAAAAATAATAGAATCTACTCTTCTATGAATGAGCAAATAAGAACACATGTCGCATAAATGGACGTAATTTCAGGCTGATTCTCATTGAAAGGGCCTACTAATTCTTTAAGTCCAAGGCTCTCTGGCTGGTCTAGTGTAATCTGCAATAAGCCTTTATTTTCACAATCATTTATCACCAGTCACAGGAAGACTTTTCCCACAGTAAAGCATCAGTTTTTAATAGGAAAAAAATCAACCAGTGTTACATTCTAAGAGGAAGAGTTTACTTAAAAGAAAAGAATTTTATCCCACAAGCTTAGGTGTTTTTCTTTTTGGCCTATACAAACAGATACAATAACAATCAACATCTTCTAACCAAGAAAAGGGGAAAAGATGGACTCTTCTCATTTAATCTGGACCATGTGCCACTTTTGTTAGAGTCTGTGCTTTGTCATTGTCTCCAGCAAAGATATGCAGAAACTTCACCCATTCTTTTGAGCTTGCAAACAAATTAATTATGGTAGAAATCTACCAAGTCTGATTTGTCCTGGGAATTAAAGATGCTACCTGCCTACCTCTTATCTAATCTCCCTAGCTATGGTAGATCATTTTTAGACAACTGTCTGAGTTGCACAGGTAATCCAAGAAAGACTCCAACCAGTGAGTAGAATGCATCCAGTATCCATACCTCCCAAAAGACACATCACCACACGCTTATTACACAGCTGCTAGTATGTGTCAGAATTAACCAAATAATTGGATAATCCTCCTTTTGATTTTTGCTGCTTTCAATATTTTCTTTGCAGAAGATACAGGGCAGGGATAATATTAACCCTAATACAGGTTGACCTTTAATGAGCTTTTGCTATGTGATAGTTACATCATATAATCAGCATAGGCAATCTTTTCAACACCCTGGTGGGCAGGTAACACTCTTATCTAAAGAATGTGATGGGACCCAAGATTAAAAACCAAAGAGACATGGAGTTTTGAGCTCCCATTGACAAACAAACTGCCACCACAACCTTCTTAACAGAGACAAATAAGAGGAAATATTGAAAAGTAATTATAAGTCCATATTTAGATATTTTCTACAGAAGTAAACAGTGAGCCAAAGATGGGCTTAGAACATAGTTTTCCAGATATCTGTGTTCCAAATGGTTATGGTTAATTTAAATATAAAAAGCACTCCAAACCCCTGAGGGCTAGCCACATCACTGCATTATTAAATATCATGCAAGAGCCTGTATAGGTGAGAACATTTTTTAAAATATGGTAAATTTTCTTCTCTTCCCCTTCAAAATGCCCCCAGGCACTCATATACATTATGGACACCACTGGCCTAAAAATTCTCAGTTGAGGGAAAAAGAAATCCAAAATCCTTGAATTATAAGAGCACTAAAAGCATCTAAAATGATAACTATTTTGCCCCTTTAACACCAAAAGATCAACTGATTTTTATTTTTCACTTGGAGTTGACCTTTATTTAACCCATGGCATGCCAGAGTTATGGCCTGAAGCGATTTTTTCAGTGAATGCCTTGACTTGGGACAAGAATAGACATTTCACTCACCCTGTCTCTAAATCATCATTTCATACCACTGCTGATGGTCAGTCTAACAAAGAAAAAAACATTTCTCAGCATTTACAAAACACTAAAACTTTCTATTCAATTATTTATTTCCTCCATTTCAAATACATTCACAACTGTAAAATGTTTGCAAATTCCCAAATAACCTGCAAATAATCTAAAATGTTTGTGCTCAAGTATGTATTAAAAATAACCATCTGATTGTGTCTGCATCATAAAAAAGTTTAAACAGTTTCTCTTGATCAATTGACTGCCTGCTGGAATCTTTTCCTAATGAGGAAATTAACTTTAAGGCATTCTCATACCTCTTTTACTCCTAGATAAGTCTTGCACCTATATACAATTGCTCAGGGCTATCCCATTATTTTTGAATGTAACAAATGAGGTATATTTAAAGGATTTAGACATGATTAGTATAGTCTAACAGTCTTTCTCTAACAAAAACAAACTCAATAGCTGCATGTTATGAAAGATTACTATACCAAAGAGAAAAGTCCAAAAGTACAGTAGGAAGTATCTAATTTGGAGATTAAGAATTTATGGCTGTAAGGGCTGTAAGGCACCACTGTGAGTCATGCAAAGAGAATGCAGATTCTCTGGAGATTTTTTAATGATATAAACAGCTATTTTTCTGAGCTGGCATAAATGGGATCCTAGTTATGGGAAGGCAGCATAATAAAATAAAATAACTATGTATGTAGAAAAGGTAGATATATTCCAGTTCAAGGATGTCTAGAAGATACTGTTCAACAACTATATTTATATGAATATAATTTAATAGTGGCACTAATCTTCTTTTGTATATCATCCACATCATTTTATTTCCTGGGCAGCATTGATCTTTAGAAATTCATGAAAAAAAATCAATATCACCATATATGAAACACTTTGTTAAGCACTTTATATTCATTGTTTCCTTCAACATTTTCAATAAGCCTATTTAAGAATGCTCCTTATTGTTATCAAATGGAGAAATTGAAACTCAACAATCACAAGCAATTTGCCCCACACTATACATTTAGTAAGTGGAATACTAAATCCAGATCAGTTTGACTTTCCAAAGTCCTATGATATATAGCAAAATATCAATAATTAAGAAAAGTATTGTTCCAGCCAATGAAAGAATACATGATTATTATTTGTAATTATCCAAATAACTATATAGAGAACCTGAGAGAAACAACAACAAAAAACAATTTTAAATAACAATAAATACAATAAATTTAACAAAATTTTTAAAAATTACATGCACAAACTTGTGAATATACATTAAAAACCACTGAATTGTATAATTTACAAGACTGAGTTTTATGGTATGTAAATTGTATGTCAATAAAAAGTTTAAAAAGTTATTATACTGCCAGTTAATAAGGGAAAAAGTGGGTAAAATAAGGACTATTCGTTGACAGTATGAAAGTAAACTAGAACATTTTCTTTTTCTGGAGGCAATTAAGCTGTTTTTTGAAAGTCTAGCTATTATATTTTTTAAAAATTTATTCTAAGAAACTAATTGGAGACATGCCATTAGATTTATATACAATAATAGTCATCATAGTCTTGTTTATAATAGGTGCCCCTCCAAAGAATTAAAACAAAAAAGCTACAAAAATCCAGGAACTTCTAAATATACCTTGATACATGCATGTAAAATCATGTTTCAGAAAAGTTAATTTCATTGGACATGCTCACAATGTTAAGTGAAAAGGGCAAGATACAAAAAAGAAAAAGAAAAAAGAAACTAAATGTTAGAAAGAAATTAGAACTGCAATAAATGGTGAGCAAGAAGATATATTTTTGCAAAAATAGATTGCACAAAATAAAGGAAGCCGATTCAAAGGTGCACTTGGATCTAGGAATGAATTCTTTCATTTGTTGGTGGGGAATAGGCTGTAACTGGTATAGCAGGGGGTCAAGGAATTCTGGCTTGTTCTGTATTTGTATAACCAACTATGTGTCAGGGAGGGATTACTACTCTATAGCACTTTCCCTCAGATACACCAAGCCTACTTCCCTCCATGGAGCCTTTGTAAAAGCTGTTTTCTCTCCCTGGAATTTTCTTCTCCCACATTTTGACTAGGCTGGCTATTGATGCATATTCCATATTCATGTCCCCACTGAAAAGTCATTAAACAGTAAGGCCTTCTCTGCCTGACCCAAAGGAGCATGAGCATCACCTAGAAATTTGGTGAAAAGACAAACTCTCACACTTCACCCACGAGCCACTATATTCAAATCAGTACTTCAACAATATCCCAAGGTGTTCTCAAGCACACTAAAATTTGAGAAGCACTGATTTAGTAGTCTATGATAGAAACTTCATACCAATTCCCTACATAATCGTTTCCATAGCTCTTACCCATATCTAAAATTCTCTCTTCCTTCTCACATTCTTAACATCCCTGTTCCATGAAGGCAAAATCTTTTTTGTCTTTTTGTGTGTATCACAAGTTCCTAAAATCGTTCTTGATACATGGCTGGGAACACAGTGAGTGTTTATTGAATGAAAGCACAGGATGGGGAGATTGATGCCTCCGTGATTTTGACTGAAGGTACACCATTTCATGTTTCCTTACCTGTCAAAGTTACTCTGTCTTTGGAGCCTTACCATTGAACATGGAGACAGGAGTTAGTAGATTAATAGATAGTAGTTAGTAGATATTTCAGCCCAAAATGTCTTGTGTAAATAATATCTGTGGTTGCATAATAAATCCCATCCAATAACTTTCTGAAGAATAACCAATATTAGCATATATAAAAATAAAAGTATGTTCCTAAAAAAGTTAAACATGAAATTACCATATGACCCAGTAATTCTACTCTTAGGTATACACTCAAGTGACTTGAAAATAGATGTTCAAACAAAAACTTGGACATGAATATTAATAGCAGAATTGTTCATTAAGCCAAAAAGTGGAAACGGTCCAAATGGATAAACAAATGTGTTACATACATAGAACGAAATACTATTCAGCCATAAAAAGGAATGAAGTACTGATACATGTTACAACATAGATGAACTTTGAAAGTATGTTAATTAAAAGAAACCAGATACAAAAACGCCAAATACTACTTAACTCCATTTATGTTTAATCCATTCCAAACTAGGCAAATCCATATAGAGAAAAAGCAGATTAGTAGTGGTCAGGGGCAAGAGGGAGTGGGGAACAGGGAGTGTCTGCTTAATGGGAATGCATTTATTTTGGGGGTGATGGATGCAAATGTTCTAGAATTAGAAAGCAATAATGGTTGCACATTTGTAAATGTGCTGGAAGTCACTGAATTGTACACTTTAAAGTGAATTTTATGTTCTGTGAACTTCACATCAAAAAGTAAATAAAAGGTAAATTGTGATTTTAAAATGTGGCATCATTTAAATGTATTGACTTGCTATCAAGAATATTTTTGTTACAGTCTCACTATTTCCAGGGTCAAGGTCCTAAATCATTAATAGTATGGGCTGATTATCTTTGTCAGACAGAGATAAGGCAGGGAAATAAGGTAAAAGAAATGAGTCTAGGATTTGCCTAAGCCAGGAACCAGATTTCTTTGATTCTTGGCGAAAAGCCCTGATTGGCCCAAAAGGTCAAATGGAAAGGAAAAAGCAGTCAAGAATAAATCAGTAAAATAAGAAATTCATTAAAATTTAGCTATTGGGAGGAAAGAAAATAACCTTCCTTTCTTCTACTAAAGATAAAATTGACAACCTAATTTTCATAACAGGTAACAGATAGATGTACAGCTGTAGCTAGGTGCCCAGAATTTCCTCTCTACAGGGAAACATTGGAAATAAATTAGGAGGAGACTTCAGACTTACTGCAGCCATTGAAGTTGTAATTGTTGTTACAATTACAAGGGTTTATTAAAGATCATCAAGAAACTCAGCATTAAAAAGTGTTTGGATAGATAAGACCCCTGTTTGCACTTTAAGCCTTTACTGTTAATTACATGTTGCTGTGACTAAGAACTTCAAAAGTCACTTTTATGAACTGTGCTATTATTTAATTTAATAAGAACTTCTTATAAAGTCACAGGTTAACAAAAGTTCATTAGTAAGTTAAATGTTTGGAACTCAGAAAGCATTTCCCCACAGAGCAAGGTTAACCCTGGCGCTGGGCTCTATGTCAGCAGGGAACAGTGGACCAGGTAATCCACAACAACCACACCAAAAGTACAAAAGAGCATAACACATACGTAAAAATATTTCCATGGAAACATTCATTCATCATTCTAGGACCACTCCTTTCCTCCACTGTATTGCTGATGCTCATCCGTTTACTCATCATTTGATCACTCGTTCAACAAGCATTGGCAGTGCCTGCTGCTGCCAGGCCCTCTGGTAACTTGTCTCCTTTTCTACCTGCCAGATAACAGGCTTTTTCCAACCTGGAATAAGTACCTTGTGGTTTAGCTTATGAACTCCATCATGGTGGGGCCTCCATAAGGGCAGAAGACAAGGCTGTATGGAAAGTAGACATAATGAGGGTTGGGAATCAGTAAAACAGGGTGATGACATGGGAGCTGTCAGTCAAGCCACCTATGCACCTCTCCCCGTTCACCACCACACCATAGCCAATACTGGCTTTATCCTAGAGACCACCTGACAGATGATACCAATAAGGCCAGCAAGATAAAAGATGCCTTTGCCCGCTCTACTCTTCCATAGAGCAGCCACCAGGATTGGAAAATGCCAGGAACAGTGTTAAACCAAACAAGCGTGAGGATTGAGATCTAATATTTACTTCTTTCTCATCTCCCTTATCTTACTTGACAGCACAGACTAAAAAGAATAAAGGAGAAGGGGAAGTATTTATGGATGTATATCCGTAGGTGTGAATGCTATAAATCAGGAATTGTTCAAAACAAAAACACTGGTTTTCTTGCAAAAAAACCTGAACTCTTTAAAGAATCACATTACCGACTAACAAAGATCACCACCTAGTGGCCCCAACAGGATAATTGCACAAAGTGCAGTGAAATTAAAAAATATCAGGGTTTGTTATGAGAATGTAAGGTAACACTGAAGCTTCTCCTTTTGTCCCTTGGATTCCAACCTCCCATTTTCCTTTCATTCTGGCCTTGGTTCCCCTGAGTTTATAGTTCTAAATTGTCTCTAAAGCATTTTATTTACTGTTATTTTAATCTGTACAATGAGCTGTCTACTTTATCACATTTTAAGCACCTTTCCTTTTTTTATATGCCATAAGCCCCCATGCATCTTAACTGAAGCCAATTTCTTTAAACATCATTTTTATCATACCACATCCCTATTAAAAGCTTGAATGCTTAAGTGGACCCCGTTGTGATCTTTAACAAGCCTACTCTAACCTGCATAACCCCACTTTCCACTTAGCACACATATTGCCTGCCCATTAGGCTACTTTCTTCACTGTTGCTTCGTCACTCCCAAATCTCAAACACAACCACCCTTTTTACCCACCTCTGAGTCCTCTGAGCCAATTCAAATTCCACCTTTTCCATTAGTTTTCAACTACTACTCCTGCCAAGCTCACTTCTTTTTTCTCTACTTTCTTACATTCACAGTTATTACCACTGAGTTTACTATTTTAATTGTCTTCTAATTGTTTTATGTGTATTATGTCTGCAAAGGAAATGTCAAGGCTACAATACATCTCCCACAAATCTCAGCATGGTTTTAAACATAATATGAGAGTGCAGAAAATTAAATGGCTGACTTAGAAAGGAACAATGGTCTGGTGGTGGAGGAAAAGAGAAGAAGAGGGAGTGTAGAATGGGGTAAGAATGCTGGAATTATATTCTATGAATGGAAAAAATTAATTCTATCCACCTTTATCATGTAAAATAGCAGTGATAAATTAAATAGCAGAGTATCAGACTCCAAATGCGAGGATACTTTAAAAAAAAATTTATGTTTTATTTTATATTTGAGAGAAAGAGAGAGTGCACAAGCAGGGGAGGGGCAGAGAGATGGAGACAGAATCTGAAGTAGGCTGCAGGCTCTGAGCTGTCAGCACAGAGCCCGATGGGGGACTCGAACTCATGAGCATGAGATTATGACCTGAGCTGAAGTCCGACACTTAACTGACTGAGCCGCCCAGCTGCCGCTATTTCATAACAATTTAATCAGAAAAGTTTGCTATAGAATGTACTTGCTTTGGGTGCAGAGAGGAGCTCACTTCACAGATAAAGAGAAGGGAAACACAAGAGGAAAATGAAGTCATTGTTAAGCAGGTAAGGAAATGTTAACTTGCATCCTAGGGTAAGACAAAGTTTCACTTCTTGGACAGCAGCAAAAACCTGCTCCCAGGATGTGAATTACAGACACAGTAGTCAGCTGCACACTTGGAAATAACAGGACCAAGAAAAAGTTCTCTGCACTCAAACTCTGGCATACAATTCAACCAACTTCGAATGTGAGCGGAAATATTTTACCCCCAAAATGTGAATAATAAAACAAATAAAATATTAAACAATCTACTCAAATGAAGAAGTCTGCAGAATAAGTAATGTGAACTTGAAAAATCTCATTAAGTGACACCAGAATTCTATTTCTAGTGCAACTGCAAGTAGTTTTATAACTAGGCCTCCAGTAAAATAATTAGACTATTTTAAGGGGTAGCAGCTGATTCTATCTTGAGGAGAGAAAAAAAAATGCTTCTTCTATGTAAATTTCCCCCCAATTCCTCAAACTGACATTTCAAAGGCATCACAGAAGGACAATTACTTATATGCTGTATATATTGCTATTTTACCACAAAAGAGTAATACATATGCAAGGCATCATGCAAGACACTGTAGAGGGAAACAAAAAATAAAATGCCAGAGACCCTGTCCTCAAGTATCTTCCTAGGGTGAGAAGGCCAATATATATGCAATAGACAGTAAATAATTCCATGGTAGCTTTTAAGTAAGTATACCACATATTATGCATAAAGTCTATATTTTCATACCTCAACAAATATTACAGGCCCACAGTTGGCAAGATGCTATGCTAAGCGTCTTGGGAGTAAAAAGTAAATTAGTTAACTAAACTGACCCTTAAGGGCGCTATGTCTAATAAGAAATGTATGGCAGGTACAGTAAAGAGGGATGAGAGATTACTTGATAGAAGAGGTAGACTTGGTGATTTCTCTTAATGTACATGTATAGTTTAAATATGCAGGGTTGAAGGATATTAGGGAAAGTATTTCAGGCAGAGGTTTTATCATGTGCAAAGGCACAGATCTGGTAAAGCTGGGATGGATATGAAAACATTAATTTCTTTTACTGGGATATATAGAAAATGTGACATGCAACAATGAGAAATGATATTGGAAAGGTAGATTGGAACTATAATATGGAAGCTATTCAATTCTAGGCTGAGGAATTTGGCTTTGATCTAGGAAACAAGAAATCACTGAAATTTTGAGCAGCTGAGTGACACAATCGCAGTTGTGCTTTGGGGCAATTAATCAGAGACAGTGCAAGCAATGACCTTGAATGTGAAAGCATGGGGGATCCATTTAGATGCTATATTACATTACTTCAGGGAAAAAGTAAAGCTGGTGGTATGTATTGTAGTGACCAGGACAAAATGGAAAAGATAATTCCAAGAGACCTTAGAGAGATAAAGTGGACTGAGATTTGGTTGATTTGATTAAATATGAAGGGTAACTGAGAGAATGAACTCAAAGATGATGCCATTTAAATAAACTAAGAACAAAAGAGGAGTAAGTTTCGTATCTATGGGGAGTTGATGACTTCCTTAAGACATATTTTTCAACTTAAAGTGTCTTTCAAAAGGAAATATCCAGTTGGGAATAACAATATAGGACAATTGAGATCAAAGCTAAAGTTGTAGACTTGAAAGCTATCTAGAATGAGTGTACATAAGAAGTGAGCAAACTGAAATCTCAGAGCCTGTACAGAGGGCAGCAAGAGCACCCTGTCTGATAACACGGCAGCCCACCAGCGAAAATAGAGAGATTATGAGAGAGGATGACTAGGAGCATTTAGTTCTCCATATCCTCACCCTGCATTTAGTCCTCTTCTAGCACGTTGGAAGGTGAGAGAGTTACACACTAGAGAATTAAACCAAGCATGCAAAAAAATTCCCCAGTAAGATCACTATAGTAAAGAAATTTAAAGAAAATGAGACAATTAGATAAAAAGACGGCTTAAAGTTAATAGCCTCAGAATCACAAAATAATGTATCATATGAAATAAAAATTGGGATGCACTAAAAATGGAAAAAATCAATTTGCTAACAAAATAAAAACATATAAAAGACTATCCAAAGATGCAGAAATAAAAGTGTGATGGAAATGATAGGGAAAAAATAGGAAATAAGTAATTAAATGAACAACTAAGGGATCCAGAAAGAAAAAAGGAATGGGGGAATTAATTAATTAGTTAAAGAATTAATAAATTAATACATTCAATTTCCTAGCTCATTAATGTCCAGATGGAAAAGGCCATCAAGCAACTAGCCTAAGGAATGACAAAAATCACACTCTCAAGAAATTTTAGGGAAAAAGGAAAATAGGATCACAACTCCAGATGGATTTGATATCAGTAACCCAGGAAGCTAGAACACAATGGAGGTAAGCATTCAAAATCTGAAAGAAAGTGACTTTTGGTCTAGAATTCTTTACCAACCTAATTATTAGGCAGGTGGGAGGGTAGCGGAAAAATCTCACAAACAGGTGAAATCTTGAAATTTCATTTCCCTTGCATATTCTTTTGATCTGTTACTGAATAATTTATGTGAGTCGATTGTGGAAGTAAAAAAAACAAAAAGTGGAATTCAAAAAACTAAAAACTGGGACTCTAACAGAGAAGACAAAGGACATCTAAAGGATCACTATGCCCTGGGTCTATACAGCAACCAGTCCAAAGTGGAACAAGGGAACAGAGAACTCCTGAAAGGATAACTCTTGTATGGTGGGGAAGAGAAATGTAGAGAAATATTAATTTTAGAAGTTTGGAAGAGTTCAGATGGAAAGTTTTATCTATTTTAAGTATTGTTATCAGATTTTTTATTTTACGTTCATGGCTTATAGTTCTTTGTTCTTATATCAACCTTTCTGATTGGTTTTGTTTTAGATGGAACTCTTAAAAATGGTTTATGTCTGGACTTCGGTTTTGTTATCCAATATAATAATCTCTGCTTTTAGTAGGTGAGAGTAATCTTCCCAATCCGTAATTGGACACAGTCAAATGTCTAAAAGAATTTCAAGCAATAATTCTCAATTCTTGTACTTCCTATAGATCCATAACAAGTAATTCATGCATAAACACAGATCTTATGGCCATACTTTGAGTAGTACTGGTCTACAGTTTTAGTTTAGTTTTGATTTATAAAAATAAAAATTAGTTGTTTCATATAGCCAATAATTAAATATATACATTGGCATTTTCATCATTTCTTTGCTCATTATTGTTTCTTATAAATGACACCTTCCCTCTGGTACCAGTTTTACTTTTGATAAAGAATTATTTTCTAAAAATAACTGTATTTCTAAAAATAGATTTACTTTGTCTTGACCATAGAGTAATAGTTTAGCTAGGTATAAAATTTTAGATTATAATTATTTTTCCTTCACTACTTCATTATCTTCTGGCCTCTCCTGTTGCTGATGAGAAATCTTCAATTGTCTAATTCTCACCCTTTTCTAAAAAAGGTTTATTTATTTATTTTGAGAAAGAGAAAGAAAGAGAGAGTGTGAGTGGGGGAGGGGCAAAGAGAGAGGGAGAGAGAATCCCAAGCAGGCTTGAGCTCTCAGCACATAGCCTGATATTGGGCTTGATCCCACAAACATAGAGATCATGACTTGAACCAAACTCAAGAGTCAGATGCTTAACTGACTGAACCACCAAGGCACCCCTAATTCTCACCCTTTTTAAGATAACCATTCTTTTCTCTCTACTAGCTTTAAATATTGCTGCTTCATAGATAATCTGCTTGATATGCATTTAACTTGGATTAACTTACTAGGTATGGAGAGTGTAACTTCAAGCTAGTATGCTCACAGCTTCAATTCTATTGACTATTTTGAGTTTTACCTCAGAGAACTTTTAGTTTGTGCTTTAGGGAAGCTATACATCTTTTTGCTTACTTCTTTTTTAGTAGTTCATCTATTGATCTTTTTTTTGGGGGGGGGTTGGTTCTGGCTTTGGTTTTAAATTTAGAAAAGCCTTATAAACCCAAAGATTATACAAATATTCAGATTGGTAGAAGAAAGAAAGAAAGAAAGAAAGAAAGAAAGAAAGAAAGAAAGAAAGACAAAACGGGAGGAAGGAAGGAGCTTGACAAAAATGTTATTTAAAGGCAAGTAGGTAAAGAGTAATATAGCATCAGTGTGTGAGTGTGACTGGGCTAGGGAGGGCAACATAGATAAGCTGTAACATGATACAGATGTATAATATAGAGGTCTTTGATCTTTTCTAAATAGGGCTCAGTATAAATCAACCATGTGATGTCACAGAAGAGAGACAGAGGGAGAGAGAGAAATGACAAAACAATAATAGTGGTTATATTCATAGATATGGTACATAGGAGAGGTACACTTCCACCACAGTAGATAGGTCATCTTATGTCTGGGGTATTATATTCTGTTTCTGGCACTCCAATAATTTTTATGTAAGGGGATTTTTCAGAAGAGATATTGTGGTAAGCTATGCTATATGAGGAACTGGGTAAACTGCATGAAGAAATGAAGACTTAGATAAGACTTGGTGATTGCTTCATGATTATGAAGAATTGTGAAGTGATAGAGACTCAATTCATCTGAGAGCTGTGTGAAAGTAGGTAAGTTTTCCAATCTTGACAGTTTCCAAGCACTTTGGAGAAATCTTTTATTGCATGAAATATGAGGTGGAAACTAAGGTCCTTTCTAACATGGAATATTAGATGGATAACATAGAAATTTATGATTCTATTCTGGATTCAAATGTATTACTTCTGCATGGTTTTCCATTACTTTCTTCTAAATTAGTGAGTTTTTTTCTGAAATTAAAATATAGACTATATGACATTTCCTAGCAAAGATTTTTACAATCCTTATATTTGCTTCTATCTTATATAAGTTTGATAAAAGCTCTACCAATTAATGTTTCCTGTCCTAGTCTCCTATATTTGGGGATTTATTGCTTTTTAATTTATTTTTTATGATTTGTCCTCTTAGATAGGAAATTAAATAATAACGTGAGATAAATTTAGAATAGTTACCTGGAAATTTACACATCTTTTAAACTCAGTATTCAGAAAACATGTCCCTTGCCAGTCTCTTCACTGGACTTTTTCCAAGCCTTAAATGTATAGTACTGGTTTTTCTTATGGGTCACCATATTATTATTTTCATTCCCTTCTCTCTGTGTTTGATAGAATTCCTTTCATTTGCTTACATATTTGTCATGCTGTCCTAGATTGGCAACAGTGAAAAAGACAGATGAAGTTTTAGCTTTCGTGGAATTCATAGTCTAGCTAGCAAATTGATAAGGAAACAAACTTCTATCACTCCAATAAGAGATCAATGTTAGTGAAACCCTCACAAACTAACAACAACAAAAAAATCAATATACCAGGGTGCCTGGGTGGTTCAGTCAGCTAAGCATCTGACTTTGGCTCGGGTCATGAGCTTGCAGTTTGTGAGTTCAAGCCCTGCTGTCAGTACATAGCCCACTTTGGACCCTCTATCTCCCTCCCTCGACATGTGCTCTCTCTCTCTCTCTCAAAAATAAATAAACATTCTTTTAAAAAGAAATAAATCTACCTAACATATACTTGATTAGTCTGAGGAGATTTCTAGTGAAGAGGGCTTCAAATTTGTAAGTGAGCAGAAAGGAGTTTGCCAAGCAAATATGTGCATGTGTGTGTGTGTGTATGTGTATGTGCTTATGTGTGTGTATTCTTGCATGCATGGTGTCAGAAATATGGTAATATAGACAAGAATGCAGAGAAAAATATTGAATATTGAAAAATTCAATATTTTTATAGTGTGAGGGCAAGGAGACTACTGGATGTAGAATGTGGTAGGGAACCACCATCAAAGAGGAAAAAGTACATCAGGAAAAGACATTTGGGGGAATGACAGTAGCCTCTCCTTCACAGTTTGGATAAAAACTAGCTCTAGAAATTATTAAAATCTAAGAATATTAGGACCCAGAAGGGAAACAAGAGAAACACCATATAAAAAGTTTAGTGTTCTAGATCTTGTTCTTTTATCACTTTATTGGTGAGTCTTAGAAACCAATTATATTACATTTAATACACAAATGATGTTTAATGTTTCTGTATGCTTATTGAAATATGCTGTGCCAACATAAAGACAACATATGAGAAAGAAAATAAAAATTTATGTTTGTTTTCCTCCTGCCTCTCGGTAACAATTCTTCTTTTTTAACTCTATGACATGATTATTTGGTTGAATTTTCCTTTTACATTAATCAAATTTGTATTAATGCATATTAATAAAAAACTGTACCCAGGAAATTAAGACCTACAATATCATTTATAGTATTACTTCTGTGCAGCAAATTTTAAAATAAGTTTATTTATAAGTAGGTTTATTTATTAAATATACAATGCATATGGTAAACACATGACCATGTCATATTTCACACCATCTGAAACTGAGTCAATATGCTATCAATAAGTCATCTGCATCCTCATGCAAATAATTAATAAATATCTTGGATAGGATAAAAACAAAAACAGAGCACAAAGATCCACCAGTACAGACTTCCTTCTGGGGTAATATGGACCCACTAATCAAGACTGGCCTGCTAATCAGTTATAGTTAATTAACAATATTATCATCTAGAATATATATTTTCACTGTGGTCACAAAGATATCATGGAAATATATATCTAGAATAGATTCCTCATTTACCAGTCTAGTAACTGTACACCTATTGTAAAAACAAATATAATCATATTATTTTATATTATTCTTATTAATTACAGGCAAAAACCTGCCTCATAGAAAGTCTTCAAAAATAGGGGCGCCTGGGTGGCTCAGTCGGTTAAGCGGCCGACTTCAGCTCAGGTCATGATCTCGCGATCCGTGAGTTCGAGCCCCGCGTCGAGCTCTGTGCTGACAGCTCAGAGCCTGGAGCCTGTTTCAGATTCTGTGTCTCCCTGTCTCTGACCCTCCCCCGTTCATGCTCTGTCTCTCTCTGTCTCAAAAATAAATAAACGTTAAAAAAAATAAAAATAAAAAAAAAGAAAGTCTTCAAAAATAAATAGGCGAAAAAAGGAAAGATTTTAATTAACAATGCTTATTTTTTACATTTAAGCATATTTTTCTAGAGAACATGAGAGTACTTCAAAAACTGTTTCCTCAAATATCTTGTTTTCTCTATCTCTTATATTATTTCCACTGCCCATCAAGGAAGAGTTTGCCAGGAAATGATAAAAATTCAGAGAAGCCCCTTCCCTAGAAGACCCAATACAAATGATGATTTACAGTATTTAGTACTCTTGAGATGTTAACACATATTAAATGTAAAGTGGCTTCAGAAGAGCTTTTTCTACATGGCAATACATAGTAGAATCCGGGTGTTTGAATTATTGTTGCCTGTAATCATATTAGGTCATTATAGTTAAGTTTATGCTCCAAAGTGGAGAGCATTTGATAGAAAGATGGGAATCGTTGCTTTTTTTTTTTTTTTAATCAGAAATTAATGCTGTTCTCTCTGGATCTAGATGATGTTCCATCACCACATGCACACCAGGGGATGAGATGTACTGTGGAACAGCTGGCAGCATTGGTTTTAAAAGTTAGTGCCTACAGTTGACCTATGAGTCCAAAAAAATATACATACCCAGAATTACTCATGGAAATCCTTTCAGTCAATCATAAGCTGTATCCTTCAGTGTTATTTACACAACACTGTTCAAAAACAGCATTTTTCAATGTTTTCTTAAGGATTTGAACAAATTGCTGCTTCTTTGGTTGTGTATCAGATAAAGTACTTGGCCACTTAAGTATACACTGAATAAAAAATACAAATGCAAAAAAGATCAAAGCTCTATATATCCAGGAGTTACTTAGAATATCAGCAATTAAGCACAGATTTTGAAAAACCGAATGTGCTTAAGGGTCAAAATTTAATAAGCTAATATTTACTGCCTGATGAAAGGCATTTATAAGTAAAACTGGCCTTTTTTTCTTTAACCATGAATACATGGCAGTAAAGAACACAGTAACTACTAGCAGTCTGGTGCCACTGCCTTCAGTTATGAAAAGGCACCAGCAGTTTTACTCACCATTGCTTTTGCACCATCAGTACAAATAGCAAAACTGTGAAAATGGCAAATGACATCTTACAATTAACATGAAAATAATTTTGACATTGTGGGCTCCTGAAAGGGTCTTGGAGCTGCCCTGGGGATTGTGGAATACTCTTTGAGAACTGTAATATTTAGTCAACATTTAAACAAACTATAGAATATTGGTAGCTGAAAAAAGGTGAGAATTCTTTTCTCAGCATGGCAAAATATCTCTTTTATTGGGAATGCTTGTATAATGAATATTTACGTAAAAATTTAAGCAATATTATATGTGCCAATTTTAAATCGCTTATATTTTTGTCTTTTATCACATTCCTTATTTGTCCTTTCTCTAGGACAATGTCAGTTTTTTAGCTTTGCCGAGTTGCATTTTAAATTGTTCTTCCAAGATGGTTTTCTCCTAGATTAGGTGATGAAGAAATCCATTAATACAGTACATCAAAGGGAAATAAATTTATGCAATAAAAGCTATCATAAACTTTTAAGGGCTTACAGTCTTTTTAAACTTTTGTCAATTTTCAAAAATTATATAGTGATTAATAGTGATGTAATTTTTGTTGACATCACAAACGCCTTATGTTTGGATTCCTGGTAACAAAAATCCTTTATGAGAAAAGATCCTTCGCTAATTAATAAATGTTTTCTGGAAAATATAACATTCTTCAATTACTTTAAGATTTTCACGCCACTCTTGTTGATGTCCCCAAAATTCACCATTTTCTTTCTTGACTGAACTGTACTTTGAAATACTTGAAAGAAAATTTTAGATTTTTACTTATTTATTTCTCACTTTTCTTGTGTTATTTTTACAGGGCTTCCCCCATGCTACTGTAATAAGTGCTAACTAAAACCTCATGAATAGCAGCTTATTAGGTGCCTAAGATATCTTTAAGATTTAAAAACAGTGTCAATGAAGTAGAATATTGTTGAATCCATAGTTCAGGTAAAATACACTTAAGTCCTGAGAGGTGATAATGCAAAAAACAACAACAAAAAAACAGACTGACATGAGCTCGTAATGTGTAATCATTGACAGGAAAAGCGTACAGATCAAACCAAAAGATAGCAGGCCAAGCAAACCAGACTAAAAGCTTAAACTAAAAATAACTACCATACCAGATCTTTGTAGAAATTCTACATGCTAAGAATGTCAACATAAATGTGTCTCATTTATGAATAATAATATTTAAGAACAAATGTTGCCTACATTAAAAGGAATAAAATTAATATAAAAGACAGAGTCAGGTAAATGATCTATGTGAGTTAAGAAACTTTTCAATGAAATATTTGAATGGCTATAAAACTAGAATAACAATTTTATTTTTATCATATGTAAAGCAGAGAGTCTATACTCGACTTCTGTTATATGCTGAAAATGAAAAAGAAACAAAGATAAAAAGGGAAGAGGGAAGGAAAAGATGCTACCTCTAAATCAATTAATTGTACACAAATTGAATCACCTCTTACAAGTTAATCAGAAATATTGCTATGTACAGAAATGGCCCGTCTTCCATCTCAACTCAAGTTCATACTGTTCCCTTTAGGTCTGACATTATTTTCACACATTTGACAATTAATTTTACACATCAGAGAAAATGTGATTATTTGTGAATCCCTTATTTTGGAAGAAAAAGCATTATGAAAAAACTTTGAGATTAATAAGATTGTGAGCGTTACCATATAAAATATTAGCCGTCCTTTTTTTGTCTTTTATTTTTGATACCTTCATTAAATATATGGACATAAATATTTTCTCCATCTATACACTTCCTCCAAATGTGGTCATATTAATGGAAAACAAAAGGTATGCTGTAGCTTCGTGGTGAAGTGGCAAAAATGCACCGACCCTTACTTGAAGTATTAAATATTACAATACTGCTCTTTGAAACCAAAATAAATGTCTTATTTATGAAGCATCAGGAAAACCTCTTCAGCTTCTGTTCAAATACGTTACACATTTGAATAATGCCAGTCTCTGTAGGATTGATATTGGACTATGAATATTTGACCTAGAATGTCATTAACAACTTATACATTTTAAAATCACGTTTTGAAATGCGGCAAAACTAAGATTGTAGTGAATTTAATTTCAAAGTCACACTATCCCTCCTTTTATGCTGTATGTGGTAATCCTTGATTTTTTGCACTGATGCTAAATGTTAATGAACAGAGCCACCGTGTACCATTTCACCTGGAGCAATGAAAACATTAAAATCTCTTTAGAAGCCTGAATAAAACTTTATTTTATAAATATAATCCATGTTAAAGCTCCACCGTTTCACTGTACTTTTGAAATAAGGGCACATGGAAAATACGGAAGCGTTTCCTTTGAGATGGCTAACTAAAGCTACAAAATGAGCACTGTACGGCATTTCCAAGGAACATGGTTCAAAAGTTGTACGATTACTACTAAGGTTGTTTTATTCTCTACCACATTTGGAACAGGAAGTCTGTGTTGTTCTTGAAGAATTCTGAAAAGCAATGTCACAGTCTGATGACCTCTTCTCCTCATTAAAACGTTCCCAAAGACAGCGCTCTGCATGATGTTTTGTAGCTTCAGCAGCCATGAACTAATTTGTACCTCTTATTTTGATCATGCACTGGTGAAAGCACCAAACAATATTTTTCTTTAAACACAGAGAGGTCTTTCAACAGCTCAGCATGCACTTCTACCCTCTTTTTAATCTTGGAGCACCTATTTATTTGCTCTTTTCACCACTAAATCTTCTTTGCTCCTTTCTGCCCCCTGCAAAGCGGCTAGTTAAAAATCTTCAGTGTTTTTTCTTCATAGGCTTAAACCATTAAAAGAGTATTACCATAAAAACAGAGATGAGGGCTTACAGATACAGTACAAGGAGAATTTGCATTTCTAATTTTTAATCCAATTAAACTAAAATAATATTTATTTAGTTACCACCTTTCTAGAATGTGCACGATCACTAAAACTAACATGAAAAAAATTGCTTTAGAAAATTAGTTTTTAGGGTTCTCTGCCAAGACTGATTGGTTCCTCACGGTAAATAAAAGAAGGCTTTACTTAAAGCTTATTAGTATGTATGCGACTTACGTGTTTATTTTACATACCCCTACACTTTCTTTGGTTTGGTTACATCAATCTTTTCTATATGTTTCTCTATATTCCAATAAGGTATTGAGATTGCTGTATGTATTGTGTAGGAAATTGGTTTTAAGCCATTCATTTAATTCACTCAGAAAAAAAAAAAAAAAAAAACAGAAAACAAAACAAAACAGGGGTTGGGGGAACAAAATTAAATGGCATCGTTAGCAGATTCAAATTTCCAAACAGTAATAGTTTGAACTTTATTAATGAAAGCAAGTCCAAATAACTTAATAATGCAAAGCATTGTTTTAAAAACTGTATTGAGTTACATAAAACTCAAATACGGATAAGTGCTAACAGCTGAATAAATTACAGCAGATGTCATCAAGCCAATGGTATAGCTGTAAATACGACATAGTGCTAGGACTACAGATTTAGTTGAGGAAAAATCTATAATTATATACTAATAAGTGGATTCTTTTTTCATCATGAAAGATTTATTCTTTCAAAATGTAATTGGATTTCTCTTAAACATATCAAAGATAATAATGTAAACGTTTCACCATTAATGAATCATGCCGTATTGCCAAACTCAATAGAAATTCGAATATTAATACCAATTTATTTAAAATGTTGACTCACTGACTTTCAAGAATTCAAATATCAATTTATTCCTGAGTACTGTGTAACATAAATATGTAATTCATCCACCCAAATAGTTTTCCAATTTGTTTGTAAAACTAAACATTTGCATGAAAATAAATGAAATACTAAAAAAGTGTCATTTCTAATGATCCAGTCAACATTTAATTTTAGTGGCATTGTTAAAAATAATTTTATCCAACTAAAATTAATTGGATCAATGTTATCAAAATAAATTATGTGAGTTTGTAAGTCACCACATCTAATTAATTGATCCCCCTCTCTATTCCAGATTGCTTCCTAATGACTAGTTTTCATTGCATTGTCATACCAAGGGCAAAACTGGAATGTGTAAAATTGTTAATTTCATGTACTACTATTTCTCTAAATTTAATCAATTTTGCTGTTTAGAATTATTCCATAAATTTGTCTTTGGCTAATTTAACTTAAATCTTACATGTCCTGTCCTGTCTCTGCTGTGTCTTAACAATCATTTTTTCATCAATACACACCTCATAGTGACCAGCAATAGTCATAAACTTTCTTAATGATCTTCTCTCCCCAAGATAAAAGACTCACCAAGTTGTTTTACTTTAAAAATAATTTTGGGGGCACCTGGGTGGCTCAGTCTGTTAAGCCTCCAGCCTCGGCTCAGGTCACGACCTTGTGGTTGGGGAGTTCGAACCCCCCCCACCCCAGTCAGGCTCTGTGCTGACAGCTCAGAGCCTGGAGCTTGCTTCAGATTCTGTGTCTCCCTCTCTCTCTGCCCCTCCCCCACTCACACTCTCTCTGTCTCTGTCTCTCTCAAAAATAAATAAACATTAAAAAAAAACTAAAAAATAAAATAAAATAGTTTTAAGAGATCTCCTGAGATATTCAATTGCAGAGTTGTATTTACCTTTAATTTTTAACAGGTACAGTGTGAGACTTTTAGGATACCTCTCCACAGCTTCTCAATCCTCAGGGGAAATAAACGCACACAGCACCAGCTTTCAGGGGTTCCCTGGATCTGTCAAGGGATGCTTTTCAGCTTTGTGTAATAAAGCCAGAGACCTGAATATCAACATAGGCCCTGTGACAGACCCTCTGGTGAGCTTGAGTCTTTACTTTTTTGAGTCATAACTTTAAAATGGGTTTTAATAATCCTTTTCTGGAAGGTTACTAAGATGGTTAGAAATAGTGTATGTAAAGGATATAGTAACTGTAGATGCTAGCTCATAGTTACTAGCTGTTGACAGATGGGCTGGGTTCCCCCAAACATTAAGAAATTTACTTGACCTGCATCAATAGTGGGATCTACCAGAAGGGTGTCAGAATGAATGTGAAGAAATTTGGACTCTTTATTCAGGTCATAAGACCCTCACCTTCCTCCGTATCATTGAACAAAATTTGAACTAAATAACTAGAACATTTTTATTAACAGTTAGCTTATATGATGGTTGCAAAACCCCCCTGACAAGTGTCAAATAGTATAGAAAACAAAAATAATACTATACAAATAGATTCTAGATTTCCAAACCAGAAAAACACATTTGTTTAACCTCACACTTTACATGTGAAAGAAGAGATCAGACAGGATTTCCAAGATTACATAACTAGCCAACTATAACATTCATTTGTTCTATGTAAATCTACATCTCCAAGGCTGATAGTGAGATATCTCCCTCTACATACAAGATGTATTAAATTAAAATCTAACACTGCCATAGTTAACTGCACCAAGTTAAGCAAGATAGGCCATTATATTCATAATGAGTTCAGAAGAACAAAGTTAAACTTGGATTTATAAATGTATATGACATTTTATTTTCAGAGAAAGTATGTTCATTTTCGTACAGGAGGGAAGTACCTCTTGATTTTTTTAAAGCATAAGGTTATCTGAAAAGATCCCGCCTGGGTGCAGTTTTATGTTCCATTCTGACTTTTCTCCACTAGATGTCTCCAGTATGACATACAGAAGCTCTGATCTCAGATGGGGCCTTGTTAGAATCTGCATCTACTGTTTCTTTTTGAAGTGAGTTCCTGAGATACCTTGTCAAATGATTTTTATTCCTGCATTCATTTCATCCTCAAAATTAACAAGCTACTAATCTACAGAGAAATGCAATCATTTAAAGTTTTTTTTGTCTGAGACAGAATATAACTTTGCCAATTTAAGAAGCAATTAAAGAACATGTATATCTTCTTTCTGAAATGCGTTTAAGAAATCAAAGACCTGAAACAAGTTCAAAATCCTTAGAGAAAAAGTTCACAGCCTTGAAAAAGAGGATTCTTAACACAACTTTTAATTGTATTGATTTCAAAGAGTGAATAACATTTACGCAAAATAGTTCAGAAAACTTTGGTAACAGCAGGAGCCTTGTTTAATTTGAACTTTAATAAATTAAAGAAAAAAAGTAAAAGCCTGAACGGTCACCCAAAGCGTCCCCTCCTAACTCACACAAAAACCTCCGTAACAAAGGCTACGAGACTGAAATACAATAATAATTGCAACGTGGGGATGTTCAATTAGAACTAGGCTTGCAAAATGCTCTTTTTTTCCCCAAAAGCCCAGTGAGCCCATATTACAGGAGGCTTCTGCCTCTGACTGAAACCTAACACCCTCTGGGGTTGCTGTGGCAGATTGCTGCACTAGAGGGCTGAGAATCTACTCTTCTAAAGCAATTCAATAAGGATTCCTACAAGGTGTCTCAAAATGGAAGCACTCAGGCAGCGTGTTTCTGCCTCGCAGGGCAAGAGGTAAAAAGTTCAGCCTGTGAAGTAGAACAGTTTCTGCCCCGGAGCAAGAGAGAAAAAAAGTACAAGAGCGTTCTGATGAATTATCTCTTACTCAGAGCTAACACGGGCTTCCCAGGAACAATGGCCAAGTATAACCAGAGTTGACAGCCTCCATTCTCTGCCCAGCACTCCATCCTGCACGGTGTCGGAACAATGGGCCATTCTCACCGCTTCCCATCCCGTCCCCAGCCTTTCAACAAACCTTCTCCATTCAAGAGCCACTTCTTGATCGTGCTTTCTTTGATTAAAGCTTACCTTTCATCTCTTTGGTATTTTATTGTTATTATTTATGGAGTATGCCAGGAATGGAGGTAATATCAAAAAAAGTTAAAACCATTGAGCCTTGATGTAATTTAGTTTATGATCAAGGTTAGGAAAGTCAACCAAATCAAAAGAAACAATTGGAAAACAATTTAGTGATAAACTATGGGATCCTGTCAAGAATTACTACGGGATTTCACAGAAGATTATATTTGTGCCCTGGAAAAACAAGTTTATAGAGGAGTAGGATCTTGAACTAAATCTAAAGGATTCAGGGAATTGAGAGGAAGATGGAGGAAAAGGAAAGACCAGAGGAGAAATCACCAAGTGAAAGAACACAGATACAAAAATGACCATCACATAAGCGGAAAACAGAGAAGCCAGCTAGACCAGGCACCCAGAGGCTCTTAAACGGATATAGACACTAGGTCCAGTAGGCTGGATTGTAGAGGTTCAGGAGAAAGAGGTCCACAGGTTTAAAAAGCAAAGGGAGCCATTACAGTGTCTTATGCTGGGACATGAGGCAATAGAAGGAATGTTCTAGAAATACAGTCACAACAGATTAGATTGTCAAATTGGAAAAGTTTACCAAGAGAGGTGTCAGGAATGTCACTTCTTTACCAAGAAGGAATGTCAGGAAACACATCAAAACAATCTGGGCTTTTGGTAATAAGGGCCAAAACTAAGGACTTGTTGAATATAGGGAAAAAAGGCAAATCTGATAAATAAATTTTGGTGAAAAATGAGATAAATGAAACTAAAGTGTGGTTTAGACAGGAAGAAAACCTATTCTTTGTTTAAATTGTACAATTTAACATTTTTCATCAAAGAGCTGAGCCAATTTAAACTGCATTTTCTGTTTAGTATTGTAGAGAATGAACAACACATGTCTATATATATGCCTTTTTTAAGTAACTTTATCCCATATAGAGATATTTTACATCCCAAAACACTATCTCAGCTTCTTTCAGAGAGCCTAGAATAAGTAGTAGATCCCCCCAAATAACCTGAATTTCTGTAGAAGACAACGTTTATAAAATCTGAAGGTCT
Source organism: Panthera tigris (assembly GCF_018350195.1). Lineage (NCBI taxonomy): Eukaryota > Metazoa > Chordata > Mammalia > Carnivora > Felidae > Panthera > Panthera tigris. The sequence continues at coordinate 133,201,179 of NC_056661.1, forward strand.
TACATAATTAAAACAAATAATAAAAAAAGAATATATATATATATAGTATAAATGAAAGTTATGATATATTGGCAGTGTACATATAGCAGCATAGAACATATGAATGTCAATTAGTATTTTATTTTGTTTTGTTTTGTTTTGTTTTTGTCAATTACTATTTTAAATGTATTGCCTAGAGGGATATCATAGTCCACAGACCTGGGCTTAGAGGCAAAATGATACGTCAAGTGAAAGCTATCTTCCATCTCTCTCTTCCCACTTGTGACCTTCACCAGTCTCTCCATACTCTGGAGGCCATAGCATTACAGTCTTTTCGTCATTCAACAAATATTTATAGGGCAGCCATAATCACATAATATGCCTAGGATCGCATAATGTGCTAGCACTATACTATTCACTAAAGACATAATATTGAATGCAACACAATCTATGCCCTCAAAGTATTTGAATCTACTGTCCTTTCTGGCTGTCACCAAATTTCCCCCACCACCCAGATATCAGCCACTTATTTATAAAACAATTATTCTAAATAAAGTACCAAGCATGGTAGGACACTTGGGAAAAAAATACCTCTATTACCTCTGGAAATTTACAATCAATAAATTATACAAGTACCTTAAGAGAGGCATATATATTACATGCCAATTAACAATGCATGCAAATAAGTAAGTACTGCAAGAATTGCACAGTTCACAGGAAGGATATATCAGTTAGGCAGGATGCAACCAGAAAAAGTAAAAATTAAAAGACTAATCGCCATTTCCAAATTTAAATTACTTGAGTAATTTTAAATATGTGGAACTGTGAAAAGGATCTGGAGCAGTTCAAACTATTTTGTTCTCATCCTAATGTTAATGTAATGAATAATAAATACCCTTTCACGGGGATTTTTCCATATTTTAGTAAGTTTTACGAGCTACGTAAAAAAAAGAAAAAAAGAGCTTCTGTAACAACATTCCCTTGCAACAAGCTATTGAGCTCCTCAAGTTATAGCAAGTATCTTTAATCATCTTCTAAATGAAGCAGCTCACTGGCCTAAAAACATGCTCAGTACAACTGGACAAAAGATCCAAAGGACAAAGAGAGTCTGTGTGTGTGTGTGCACATGTGTATTTAGAGTGCTTTGTTTTATTGATTTTGCTTTGTTTTTCTTTCGGTCAGATCCCTCAGAGAAGTGCCATCATCCAAGGACCATGGCAGCACCACAGAAGTCAAACAAAGTTGGATTGATTACTTGCTACAGGCAGGGCGACCACATCCCATGAGGAACTACAGAGTACCTCAGTTCAGGGGTGCTGCAGGCAACTGGTTATAGGAGTTGGGCTTGTATTAGGTGTTTTTTAAGGGAGGGTACAAAGGACCAGCCTAGCACTAGACTGGATGTTATCAGAAGGTGAAGGTAATGATTCCACAGTTGGGTATCAATTATTTAGGCATCAGGAAAAACACAAGAAGTCTACAGTTCTAATTGGTAAACAGGCAGCAGTCACTCATGTTAGCCAGAGAGGAAGGTGCTTGATCATTTTTGTGGTTTGTACAGGGTTTTGTCCTTGTCTTTCTACTGTGATCAGAGGGTAACCTCATGAGATGCTGGTGCTGTGTACGAAAAGCAGAACACCATGCCTCACTTGTTCAGTGGCAAGCCAGCTACCAACCGACAGCTGTAATAGCTGCTCTTTCTCTTTCTCAAGTACAATTTTCTGGAATGAAGATTATCCATACTATACGAAAAAGATGTAAACCTTCAGAAGGAATGCTGCATGTTCTTCATAACTCACAACTAATGAGAATTTGCTATGAATCCTGTTGGTCTCTTGGAATGTTTGCTTTAGCAACAAACTGGAAAAGCTGGAAACAAAAGGTAAGGGTCATATTTGAAGTGGTGGATTACTAAGAATAAAGATAAGGCTGGAGATAGTGGACACATTTAAGTAACCCCTCCCCATTTTTTCGATTGTATTCCCACCTGCAGTTGGGCCCTACCAGCTGTAATTACGCTACCTGACCCTTTGCCACAGTTAAATGGACAAAATTAGACATCTGATCCTAGCTGGACCAATCAGATATCCCCACCCAGAAACTTGAAATCAGGATTCAGAAAAGCCAAATAAATTCTTCATGCAGCCTGAATTATCACAGGTTAACTTGGGAGCTGTTTTTCTTCTGTGGCCTAGGATCACAGAAAGCCAGGCAATGGTGAGAGAACGAATCAGAACCTCAGAGAGAAGCAGAGATGCAAACAGAAGGAGGGTCCTCACAATTTTCATTTCCTGTTTCTAGTGTCTTCCTGAGGCTTAGCTGCATTCCCATCCTCAAGTTCCCTATAGCTCTATAACACATTCTCTATTTTCATGTAAGCCGACTCAAACATATTCCTATTACTTACATTAACAAAAAAACCCTTAACTACAATAACAATTTAATGCTAAGTGCAAGTGTAGCATAGACCACTGAGTGTCACCCAATATTTATGCTTCTCCTTTTTTTTTCTTTTATAAAACTCCTGGCTTTTAGCTGGGTACATGGTTGTCAAGCTAAAGACTAAATTTCCCTGCTTCCTTTGCAGCTAGCTATGTGTAGCCATATGACTGAGTTCAGCCTAATAGGAGATGAATGTGGTACATGTTATGGTTATCTCTTTTAGATTAGCAGCCTGCTCAGATCTGGCCTCTTCTTTCACTGGGTGGAAAACCGTGACCACTGGAACAACTGTGTTGGACCAGAAACAGAAACAAATTCCTGATGACAAAGTCAAACCACCAACCAAGGTACCCTTGGTTTCAGGAGAAAACATTCTACCATTATCTTCAGACTACCTGCCTAACTTTAGACTACCAACATGAGAGAGGAATAAACTTCTATCTCATGCGTACCTCTGTTTCATGAGCTCTTTTTGCTACAGAAGACCAGTCTCCACTAATGAATACAGACAGTTTGCCAGAACAGACCTTCAGAGAAAATGCAGAGCTAGCTGAGCAAAGGGCATATGGGGTATTAATTCTCATTTCAGAATGAAAAGATGAATGTCCACGTTATGAGATACTGAAGTAGTTGGTTAAATTCCCTCTTGTAGTCTCTGGGAATTTAAATGATATTCTTACCAAAGGTGACAATGTTTGAGGAGAATTCTTTGTTGAGTGTGAGAATTTCAAAACATGAAACCTACTCTTTATGATAATCAACACAGTACAACATGAAAGAGAAAAACACCAGTCTCGAGTTTCTCAGCTGGAAGCAAACAGAGAAAAATATGTTTAATGAGCTGGAGTTGCTGAAGTCTAAATCAAGAAATGAATCAATGTCTTGCCAAATAGAATCTTGCAAATCATCCCTTGCGGTGTATGTTATTGGTGTTTCTGTCAGATAACCGTGTGATCTCGACCATGGAAATGGGATCCAGGAGTGGTCAGAGAAGTCGGGAAACCCACCTCCACATTCCTTGAACATATCATCTCTGTCTCTACCCTTTCTACAAACATACCACAATGCCTCTAATTATAAAGTTCAGCACAATATTATGGAGGAGGAATAAGCCCAGAGAAAACTAGAGATCAAGGATTCTAAGACACTCTTCCTTAGCCTTGTATTTTGTAAACATTTCCTGATTCACTGATACTCAAGAATTAGGAAAGGTTAGCATCTCAGCACAAAACTCCATGAATATCACTCATGTGAGTATTTGGGTTACTAAATCTGGGTATGTAAAAGGCATGATACAAAAGTTATGAGGCTTTAACAAATGAAATTATGTTAAATGAAATGGGCAGGTGGCTCACTAGAATTTTATAGGATTGCGTGATGATTAATTTTTGTGTTAAGTTGGCTCTGCCATGGTGCTCAGTCATTTGGCCAAACACCAGTCTAGATGTTGCTATGAAGGTATATTTTAGATGTGATTAGTATTTAAATAAGTAGACTTTGAGGAAAGCAGATTATTTCCATAATGTAAGTGGGCCTCCTCTAATCATTTAAAGGCCTGAAGAGACAAGATAGTTTTCCCTAATGAGGATTCAGTTATGCCTCAAAATTACAACATAGGAACCCTGCCTGAGTTTCCCATCTGCTGGCCAACTCTGCAGGACCGTAGCCTCCTGTAGACTCAGGACTACAACATCAGCTCTTAACTTAATGTCCAATCTGCTGGCACACCCTACTGATTTCAGACTCGCCAGCCCTCACAGTCCTGTAACCCAATTGCTTAAAATCAATCTCCTTCTCTCTCTCTGGAGAAATCTGACTAATAGAGATTGTATGCAATCCTGGCTAGCTGTAGCAAAAAAGTAAAAATAACACAGATAAAACTGTATTCTAATAATAACCCCAACTTTTTTCTTTGATCTTAGGAAATTCTTGATGCTTATTCTTTCACAGCATTAAACTGTTCAAACAACTGCAGACTGGTTCCTTTCTTTCCCTGGAAATTAACCAGTCCTAAATCTCTTCTCCCTTTGCTCTTAACCTTCCAAAGTGACATTCACCTTATCTTATAATCAAATCCATACTAAAGAGAAAGCAGACTGATATCTATAAACCCCACCCTTCCCCTGAGCTATCTGAAGACAGTGACTCCTGTTTTTGCTGTCTGATATGAAATGGCTAAAACAGTCATCTCTGAGCCACAGCTAAAGAGAGGAGGAAATCATTTAGTCAAAATGGGCCTAGCAGCACCCATCATATCACACCACAGAGGCCACTTCCTTTTCTGTGCACATGTAGAGAATCATAATCGCTAGACTCACATCCAGCAAATGCTCTGAGCTCAATGAATTACAGGCAATTCTTAGAAACCAAAGTATTTCCAATAAGAAACACCAAGACTCAGAAGCCAAAAATCAAGTTTTGATGTGTTAAAGGACCCAAACATTCAAATTAGGTATCAAATAGTTTCAGGAATACTCGCAGGAAAGAAAGCTACTTTGGATTAATTTAGATCCAGATGATAGGTTGAATTCATACCCAAACAGACCTGAATTCCTTATCCACATTGTCTCAGAAATACCCATGACAACTTATTAAAAAAGATAATACTAGAACAGGCAAAACTTTTCAGGTTGCTTAAAGTTAACATGTAGCTTAAGGAGATCCAAGGCTAGTAGTAAGCATAAGTTTCTGACAAAAGTGAAAGAAACTCAATTTAACACATTCCTCAAAAAGTTCTCAGTTAATGCTTCAAAACTGGCTCACACTGAAAAGTCACCAAACACTGAAGGATTAAATAACTAGAAGTGAGATTCAAGATATAAATCAAGAAACTACCAAGTAACACTTTCAGATGGTTCCCCTTGTAATAATTGTAAAAAGCCTGCAAAATGAATTTACTTGACAGACTGGAATAACTGAAACATACTCTTGTGAAGTACAATGGCAGAAGAAGAGATTATGGAAAATGACCAGAGGGATGTGAAAAGGAAAAATCACATTTTAAAAAATGAAGGAATATAATCGTTAGAATTAAGGACTCAAAGTTTATATTATACAACAGATTAGACAAAAGTGAAGAAAATTTGTGAATCCTGAGACATATATGGGTAAATTACTCAAAATGGAGTTCAGAGAATAGAGTGGAAATCAATGAAGTTGAGAGACATGAAAACAGAGAGTCTAACATATGCCAACTATCACTGAGTTCCAGCAATGAATGAGAGAAAGGACATACAGGAACGTTCCAGCAATGAATGTGAGAAAGGACATACAGGAAATACTTGATATGACAATGGCTGAGATCTTTTCTGGTGTGATGAGAGACAGAGCTTCAAATTGAGCAAGCTCAATAAGTCCCAATCAGAATTAATATTAAAAAAATCATACTCAGGCATCATAATGAAACTGAAAAATATCAAAGACAAAAAACAAGTTCTTAAAATATCCAAAAGTAAAGATAGATTTGTTAAAACGAACAATTTAACTGGTGGCTGATTTCTTAATGATAATAATAGAAGCCAAAAGATTGGTAAATGGTAACTTCAAAGTGCTGAGAAAAAAACAGCTGTCAATCTAGAATCCTATAGCCCATGAAATTATGCCCCATTCCATCATTCATTCTATTCAATAAAAAGGTATAGTGCATTTACTATGTGTTAAACAGTGATTAGAATCCATCAGTGAATAAAACGGACAAAGAAAATTCACACTTTCCTGGAATTTATATTCCAATGGAGAGAAAGAGTCAATAAATAATAATCATAATAAATAAGAAAAGTGTGCTGTGAAAAAAAATGGGCCAGGGTAAGGTGATTGGGATTAAAAAGGCAGAGGTTTATAAATTTAAATGGGCTGTCAGAATAGAATTCATTAAAAAGGTGAGGTTTGGGGCACCTGGATGGCTCAGTCGGTTAAGCATATGATTCTTTGATTTCAGGTCATGATCTCACTCATAGTTTCTGAGTTTGAGCCCCCACATTGGGCTCTGCACTGACAGTGAAGAGCTTGCTTGAGATTCTCTCTTTTTTCTCTGCCCCTTCCCCTTTCTTTCTCTCACTCTCTCTCAAATATAAACATTAAATAGTAAACATTATTAAATTAAACATTAAATAAATGCTAATGTTTAAATTAAATTTTATTATAAATAAAATAAAATAATGTTTAATGTACATTAAACATTAAATAAATAAACATTTTTTTAAAAGGTGAGGTTTAAGCAGACTTGAAGGAGATAAGGGATCTCTGGAAGGAAAGTTTCAAAGAAAGAGAACAGACTGTACAAAACCCAATGGTAGGAGAACTCCAGAAATAGGAGACCAATGTGACTGGAACCCAGTGAATGAGGGACATTTTAAGAACTTTGATTTTTACTTAGTGAAATGGAGAATGGAGGGCAAGGAGTGTGTGAAGAGTGGCATGATGGATTTTAACAGGATCACACTGACCACTGTGTGAAAATATACTGTGGGGGGTGGGGGGGTGGGGGGTAGAGATGGAGAAGGGGGCAGTGGCAAGTAACAAAATCAGTTAGGAGACTTTGAAGTAATCCAGGCTCAAGATAAGGATGATTCAGACCTGAGTGAGAGCAGGGGAGTAGCAAGAAGTGGCTAGACTCTGGATTTATTGTTAAGATAGAATCAACCAAATTTCCTGATAGATTGGGCAAGAAAGGAATCAGGATGACTAAAACATTCTATCTGCGCTACTAAAAACAAGAAGGGGTCATTAATCTGCATTGGGGCTACAGTTGAGGTAGCTTTGATACAAAGAGGGAGGAGGTCAAAAATTAGGTTTGGACAATGAGTTTAAAACCTCTATTAGATATCAGTGTGGAACTGTTGAACAGGAAGTTAGATAAGTTAGTCTGGAGTTCAGGAGAAAGGTCTTCACTAGAGATGTAAATTTGGGAGTCATTGGCACATGAATGGTAATTAAAGGCAAAACACTGGACGAGACCAAGAGATGAAGTGCAAATATAACAAGGAAATGGACCAAGGACTGACCAGAGAAACTTCAACTGGTTAGGGAAATGAGGGAAAATGGGCACAAAATACTGAGAAAGAGTAATCTGATCCACGTGACAAGGAAAACTAGAAGAGGTATTGTGGACCCGTGTAAAGAAAATATATTGAAGGAGTCATTGTGTCAAATGCTGCTGATAGTGGATTATGATGGACACTGTGAATTTAGCATTGAATTTAGTCATGTAACCTTGAAAACAATGATTGGGTGGTTGGTGGTGCACAAATCTGATTGGATAGTTGAATAAGATAACTGAGAGAAATGGAAACAGGCTTTGAACGGTAATTATTTCAAGGAGCTTTAGTGCAAAGGGAAGCAGAGAAATATTGTGGTAGCTGGCCATGCAAATAAGGGCAAAAAACTTTTTAGAAATGTATGGGAGAAATAAGATGCTGTATGCTGATGAGAATTTCCACTGGAAAAGAAATAGCAATTGTGCAGAAGAGAGAGGAGAGAATTGCTGGAGGAGTTGGCAAAAGAATATGGGGTCCAGCACACAGTGGAAAACTTGACTTTAGGTGTGATATGGCGAGGTCATCTCAAGTTTCAGCCAGGACAGCAGAGTGTAGATGCAGGTGATACTGGGAGGTAGGGTGGTGCTTGGAGTCTATGCATGTTCTCTTCTAAATTTTTCTTAATGATTTTATTTATTTTTGACAGAGAGAGAGAGAGAGAGAGAGAGAGAGACAGAGCATGTGCAGGGGAGGGGCAGAGAGAGAGGGAGACACAGAGTCCGAAGCAAGTTCCAGGCTCTGAGCTGTCAGCACGTGGCTCAAACTCACAGACCACGAGATCATGACCTGAGCCAAAGTCAGACACTCAACTGACTGAGCTACCCAGGCGCCCCAAGCATGTTCTCTTCTAATGACTTCAAATTTTTCATTGAAAGAGAAAGCAAGGTCATCAGCTGAAAGTTAAATTGGAAGAGAGAGTGTAAGAGGTTTGAAAACAGAAGCCCCCCTGCCAAAAAAAAAAAAAAAAAGACCTTTCAAGAATTTTTCCAGAATGAGGATGAAATTAAACACATTTTTCAGATAAACAAAGAAAAATTGAAAGTTCACTTGCAACAAACTGTTGCTAAAGGGATTAGGAAGAAAATGATCTGAGAAGGTCTGAAGGGCTAAAACTAAATGGTGAGCACAGAAGTAGTTAACAAGCAGTTAAATCTAAACAAGCATTGAAATAAATCAAAAACAATAATATCTAATTGGAGGACTACCAATAATGCTTAATTGTAATATTGTGCAAGAATAGTACACAAGGAAGGAGTGGGTATGATTAGTAAATGTGTGTGTGTGTCTGTGTATACACACACACACACAAGTTTGAGCACCATTTCTCAAGTTGCAGTGGTCAACAGAGACATTTAGAATTATCTCTTTTTTCTTTTTAAGGTTATTTATTTTTGAGAGAGAAAGAGAGAGAGAGCAGGGGGAGGGCAGAGAGAGGGGGATAAAAGATACGAAGCAGGCTCTCTGTTCACAGCAGAGAGCCCGATGCAGGGCTCAAATTCATGGACTGTGAGATCATGACCTGAGCTGAAGTCAGATGCTTAATGGATTGAGCCACCAGGTGCCCAGAATTATTTCTAAATAAAAGTTCATTTGATGTAATATTTAGTGATACCTCCAAATTTCAACAGAAAAAAAATGCACTCTTTTCTCTGATGATACCAATCCTTGCATTCTACATCCAGCTAAATGAAACAAAAATTCAGACAACTTTTCAGCTTGTAGACAATAGAGAAGAACTCAAGAAACATTACTGGGATTCATCATTACCTCCTCAAGCATTTTGCCTTGCCTCTAGGTAATGGGCATCCGTACTGTAATCTCCTTTACAACAGCCAAGGTACAACCTGACAGAAATCAGACCAAACCAAAAACTTCCTCCTTTCTATTTTGATTCCCCACCAAGTAAATTAATTTTGGAATGTAGAAGTTTGTTTCTGCTGGCTTTTAAAATTGACATTATTATCGATTTCAATAGACCAAAACATTTTTCACACTTAATCTATAATTTCTTTTTTGTTATACTTTGTTTATTTTTATAGTTTTACTACTAGTCTTTGGTCTCTTACTTCAAATTGCTTTATGTTAATTAGAAAAACGTGCTTCTGGGGTGCCTGGGCGGCTCAGTTGGTTAAGCGTCCCACTTTGGCTCGGGTCATGATCTTGCTGATCCTGAGTTCGAGCTCCATGTCAGGCTCTGTCCTGACAGCTCAGAGCCTGGAGCCTGTTTCAGATTCTGTGTTTCCCACTCTCTCTCTCTTTCTCTCTTTCTCTCTCTGCTACTCCCTTGTTTGTGCTCTGTCTCTCTCAAAAATAAATAAACATTAAAAATTTTTTTAAAAAGTAAAAAAAAAAAGAAAAACTTTCTTCTGTTAAGGCACCTCCTCCTTGGGTAGTGAAACTATGGCTCACCATTCTTAACTTTGCTCTGTTTTCAAGATTTCCAATAATATGCATGAATTATTTTTATAATAAAAAGAATTAAATCTGTTATAAATTAAAAGTGAGGAAATAAATTGTATTATACCTTCTGGGTTCTCTGAAATAATATTGAATACAAGCAATGATTCCGGGCCTCATTGTCTTTCAACTTTATTTTGGAGTCACTAGAACTGTGATTCAGTGGCTTTAAAAAAAAAAAAATCCATAGCTCAACATCAAAACCACCACAGTCACATGGTAATTTATGACATGGTCAAGGATATTAAATAAAACAACAACAGCAACCACCACCACCACCACCACAACTCTGGCATCTACATGTTCATAGAGTATGTTTGCATTTTTATTGTTGTAATTGTACTTTCTTGCAGACTGTATAGTTAGGGGAATACTATTTTAACACTGTGTTAAGTGGAAGTGAAACTAACATTTAAAAATTCATGAGAAATTTTTTGTGTTCTTATATTAGCCTTCAGAGGTAAGTAAGAGTGATTGGAAGGCATGTGAGAGTGACTCAAACTCAAATTATATTTGTTCATACAGAAATAAAGCCCTTGTGATATATGGCTTTGTTTTGACTCAAAACTTAATTTGCTAAACATTCATTTTAGTAAGCATCACTTTTAGATGAGTATAATAAATAGTATAAAATCAAGATATTAAGTTTAAAAACTATAAATTCTAAGTATAATTTTATTCAAACCATAATATTTTCCTTGATCTCCTTCGAAAATAATGCAGTGGACTGTTAGCAAGTTGTATGCAGCATTGCATATGCACCATCAGTAATCTTTGAAAAATGAATAAATGTTTGAGAAAGTCTGAATTTCTTTTGAGAGGTTGATTGATCAATCTTAGTTAAATGCAAAATGGATTTCTTCTACCATTAATCTGAACAGAAAATATTTTCCTTCGATATTAGGTTTTGAAATTTTTGCTCTCCAATTCTTCTTATCCTAATAGTATTTTTTTTCCAAGAATGAAAACTTATTACAATGGAATTTTCTTTCATTCAGCAGGGTAAATACATCATTAGACAACTTTTCACAATTGAAAGATTTACACTTTTAATGGATGAAATAGTAAATGAACACCTCTAGTGTGAGATAATATGAAATGGCCAATTTAATTGGTTCATAAGATAATAACAAAAACTGAATTGATTTGTTTCACTGGATTTTAAAATTTGTGTTCACTGAGACAGCCATGCTAATCCATGCTAATCTTATTTGACTTCAACAAAGATTAAATTCCTGAAACTTTTTTCACTCAATGTAGGAAGTAGAATAATTCAAACATAAATGTAGATCTAGGATCATTTTCTCAAAAATATGTATTAAAACCTTTCTAAATGATAGTGCAGAGTAATATTCAGATCTCCAAGTTCACCTAGATTAAACTTTGAACTTAAAAAATGGCATTTAGGGGGTGCCTAGGTGGTTCAGTCAGTTAAACGTCTCTTAATACCAGCTCAGGTCACAATCTCATGGTTCGTGGGACTGAGCCAAGTTGGGCTCTGCACTGACAGTGTAGAGCCTGCTTGGAATTCTTTCTCTCCCCCTTGCTTGGCCCCTCCCCTGCTTACTCTCTCTCTCAGAATAAACATTTTTAAAAATGGCATTTAGGAGCATTGTGTGTAAGAGCTTTAGTTCAGTAAAAATGTCAAGGAGTTCCATCACCAGCCGAGATAGAGGACCAAGGACCAGATTTACACTCATACCTTAAACAACTAAAAAGTGAAACTATATACAATAAAACCTTGGATGGCGAGTAACTTTTTCTGCAAGTGTTCCGCAAGATGAGCAAACATTTCTGATAAATTTTAACCTGATAAAGGAGCGATGTCTTGCAATAGGAGTAAATTCTTCATGCCAAATGTCACATGATCACAACTGAGCCATTGTGATCATCAATTCGCTTTGATATATGAGTGCTCTGGATTACCAACCTGTTTCCAGAATGAATTATGCTTGCAAACCAAGGTTTCACTGTATTTTCAAACATCGAACAACAGGCAGCAGAGAGCAATGTTCCCTGAGAGAAGGGAAATAAATTAGGTAAACTCCATGATTGCTTCAGTTTACCAAGAATTTCCAAACTGTGGCACAGAGAGAGGGAATCCGGAGCCCAGAGTTCTCTCTGAATTGAGGAGACATAGATGAGGATTTGGAGAGGCAAAGGCAGTTAGAATTTCCAGGACAGAGTATCAGAGCAGAGAGAGCTAGAAAGAGAGGGAGCTCCTAAAATCTGCAGAGGGTTCCCCCTGAGTCCTCAACAGAATACTGATCAGAGCATATGTGTAAACAAACTACTTTTTGGCTGGGCAATGAACTGCTGTAAAGGAGTAGGAGGAACGATGTGCAGCAATCACGCAAAGCTGGGAATGGTTCACATGTCCAAGAGCCAGGGGTGAGAAACATCATAGTACATGCATCAAGAAGAGTACTCAGAGGGTATTGCCTGACTAAAAGGGACAAATTACCCTTATCCCCTAGACTACTCTAATTCCATCTGGCAAAGATTAAAGCTGGTTGTGAAAGGATCAAACTGTTTCCAAGCAACTTACCCGCATCTCAAAGCAAAGCTCAAAAATGTTCTAAAAATTGTTAAAAGTGCCAACAGTCAAAAATCACTAGGCATACAAAGCAGTAGGAAAATATGATCAATAATGTGGAAAAAAATCATTCATTAAAAACTGACCAACAAATGACACAGATGACAGCAACAGGAAAAAGCACATTAAAGCAGCTGCTATAACCATATGCCGCATGTTCAAGAAGGTAGAGGAAAGCATAAACCTGTTGAGAGACATGAAAGATATTTTAAAAGACCTAAATCTAAATTCTAGAGAAGGAAAATATGTTTAAAATTAAAATTACACCGGATAATACAAATCCTAGCCTGGGAACTGTAGAAGCTTTCACCCAGTAGACACCAACCAACAAGCTGAATAAATAGCCCAGATATTCCTATCTTTCAAGTAAATGACAATGATGATGATCCGGTTGCTTTCTATTTCTTTGAGGACACAGTTGTGGTTACTTGTTTTGTGTTTTTCATTCTTACTCTGATCATTTGCTTTGTCAGTAGTGATTAGCAATATTTGGGCAAGCCCTCTGTTTCTTCACTGTTTCAGAAAACCAAACAAAATTTATAATGAAGTAGAATTTTTAAAAATTCACTTGGGTATCAAGGTGGATCAGTGAACCACTCTTAATTTCAACTCAGGTCATGATCTCAGGGTCATGAGATTGAGCTCCACATAGGGCTCCATGCTGGAGGTGGAACCTGCTTGAGATTTTCTCCCTCCCTCTCTCTGCACACCACCCCTTCCCGAAATAAAAATGCACTAGATGGGATTAACAGCAGACTCAATACTACCTAAGAAAAGATTTGTGAATTTAAAGACACAACAGTAGGAAAGATTCAAATTAGTGGCAAAAGTATGAAAAAATTAAGAGAATATCAGTGAGCTGTGAGATAAGGAGAGAATGTCCTGCTCTAACAAAATGGTAAAGAACACAGTGCCCACTAAACCTTGCCTTAAAATAAACATTAGAAATATCGACCTTTTTTTATTATTAAAATTTTTTTAATGTTTATTTTTGAGAGAGAGAGAGACAGACAGACAGTGAGCAGGAGAGGGGCAGAGAGAGGGGGAGACACATAATTCAAAGCAGGCTCCAGGCTCCACACTGTCAGCACAGAGCCCTATGCAGGGCTTGAACTCACAAACTGAGATCATGACCTGAGCCAAAGTTGGACACCCAACCAATTGAGCCACCCAGGAGCCCCAGAAATATTGACCTTTAATCTTAGTTATGAGTATTGAGCTACAGTAACCGTTTTTCACATAATGCCTGTATTCTTCTAAAAAAAAAATCTTCCCAAGTTAATATATGTACTGGAGTGTCCTATGAGGTATGAGGGCAAGAGAGATAAAGCAGTTAAGACTCAGGCAGAAAGATTTGTAAGCTTTGAAACCATCACTAATACACTTCCTTTCCTTCCTCTCCCTTATCTCCATCCCCCACTTTCTTTAGATAGAGGGTTTATTTCTGTTGGTAAATCATGGAGTTCCTACTCACACTGGTATTGGAAGGAACACATAACTAACTTTTGGTAGAGATCATGACTCTTGAAGGTACAGTGGAAATGACAATATTGATTCATATATTTTTTCATTCATTCAAAATCTTCAATGGGCCAGGCACTATGAAATATACTGGTAATATATTAGTTAATAAGGCTGCTACAACCCTGACCCATAGAAAATATAGACTGCCTAGGAAGACTAGCATTACCCTGATAACAGCATTACTTAATATATAATTATTTAGTATACGAACACTGATTGCCTGAGTTCCATCCCTTTCTTCCATATTCTGCACTGTATCATAGGGGTCCAGAGACCCCTACAAACTATATTACCCAGAATCCTTTGCCAACTGACCTCCAGTTAGGTTTGGCCAATGAGAGGCATTGATTCAATATCAAAAGGTGATAAGAGAGAAGTCATGCATCTTCCTCTCTCTCTTGGATATTTATTTGTCTCTCTTTGCCTTGTGGTGGTGTCTCTGAAAGTGGCTGTGACCCTTCAGAGGTCCCATCCTTGGCCCTGATTGCCCCACTTCAGCTGTACTAGCCCATGCCAAATTGTCCTTTTTGTCAGTTCTAGCACCTTGCTAGGCACTGTAAGGAGGCACAAACACACCCCCGGTCTGGGTTACCTCACCTTGCTTGCTTGTTTTTACATTTCCTAAGTGTAGCCCACAAATATGACATCTCCAATATCAATGTTAATAGGCCCCAGTTCAAATAAAAAAGACCCCAGGGTGTGGAATCAACCTTTCATCATTTGTATAACTAGTTCCTTCTATTTTTTTTAATCTTTATTTATTTTTGAAGGAGAGAGAGAGACAGAGAATGAGTGGGGGAAGAGCAGAGAGAAGGGAGACACAGAATCCGAAGCAAGTTCCAGGCTCTGAGCTGTCAGCACAGAGCCCGACGTGGGGCTCGAACTCACCAACTGCGAGATCATGACCTGAGCCAAAGTCTGATGCTTAATCGACTGAGCCACCCAGGTGCCCCTAACTAGTTCCTTCTATTGAATTCACTCTATTTGAAAGACCTAGTATGATTTCTCTTTCTTTGACTGTTATGCTTATCATTTTGATTAATGCTAAATATGTGGCTGAAGGAACATATATAATTGGAGATCTAATCTCTACTGGGGAATCAGTTTCCTTGAGGAATTAACATTTAGATTAAGAACTGGAATATGAATAAAAGTTAACCAGGTGAATGGAAGCAACCACAGCCATATGGTCAAACATAACATTATTTAAGATACCAGAGAAGGACTATATTCTACAAAATGCAATTCCGTGCTATATAGTTGACGCATTTCCATGTGGCATTTCTTACTCTGCCATTGAACCTACAGCAAGCCTGCCAGGGTCTACCTCACAGGGCTAGCTCAAAGATTTGCTTTACTTTGTTCTTTATTGTGATTCTATTAAAGCCGGTGATATTTTGCCTTTTACCAACTCTAATGTCTTCACGGGATTAGAAAAACATTTCCGATGAGAGATGTCCAGCTTTTGAAAACTTATCATTTGCATCTCCCAAGCAAGTTCCCCACCTTGCCACCCTCAGGCCACACATTTAGTCAGGAGTCTTAAAATATCAAAAAGATTTGGTTGGCTGGCTGAATAAATGCTTCTATCTTTCTATCTTTTTCTATCTTTCTCTTACCTACATTCCTTGTGACGTGGCTGCCTACTTAAAATGTAGCTAACTAGTAAAATAAAACTCCCTGTTATTCCCAACTCTTAGATCAGTATTATTGATTTATTTTTTTCTTTTGCTTCAGGCTCTGATATGGCCTGGCACCATGCTGTTACTAATTCTGTCACACTTTGTTCATTATGTTGTTTTTTGTGTTAAAGGATCTGTTTTTTAAAAAGGTTGAATTAAATTATTATTTGTCTTGATTTCTGATGTTTTTGGTGCCCCCTTAAATTTTGCACCTGATGCAAGTGCCTCTCTCTCCTCACCTAGTCCAGAGCCTGTAGCTCTTGTTACTCCCTGAAGGACTATTAGCCTGTGCTGGAAGCAGAGTGGAACATCTCTGGTCTACACTACCACAGAGGGTCCCCTTCGGTGGGATGACAAGAACTGCCAAGAGGGAGAGAGAGAACTTAAGAATTAATTCTCTTAAAGAACAAAGACAGGTCATTGCCCACATTTGCATTAAAAAATTTGAATATTAGATACTATCATTTCTGAAACTCATTATTTATTTATAAAGAATGCCATGGATATCTGATACATTTTAGGAAGAAGAATCTATTTTTAAAATTACTTAAACTTTTTTGTCAATCCTGAGATTATAATCCTAAAATTACAAGCAACCCACAATTAGCAAAGGACATTTAAAACATAGAAAGTGAAATATTACAAGCCGGGGAAATATCTAATTTCATGTGTGCTTCCCCATAACTGCACCCATCTTCAGCCTTGAATCTTTGAAACCATTTGGCCACATAGAAATGGGTCACATGAATTTATCGCTCTCTCTTTATTGTGATTCTCTAGAATTCTGCTTGATTTCTCAAGCGTTTACTTTTACGTTTCCAGAGTATAGCCCACAAATCTGATATCTTCCACATCCATGTTAATAGGCTTCAGTTTAATAGGAAAAGAATCCAGGATGTGGAATCTAAGGCGGGTTTCTAGTGGCTCCTTGTTTGTGCTTAGGAAAGGCATTTAGGTCTTCATCTCCTCATGTCCGAAATGAAGGTTTTGGACACATCTTGCTATTTTCACATCCTATGATCAAATAATTCTCCACATATACATGTTAGACGATATGGAAGACTTGGCTTAAATTGGCCTTAGTGGCACCCTCTTTTCCTCTCCACTTTTGAGTATAATACCAAACTGTATTTTGAAATATCTTGAACTAACACTAGTCACTTAGAAAATGACTCATTTTCGGGGGTCTTCCAATCAAAGCAAGAGTTTTGACTTCATCTATTATGCCTCCGCCATGCCTCAGATGATTTTTCCAATGCTTTCTTATGTCCTATTTTTAAGTTGTATTCTTCTTTTGCCATATTCCCTAAAATTTCCCATCTCAGAATGGTTTCCTTTCACGCACACAAGATTCTGCAGCAGGTGAAAGGAGTTAGCATAGTGGTGTCCACATTTGTTAACAAACATTTCTTTCTCTATTTTTTTCTCTCCATTCTCTTCTTTTCTCTTCCTTGGCTCCCTTTCCCCATTTTCTCTGCTTTTTTTCTCTCATTAATTTCCCTTATGACAGTTGAGAAGATCCTAGATGTTCAGGAGAAACAAGCAAGTACAAGTAACATTCCACATTGAATTTCTTCAATAGTATACACAAATACCTGCTATATTCAGCGCATGTGGAATAGCGCACTAAGGAAAACCTGTTCCATAACTCAAATGGATTAGTGTCCATACACAATATGTGGTGAAAAAATACATTTAATAGGGATTGGCCAGGTTCTGGGGGTGGGGGGAAGAAATCAGGACACAGAGAGAAAACAAGAAAGGAGGCAGTAGGTGTGGGGCTGGGAGTGGCCAGGAGATGACAGATGCAATGATATTCAAAATACCCTCCCATCTTTTTGAAAGTTTGGTTCCTCCCAATTCTCAAGACTGTTGCTTCCTTTTAGAAACCTTATCTGAGCACCCCGTATTGAATTGTCCATTCACTCCTGTTGTCTCATTTGTATCTAATATAATTACACACTAATTTCTATCACACTGAAAGCCATTAATTCATTTGCATATCTGTTGTCCCGCTTCACACAAATACAGGACTCCTTGAGGACTTGTCTGTATTATCAAACTTTGAATTCTTCGTCTGGCACATATCAGGTACCTAGTTTCAAATTCTAACTCCCCTGCTTATTATTCACATAAACACACACAAGATTTTAATTATTTTTTCCTGAGCCACAACCTCCTCTTTGTAAAGTAAGGAAAATAGTAACTCAGGATTAAAATGAAATAGCTAAGGTTGAACTTTCCTTAAGCACTGAGAAATTAACCAGACTTTTGTTTTTAAAAGCCTCAAATTTTAAAATATACTAAACTGGATTCTATGAGAAGGAAAAGCCTCTGAAGGTTGATGAAGAAACAAGTTGCCTGATCCCTGGCAGCTGGATTCTTGAGGTTTGGTGGGACAAGAGGGCAGTAAGTTGTACAGTGTCAGAGATTGAATCTCAGAGGCAACAGGCCTCCCACAGGGACCGGAAACAGCTGAGCACTGAGAGCAACTTCCTACAAATGGACCATTGCAGACTAACAAAGTCTCTGCAATGTTGTCCCTGCACTGTGCAAATCCTAGCATCCAAACACAGCCAAAAGAACGATGAAGGAGCCACAAAGGATGATAGATTTCATGAGTGGGGATATAAATTTAACTTTATTTTCCCCTACAGAGAAATATGACAGCTCTTGTCTTTCCGTCATTTTCAAGCAATTTATATGGTCTTACACAATCTCATGATCTGAGGTTTCTCGTCAGTGTGAGCTTGCGCACTACAGTACAGAGGGCCACTGGCTGTTTGGGGGTAGCCGCACAGGAGTCGCATTTTCAGAAGAGCAGCCCTTTCTAACTAGAAAAATAGCTCTGTGGTTTCTGTTCAGAGCTGGGGAAGAATACACTAATGTCACCAGAAGACAGTTTGGGTTGGATTTAATCAACAGCTAACATTTTGGAAATTACTTCCAAAGCTTTTAAAACATACTCTCTAGAAGTAGCCGTGCCTCGGGTAAGCTACCCACGGCAGATCTCAGACAGTCTTTATTATTCAGATACTTAAATGGTTTCAGTATTCCCTTTTCCTATGCTTTTCCACACACATTTAAAATTCTTTTCCATTTTCCACATTCATATTTGTCTTCCCAATAATGAGTGTGGCTAATACTCATTACCATTCCCCACCCCCCATATGTGTTATGACATTCTTCTAAGGAATAACAACAGTGCCATTTGAATGTCACATGTTTGACTAGAAATACAAAAAAGAAAATTATATGAAGTCTATGAATGAGTAAAGGTAATAAGCAAATCAACAGAGAAGTATTTCTAAAATGCAATCCTACATCTGTCACCTGATCGTCTCCAATATAATGCTATGAAAAGATCTTTCTGACCCATTTCACAGCCTATATTTTTTAAATGATTATTTCTTTACTTTCTTATGCATTTTCAACAAGAAATGTAAGCTAAAACTCTGTAGCTTTGAATGAGCATTATGGACAAGAAAAGAAATATCTAAAGTAAGAAAGTCAAATTATTTAGTTTATGAAAAATTATGCAAACCTCTGAAATATGTATTCCCTCTTCTTCTTGACTTCATGCAATTTAAGTAACTAAATATATCTCTAGCTGAGTTCAACAAATTCACATCCAAATAACACTCTCTAAGCAATTTATTTTCTATTTTTTAAAAGTTCTGAAATAATTCCCCCTAAAAGTAAAAGGTATGCTAAAGGAACTTTTAATAACATTCAAAGGGAAAAAAATTAAGTTGTCAGCTATAAAAATATTTTGTGAAGTTCTGTGCTTTGTTTAAAATAGGCAATAATCATAAGCATTTACATTTTTCCTTTCTTTTGTGATAGCATATAAAACTATACTAATGTCATACTATAACAACATTAATTCTATTTTATAGTGTTTCACAAATCCCCATTCATATTATGTGAGTTGAAGAAGGTCTGTGCTTAATCGTACTTGCTTTTATTTTTGATATTTGTTCATATTAAAAATATCAAGTAGCAAAGGGTAATAATCAAATATTCTTTCAATTTTTGTCCTTAAAATAGAATAAAATGTTGTACTAACTTCTTTATCTTATTATTTACCATGTTTTGACAATATTGAAAGTCAACCTTACAAGTATGAATTTGAATAATTTATATTCAACATCATTCATATCTAATTCAAGTGATTTATTTCCTTTAATAGTTTTCATTTTTAAATACCTCTTTTCTCTCCATGCAAGGGCTATCTGAATTGCTTTCAGTGTGATAAATGAAATGGACACTAAGTTGCAAGTATATCAACTGCAGTGGATAATGAGAAAGACATAAATGCCTCACATTAGATTACAAAAGTCAAATATATTTACGCCTCACTTTAAGGAAATATAATTTTCAAAATTTCAAATTTACAATGCATACATTTTTATCAAAAATATATCAATAAAATAACTTTCTTGTCTGTGCTTTTTCGAAAAATTAGATGACTGACAAATGATTGATATATAAATAGGTTCTATTTCTTATATGTTTAATAATTATTTCTTCAACCAGTTCTTTGTAACACACATATTTCATAAAATGAGAAATCATAGTCTCTCCAATTCTGTATGAATTTTAGCAAAATTTGAAACCATTTCGGGATGGTCAAAAAAGAATAATGTTTAGAAGTCTCACATACCAAATCTTCAATTCCCCATTTCTTTTTTTCTTCTATCAAATTCATACTGAAGATTATAATAAAATGTTACTAATAATTTTAAAAATAGCATTAAAAATTTTATCTATTTCTACCTTATACAATAAAATGTAAGTTGATGTTTAAATGTTTATAATACTTGAGCATTTAAAATTAAGTTGAAATTTATAGTATGGGCTCTTGAGCCCTGGATATAAGTAATTTTATCTTTTATTGTTCTAATTAAATAATGTAGAGAAAAAAATTACCTTTGGTAATGGCTCGGGAACATGATCTGTAAGAGTCAATCTCTCCATTAGCTTTTTCTGTACCATAAGCATTACCATTCTGTGTACTCCTACTTCTCTACATTTTCTATTTCTAAGTGAGGCCAAGCTACATAAACCATGATTTGGTTCCTCTTTTTGTCATTACGTTCATTTCTCATATCCCTGACTATAATGCTAAAGAGAATGAGTAATATTTAACAGATCATGACTTGAACAATTTTCATTAAAAATAAAACAGCCCAATTCTTTTCTTTTTCCCTTATATCAAATATTTTATTATTTTATCAGCAACTGTGTGTATAGAAATAAAAGTTAGAAGTGATCAATTTAAAAACTGTGAAGCGAACACAAATTGCAATGTGTCATAAGAAGACAAAATTGCTGCTGATAGGTAAAGTCTCCCAGAAGAAGATAAATGGTTTCTCTGTCATCATCATCTGCATTCAGTTTCCCTGGATTTTACAAACCCCTTCCAGAGAAGTCAACAAGTAAACATGAGTAGGAAACACTAGGCTTGCCACAAATATTTGGGAGGACAAATGAGTTATCTTCCCAGAAAAAAAAGCAACACAATAGGCATCTGTGTGTCTGTGTCTGTATTTGTATTTGTCAGTGAGTGGGCATGATAATCATTACCAATGTTCACCATTTTCATGCATATTCCATTCTCACCAGAATTCGGAGTGCCCATGGGACTACTTCTGGTCAGCAAAATGGGAGGCTTTGAAACATCTACTTGTTGGTACCTGGCTCTATAGCCCTCCTTTCTGGCTGCCTCTGTGATCATGCAGGTGTCTAAACAGAGCTTCCATCAACCCAGGTTGCAAGTAATTCGAATGGACAAAGCTTTCCTACAACCTATGTCGAGTTTATAACATAGAAGAAAATAAACAATTTTATTAACTACTTAGATCTGGAGGTTATGTGTTTAACCTAGCCAATTCTGACTGAATTAGGGGATGAAATTATACTTACTCTATTTTCAGAAGTGTACCATTAACTACCCATATCTATAATAAAACTTTCCTTGGGGCACCTGTGTGGCTCAGTCGGTTAAGCGTCCGACTTCGGCTCAGGTCATGATCTCGCGGTCCGTGAGTTCGAGCCCCGCGTCGGGCTCTGTGCTGACAGCTCAGAGCCTGGAGCCTGTTTCAGATTCTGTGTCTCCCTCTCTCTCTGACCCTCCCCCATTCATGCTCTGTCTCTCTCTGTCTCAAAAATAAATAAACGTTAAAAAAAAATAAAATAAAACTTTCCTCACTCCTGTGAGCTATCATGCCTCTCTAGTGAATGTTCAGAATCACAGTGTGGTAGGGTGGAAAGACAAGTCTTGGAGCTCCGAAGAGTTGCTCAAGTAATGCAAACTGGTTATAGAAGCAAAGCTTGGACCTCTCACTAACTTGTATTACTTCAGATGAGTCACTTAAGCAATCTAAATTTAAGTTTCCTATTTGTAAAATGGGGACAATGATAGCTTATCTGTCCATATAACAATGTTGAGTATCAAATAAAATAATATACAAGTTTTATGCGTTGCCCTTACTAGAGGATAGAAATATATTCTATTCTTGTTAAAATCCCCAATCACTTAGTAAAGTATCTTATGTCATAGTGGGTACCAGATAAATGTTTAATAATTGAAGGCAAATTCTTTTCCAACAAGTCTTTAAGCCTTTAATTAATGTCTATCTCTTTGTAGACGAAGTACATGTCTTTGTAGACTAAGTACATGTCTAAGTACAGGAAATACTTTGCTAGTCTTCAATTATTTTTAATTATTTAAAAATAGTTTAATTATTTTTAATGTGTTAAGTATGTATTAATCATTAACCACATGTCAGGTACCGTTCTAGGCATTGGAAGAGTGAATAACTGAGAAAATTAGACAAATTTGCTGCTGTGATGGAGAGAAACAGACACTGACAAGCAAAGGCTGTGTGTGAGAGGAGAAGGAGGAAAGGGGGACTTGATAAGTGGTCAGAAAGGCCTCTTTGTGTAGGCTTCCTTGTTAAGACATTTAAGCAGGAATTCAATGGAGGAATATAAACTATGTAGATGCTTGAAGGACTAGCATTCCAGGCAGTAAGCACAGCATGTACAAGCGCCCTGAAGCAGGAGTGTTCTTATGTGTTTGAAGAATAGCAGGAAAGCCATTTAGAATGAAGCAACATGAGCAAGAAAATGAATGTAGGGATGAGGCAAAGAAAGCAGAGGAGGAAGCAAAGTCCCTTGTAGGCTATGAGGAGGGCAATGAATTTTATTCTTAATGAGAAAGAAAGCATTAGAAGGTTTTGAGCAGAGGAGAAACATGATTTGACTTACATTTCCAAAGGATTACCCAAGCTGCTTGGTGGAGAACAGATTGTAGGAGAGCGAATTATGGAAGCAGGAAGATACGTTGGAAGGTTATTGAAATAGTCCACGTGAGACAATTGGTTCCAAGTAGTTTGAAATATATCTATACTATATTTATATTTACATTTACATAACTTTATATTCTGCTATATTTATCTCATTTGCATATACATTTATCAGAGTTTCTTTTCTGTATCCATTCTCAGAGCTATGATACCATGACAAGAGTCAAACTGGAGAGCCAAGGAATTTTTTTCTTAATTCCAGTATAGTTAACATACAGCATTGTATTAGTTTCAGTGTATAATATGTGATTCATTAATTCTATATATCACCCAAAGCTCATCACATCAGGGGCGCCTGGGTGGCTCAGTCGGTTGAGCGACCCACTTCGGCTCAGGTCACAATCTCACAGTTCGTGAGTTCGAGCCCCGCATCGGGCTCTGGGCTGATGGCTCAGAGCCTGGAGCCTGCTTCCGATTCTGTGTCTCCCTCTCTCTCTGCCCCTCCCCCGTTCATGCTCTGTCTCTCTCTGTCCCAAAAATAAATAAACGTTAAAAAATAAATAAATAAATAAATAATAAAAAAAAAAAAACAAAGCTCATCGCATCAAGTGGAGAGCCAGGGAATTGTTGCATATGCAGGGTATATATATATATATGTCAGGACCAAAGCTTCCTGTTATGAGGAGGGAGGAAAGGAGGGCTCTGCCTTAAGAGATACACAAGATGCACAAGTTTTCTTCTTTTTCTACAGAATCCATGTCTGTAGAAAAATAACAAGACAAATAAGGTAAAGGAGGAGGAGAGATCTTACTTGCTAAAGGTTGGTAATTTTCAAAAAGTTATCTTTGATGAGAAGTTAGGGAATTAAGACAATATAGATAAAGAGAAAACCATGGGCCATGGAGGCAACACAAAGAAAGAAAGAAAGAAAGAAAGAAAGAAAGAAAGAAAGAAAGAAAGAAAGAAAGGAGGGAAAGGAGGGAGGAAGACCCATAGACCTATTTCTGGAGATACCAGAGATCAGAAGAGCTATTTGGAAAGCACAGTCAGGAAGAACATTTGAAGTACAACAGGCACATCAGCCTAGAAATCTAAGATGAGCCTCTGAACCAATCAAATCCTCTGTAAGACTTATAATTAATGGAAAACATTACTCAAAACATGGAAAACAAACTGAAACATATGGCACTACTGTGACATATCATTTTGCAAAACACCCAATAGTTGCTGGTTTCTATTGTTGCAAGAAAATTTCCCTTTGTTGTACATGATCAACAAGACTATTACCAGTGTCCAGGCTCAGAAATCTCAAACTCTCTACAGAAGACATTTTTCTACATTTCAATGAAATTTGAGCCAATCAAAAAGTGACCCCTATAATATAGCCTAATATTTAATACCAGAGAAAACAGACAAGGACCTACACTCCCAGTCAGTTCCAAAAGACAATTACAAAGTCAGCAGTTCAAGTTGTTTGGGAGATCATGCACCAGGTAAACAGGAAGAGGGCAGAGAGGCATAATTCTGGGCAGCCCATGCCACAGAAGCCACAGGGCAAAGTCCAGGACTAAAGAAGAAATGTTAATACTGCTGTCAGTCTACATCTTGAAGTCAAGGCAACAGGAGGCAGCTGTTGCTCCGATAGCTGCTGAAAATTGAGATGGTTAATGTTGGCACAGATCAGAACTGGAAACTGCTGCTCAATACAAATCTCTGGAAAGTTTAGAGATCTCTGACCTTTCTGACTGCCACCACTAGCTGTCAGTAGTGTATACTCAAGGTAGTAAAGACCCCACAACAATGTTTATGTAGAACCTGCCTAATTTTTCTCTAGATTAGCACTGTGTTCCTCTGATGGGTTGAATGAATAGGGTATAGATGAAGCTTCCATAATAGAGACCTAAAATACAGTGCCTGAAACAAAGGTGTTTATCTTTATTTCCATATCTATATAACTATATCTCTAATTATACAGAGAAAAGAGGTCTAAGAACTGGTGTGAACCATATCTGCCACTTTCAAAAGAGGACTTCCTCTCTTGGCCAATGTGCCTGTCCCTGTCCCAATTCAGTCAGATTCTACTGACCTAACATTACTTTTTCTTCCATCCTTTTGGTCCAAATTAAGTCTGTGAAGGAACCTGGGAAACATAATGGCTAGTCAGGGAGCTATGCACCCTGCTGAAACTCAGGATTACTTTTAATAAACAAGGAAAGAATTGATCTTGGTGACATCTAGGAGACTCTGTCACAGGGAACTTGACAAAGTACTATAAATGTGAAACCTGAAAGGAAGAGATTACGCCCCCTCCTTTTTTATAGCTGAAGATACTAAAACACAGTTTTATGATATCTTCTAACTTATTTAGAAAACTCTGGAAAGTCAATGAGTGATATTCCTTGCTATTATCATTCGCTATAAAGATTCCATGTTCATATACTTATTTCCCTTAAGTGTTTATACCCTTTGTATTTATACAAAATATTGTTAGAAATAGTTTTTTTCTTCCACACAATACTTGAAAAATTATCAGTGGTCCAGGAATTTGAAGACTAAGAATTATAGAACATGCCATGTAAAACATAGCTATAATGTAGCCCTCTATTTCTTCTACTAATGAAGAGACATTTTAATAACCATCTTCAGACCATATCCTCAAAGGAAAACCCCTTTGACTGAGAAAGATTGAAAAAGATGTATGTTGTCTATTTCACCCAAAATTATCACTTTCATTAAGAAGCAAATGCATATAATTCCCCAGCTAGAGATTATTTTTAAATTTTCATTCTTATTTAAAAGTAAATAAAAGAGTTTCATTCTTATTTAAAAGTAAATAAAAGAAAGAGTTTTAGTTTTATTTAAAAGTAAATAAAAGAAAAGAGTTACACAAGATAATTATGAATTTCTATGCAATGTGTAATATTTTAATACTGTACCATAACTGCCTGTGCTAGTGATAGACATTTTACACACATTACCTCTAATTCTTACAGCACTTTCAAGAAGATAATATGATCTCCATTTTAAATCTTAGAAAATACAAGCTTAAAGAATTTAAGTATCTTACCCAAGATTGTACGGCTAGTAAGTGACAGAGTCCAAAGGCCAATAAGGGTCTTTCAGTATTTAAGATTTGCATAGGACATATTAAGGTAGCATTTTATGTTGATGCTGCTGGTGAATCAAAGATTAAGTTGTGTTTCATAGACTAGATCAAGTCAGGCAATGAACTTCTGGAAGGTTCCAACACTTCAAATAAACCTCATTATCATTTTAAGTTCCCTGTCCTTGAGTTTCCTTTGATTTTTACTCCATTGCCACCCATTTATGTTCATATTTGTTTAGATGTCTGGAGAAAAAGATCTAAGAAATGTTTGCTACAAAATTAGAAATTTCTCTTTTTTAAGATATTAATATCAAGTGAAACTATTGGCTGATAGATTAAAAGAAACAGAAGTCATACTGTGAATTCAGAAATGACCCATACCTGGGGCACCTGGGTGGCTCACTTGGTTAAGCATTTGACTTCGGCTCAGGTCATGATCTCGTGGTCCATGAGTTCAAGCCCCACGTCAGGCTCTCTGCTGACAGCTCAGAGCTTGGAGCCTGCTTAGGATTCTGTGTCTCCCTCTCTCTCTGCCCCTCCCCCACTCATGCTCTGTCTCTCAAAAATAAATAAACGTTAACAAAATTTTTTAAATGACCCATACCTAACTTCGTTATCATTATTTGTGACTTGCTCATTTGATGGACCTAAACTGGGAAAGAACATTAGCCAGAATGCCCATCATTGGATTGCACATGCTAACCTCTTCAATCTATCAGTATGATTAATTCCCTTACTTTGTCTGTTTTCAATGCAACTCCTATATGGAACACTGGTACAATTCTGATAATTAGGGAGTTCATCTAAACTTACAGAGATAAAACAAATAAAGCAAGAAAATACCCTGAAAACAAAACTTTCTTCAGGAAGTAGTTCTATTTTTCATAAAGTAAACTCTACAGTGGAGTTTACTCCCCCCCTTCTTTTTTGAACTACCAAGACATGGGCAATTGGTATTCTTCACTTCTCTATTCTTATTACTGTAGTTCCTCTTTATTCTACTTGGGTAATAATACAACTAATAACAGTCTTAGTTCTTGTTAGAAAGTCCCTGGTTAGTGTTGGGGCAGATATTGGAATTAAACTGCTGACTCGCTGTCATATGACTACATTGTAAAGTCCTAGAACTGAGGGGGTCTAGAAGGAAAATTCGGTATCAAATTCATTACATAGTTACAAGAAAAAATAAAAGCAAATTTAGAATTGAATAGACCATGGCTAGATGGGATTTCCATTGACAACACAGTAAGCCTGAACTTCTGATTATAAAGTCAAAGGTTCAGGGGTATCTTCTCTGGGTTAATGAGTGAACAACCTATTAGAGGTCATCTGAGGGGAAGACTGGAGGGAAATGTGTCAGTAAAATCAACACTGCCTTCGAAGGCTAAAGAACAGTGTTGAGTGGGAATGCACCAAACCCAATAGCATTACCACACATTTGCCTAAATGCAAGAACAGGAAAAAATGGGTGAAGCCCAAGTTCTATGAAGGCATGGTAAAAATCAATTTCACAGAGCTGTTGGCCCTCTCTCATGCTATCCCCCTGAACAAAATGATCAAACATCAGCTGATTTATGACTGGTTGAAGAAGATTAATACCACCCTGAAGTACAAGCACTGGTGGTGAAATGCCCACAAATTCCAAACAAGTCAAACTTTTAACCAGTTATTTGGAGGAACTTACAAGGCATGCTGTTCTTACTCTTGCCCATTTGCCCCATCCTCACCACAGGTCTTTCTCTGCCCTGCTTTGCCCGGCTCTGTTCCCAGAACTAGAGGCTGATTTACTTGGGAGCTAATCAAGTTTCAGCTTCAGGGATCCTCAGCTGTTGCCCTTTCCAATCCTTGGGCCTAAGTTAATTTTGAGTTATTTTTCTTGTAGATGGCCTCCTAACTGTATAAGCTTCATCTCCCCATAATCTGGATCCAACCTTACCCAGGAAGTTCAATCCTACTGACTATCAACTGATATGATAGGCAAAAGAATGGCTCCTCCTAGTGATGTCCACATCCTAAGCCCTGGACTGAGTGAATATATTACTTTACATAGCAAAAGAGGTCAGAGTGATATTATGTGAGCACCATTGCAGGCTTGAAGATGGAGGAAGGGGCTATGGACAAGGGAATATAAATGGCATCTAGAAGCTAGAAAAGGCAAGGAAATGGATTCTCTCCTAGAGCCTCCAGAAAGAAACAATCCCTGCTGACACCTCAATTTCAAACCAGTAAGACCTCTGTAGAATTTCCGACCTATAAAACTGTAAGATAATAAATTTGCTTTGTTTTAAGCCACCAAGTTTGTGTGACTTTTACAGCAATGACAGGAAACTAATATACTTGTCTTCTAGTTGGATGTGGCTAAATGGAATAATCTGAAGGCGATTGGAGACTGAAAGAAGTAAGTGGTTAGAGTGTTTCCTTACTGTTCTCTACCTGTTCAGAGCCCTGAGTCCTGGCAGGACTTAGGTTCAAAAATTCAGTTTCCATCTTTAAAGAAGTGTCTATTCATGTTTTCAGAGTGGCCAAAATGAACAAATCAGGAGACTATAGATGCTGGAGAGGATGTGGAGAAACAGGAACCCTCTTGCACTGTTGGTGGGAATGCAAACTGGTGCAGCCGCTCTGGAAAACAGTGTGGAGGTTCCTCAGAAAATTAAAAATAGACCTACCCTATGACCCAGCAGTAGCACTGCTAGGAATTTACCCAAGGGATACAGGAGTACTGATGCATAGGGGCACTTGTACCCTAATGTTTATAGCAGCACTCTCAACAATAGCCAAATTATGGAAAGAGCCTAAATGTCCATCCACTGATGAATGGATAAAGAAATTGTGGTTTATATACACAATGGAGTACTACGTGGCAATGAGAAAGAATGAAATATGGCCCTTTGTAGCAATGTGGATGGAACTGGAGAGTGTTATGCTAAGTGAAATAAGCCATACAGAGAAAGACAGATACCATATGTGTTCACTCTATGTGGATCTTGAGAAACTTAACAGGAACCCATGGGGGAGGGGAAGGAAAAAAAAAAAAAAAGAGGTTACAGTAGGAGAGAGCCAAAGCATAAGAGACTCTTAAAAACTGAGAACAAACTGAGGGTTGATGGGGGGTGGGAGGGAGGGAAGGTTGGGTGATGGGCATTGAGGAGGGCACCTTTTGGGATGAGCACTGGCTGTTGTATGGAAACCAATTTGACAATAAATTTCATATACTAAAAAAAAAATCAGTTGCCATAATTCCCATGTAATCCTAGAGAAATCACTTGGTATTCCTGTCTCCAAGTTTCGTCATGTGTCAAATAGAATTAATAGACCTTTCTCTTCCTATCTCACAGTATTCTAAGAGTAAGAGGAAATAATAGAGTACAAGAAAATGAGTATAGATTTAGGAACCATAAGATCTTGGTCTAGACCTGACTTTGTCACCAAAAAGCTGTGCAGTCTTATTTAAATAAATTAACATCAGTGATCCTTAAAATGAGGAGTTTGGGCTAGACAACCTACAAGCTAACTTTCCATAATTTGCTTGATTAGGACAGAGAAGATGTGTAAAAACAGCCATCCTCATGAAAAAGACCAAGGGGATTTTTGACAGTTGATCACAAGAGCAAAAGTAAAACCAAATTATGTCATGTGACTGCTAAAAAGTATTTATTTATTTATTTATTTATTTATTTATTTATTTAAAAATAAAGAAAGAAAACAATATAAGTTTGTTCTATATTATAAATATATATTTAAAGAGAGATAAGAGTTCTGCTGAGCTTGTCATATGGTCATTTATAAATATTAAATTCAGGAAGGAACAGTAACAATGAAGAATATTGTCAAACTGGTTGTCAGGGTGGTTTGACATCTGGAAAATGTCATAATATGTATTGACTTACTGAGCATAGAATACATATCCTGAAGAAGAAAATATTTAAGATGATAGTAAGCAAAGAGAACTAGGCCAGTGAGTTAAAGTGGATCAAAGGTGCTTTTAGAAGCAAGATCAGGAAAAGAATTATAGTAATTAGAACTATCACATAGTAGAATGGTAATATTGGACATTAAAAACATTCAAAGCTAAGGCTAGCATTATAGAGTTGTGATCAATCTACCAATGGTTTGTTAAACTGGCTTGTACCAGCTCACAAGACACAATTGTTAGCACCTCTTACAAAATCCATGTTCACTAACATCATTTCAGTAGACCGAAACTGGCCATATGGGAGTATTTACACCACCAAAATCAGGAAACACTAAATTCAAGGGCCTTTATTGTCCACTGAGACCTGGTGGTTAAATATTACCATCATGCCAATGGATGTTATAGAATTTCAGCACTAAATAGTTCTACCTTTGCCATATTACTTCCAATTCTATGAGTCGAAGATTCTATCTGACTTGGTGGTGGAGGTAAAAATCAAGATAAGTAACTCTAAATGCAGTTAAAATACATTCCAAGTGGAACTTTTGGACTCAGCTTCCTGATTTTGCACACTCCAATATTCTTCTTCCTTTGATGATTATTCTTTAACCCATATTGGATATCCCCTCTCTACCAGATTTTTTAACCTACTTTCTTTCTTATCAAAACTGAGATAGATAAAACAACCAGAGAAGATGGAGATACATAATAAGAACCTTCAAATAGGTAAAGGGTTGTCATTATAGAAAAGAGATAAGGCTATTATTATGATTATTAACTATATCATTTATTAGTATGGGATTAAACAACAATAATTATATATTATATATATTAGCTGCTCACTAGCTGACACTGATTAGTTACACATGTGAGAAAGGCACTTAATCCCCCTGGATTCTCTTTCTCGTCTGTGAAATAGGGCTTATAACTCCTAACTGAAAAGGTTTTGAAGCTTCTCTATGACATAATGAAATGAAAATATTTTGTCAACTACTATACAAATAAAAATCGCTATTATTAATATATTATCACTAAATTTATTTACATTTCAATTCAAAATTGTGTTTATGTTATATGGTAACAGAAGCAAGAATAATTAGATGCACATTCATACTCTTTTATCCCCCATCCATATCTTCTATCTAAATGTGATTCAGAAGCAAAACAATGTAATCCAGGCCTTGCCATTCCCCATGTAGCAGCAGTGGCGACCACTGCGAACAGATCTTTTTCTGTGATTTTGCCCATCTCTTCTGCATATCACCTATTATATCAGGGACCTATTATATCAAAGGCACCCCAAAACCTTGGTAATGTGGAACATATCCTTCCCCAATATGGTTTCTTCTGTGGTCTAAGAAATAAATAAAGTTTGAAAATGAAAGCATTTTGAAATATCTCACATCATATTTTTCCTTTGTATTAATCAATTTTTCTCCTTTCTTTAAAGACCATTCCTTCCCCAACTAAGGCTAAGGCATAAGGTTCAATGTCCTAGAAAAAAAGAGAATGGTAAGAGCCTAGAAGAAAGAGATCATTGTTTCTTGCTAAAGCTCAAAGTTTAAACTTTTGAGTCCACAGCAAGAGAATACTCTTGAAAGTCAGATTTTATTGCAAGAGAAAAAAATGTTCTAAAATCTAAAATCTGCCTATGAATATCAAACTCGGAGGTCTGAATGTAACATTTTCCTATAGATATAGGCAGAGGGACACCTAGGTGGCTCAGTGGGTTAAGTATCTGACTCTTAATTTTGGCTTAGGTCACCATCGCAGGGGCATGGGGTCAAGCCCCTCAGCGTGGAGCCTGCTTGGGATTCTCTCTCTCCCTCTGCCCCTCTCCCCCACCTTGTGCTCGCTCTCTCTCTCTCTAAAATAAAGTGAAATTTTTTTTAAAAGATATAGGCAGAAATTTAGATTATCACATAATCCTGAAGTTCATATGGACCTATTGGTTTTGAATAGATGACTGGGAAGGAGAGTGTTGTGGATAAGGGTGGGAAGGTGGGATGGAAGGTGGAGGGAACAAGAAGAAAAAATTAGATAAGACAACTCCAAGAAAAGAAAGATCCAAGTACCTAAAAAGCCCTCAATCCAGTGTTTAACAGGAATTTTGAAACTCCAAATAAGCTGAGAACAACTTAGCTAGTACTCTACTCACACCTCAGGGAACAGTAGAGCAGCAAAGGCAGAGAAAGTGGTCTAAATGCATGGGGGCAGGGTGTTCCCACTCTCACCTTTGCTTTAGGTTCCTTAACATTAGGGATTCAAGAGAAGCATCAAGCTAACTGGAACCTAACTTTGTTCCTTTCAACCTTGCAATTCCTTTGTAAAATTGCCCTCAAACTAAAGTAATGGAGTCAAATACCTGAGATTAATACAATGTTATGTGTCAATTAAATCTCAATTAAAGAAAGAAAGAAAGAAAGAAAGAAAGAAAGAAAGAAAGAAAGAAAGAAAGGTCTTACTTGTTCTATGGAAATCAGAATTTCCAAGATAGGTAATTATCATACATATTTATGACATTTTTAGTTTTTCAACAACGTCTAAAACTACTGTATTTTTGACATAGAAATATAAGTCTTGAGACACTCCCCATGCTTTCCTCCTTTTAGTCTAATTAGAACAAATAAAGAAAAGGCTGCATTAAAAAAAAAGTGTGAAGAATTATCAGGGAAAGTGGTAGACTAAAAACTAAAAACTAAGGTAAACTTCCTAATCAATGTCTTTCAGGAATCATACAACCTCAACATCTGTCTCTTCAAAATGAGAAGGAAAGATATTTTGTTCAAAATCACATATTCTTAGAAAATCTGGTGTGATGATTTTGTGGAAGATAAAAGAATAGGGTGGCCAGAAATTTCTATGGATCCATTGGGAAAAGGCTGTTTATGTATCAGGCACGTATACCTCAGAATCCCAGAGGATGAATAGAAATACTAGAGCCCAAAGGGAAACTGGCAATGGGAGAAGACCCTTAGAATTTGAAGAATATTCCAGAATAATACGTAGATGAGATATTTTGCAACCAAACTTTTGCAACCCTAGTACGTTAGGGTTATGGTGATTTTTTTCTTTCCTCTATTTTCCATAATTTATGTAATCACATAAATACTATTTATCCAACAAATATTTATTAACACTTACAATGCACCTGACATTCACCATCAGTGAGAAAAAGAGGCAAAAAGCAATTTCTGCCTGTATTTTAAATAAGTACCGTGTAAAAGTAGATTATAAGAAGAAAAGTAAAACTTTGAATATTTTTAGCTTACTAGGTAAATTTGTCTATCTATCTATCTATCAATGTACATATACATATATAAGTTTTACCTGTTTATTTCCCTAACATCCTTTCATACTATGGATAAATCTTTATTTCACTCATAGGATTACTCTAATTGCCTAAAGCTCATTGAACAGAAAAGCTCAATATTCAGAACCCACATATTATATACTTAAAGTTTTAGCAAATGTCACTTAAACAAAATTATAAAAAATGAATTATGATGCTTATATTAAACCCTAGTTAATCAAACTAATTTTACATTCTATCGTACCCCCTGTGTTACCACCACCACAGCACACATACACAGCACACACCCCCCAATAATGTTAAATTGAATAGAAAAGAAAAAGATCATTTCCAACTCAAGTATATTTGTTAAAATAATGACTACAATTTAACATGAATATTCAATGAGGTAAAAAAAAAAAAAAACCTATCGCAATAATGAAAAATATGATACCTTTCCATTAGGTGGCAGCAAAACTCTTTCATACTGTTAAAGTTACAGTCTGTCTTCAGTGCCTTCATACCAGGTTTCACATGTTAAACTACACACAGAGGAAGAAAACTTCAGTTGTTACCTCTTAGAGAAAGGGGCTTCATAGACATCAAGATACATAGTATATCAAATTTAAAGGCTTAGTGGTTATAGTAGATTGTCTTTGAATTTTAAAAAGAAGCAAACATATTTATTTATTTATTTATTTATTTATTTATTTATTTTGACTTAGTGTCAAATATACGTACCAATAATATTCTAGGAGTGTCTTTTTTTTTTTTTTTAATTTCTGTGAAGTTGGCTCTCATGAATAGTGCTCGACAATCAATAAATACCAGCAACATAAAAAACATCAGGTTGTAACCTTCACCTCCTCCCTGACGGGTCTCCTGCCATCTGGGTTAAAGCTCCACCATTCTAAAAAGTTACCTCTTGACTAGAAATTCAACTTTGAAAAATCATAGTTCCACACACCATCAAAATTACCCTATGTGTCTAAAATTTCCTATATAAAACAAAAATATCCTTCCTTAACCACCAAATTTGGGTGTTCTAGAGGTCACACTCCCATCCCCTAAGTTCATCTTGCCCCTATCTTCATCAATATCCTGGAGTGTAGCGGAAAAAGGTCCAAACAAGGACAGAATGATACCAAGTACAAGGATTTGAAGTACCTACTGAGTGATTGTTGCCTGTGTGGTGGGAGAGATTCTCAAACACAGACAATGTGATGGTCTCCCTCCCACAGTGGCTGGACTCAGTATATAAAACAAAGGAGGACTGTTGATCAGAGGAGCAGGCTGCCCCATTCTGCACTGTTTGTGGTGGGTCATGGACAAAGAGAGTTCCTAGGCTTTTAAATGGTGTCCTTCCCAAATGCTCTTTCAATTCAACAGCAAGAGCCAAGGATGATACTCAGACAACTAAATTTTGTATCTGAGCCCTTCCTCCTCACCACCCCACTCCCACCCTGAGTCCCTCCCTTGGCTTTAAGATACCAAAACAAACAAAAACCAATCCCGATATTTGCACACAGTAAACAGAATGACTAATATATAAAATAAAACTCCACCCAGCACTGCTTCCCAAATCCCCCTTGTCAGAGATAGACCGTTTTAGTATCTCTGAGGTTTAAAAAAAAAAAAAAAAAAAAATGTTTACTTGTTTTTGAGAGAGAGAGACAGAGTGGGAGCAGGGGAGGAGCAGAGAGATAGAGGGAGGCACAGAATCTGAAGCAGGCTCTAGTCTCCGAGCTGGCAGCACAGAGCCTGATGCAGGTCTCGAAACCACAAACCGTGAGATCATGACTGAGCCAAAGTCAGACGCTCAACTGACTGAGCCACCTAGGCACCCCAGTATCTCTGAGTTTTATTTTTCTTGATAACTATCACTGATAATAATGTATTGCATGTTTATTTTATTTCCTTTTTTATTTTTTTATTTCATCAAAGTTATTGAAATATAATTTTCATCTAATGAAAATTACATTAATTTTGACAGTATGCTTTGATGGATTTTTGACAAATGTGTACATCTATGTATCCACTACTGTAGTCAAGATATAGAACATTCCATCTCCTGAAAAGTTTTCTAATGCCATATCCAATCAAACCTCTGCCTCCCAGCCAACCACTGATAGGATTTCTACTACCACAGAGACTATGTTTAGTGCAAAGTGATTAGAACAGGTAATACATCTGTCCTTGGAAAGAGAACTTTTGTTATCATGATCAGGCAAAATGGATTAAATGTTCCTGTGGAATCTTCTGATGAAATACAGCTTCCCAAGAGTAGAGAAAAAAATGCCTAAATCCTGTCTCAAGTGTGTTCTTGATTCATTCATTCATTTTCTTAATAATTTATTGAAGTGAAATTCACATAACGTAAGATTAATTCTTTGAAGTGACAACTTGGTGACATTTAATACATTCATATTGTCATGAAACTCTCACTTCGATCTAGTTCCAAACACTTCCATCACTTCAAAGTAAAACCCCATACCCATGAAGCAATTTCTCCCTGTTCTCCTCTCTCACCAGGCCCTGGAAATTTGCATCCTGTCTCTATAGATTTATCCATTCTGGATATTTGTATAAGTAGAATACAATATGTGACTTTGGTCACTGACCTCTTTCACTTAGTATAATGTTTTCAAGTTTCATACACTCTGCAGCATGTATCAGTGCTTTATTCCTTTCTAAGGCTGATTGATATTCCAGTGTGTGTGTATAATTTGTTCGTCCATTTATTTGCTGACGGACACTTGTACTCTTTCCACCTTTTGGCTGTTTACAACCGAAACTGCAGTGAACATGTATGTGTGTGCAAGTACTTATGTGAGCACCTGTTTTCCATTTTGAGGGCTTCTTCTTGGGCTTTTAGTTAATTAGTTCTTTTTGCAGGACAGTGTGTAGAATGTTCTGCGACTCTAAGAAAGAAATGTTAGTCAAAAGGTTTGTTTGGATTTTGTTCAATAAAGTCCCATTTATTTTCTGCTTTGATGGTGAGGTTCTTTTTATTTCAGTTATGAAAAATGAAAAGCACCCCACCTCCCACATCCCTACCTCCCACATCCCTTACCACTGGCCTTAGGAGCGGCAAAGAGACAGAGGTTCATCCTCTGTATCATACAGAAACGAGCATAAATAATTTGTACCACACAGAACATATTTCCAAGATCTGATAAAACATCCCTCAATTTTTTTGCATCTATTATTGGAGCTTAGATAAGTTATTCTGGCAACTTGAATTGCCCAGATGATATAGATCCATATTTTAAGAAAATTATTGATATTGGAATTTTCTTTTCTTTATGGGAGTAACTGAATCCCCTGGAAGGTGTGTAGGTATTGGTCATTTTTTTCTCGTATCCTCTTTTGAACTGTTTGTATTCTTTCTACCTTCATACTTGTGTCTCTTCTAATTTGAGATGCTTTCTTCTATTATGTCTGATAATTTTCATCCTGACATGTCTTTTGGTGTTTGTTTGTTTCTTTGTTTCAGGACTTCTATCATCTACTGGGTCTGTTGGATTTAACCTTTATATCTCAGGTTTTTTTTCTCTGATTTTTTATATAAATATCTAAAAGAATTCACCCTATGTCTCTTCAATAGTTGGTGGCACTGTTTCCCGTGAGGATTTCTCTAAGGCCCTGGGAAATTTCATTGCCAGCCACCCCATGGACACTCTCTGGCACTACCTAGTGCCATCTGGGACCCTGGAGTACTTGCCACAGTAGGCTGACACTTTTTCTGCATTGGATCCTAAGAGACCATTTTTCATCCTCCATAAGAATTCAGACCGCACCAGCCAAACACCAATGTCTTTCTTCATTGATAGATCAGAGCAGTCTCACAAACAAATCAGGTTTAAATTCTAGCAGCTTCCCTAGAAGGAATGCCACAAAGGAAGGAATTCAAAGATGCAGGCCTTCATAAGGAAGGAATTCCTGTGGGTATCCAAACTCCAACCCCTAACCAAGGCTACCTACCCTCATGTTTATATCTTTGGGGTAGGGGGTAGGAAATGCATAAGAAAACATGTTCCAAAAGACAGGCTATTTTGTGTTATGATGATAGAAATATGGGAGATTGTATTTACTTTTTCTTATTTTCTAATATTTAAGTAATATATTCATTAATTTTAAAATAAAAACTTCACAGTAAATTGTAAAATAAAATTTTAAAGAACAGTAATATCCATGGCTTGACAGCCAAATATTCAAAACTTTATATGTTCTTTTTGGTTTTTATGGATCAACTTCTCTGTCTTTCTGTCTCAGATTCCCTATTTTAAATGGGAGTCAGCATTACAAAGCACCCCAAACATGTAGGATATTGGTGTTTTATGGCATTCCTCAGCTCCTGCAGCTTTCCAGCTCGTGATCCAGGACCCTTAAGAGGCCCAACAGCACCCTTTTTCCTTGGGCCCTGTGATAGTCCCAATAAATTCTATCATTTTCTCATATTCACAGCAAACTAGCTTAAGTAGTTTCATTATTTGAAAAAAAAAAAAAAAAAAAAAAAGCTCCCTAAGAAAGACACAGAAAAAAATCTCTAGTGGTTAAAAACTACAAAATTGCTAATATGAAGGCTTTAAAAGACATGGCAGACACTTGCCATGTCCTAAAGGGGCCATAAAGGGGCAGTTTACTATTGTCTAAAGCCGTTGCAGCTGTCCTTGATTTGAGTTATAGGAAGAGAAATCAATTTGCAGTAATTTTAGTTATGAGGACTGGTTTTATTTTTTAGTTATGACTCTGGAAGTCTCTCACTAAGAACTTCACACCTCTT
Source organism: Panthera tigris (assembly GCF_018350195.1). Lineage (NCBI taxonomy): Eukaryota > Metazoa > Chordata > Mammalia > Carnivora > Felidae > Panthera > Panthera tigris. The sequence continues at coordinate 133,239,308 of NC_056661.1, forward strand.
TTCCCCATAAATAGCACTTGGTTTATTCCTTTAAAGGAAAACACATGCCTTCAAGATCAGAGTGGTAAGTGGTACTCTTCAAGTGCAACAGTCAAAACAGTTCATGCCTCAAATGCTTGTATTTTTCAAATAGACATTATTAGTCTTATTTTACAGGTGAGAAAACTCAAGCCCAGAGAGCTATCTATTTTGCTTGAGATCTCAAACCTAATAAGTGTGCAATAAGCTATTAATAAAACCCTAATAAACTAGCAATAAGACCCTGGTTTTTGATTCAAGTCTAGCGGTTTTCCCATCCTTACAGAGCTCCCATTTTTAAGATACGACTACACAGTGCATTTTCAGTGGAGACCAGCCTTATGAATACAACCAGCTAAAGAATGTGTTGAAAAGCTCTAGTCAAAATCCTCTTCTCCAAAATATTTCTCCCACTACCTAACGTATTTCCTCATCCTTGTACTCAGGTCAGAGGAATTTAATTGAGATGAAAGGAATAACAACTTCTGCCCTCATCAGTTAGCAGTGGATATCAAAGTAATATTGAAAGCTTTGTCACTATACTTATGACTAGATCACTCCATCCTCCTTCTCCCAAATCGAGATTTGGTGTAGGAAGGAACTAGCATACATAAAAGTTCCCCAGGGGATTCTGAAGTATGGCTCTAATTCAAGAACAACTATCTCATAAAGATTTGTTTATAGATGGCTGAGGGCAAATTGCATTTTTCCCTCAAAATACATTTTTTATCAATTATATGTAATTGATAATATATCACTATATCAGACACTGGTAACATATTGATGAAAAAGTGTGTCATGGCCATTGCTTTCATGGAGCTTACACCTTATTTTACAATAGCATAACAATTCTGTTCTATCCATGGGAGAGTAAAAACTTAGAAGGTAATAGGGAGATTGCAGATAGGATAACAAACATAAATTACCATCCATGCCTTAGATATTAGGAAAATTAATCTTAATTAAAAAGAAGCAAAATAGGGGCACCTGGGTGGCTCAGTCGGTTGAGCGTCCCACTTCAGCTCAGGTCACGATCTCATGGTTCGTGAGTTCGAGCCCCGCGTCAGGCTCTGGGCTGATGGCTCAGAGCCTGGAGCCTGCTTCCGATTCTGTGTCTCCCTCTCTCTCTGCCCCTCCCCCATTCATGCTCTCTCTCTCTCTGTCTCAAAAATAAATAAACATTAAAAAAAAATTTAAAAAAAAGCAAAATAAATACTAAGACTTGAGAAATAGAGATACTAACTTTAAAAAGTAATATTCTAGCTAAATCGAATTTATATTCGCACCAACCCAACAGACTCGCTATAACAAATTCCAGATATTGTTAAAACATAAACACTGGAGAGAATAAATCACTGAATCTTGGAATAAAGGAGTGAGGAAAGAATATTGACATAAAATTCAGTAAAGAAATATTTAGATTGCTCTGGGAGGGATAAACATCTTGTGAGAGAAAAGGATTAATGTGGCTCTTAAAAATGTTTCTCTATTGGGGCACTTGGGTGGCTCAGTCAGTTAAGCATCTGACTCTTGATTTCTTCTCAGGTCATGATCCCATAGTTCGTGGGTTCAAGCCTCACATCCAGCTCTGTGCCGACAGCGTGGCGCCTGCTTGGGATTCTCTCTCTCTCTCTCTCTCTCTCTCTCTCTCTCTCTCTCTCCTCTCTCCTCTCTCCTCTCTCCTCTCTCCCTGCCCCTCCCTTGCTCTCTCTCTCAAATAAATAAACATTTTAAGAAAATGCTTATCTGGTGGACAACTGGTAATTGTCATCATGAAATAATAGTAATTAACATGGAAAGCAGGATTAAATGAAGCCCTAAGAGTTGTACACCAATGATTAACTTTGATTTGTGGGAGCTAACTACAAAATGAGATCTCATTTAATGTTACTTCCTTTAATTCCATAATATCTTCACCCCAATTTCCACTATGCAATTTGACACACAAGTTCTTCTCATAAACTGGCCTCTTCCTGTCTCTCTAGCCTCATTCCTCAAAATTCCCCATGTCTCTCCTCCACTGAATTCCCAGTAATCTGGTCATACTGAACTACTTACAGTTTCCCAAATAAGTTATGATCTTTCATCGTTAGTTGTTTTACATATTCTCTTGTCTCTACTTAGAAAGATCTGAGCTTTATCCTGAAAAAGAAATCAGAATATGTGTTTGCAAGGACTGCCATAACAAAGTACTACAGATTGGGTAGATTAAATAAACAACACCAGTTTATGGCTTCACTGTTCTAGAGGCTAGAAATCCAAGATCAAGGTATTGACAGGGTTGATGGATTGTAGAGGGCTGTCTTCTCCCTGTATCTTCACATCATCTTCCCTGTGTATCCTTTGGTGTCCAAATTCCCATTTCTTACAAGAACACAAGTCATATTGGATTAGGGCTCACCCAAATGACCACATTTTAACTTAAGTATGTCTTTAAAAAAGATCTCTACAATACGGTCACATTCTGAAGAACTGGTAGGACTTCAACTTTTGAGTGTTAATGGGGACACAATTCAGCTCATAACACAGACAAATTCTTGGTGTGTATAATACCTAGCTAGATAGTAATTTCTTCTATAAATCCTTCATCTTGAATCTTTCCTGCTCAGGCTGGGTTAAGTCTCCCTGCTCAAAATTCCCAAAGCAGAATATACATTCCTCTGTCACAATAAAGGGTCTGTTTTCCTCACTCTACTTACTCTAAGATGTGTCTATTTTCCCTATCCCAGCACCTATCCCTGTTCTTGGTACATGCTAAGTGTGAAAGACTCTTTGTACCTCTATGCTTTATTGAAATATAAGTCCTCTGGCTTGGCTGTCTTGCGACACCAATTACTAACATAAGAAATATAGGATTAGCAAATTTTGGCAATAACTCCTTTCGCATGTTGAGTTTAAGTGCAATCTAAATGGAAATATCTAGTAGGGAATTGGAAATACGAACATAGGATCAACAGGGAACACCATGCTAAAGGTATGATTTGGTGAATGGATGTGGTCATTTAGGGAGAACATGTAAATGAAAATGTAGCATGGAAAAACCTTTAAGGAATGACAGAGTTATTAAAGGCCAGGAGAAAGAAAAATTAAATGAAAATGTCAGAGAAGTAAAGGAGTCTCAGAGATGAGAGCTTTAGTTTCTTTTATGTTTTTGTTAAATTTTTATTTTAATTTCTGTTAGTTAACATACAATGTTATATTAGTTTCAGGTATACAATATAATGATTCACCACTTCATTACATCACCCTGTGCTCATCACAGGTGCACTCCTTAACCCCATCACTCATTTTACCCATTTCCCCCCAAACCATCAGTTTGTTCTCTATAGTTAAGAGTCTGTTTCTTAGTCTCTTTTTCCCTTCGCTTGTTTTTTTTTTTTTAATTCTACATATGAGTGAAATCATACGGTAGTTGTCTTTCTCTGATTGACTTATTTCACTTAGCATTATACTCTGTAGCTCCATCCATGTGATTGCAAATGGCAAGATTTCATTCTTTTTTATGACTGTTTTCTTTAAACTGTTTTACATACCAGAAAGACTGGAATTTTGTAGTGAGTTGCTTTTCCTTTATGTCACCACCAGGGGTCTCCCATAACTTCTGCAATGTCTGTCAGGTAGTGCCCTCAACAAGTTCTTTTTTTTTTTTTTTTTCAATGTTTATTTCTTTATTTTGAAAGAAAGAGGTTATGTGAGGGGGAGAGGGGCACAGAGAGAGGGAGGGAGAGAATTCCAAGCAGGCTCCACATTGTCAGTGCAGAATCCAACATGGGGTGCGATCTCAGGACCTGTGAGATTGTGACCTGAGCCGAAATCAAGAGTTGGACATCTAACTGACTGGGTCACCCAGGCACCCCAACAAATGTAGTTGAGCTGCCATTTCAAGAGTTCTTGTAGCAGTGACATCCCTTGAGCCAAAAGACCAGGTGCCTCATGACAGCGGAGGTTTGTTGGATGCCTGACACTCTTGATTGACCTGAAGTTCAGACCAGTCCTTCAAGTAACTCATGGTCTGTGGTTTACTGACCTCCATGTAGTCTCTTGTATTGGCAACATTGTCCCATGATACATAAATGACACATATTCCCTTTTTCAAGAATTGGGACTGGGTATCTGCCTAGGACACTAGAGCCCAATATATAGATTGTATAAGGTTTAGTAAGCCCCTCCAGAAGACTGAAAAGAACTGAATATTCTTTTTAAACATTCCATCATGTTAGTGACTCTAAAAATGATCTTTCTTCTAAAAAAAGATGAAAAGAAAAATAAGTCTGTCTCCTAAAATGAGAAAAGATAAAACTAAATGAAGCTGAAAAAAATGTTTATTTCTTAAACTATTGCCTTTTTCTAATTATTTCTGCAGACATGACTTCTGTAATGACTTCATTATCTCCAATAGGCTACACTGCAATTAAGTTAAGCATATATATAATTTTATATTTGATTTAAAAATTTTTAATAACATTATTGAAAATGTTCAATAATATAGAAAAGTAGAGATAGCACAATATCACCCAGAGACCCCCCCTAGATAATTAACATTTTGCCATATTTGTTTCTTTAATGTATGTTTTTCCTGAGCCATTATAAAATAAATAATAAACATTATTTGCTTCAACCCACCTACTTTAGCTTGCATTTCCAGAAAATAAGAGCATTTCCCACCTGTTGACAGCTTGTCAACACATCCAACAAAGTTAGAAAACTTCCTAATGCCATCTGTTTCCCAGAGATCTAAGCAATGAGCATGTGTTGTTCTTGGTTGTCATGTCTCCCTGAATCCAAAGCAATTCCCACTCCCTCTTCCTTTTTCCTCTATGATGCAGATGTTGTCAAAGAGACGACTTCAATGGAATGAAATTACAAAATGATAAGAGAAGGAAATTTGGGAAATTCATAAATATGTAGAAATTAAACAACACCCTCCTAAGTAAACAACGAATATACCTAGCTGGACAGCTGGAATGTGCAGTGTTCATGCTGTAGATGATATTTAGTGACGAGCCTCAAGACTAGAGCAGATGTCAGACAGGGACTACAAAAGTGTTGCTGTGTTCAACTCTCAAATACCTTGGATCTCCTTTATAAACAAACAGACACACATTTGATGGCTTCTTGGATAAGCTCCCAATCCCACTACAATCAAACTTTACTAATCTATTAGTCTATTACTCATTATAGCCCAATCCAACTGCCCAGCCAGGTTGATCCCTCAAAGCCTTGTAACACAAAATGTGCCTTCTCACTCTCTATGCCTTGGCTATGGTATTTTCCTCATTTTGAATGTCTGCTCTCATCTCTCCCTGCCTATCCAGACTCAATATCACATCACGTAAACCCCACATTCTGTAAGCTATAAAACAATACATAAATGTGAACTTCATTTACTGGAATTCACACCCTTCCAGAATCACTTTAAGCCCCGCTCCTTCCAGGAAGGCTTACTGAATTCCCATAGCCTTTATTGATATCTGTTTTCTTTTTCTTTTCTGTATTTCTGCCTACCTGCCTCCAACCCTCCCTCCCTTCCTTCTAAAGTTGTGTCTTCCTTGCTCTATACTTCCATTCCCCACTCCCAATACCTGGTAATCACTGGTCTGAATTTTGTATTATTCATTTCCTACTTTATTTCACAGTATTTACCATCCATGTATATAACCTAAAATAATAAACTATTATATTTTGTCTTTTTCTAAACCTCACATAAAAGCAACCACACTGTATTTATTCTTCTGTACCTTGTTCCTTCTATTATCATGGGTCTGTTAGTTGATGTGAGTAGGTATTATGTACATGGTTCCAAAATCAAAACAATACAATGATATGATACAACATACTGAAAAGTCTCACTTCTTCCCCTGTTGTAACCACCCTATGTCCCCCTCTACTTTTTCCCCCATGGGTAATCATTCATTAGTTTCTTTTGTATCTTTCCAATATAAGCAAACACAACTATATTATGTATTCTTATTCTCTTCCCCACTTTTCATTAAAAAAAAAACCTAACATCACATATAGATTTTTCCATGTCTATACACACAAAGTACCTTCTCATTCTTTTTGAAAATTGCATAACATTCCAAGGTGTGCATCTACCATAGTTTCTACAACCAGTCCTCTATTAGTGGACAATTGGCTTTCTCTCATCTTCTATTAATATAATGTTGCAGAAAATAGCATATGTCATTTTTCTGTGTGCGTGTGTTTCTGCAGGATAAATTCTTATGAGTGGGACTTCTGGGTTAAAGGGGAAATATGACTGTAATTTTGATGGTGTTACCAAATTGCCCTTCAGAAAGGATACACTATTTGATATTCATGATGATATAAGTACCTGTTTCCCCCTGCCTCATTAAACTTAGATTTTTGCTAATCTAATAGATGGAAAATGCGTCTCGTTGTACTATCATTATAAGTGAGGTTGTGTATGTTTTTGTGTTTAAGGTCATTTGCCTTTTCTGTGAGCTAGTTTTTCATGTCCTTTGAATTTTTCCACTCAGATTATTGATATTAAAAAAACAATTTCTAGCATATTAATTATTCTAATTACATGAGTAGGAATTTTTCTCTATTTGTAATTTGTCTTTTGACTTTGAGTCTGGTAATTTGGCCACAAAGAAGTTTTTCTTTTCAATATGATTAGTTTTATATGTTTTAAAATCACTCTGGATTTTCAAAATTAGAAAGTACTTTCCTAATCTAATTTTATAAAGAAATTTTTCTAAGTTTTCTTCCAGTACCTAAATGATTTCATTTAAATCTTTGAGTTCATATCAGTGTATAGTATGACTGGACCTAACTTTATCTTTTTTTAAATGCAGCTACCTAATTGTTCCAACCCAACGTTATATAAAAGATCCATCAATGTTGATACATATACCTACAGTTCATTCCTCTTAAAGGTTGCATTTTACTGAGTGAATATAAACAACTTCTTTATCTTCTCTAATGAAAATGAGCATTTTGGTTATTTCCAGTGTTTTTGCAATTATGAAGAGAGCTATTGTAAACATGTTTATACACATCTTATTTTTAAAGTCTCTAGCACTTACTGCCTATCAGTTTTAACTTGGATTACTTGAATAAATAAGTTGCTATTTAACTATTTTCCACTACTTACTCTTTTCACAGTAGGACCCGATAGAAAATAATGTTACATCTTTGGGTTATATACAATATTGAGTAGGAGGGAAATCAGCTCTTAGATGAAATAAATTGAGTTGAGCTAAATTGAATGGAGTTAGTAGTTGGCTGCCGGCAGTGAAATGTAACATGAAATAAACAGTTTATTTCCCATTACTTTACCAAATGCAGAAGCAACAGCATAAAATTAACTGTATACATATTTTGGATATGTATAGGTCTTCACTTTTTAAGGTTACAGAGAAATTAAATCTTAAAAAGTGGTACAGTCAATTAATTCATTGCCTTTGATACTCTTAGAATTTTTCATATGCATATGAATACTGATACAACTTGTGTGACCTATTGAAAACAGATAAAATATGATAGAAATTCTATTGCACAATTTACTTTTCGCATATCCAAAAAGAACATGTTGGCCTTATTCGGAGTATCTCTCACATCATTATTTTGACTAATCCATTTGTTTAAATGATAGGTGCCTGGAGTTACTACATCCTCTTATGGTAGAAGCAAGTGCCTTTCAGACAAATTCCAGACTAGGTTTTAATCCAAGGATTAAAAGGCTGTGTTTTAAGTGAACAAAATCTACATCTCTTTCAGAGTTATAATTGATTTTCCTCTTTACCCAGCTCTTATACTAAGCACTACACTAAAATAGTCACCAAAAGGCTGGTACCATCCCTTTTTAGGACTGATTCAACTTATGAAAAATAAATTAGTACCTTTTGTCCACACTGAGACTTACCAGAGACTCATATTTACATTACAGTTAAGAGGAAATCTTCAAAGTGCAACATTTCTATTAGCTGTAACATACCAAGCTCTCAGGAAATGATATACCCGAGAAAAAGCAGTTTAAAAAATGAGATCTTGTTTAAATTTTTTAAGGTAAATTTAATTAAATGACAAGATAATGGATAGAAGAATGTTTTACTATAAAGTAAAATTACAGTTTTACTATTAAGTAGTAATTAAAGTAAGGTGTTATGTTATAATTAATGTGAAATTAAAATGTCTATGAACTTTGGGGCACCTGGGGGGCTCAGTGGGTTAAGCGTCCTACTCTTGATTTCTGCTCAGGTCATGATCTCATGTCTGTGAGGTCAAGCCCCGTGTTGTACTCTGCCTTGACAGAGCAAGAACAGAGCTGCCTTGACAGAGCTCTTTCTCTGTCTTCTCTCAAAATAAATAAATAAACTTTTAAAAAATGTCTATGAATTTGGAGTCTGTAGGAACGGTACATAGCACTGTGTCTCGCATTCAAGTCAGTTTCTTTTTCTTTTTTTAAAAATGCTTATTTATCTATTTTGAGAGAAAGAGTGAGCATGAATGAGGGAGGGAAAGAGAAAGAGGGAGAGAGAGAATCCCAAGCAGGCTCCATGTAGTCAGCACAGAACCCAACGTGGGGTTTGATCTCAGAAACAGCGAGATCATGACCTGAGCGGAAATTAAAAGTCAAGCACTTAACCAACTGAGCCACCCAGGTGTCCCAGTTTCTCTTTTTCTATACTACAACACTGCACCAGCTACTTACTAGAAAAAAAACATTAATTACATTGTTTAGAAAACAAATTGCTACAATAGCTAAAAGAATTTAAGAGAGTGATATTTGCTTAATTTTTTCCTGGTGCTTATCTTAGTTGTTTCTGGCTGCTGTGACCAAAATACCATACACTGGGTGGCTTAAACAACAATTTATTTCTCACAGTTCTGGATACTGGGAAGCCTAAGATCAAGGCACTGGCAGATTAGGTGTCTGGTGAGAGCCTGCTTTATGTTTCGTAGTTAATAGTTTTTCCTCTGTGTCCTCACATGGTGGAAGCAGCAAAGGAGCTCTTTGGGCTCTCTTTTTTAAGGACATTAATCCCATTCATGAGAGCTCTGCCCTCATGACCTAATCACCTCCCAAAGGCCCACCCTCTAATACCATCACACTGAGATTAGGTATCCACATATGAATTTTAGGGGGACACAAACATTCAATCTGTGGCAGTGCTCATGATTCTTTGTTCACAGAATGTTTCTATAGCTGTTTTGATTAATGAGCAAAACCAAAAAAGTCCTAATTGCTTATTCCTAAAAGGTATCATTCTACCCAGGGAGCAGGCTGCAATGACAATCATTCCAAAAATATCACTCAGCACTCCCTGCATTTGCCCACAAGGAAATATTTGTTTTAAAAATGATGTGAAATTCTCCATCCCAAGACACACAAAGATTCCTAGCCAATTACCTCAATAAACTGCAATGCTATAAAGTATCATACTTTTATTTTACAATGCTATTTTTTACATCACATTTTCCTTGTTTGCCTAGGAAAGTAGTTAGAGCATACTTACCATTATTGTTAACATTTCACAGTGACTTGTGGGAAAAACAGACTGTATCTTTCCTTTCTACTATTTACGTCATTTCTAAATTCATCCAGCAATTCAAAAAGGATTATTCAGTGATATAGATTTAGGTTTAAAATAAATCTTACTATATTTCTTGCATTATTATGGAGTTTTCTCAATGAAAATAACAACAAAATTTTGTTCCTAGACTATGAAGATGAGTGTTTTTGTGTCGGTATTCAGTTTATATTATAAAGAACAGAAATAATGATACCTATGACTCCTCATTTTAATAAAAAGAGAAAACTCGATTGATCACAGATCACTCCAGGGTTTCCCAAACTTGAATTTGTAAAGAAGAACCTGCTTTTATTTGGTTATGAAAGATGTGACCTGGAACTGTCTGTAGCCATGTCCTCCATGACATGGAGAAAGTGGTCCGAGAGAATGAATCTGAAGTCTTGAGAAAGAGAAAGAGAGAGAAGAGAAAGAGAGAGTGGAGAGAATGTGGAAGGGAAGAGACAGAGAGAAACAGGGAGAGGGAGAGAGAGGAGAGAGAGAGAGAGAGAGAGAGAGAGAGAGAGAGAGAGAGGAGAATTCTAATAAAGTCAATAAGCCCAATTGGCTTAAACTAGTCAGATTGTGTTTCTGTCATATGCAACCAGAAAATGACAAGACACTGGGAAGCTACTATCCAAAAGTGTGGTATTGCAAAGGAAAACCTTAAAATGTGATTCTGCTGGACAAGGGATGCTATGATGAGATAGCAATCCTTTGAAAATGATATTAAGAGACTTAGTTAGGGGCGCCTGGGTGGCTCAGTCTGCTAAGCATTCAACTCTTGATTTCAGCTCATGTCATGATCCCTGGCTTTGTGCTCTGCCCTGACAATGAGGAGCCTGCTTGGGATTCTCTCTCCTTCTCTCTCTGCCCTTTCCCTGCTTTCTCTCTCTCTCTTTCTCTCTCTCTCCCTCTCTCAAACTTTAAATAAACTTTTAAAAAAGAGAGATTTGGTTAAATTCTTCTTTCCAGTTTTCTGTTAGGACACAGGCCATGTACACCAAAGCTGTTACTTAGGAGGATTACATAGCAAATGTCAGGGTATTGGAGGGTGTTGGTGACTTCTTACAGCCTCCAATAAGTTACAAGACAGAAACAAGCTAAGATTCAAGCTGGCTCATCTAACAGGAAAAGGTCCACTGGGATCAAGCAACAGTTTTGTTAAGAGAAGCCCTTTCCACCAGTGGCCAGAAATCTAATGTACTTGAAGGTCAAAAAATCATGTTTTGCGGTTAATGAAGACCGAACATTTTGTCTTTTACTAAATAGTTTGTTGGCTTGGAGTGGTGCTTTTAGAGGAGTCAGAGAAAAGGGGGAGGTTTAATCTCCCATGATTCACCAAATGATCTGCTGTGTACTCCCTGCCTAACTGTCTCTTCAAAGTGCTCATTTCTTTTTCTTTTTTTAATGTTTTTAAGTTTATGTATTTATTTTGAGAGAGAGGGAGAGAGAGAGGGAGAAAGAGAGGGAACAAATGGGGGAGGGGCAGAGAGAAGGAGAGACAGAATCCCAAGTAGGTTCCACACCATCAGTGCAGAGCCCAATGCAGGCCTCGAAGCCACAAACCGTGAGATCATGACCTGAGCCAAGATCAAGAGTTGGATGTTTAACCAACTACGCCACCCAGGTGCCCCCAAAAATGTTCATTTCAAAATACAGTAACGTGGAATCAGCCCAGCGACAGGGTGACGATTTTACTATCTCTGGCTATTCTAAGACAGTGGCCCAGAAAGGGCAATTAAATTGAGGATAGAGTGGGTAAAGATTCAAACTGGTTGCTAAGGATTAAAATCTGTGCCTATAGGCTAGAGATACAAAAATTTTACATGACAAATATAGCAGATTGTATTTTCCAAAGATGGCCACAAAAATATCTTCCATGCTACATTCTTACTGTGTGATACTGACATTCTTCCTATTGCATAGTGAGGTCTATGTCCCCTTGAACCTGAGTGGACCTTTGTGACTACCTTAACCAACAGAATTTAACCATAGTTATGCCATGAGACTTATGAGGTTAGTCCAGAAAATGCTATTCACTTCCACCCTGTTCTCTTGGGATATTTATTCTTGGAACCCAGATTCCATATGTGAAGCCTTTCAAACTAACCTATGCTGAAAGAATACATGGAGAAGCCATTTGTAGATGCTCCTGCTGATAGTCCTTGTCAATGGGCATCACCAACCAGACAGATGAAGGTAACTTCAGATGATTGTAGCTCCCAACCATTGAGTCACCCCGAGGTTTTCAGGTCTTCCAGCAGAAGCTCCAGACATAATGGAACAGAAGATTTATGAACCATAATCTTAAGATCCTTAGGGGGCCTTCTTCTGTAAAAGGTTATATATGAATCACTCTGTCAGGTCTTAACAAAGGTTCCTACACACCATTGTGGATTTGATCTTTTTTCTAGAAGTCTTCTCTTAATTCTCAATTTAAAAATCATTTGCCATATGGAAATGCTGGATACAAGAAACAGTTTTACTTTTTAACCTAGGAAGTACCAGTCCTTTTTAAAGCAACAGTGTCTCTTTAGTTCATCTCCCCTCTCATATTTTACCGTAGGCAGTAAAAAGAAGCCAGGTGGCACTTTCAGTATTCTGCAGTCACCAAGTTCTAGGTTTTTCTATTTTATGCATTACTTCAGACAACAGTTTTGGCAAATTGTCTATTTCTACTTAACAATTTCTCCCTCTTCCCCAGCTTCTAGTAAGATTTGCAAACTTTTCTTTAAGCCCTTGCTGATGGCCTTCTTAAAGTCCTTTAATTTATACTGTCTCCTAGAAGCCCATTAGATTTTCAAGTAGTATCCTCAAGTCCCTTTGAATTTCTTCTCACTTCTGCCCAAAGCCAACGCCACATAGTTTGGGTTTTTATTGTTTGTTGTTGTTATTGATTTTTTAGCAGCACCCTACTCAAAAGCAGATGCAGTATTTGTTGTTTAATAACACACCACCCCGCAGCTATTGGCATAAAACTGTCATTTTAGTAGGTTTAGAAATTGTGTGGGCCAGGAATTTGGAAAGATAATAATGGGAGACTCTTGTTCCATGATACCTGGGGCTTTAGCTGGAAGCATTGAAGGTTGGGAGTTACAAAATGGCTTGGGGTCAAAACCCTCTGGAAATGCTTCAGTGTGTTTGGTTGATGATAGCTTTGAGCAGAACTATTATTAAAAATATCTACGTATGTGCTGTCCATGTGTTTTTTCTTCAGGGCCAGTTTGAACTTCCTCACAGCATGATAGCTGATTTCTAAGATGGCAAAGAACAAAGTGGAAATGCATGACATCTCTCTGAACTAGCCTTGTGCTGAGTAGAGGGATAATCCAGCAGACCTGAGTTGTTCAAACCCTGCACATTCCAAAAATAAGACTGACTCTAACTGGATGCTAGGAGAGAATCCCTAAACCCTTGGTTTCCAAGTTATAAAAGCCTGGGCTCAAAGGGACAGTGTGAGTACAAAATGCAAAAAGGGCTTTGGACTTCCAACTTTTGCATGTAGGGAGCAGGTTGTGAAAATGACACAGAAGCAAACATGAATTAGTTTTAATGGAAAAGGAAGAATGATTCAGCCAGCAGGACCAAGATCTCAGAAGTTGGAGCCAAGATCTGCGAAGAATAACAAGTAGAAATGAGTCCTAATCAAGAAAGTAACAACACATGACTAGCTGACTTTCAGAATTGCTATGGAACAGGGTCTGTTTATGTGCTTTCTGTTTTAACCATTTTTTAAAAGAATTGTCTATAGCAGATATTCTAGGACTGCCCAACTATATATTGCATATGTGTGAGAGACAGATAACTTGTTTCGTTAGTCCAGAGTCTTTCAGAACAAGAATAGTATTCAAAGAGCTATAATCATTTAACCACACCTGCGGAGCATCATCCACACCTGGACTTGGTTTAGACTAAACCAGATACTAGACTTCGAACTGAGGAGCCTTGAAGATCTTAGATGGTGAAATAATTATATTTGGCATGTGGAAGGGATGTGAATTTTTTTGACAATAGGGCAGGTGGTAGAAGATTATATTTTCCAAAGATTGCAACAAGATTTCCCATCCCACGTACTCTTCTTAAATTGTGATTTTGACACTCCTCTTATCAAGGTGGGGTCTATGTCTCCTGCCATTAAACTAAAGGCAGATCTTTGCAACTATCTCAAACAATAGAACATGATGGAAATGATACTGTATGACTTTCCAAGCCAGATCATTAAAAAGCTGTAAATTCCACTTCACTCTCCTAGAACACTTGCTTTTGTTGTTGGTGGTGCTTTTGTTGCTGTTGATTTATTTTTAGTTTTTTAATTTGAGTATGGTTGACACATAGCATTACATTCATTTCAGATATACAACAAAGTGGTTCAACTTTTTCATATACTATGCTGTGCTAACCACAAGTGTAGGTACCATCTGTCATCATACACCACTATTGCAATAGCACTGACTACATTCCCTATGCTGTACATTTATCTCCATGACTTATTCACTCCATAACTGGAAGCCTGTATCTCCTACTCAATTCACCCATTTTACCCACCCTCCATCCTCCTTCCCTCTGTATTTATTGTTCTGATTCTCCCTTTTGCTTCTTTATTCATTTATTTGTTTTTTAGATTCCACACATGAGTTTTTGAAACCCAGCCAATATATTGTAAAGAAATCCAAGCAGCTGAGAGAGGCCTAGCTAGAGAGGAACTGGGGCCTCCCACCAACAAATGTCTTTGAGGTCCCAGCTGACAGCCAGCACCAACACGCCAGTCGTGTGAAGCCATCTTGCAGTGCCCCAGTTCAGCCATCTCAGCTGACGTCATATGCAGCAGAGACAAAGGACCCTTGCCTTTCCTGCTCAAACTGTAGATTTGTAAACAAAATAAATGTTTTTTATTGTTTGAAGCCAGTAAGTTTTGGGGTGGCTTGTTGTACAACAGTAAATAATAGATTTCTGGAATCACTGAAAGAAATGGTTCTCAACTGAGAATGATTTAGCTCCACATAAGACATTTGGCAATATCTGGAGACATTTTTGGTTGTCACAATTGGGGCAGGGTGGTACTAGCATCTAGTAGGTCAAGACCTGGAATAGTGTTAAACATTCTGCAATACACAGGACAGCCCCCTTCAACAAAGAATTATCTGGCCCCAAATGTCATTGGTATCATGATTGAGAAATACTGATTTAAAGTTCCCCTGAAATAAGTCTGACAAAAGGGCCCTATCACTCCTTCCCTTATGTTGTCCTAAATACTCCAATCCTCCACAAAGGTGCTCTTATGGTAGGACAGCTCTCCAGAAAGAATATCTTAAACAATGCCTTTTAAGAATTTCACCTTAGGGGACAATGGATAAGGAAGAGCCTCCCAGAAGCAATAATCCACTGTATCTGAAATGCAAGTAAACTTAAAGTTGCTAACAGTAAAATCATTGTATTCCCACTTCTGCAGGAATAGTGTTTGCTGTGGAACAATGGCCCCAGATAGGTTTTGTTTGTTTGTTTTCCAAGTAGGAGTTTTATTGTGGCCTGTTGCTTTTGTTCCCCACCTTAGTAGGTCAAATAGTGTGCCTCCAAAATTCATATCCACCTGAAACCTCAGAATGTGATCTTATTTGGAAATAAGATTTTTGCAACTGTAGTTAGTCAACATGAAGTCATATTTGATCAGGGTGGGCCCTAAATCCAATGACTTCACAAAAGAAAGAAGAGTGAGGTGCACACGCACACACACACACACACACACACGCGCGCGCGCACACACACACACAGAAAATAGCCATGTGAAGATTCCTCCGGAAGGGTTCATGAGAACTACATTTCCTAGGTTCTATGTTAATAAGTTTGTGACCTTTAAACTTGAAAGTCACTTCATATAAAATCCTTGGCTCACACAATCTTTCTGGAATATCTTTAATATGTTACTGTTTCTTCTGATCTAGATTTCTATAGAAGAATTCTGATGATAATATAATTTTCTTCTCCTTGTAAGTCCTGTGCTTTTTAAATCTACATAACCCAAGGAATTTTTTCTCACTATTCTTCAAAGTCTAGTAATTTTACAAAAATATGTCTTAGTGTCAGTTATTTTGAGTTAATTCAGGGGTACAATATGATCTGTCAGTATCCAGTTCCAAATATATATTTCTTAATTTAGGAAAGTTTTCTCAATTACAGTTTGTTACTGTCTCTAGAATATTTTCTTTTTTTCTTCATTTCCTTTTGATGTTTTAGAAATAAAAATTCTTCTTTTTTACCTATTTTTCTTAGGTATCATCAGTTTTGCCTTTGCATTCTTTTCTGCTTAGTCTTTATGTAACATTATTTTCTTCATTTGTAACTCCTTTCTGAGTTCTAATCACCTCTCTTCTGAGTTTTTCTAATTCTCCTTTGTGTGTCTCTTTCCCGACATGTGTTAACTTTTTAATGTCTTTTAGCTTGTTTTAAAATAATAGCTTACAGTTGTGTTCTGTTTCGTGGACACATCTTTCTGATGTTCCCTCATTATTGGTAGGGAAGTTATTCTGCTTCATTTTCTCTTTTTTCTTATGATAACGTTGTATTGAATTCGACCTTGATAATTTACTGTTGCTCGTTTTTTTGTGATATTAATTTTCCTAAACTTCTACAATGAGGCAGGGTTCAGAAAATTATGTCCCAATTCAGAGAGCTCCATCTTTCCTCATTTTTATGAAGTGTTAAAAAATACAGCAGTGCTTTTGGGATTTCTTGATTCTGTTCCCCTCTCTGGATGTTGGGCATTTAACATATGGTTAGTGTGACCAAGAAGCTGAATTTTAAATTTTAATTAATGTTAGTTAATTAAATTAATTAAACCACATGTGGTTACTGGCTACCATATTAGAGAGTGCTCCTCTAGCCTTTTACTTTCCTATATCTGTTCTGCCCTGTTCCACTCAATTTTGATTTCCCTCAATGCAGTGTCTTATCGTGAGTCTTTCTATAAGGGAGCCTTGGAGGGTCAGTTTTGAAATCTTACAAGGGTGAGACTGCATCAGCCCCTCTAATCACTCTTACTGTGTCAGTTGCGTTATAATAGGCCTGCCATGTTTTAAAATGAATAACTGGGGGAGAACATCTTGAATTCTTCTGTCTATAAGACACTACCCTCTTGCTTCCCTCCCTCCACCCCACAGAACTGTTTATACATACATGTCTTCTGGCTCTTAGTGGTTTGTCCTGACTGCTTTATTTTGCTGATACCTTATCACCTAGTTTTATTGTAAAGGTTGTCTGTAGGCTTTTGGTTTTGCTAACTAGTTGGGTTTTTTGTTTTGTTTTTTAATGTGGGTTTTCAGAGAGATTGAAAATTATGCTTCCACTGTTCCATCTTCCTAAAATGCTTTTAATAACGTATTTTTAAATAAGGTTTTTTCCATTAAGAAATATGTCATGCTCATCATGGAATTTTTTTTTAAGGAAGAAAGGAATCCCCATGGACTCACCAATCAAAGACAAACACTACTGACATTTTAGTGGATTTTCCTCATGTTCCTTTTCTGTTCAAGGTATTTTTGCATAGTTGTGAGTATAGTGTATATATAACCCTATTTTTTGGTTCTCATAATAATTGTTCATTATTACAAAAATTCTTAAGTATTATCATGTAGAACCTATAATAAATTTATCATATGGATCATCCATTACTAACTTAGCCAATGCCCAATGTTTGGTCAATGTAAAAAAAATTCTACAGGGAATAGTTTGTTCTGAGAGATGTTGGTATATCCCTACAGAACAATGTGTAATCCTGTACAAGCTGCTAATGAGCAATAATAGGTATCTCAGGAGCACAGGAGTTCCTCTAACACATGTTAATAGACGATTAACATTTCTAAAGAGGACTTCTGGGACAACATTAATAAATGAGGAGATAGGTATAATCAACTGTATCTAGAAATTTTACCTCACTTATGTAGAAAACTTTCCTTTCCCTAGTGTTTCTAGAATGTTTACTGTGTGTGCTTATTTATAGGCATATATGTATATGTGTATATGTATGTGCATGTACCTGTGTATTTATGATCAGCCATCTGGATCTGTAGCCCACATCTTTCTTTGGACCACCAGACTCAATCCAACTGCCCTCAAAAAATCAACACATTCAAAACTAAATCCATTATCTTTCTCAATCTTCCTTCTCTTCTGTTTCTTACCTTATGGAGTGAGTTATATCTACCATACCATTCACCTAAAATACATTCCTAAGAGTCATTCTGGAATTCTTATCTTCCCTCTTTTCAAACCAATCAATTCCAATATTTTCAACCTCCTTAGTATCATTGATTATTCCTTCCAATTCTCCATAACCATTGCTACTGCCTTATTTTGGCCCTCATCCTATTTCAAGTGGGATATAGCTAGCATTTCCCAAGTTTACCAATGATTTCCTTTTTGTTAAATCCAATGGGGATTCAACACTTCTCTACAATTTGACATTGTTGACTAATTCCTTCTTGAATTTCCCATCTTGGTTGCTGGAACTCTACTTGAAAATCTTCTTACACTCTAACTGGCTCTCATCTCCTTTCTATGATTCTCTTGCTCAGCTTTGCTCAATTGTATTCGTTGATACTGTCTTTTATTTTGCAATCTCCTATGCTGATCTTACTCTATCCATGGCTTTCAGATCATTTAACTGCGTAGGATGCTGAGTTCTAAATCACCATTTCAGTCCAGCTCTTATCTCCAAGATTTCTCTTTGGATACTTCACTTCAATATCCCAACCTCAAACCCAACATATTCAGAATGGAACTTATCTCCACCATCCCCAAAGGAAAGTACAACTAAACAAAATCCTGCCCTTCATCCTATATTTTATCTTTTCCTGAAACATCTACATAGGTGATCAAACCAGAAGCATGTGTGCTGTCCTCTACTGATTTCTCTGTCATCAATTATGTCTAGTAAACAGTGCCAGTTCTAACTCCTTCTCTAGCTTAACACTTGAATTGCTAAATAAGGACTCACAATATAATCCTCCTAAATTAATGCCTATCCACTTCAATTTTATCTTCTATAATATTGGCACAGTAGATTCCAGATGGAAATCAACTTCCATCCTTGCTAATAATACAAACACAAAATGACCTTGGAGGGTTGGGAAGAAAGACAGAGAGAAGGCAGAATTTGATGGTTAGAAGAAAAAAAAAAAAGTCTTCAGATCTTTCCTTAGTGTCATCTCTGAAATCTCACCAAATAGGACCCAAATGGGCTTATGTCATGACATTTGTTTGATGTCTTATTTAAACTGTTTTATTGGACATTTTCCATCTGGTAAGCTCCCAGAAAGAGACCAAATTGCCTTGTCATAGCTAAGCTTCATGTTCAGGGAGCTTATACCAAGTAAACTTTGTAAAGGCCCAAATATTTTAGGATGGTTTGGGAAGCGGGATGGAAAAGTTTTACTTGAACTGAGTTAGAATGAAATATTCACAAATCATTTTGGTCATTCCATTTTAGTTTATTAATAGGGTAAGGAAAACATACACATTATACATCAATGCTCTGTTGAACAATGTTAACAAATAGCCAAGTAAGTAAAGGTTTCAGAGTGTTGGCTAAAATGAGTTTTGGGTGTTTTCCATACCAAATTTTCAGAGCAAAGGAAGAGACATCTGTACCCAGATACCTACATTTGGGGGAATTTTTCTTTTTAAAAATAGATGCTCGGTTAGGTCGCCTTTTGTCTGCACATTATAATTTTTTGTCATTACCACAAACTGAAAAAGAAATGGGCTCTTGTCTTTTACTTAGCATACTGCGTTTATGCTGCCAAACATGCTGGAGGCATTGCTTAGACTCATGAGCACTAGCTCTGCCTCCAAGACACTAAGAACTTGGGCAGATCCTTAGGCCTCTGTGGTCCTCAGTTCCCAGAAAAATTAGAAAGCTATACTCAGTAATCCCTAGGCTCCTTTCCAGACCCACCAATCCGATGGTA
This sequence comes from Panthera tigris, assembly GCF_018350195.1. Taxonomy (NCBI): domain Eukaryota; kingdom Metazoa; phylum Chordata; class Mammalia; order Carnivora; family Felidae; genus Panthera; species Panthera tigris. The sequence continues at coordinate 133,258,830 of NC_056661.1, forward strand.
TTCATTGTGATCACTCTGGCATGAGGCCAAGAAATAGCTCTGCTGCTCTAGTGCTGCTTGCTATGCCTATGAAACTTCATCAAGGCCTGAGAACATGAGCAGCCTCACACTATTTCAGGTAGCAGGGACAAAGGGCAAACCTCTACTTCCAAAGGAATGGCACAACCTGTCTCTGAAGCGATTCACATCATCCCTGTTTTTGAACAATTGAATGCTAGGAAAACATACATACAATTCTGTTTATAGATCAGGGCTGTGAGATGAAGTTCTTTGCCAGTGCTTGGGGTTATGGACAAAAGCATTTGAGACATGGTCACCTCTACAACTCAATAGCGAAATTAGGGTGCAACGCCCATCACAAAAATCCCTAAAAGTCTCCACTATCTCTTGTCTTTCTCTTTGCTCCCAAAAATAAACCAAGAAGCTAACAGTGAGATAAGTACTCCCCAGGACACATATCTAAGCTCTCAGGCAAACACAGGTACAAGCTGCCAGAATGGAAAGGGGTCTTCCTCATCTTCAGCTAGGGGCTGGGTGGACCCCAATTCCTTTGCGAGAGAATCTGCAGAAGCTCAGTGCACCCACAGAGACCAGGTCTGAGTTTCCCGAACTCGGCCCCGCCCCTCACCTTGCCTGCGACCAGCTTGGCTGCGAAGGTGCGTGCGGCGCTCGGTGATTGGCGGCCGCCCGGCAGTGCCCGGCTGCCATTGGCTGCCTGGGCCTCTTTGTTCCCGGGTCCCGCAGCAGGAAGGCTGCGGAGGACTGGGCAGCGGAAGTTTGACGGAGCCGGTGGAGCGGCTCCGGTAACTGGAGTCCCTGCAGATCCTCCCCCAGTACCCGCAGCGGAGCCAGAGGCCAGGCGATCCTGGGAGTGAGATCGCGGACAGGAGGAGGACCTCCTTTGACACACAAACATGGATCTGGAGGCCAAAGTGAAGAAGGTAGGGGGGCGCGGACGGCGGGCAGCAGCCGCTTCACCTGCGCAGGGTGCCGCCCCCTGGCTGCGGGCAGCGGGTGGGGTGCACGGGCTGCCCGGCGCGAGCTGGCTCCGGGTCCCCTGTGGGCTGGCCCAGGTGCCGGTCTCTCCCGCAGGCAGCGGGGGTGCCTGGCAGCCCCACTAACTCCTGAAATCCGGGAGCGACAGAGAGTCCGGCGCGAGAGCTAGACCGGGCGCGGGACATTTCTTCCAGTCTAACCAAGTCCAACGGTTGAAGGTGTTTGAAACTTTCCTTTAGTCTGTTTCAGCTGCGCCTGTGCCTACCTAAAAAAAAAAAGGATGAGGGCAGGGCAAGTTCGGGCGAGATCATGACACTTCTTCCTGTCTCAGGAAGTTCAACTTTATTAAGCCTTTGTGGTTTAGGAGCACTGATGTGACTTTGACAGTTCAGACCTCCTTCCCTCCCATCTTGGCGGAGCGTGTCTCTCAAAAGTGAGTGCTGATTTCATGCGTTTCCTTCCTACTCGAGGCTAGTGATAACGTGACAAGTGATTTTTTTTTTCTTTTTTTGTTCATTATTGACTTCTAAAGCACTGCCTCCCTCTTAGTGCTTTATCTCTCAAAGAAAATGTTCTTCCATTTTGGCAGCTAGCCCCTAAGGAGAGATTGTCACTACTGGTTTAGAATAAGGAGACGTTTCCGCAAGGCTGTCCACCGCGCCCCTTCTGCCGCCCCTGGGACTTCATGATCCACAGCCCTACCTGAGCTGCTCCCTGGTATGGGAGCTTCACGTCTCCTGGGAGAAAAGGGTGGGCACCAAACTGTGACTCAGAAGGAATGCTGATGTCACATTCCAGTGTAACATTCTTTGTGAAAGGTCTGGTTCCAGAGAATTGGTCCTGTTTACTTTGCGGTAAATTTAAGCTAGCTGCCCTTTATCAAATAGGGAAGGAAGTTCTGCAGAGTGAGAGGAAGGGGGGAAAAAGAACTGAATTTGCTTCTCTTGCCCACTGTGGTTGTCAATATTGCATTATTTTATCTTCTAAAAACAAGTTCCTGACTTGAGCATTAATTCTGTTTCATTCCCAGAAATGGATTTTTGAAAATGTAGGCAAATGCAAAATATTAGGTTAGGAAGATGTTGCAAAATGAAAACTTGCAGTAGAAAAACAGTTCATCACTTAGGACTAGAACCAGCCCTCAAAAAGGAATATAAGGACAGGAAAACATAATGTAAATTATTAATGTGACTGCATTCTATTCTCTTCCTGTTTGGTGTCTTATTCTTCACTTTTAAATAACACTAATATTTTTTGTTAATCTTGCTTGCCACTAGAAAAGCATTTTGTTTGCTGCTTAGTTAGCGTTCTGTTGATGAACACTGCTTATTTTTTCAAGTGGGTAAGAACTACTCATGTCTAAAATTTGAGGTGGGGTCTTGACTGTGCTTATAAACATTGGTACAAAACTACTTTTTTTTAAATTTGGCATCCTTTTGGGAGGGAGGGCTGAATAGGTGAAGCACAGAGGATTCTTTTTAGGGTAATGAGACTATTCTGTACACCACCTCCATGGTTGATACATGTCATTATATATTTGTAAAAATGCATAGAATGAACAACAACAAGCGTGAACCCTAATATAAACTCTGAACTTTGGGGGATAATGATGTGTCAATGTAGGTTCATTGGTTTGTAACAAAGGTACCACTTTGGTGTGGGATATTGGTACAGCAGGAGGATTTGGGGGTGTAGGTATAGGGAGGTATATGGGAACTCCATACCTTGTGCTCTGGAAAAGGATATGTACTTAAAACGGAGAGGAGGAGTCAACATTTAAAAGTGATTTTGAAATTAATTGGGACAAAGAGGAAGTAATTCTGAGGGAGAAAGTCCAAAGTTAAGAATTAGTGTCCTTACAAGGAAAACATCCAGACATTATTTAGAAACAATTTCCTTAGTTTCAAAATGTGGATTATGATAAAAAATGCCCTTTGATATGTGGTGTAACCTTTTCAACCAAGAACCTTATCCTTTTCTCTAATCCTACTCTTCTCCTTCCTCCACCCCAAAGCAAAAAAGATTCTATAAATTTAAAGCTCTTACAATGCCATGATGGTAACAAATCCTTGTTTCACTACCTTGTCATCACTGCTGATTCTCAGGGAAGAGTCCTCAACCCATAAATTGGAAACTATTAAAAGACCCCAAAATGTCCAATTTGACCACCAGCCCTACCCTCTCTGTGCCTTTGTAGGACCCTTGACAGACTTGATATCCTGTGGATTCGACAAAAGTTTCCCAGTACAGAGTTTGGCGATCCTAGCAATACAATTCATAGCTGTAGCCATAATCTCAAAAAGAGACTTGCATTGCCTTTAGAAATTGTTCTCTAACATTCTGGAAGGAAACATTACAAGATTATCTCTGATCTACTAGCAGAGCCTTCTCACCCTGTTTTGCCACCTGGTTTTCAAGTCTCCCTTCTTTTTGGCTTGGGTGTACAAAATAAAGTAATAGTTTGAACAGACTTTTAAAAAAGTCAGGTTGGAAGTTGAAACAAAGACACAAACACTTAAATAAAACTAAACTTGACATCTGTTTTAAGATATGTGGTATTTTTTTCTCTCTAAAACCCTTATACTGTTGATTTCATAAGGAATTTTCCCCAGGCATATGAAAAATGTTACCTTTTTTTCCCCATTAACATTTTGTATAAAAAGAATTAAAAAGGGTTGTCTTGATTCCACAAAAACTTAGGCAGATGATACTATTACAGGATTCTTGGTTTATAAAAGAAGAACTTGGTGTCCACATCATTTGCCCAGATTTGGATTAATTACCAGTCCCACCATCCCAAAGACAAAGGATTTTTATAATTAGATTTTGCTATATTTTGCTTTGTTTGAAGCAGGCGAGCTGTTGCTAGGATGTAGAGCTAGTTTGGTTGTACAGAGTTTTTGTTTTAATAATATTTTGGAGTAGAATTTGACTTCCTTATGTCTGTGCCCTGCTTCTAAGTTATTTGTCTAGCTAGATCTCTTCCTTATGTCTTATGTCTCTTCATTATAATTGACTTCGTGTAAGTAGAGCCCGTGTCTGCTTGGAAAAAACAATGGCCTTTGAGAAGCAGAAACAGAGTCTCATTTTGTGGTGAATGGTAAATCATGGCCCAGAGCCAGCTGTTTTCCTCTTTCTTTGCTATGTTACTCTCCCATGAGAATCACTTTTTTCCCTTTAAAAACATACCAGAGAGAAAGAGAACTCCAATAATTTCCCTTATGCTGCCTGGAATTGCTGCAGGGCTTTTAATTTTACATCTTAGTTTTCACCTCCTTTTCTAACCTTTGTCTTTTGATCCTTCCTAACACCACACCTGGTTTTCTTAGGACTCTCTTCTTTGTTTCTTTAATTTTATTTTAAAAAAAAGATGAGATGCACTTTAACAATTACAGGTCACTAAAAATCCCCTTTCTCAGCACCCAAACTTGTTTTAAAAGCTTCTGTCATTAGCCAAAGAAAAATAGTAAAACCACGCGATGGCAGTTGGCAAGACTACTGAACCACAAAGATTATTTCCATTAGGAATTAGAATGAGACTTTTCTCATAGGTGGCCCTTGATTGAAGTAGAAAAGGTAAGTAAACGGTGACCTGGATGTTCAAATCTACAGTTGGATTCTCGGCTTGAAGCCATCCTTGCTGTGAGAATCATTGGCAAAGCTGGGGGTAATGGGAGGGCAAGGTACTGCCAGGGCTTTGCCTTAGAGGCAGTTACTCTGTCCCTCAGAACGAGTATAGAAGAAAGTGAAGTGGTCCTCAGCTGGGCTTTTATCTCTTCTAACCCATGGTGTGATTCATTACATTAATTGGATATGAAAAGTCACTTTCTCTAACTTGCCCTGAATATTGGTTTGAATAGAACTGTAGTAGGCTTTCTATTGATTTTGTTCCTTTGTGCTATCCTATGAAGTAGAACTGGGGATTTATATCTCTGCTGGCTGTTACCATGTCCCATCACCTTACTCCTTGACTTCGCTTTCTCATCTACAATACTAAATATTACTCATCCTTCAAGACACTCCCCTTCTCCCCCCACCCCACATGCTGTCCTCCAGAAAATCTTTCTTCTTGTTCTAGCTAGATGCAAAATCTTTCTTCTGAATTCCCAAAGCTTGTTCTCTGTAACTCTTAGTACCCTCATTCGTTTCTTCTCCCAGATTATGATTTTCTTCTTTCCTAAATTTCAAGCTTGGGCAATGAATTCTTATTCTATTTACACTTGTATAGTTTTGCTTGTTGTTGAAAGCAATCTTGTGAAGTAGACCTTAGCCTCATTTTAAGGATAAAGAAACAGGTGTAGATAGGTTCTGGCAGTTTCAGATGAACCTAAGTATAATCTTGAACTATAGTCTTCAGAACCCATGCTCCTGCATCATGCCCTCTAGCCCTTGAGTCCTCTTATATACTTGCCTTGTTTGCTAAATATATGCTGAATGAATTACCCTTATATAAAACGAGGAATAACCTAAAACACATTTCAACATTTTTGTTTAAAGGAATTATTTGGAAGAAGTGGTTTCTATTCCAATAAAATTACCACCCTACTGGTTTTCTATATTTTATTTATACTTTATCTGTGTTATATGTTTGCCCTTTCGTGTAATTTGTCATAGACCTTCTTTGGACAAAGACAAAGCCCAAATAAAGTAAAAGTATTGTAAAAAGGGACTTCTTGGAGACTTTTACAAAGAAATTTTACAAGTGCCAATCATATTCTGGACTGTATCCTCTAGGATTCTTCCAACTTCTCCTAGTAGCTTAATATGGTCCTTGAACAACAGTAACCCTGCGTTTGGCTCTCTGCTTTGGGATTTCAGTGACATCTGGAACTGTATAGAAGCACTCATGGGATGGGCTGTAGAAGAGTCCGTTCTCCCTGCTGAATATCTGAGGTGATAGAAAGCCTTACTTATAGTATGGTAGGCTAAGCCTTTCTATCCCCCAGTAGCAAAGTGCTCAGAGGGCCACTGGCACAGCAGACCAGAGAGCTAAGAATGTTGTTGTTGTTGTTGTCATTGTTTTAAATTTCCCATTCTTGATTCAAGAAGATCTTTTAAGAAGCAATGGGAAACACCAAAATGATCAGTGATTTCATGAGGCTCTCCCTGAGCTATAGGATTGATTATACCAGCATTGTGAGCATGGCATTGACTTCATGGACCATCAGAGAACAACAAGGGTTACTGTGAGGGCCCTACTTAGTAGAAAGAGAATGATAAATTGGCAAAAGAGGACTCCTTCCTATGTTCTTTTTTTCTGAGAATTATAAGTAGGAATACAGTTTGGCCCCATGCTAATTTGAATATAAATTTTTTTCAAACCATATTACCACAGTGTATTCAGAAAATAGAAAAGGTCAATAAGTCCCAGTAAATGTAAAGGCCTATAGGGTATAGAAAGAAATATAGTATATCAGCTTTCTCACTTCTGCTTATCAGTGTGATGTTGATAAAATCACTCTGAGCTGAGTTAGTAGATCTTGGTCCACTCTAGGTTTTGTGATGTTGGCCACTTTGGATCTCAGTTTCCATATCTATAAAAATTAATAGGGGAACTGTGATTCTTTTTAACTGTGATAAATATTAGCAGTAGCCTACCAAGTAGACAAAGTTCCATGGTGCCTAAAAATCACACAAGCCAAGAATATATAAATATGTGTGATTTTAATAAAATAGTACAGTGTATAATGTTTAGGTAGTTCTGTGAATTCCATGAGGAAACCTATACATTAAACATTTTTTTTTTAAATCTTAGCTATTTTTCAACTTGTTTTTACTTAAGTTGCCTTTTTAATATTTGTGAGATATTTGAATACATTAAGTTTGATTAATTTAAATGTGTAATAGGAAGCTTCAAATGCATAATAAACTGCTCCTTTACCATAGATCAAATAATTCTAGATGTGATATATCACTTTCCTTGGTATTTAATTACAGGTAAGTGAAAAATAATGGATTTTTTATTGTCTTTAAAAGTTCTCTCTCCTAAAATAAGATGATTTATTCCAAAATTATTAGTATTTTATGTGTCAAGCACTGCTCTAGACTCTGTGAGTGTAGCATGAACAGAAAAGATATGGTATCTTGTATCACAGAATTTACACTGCTAAAAGGAATTAGAGAGCAAAGTAAATGACAAAATAAACGATAAAAAGCACAACTGGGATTATACCCCTTAGTGAACTCCTTACAGGTCAGCAGTACACTAGATTTCTGACATAGAGAATGTGCAGTTTTAGTGGTAATTCTTAGTATCGGTTCCTGGTCTTGTAAACTTTGTAATTAGGAATTCTTCTTTATTTATCTTATTGGCAAATGGAAAATAAATGAGAAAGCAGCTCTTATGTGTTAGAATGTGAAAAAGCTCATGAATGGACAATGCTATAATTAGTTACAATTTTATGCCTATGAAGTTACACAAACTAAGTTCTTCCTGGTTACAAATGCCCTACAAGAGTCATTCCTGGGTTCTGTTTTCTGGTTGTGCCTTTGTTTGGTAACTACTGCCATGAAACTATGATTTTTTTAAAACTCTCTCGTTAGATCATTAATATATGGTAGGAAATTATTTTGCTCTTTACAGGGTGGTGACATTCAGAGAACATTATATAAATCGTGAATTATGAAATCAACTTTTTCAAGGAGACGAAAACAGAAAAAACTAACCAATTGAAAACAGGTTTCAAAACCTCATACATTTTCAAGATTTAAGGTGACCTGATAAGTTCACCTCTGCTCTTTGTATTAAAATTGTCCTTGAGCATTGTTATTAGGGGATTAAATGTAAAGGTTATGCTTTTCAGTTATCCAGCTCTAGTCTTTGACTTTCCTGTAAAAGAGCTGTAGTCATATTTAGAGTTATTTCACCTGTTTTTTCTTAAGTGCCCAATCTACTCAACTTCCTACTTAAATAATAGGGAATTGGGGAGATAAGAGTATGCATGATTATAATTTTCTAATGCAAGTTCATGCTGTGACCCAAAAATGACTTAATTGCTTTTCTCTTTCTTCCTTCTCATCAACCACTATAATCACTACTCATTGCCTCTGACAAAAATATTAGGAAAGAACAGAAGGTGATTGAAAAAAGAACCACAAGAAACCCATGCAGGATATTTGGGGAACATGCTATGGAAGGTTCTTTGTTCCTATCACACTGAGTACATAGGTATAAAAATTGGTTGGTTCCAGGTATTGTGACTTTCATTCTGGTCATATTTTAAAAAGGAGAAGAGCATAGTTTAAGATTTCCAATTTGTCTGGTCCTTAGGTATTCTGCAAGAATGCAGGACTGCTTGGGTTTGGGCCAGGCTTGAAGGGGGAGCTGTATGAAAAGCCAGGCAGCGAGGACCGCTGAGATCTCATCTGCCAAATGACAGCAAGACTACTGCTATACGAATATGTTAAATCTCTGAAATGCTGGATCGTCCTCAGATTACAAGTGATTCAGCTGTGCTTATTATTGTGACATTCTGACCACCATGCAAAACTGTAAAAGAGGTTTCAGGTTGTCGTTTGCATAGTTTCTTATCTAAACAGTGAGCCTTGCAAAAAAAGAGGCTGAAAGCTCAGCACACATGCCTTGGCGCTGACTCCATTAGTAAGTGTGTAGCTACAGTGAATTTGCCCTTCCCTTGATTGAAGATAAAGTGATATCATGTTTCATTGCAAAATGATCATGCATATGTTAGGTGGATTTTTGTTTCTCTGAGTGTAATATCTCAAAGTGTTGATAGAATGAGTCACAAAGTAAAGGTAAAGAATATTTCTTCCTTCATGGGGTAGTGGCCTACAATAAAAATAATTGGGAGTTAAACAAAACAAAGTTACCCTTTGTTTTTCATAGAGAATATTAAAAGGACAATTTAAATGTAAGATTACAAAAAGTAAATTCCATTTCTATCAATATCACCTGTTGAGTTTTATATTCCACAAAACACTGTGATAGCAGCTTTGGTAGATAAAACAAGGCAGACAGGCAAACTAAACTGATCTGTAAGACAGATATGTAAGTTAACTACAACACTGGATAGAAGCAAAGAAGTGCTATAACACAGTATTGCTCAAAATAGCTGTCACTGCAGAATCTGTCATGGGCCAATATTATTTAAATGTTTATTTATTTTGAGAGAGAGAGAGAGAGAGAGAGAATGCAAGTATGAGCTAGAGAGGGGCAGAGAGAGAGAGGGAGAGAATCCCAAGTAGGCTCTGCTGTCAGTGCTGAGCCCGACACAGGGATCCATCTCACAAACCCATGAAATCAAGAGTCGAACGCTTAACCAGCTGAGCCACCTATGCGCCCCATGGACCAATACTTTTAAGAAAACACCATAAAAATGAATTACTAAAAGAAAAAAAAAAAGGCAAATACAAGGCCAATTAAGAAATTATTAAGGGGAGGGGCACCTGGGTGGCTCAGTTGGTTAAGCATCTGACTTTGGCTCAGGTCATGATCTCATGGTTTGTGGGTTCGAGCCTCATGTCGGGCTCTCTGCTGAAAGCTCCTAGCCTGGAGCCTACTTTGGATTCTGTGTCTCCCTCTCTTTCCGCCCCTCCCCTGCTTGCACTCTTTCTCTCTCAAAAATAAATAAGCATTTAAAAATTTTTTTTTACATTATTAGGGGCATCTGACCTAAAATTTCTGTCAAATTGCTAATAATTCCTCATAGCTTACTTTCAGTTTCTTTATATGTCTCTTTACAGACTGATATCCAAGACTTTGCAGATTGCCACATTTTTGAGTAGCACTGCAATAATAGGAATACAGACGACTAGTAAGAAGTCTCAGAAGCAGAAGTAATTAACTTGAATTGGGTGGATTTGGGAGCATTTTATGGAGGAAACAACATCCAAACTAACTCCTATAGGATAAATAAGGTTCCATTAGGCAAAGAAGGCCCTGCAGGAAGAATAAATAGCATGAACCAAAGGAACACAGCTGTGAAAAGTCAGTAAGCCTTTGATAGTCATACCATTAACATTTTCAGTTTGACTCTTCTAAAATAAAGCCAAGGTACATGATCTACAGTGGTTTCTAATTCTACTAGGTTACAGGTTTGAATCGGGGAATTGTGTCACTGAGCTAGTACAGACGCCTACTGCTAAGGATCTATTTCTCTATCCTAACCCTGATTCTTATTTATTACACTATGTCATCTCTTGAAGTCCAGGAGGAAATTTCACACCGGAGTCTATTTTGTGTAGTCTGGATTTGGCTCCAAGTTGTGGGTTGGGACTACATTGACTCCACAGACCTTTCATCCTCCTTAGATCACTGAATATCTTAAGCAAAAGGCTGGAACAGTAGCGGGCATGGCCAACTGTAGGAACCCATTTTAAGCATCTGCTTGTGCCACAGCAGTCATATCTGACATCAAGAAGAGAAGTCCAGTCTAGTGACTATGAGGCTGTGGCAGGGGTGTGAATGTTTAATACCTGGAAATGAAGAATTGGGATTATTACTTCAGTCCGCCACACATACCACAGTGGGATTGTTGAATATTGCAGGCTGAAGTATACTTTTCTGAAGATACCTCAGGTATCAGCAGTCTACACAGTATCACAGTCTACTGATTTTTCAGAGGCTCTTCTGAAAAATTATAAAGGAAAATTAACCTTGAAGTATCCCTTATTTTATTTTTAGAGCATTTTTTTTAACGTTCATTTATTTTTGAGAGAGAGAGACAGAGAGTGAGCAGAGGAGGGGCAGAGTGAGAGGGAGACACAGAACCTGAAGCAGGCTCCAGGCTCTGAGCTGTAACCACAGAATCCAATGTGGGGCACAAACTCACAAACTGTGAGATCATGACCTGAGCTGAAGTCAAACACTTAACCTACTGAGTTACCCAGGCACCCTGAGCATCCTTGTTTTTATCCTTGTCATTCTTCTGTTAGCTTTTAGACTCAGAGCTCTCCAAATTCACTCCAGCTAAGTTATACGGTCTCCATGTGAAGAAATATAGAACTAATTTTTTCTAGAAAATGGCAAGTTGCCAACGGTTTTTAAGGGGGGGGGGGCTACAAATCCTGACCTTTTAAATACTGTGACAAATTGAAAATAGATTTCACAAATGTTCAAATGTTGCTATGTGTTAGACTGTGCCAGGGGTGGCAGAATAGAAAAGTAACTGAAGAGAAATTGGCAGAAATTAAAGAAAGGTGAGGGAGGTAAGACAGATTTTGATGGCTTAATATCCATATTGCTTTTAAGATGTCCCAGGGAAAAACAATAGAGATGTTGTTTGTTAGTACTTTTCTCCTGGATCAAGATGAAGTCAAGGCAGAGGATGGGATCATCCTGTGGGCCACTGTTGCTCACTGCACTGAACACAGGGACTTTAGAGGGAGCAGAAGAGACTTTGATGTCTCCAGACATAAGTTTGAATCCCTAGAAATTTGGACAAGTTTCTTAGTTTTCTTGGCTTCAGGAGAGCTTATCTATAAAACATGGATATTACTTCCTTTTTGGGTTATTGTATAACTAAATAAAGCATATCTTGTAAATACTTAGAATGGTGTTAGCAATTGCTTTATCAGTGTTAATTAAAAAAAAAATTTTTTTTTTTTAGTGTTTATTTGTTCTTGAGAGAGGGTGAGCGAGAGAGGGGCAGAGAGAGAGGGAGACACAGAAACCAAAGCAGACTCCAAGCTCTGAGCTGTTAGCACAGACCTGCATGTGGGGCTCAAAATGTTAAATCATGACCTGAGCCGAAGTTGGATGCTTAACCAACTGAGCCACCCAGTGCCCCAATCAGTGTTAATTATTAATGTTGTTAATGTTCCCTGATCAGTTTTTTGTTTGTTTGTTTGTTTTAGTTAAGTAGACTTTGGCATCAATGAGTAAATGTTGGGAGAACCGAATTGCAGTGGTTATCAGCTTTACAATCCTGGATTCAGTTCTTTGCCCTGGCACTTACAAGCTGTGTGCATTTGGCAAAGTTACTTAACATTCTAAACCTCGGGATCTTGATCAGAAAATGGGTTACAACTATCTGTCTCACAGGGGTGTAAGGATGATTGAAATGAACATTTTAAAGCACAAAGTATGGTGCCTGAACAATAAATAGATGTATCGTGATCATTATCAATAAATACAATCTAGAAGGAAGAAAATCCTGCATAGATCTTCAAACCATTTAATAAGCACCTGAATATATCATCAAGAATTTTATGACAGCACGCTCTCAGGATAAAATTGATACTTGGTGCTTTGTTGGACACAAAAAATATCTAAAGTTCAATAATTGGGATGTATTATATTATTGCATTTAGTTTGTTTCCTTTTTGTAATTTTTAAATTTTGATTTTAATTTTTATAATAAAAGTAAATTTTTTTAACTTTTTTTTTTTTTTTTTTTTTTTTTTGACACAGAGAGAGACAGCATGAATGGGGGAGGGTCAGAGAGAGAGGGAGACACAGAATCCGAAACAGGCTCCAGGCTCTGAGCTGTCAGCACAGAGCCTGACGCGGGGCTCGAACTCATGGACCGTGAGATCATGACCTGAGCCGAAGTCGGACGCCTAACCAACTGAGCCACCCAGGCGCCCCTAAAAGTAAAATTTTTTAAAAAATTTATTCATGTTTATTTATTTTTGAGAGAGAGAATGACAGAATACGAGTGGGGGAGGGGCAGAGAGGGAGATACAGAATCTGAAGCAGGCTCCAGGCTCAGAGCTGTCAGCATAGAGCCTGATACAGCTCGAACCCACAAATGGTGAGATCATGACCTGAGCTGAAGTTGGGCACTTAACTGGCTGAGCCACCTAGGCACCCCAAAAGTAAAGATTTTTTAAGTAATCGTTCCTAGTACTTGTTTGAGCAGGCACCATGTGCTAGTCACTATAGGAAAGATTCAAAGCTATATCAATGAGGCTCTCAGGAGGGGGCATTTGATTTAACATGACTAGGTATTATGTTTTCCTAAACAGAATCTTCCTCAGAGATTTTGTGATAAATTGCAAAAACAGCCACAATACTTTGCAACACTTCCCATTAAAAAGTGGAATCTATTTTCCTACCTTTGACTCTGGGCCGCCAAAAAAGTATGGTAGCAGTGATGTTGTGTGTGCTCCAAGCTTGGACGTCAACAGGCCTTGTCTCCTTCTACTTTCATGGAACCTTGCTGCTACTATGGAGCTAGCCTACCCCAGCCTGCTGGGGGATCAAAGACCACATGTAACAGATGAAATACCTCAGCTGAGGCTCCTCTAGGCCAGCTGTTCCTAGTTGACCTGAAAAGTAACGGCAGATGCGGTGAACCTAGCTGAGACTAGAAAAACCATCCAGCTAAACCCAGTCCAAAGTGCCAAACTGGAAAAGCCATGAGCAGAATATTATGATCATAAACTTCAGAACGAATGGTTATTTTAAGCCAGTATATTTAAGTATTGCTAGGCAGTCAATCATAATTTACACACCCTCTATTGTTAGAATGTAAGTCTTCTCAGCCTCCCACACTGAAAGCTACAGGAAGGGTCTTAGAAAAGGCTTTCTCACTCTGAGTTACCTTCATAGCCCTCTGTATGTGTGGAAAAAAAAAAAAAAAAAAAGAATCAGGACACTGTAGCTTCCCTGACATCACTGGTCACTTCAGAATAGGCTGTTTCTAATATAGTCAGATCTACATTTTATTTCTTTACTAATTGTTCTGTTTATCAAGATAAAGGAAACTTAAATTCATCTGCAACTGACATTTGATCCTAATTGTAAAAAGGTGGTATATGCATGTTTTGAAAGTGGTCTTTTTCCCCTGAACCCTAGACAAATTTAAAATGATGTCTGTGTACCTTTTGTAGTGCAGAAATCTTTGGACTGTGGTCTAACTATAAAATAAAAAGCATGTGAATCCATACCATTTCTCTAATGGATCAAACATCAAAAACCAGTCAGGGGCGCCTGGGTGGGTCAGTCAGTTAAGCAACTGATTCTTAATTTCTGCTCAGGTCATAATCTCATGGTTTGTGGGATCGAGCCCCTCTGTGCTGACAGTGAGGAGCCTGCTTGGGATTCTCTCTCCCCCTGTCTCTACCCCTCCCCTGCACAGGCTCGCTCACTCTCACTCTCTCTTTCAAAATACATAAACATTTTTAAAAAAGAAAAGAAAAAAATGGGTCAAAAATTAGTTAAGGCTCTTAGGTTTACACAGAACACCACATGAACATAATTCTCTTGTTTTTCCAGAGTAAGGGATGGTGTGAAAAGACTATAGACAATAAGTAAATATGCATGCAGCATCTGGAATTAGGGTTTCCTACATCTCTCCCTGCCTTTCCCAGGTTCCGAGGCCCCCAATCTGTGCTGTTAGACTTTGTTTTTGTTCTAAAGGCCCCTGACGCCAATCCTGGGCAAAAGTAGAAAATGCGAATCCTGTCATTTTGTACTTTTTATCCTCCCCCACTCCTCGTTGCCATTCCTATGCCTTCTCTCCATTGGCCTTTACTTTCTGTGTTCCCTTGGATCCTCTGGCTTTCCTGGGTAGCCTCCTGGAATGGCGCTCTCAGCCAGTGCCACAAGCCTCCCCTTCTCTGCTCTGTGAGGACACACCTGCACTGCTCTCTCCCTGCCTGTGCTCTGATTAGATAAGCAGCTAGTGGCAATAAATAACACAAGTGCATAGTCATCTTCCCCACGCCCTCACTCATCTGTTATAACAGGTGACTCCTAAAGAAATGATACTCTAGCCTTTAGGCCTGGCAAAAATGATGCCAATATTCAAGTTTTAGGATATACAGAGTCTTAATAAAGGCCTCTCAATATACAGCTATGTGTGGGATACACTCTTTACAGTCAGCTGTTGAGGTAGTGACACAAGACCAAATTAGGATTGTTTGTTTGATCTAAATTCTTTCAAGGGACTACTACAGACGCCTTTTGGACTCAGATTTTTAAAATGCCTTTTATAGCTAATAATTGGGAAGCTTTGAGGGCTGTGTATAAAAGCACATGCCATTGCAGAGTCCTTCCAGGGAGCCGGAGCTCAGCCAATCCTGTTAAAAAACTATTTCAGCTGCAATCATAACCTATTAATTGTGACATTTTTATAGCCTGCATTGTCTTTCTCAAAGTAACGGATTGAGAGAAGGCCTTTTTTGAGTAGAGTCTACAAAGGAGGTATTCTACTGGTGAATATCTCAAGCAACTTCCTTTAAGCAATAGAATAGAAATAATTTGATAGTAGTCAGCTCGAAACATGTTTATAAGGAACCAGCATAAACTGAACAGACAATACATTTTTAAATCATTTGCTTACCTAAAATGAGTGTAGATTTTTTTAAAAACCTAAATTATTTTTTCCATAGTAAAACTGTGAGGATACATTGGGTTTCAATAGGTAAGCAGTACTAGAAAAATAGTTAGGAATTGCTGACTATAAATATTACCTAATTGGAATTAAGTAATTTGCATCCTGACATCACAAAGAAGGGCTATATATTTTTTTCTTTTACTTAATTCCATCACCAGATAGATTTATGTAATAGAACAAAGTTTATATAAATCTTTTTCCATTTTTAATGTGGAGGAGGACTATGGCATATTATAAAAACAGTGAATTTTTTGTCTTAAACATATTTTTGAAAATTTCTTGCTAATCAAACCTGATATTCTGTATTCTATTTTATGATTGTGTTCTAAAACACAAGAAATATGTGTGTATATATGTACTACGCAAGTGTGTACATGTGCTGAGATTGATGGAAAATAAGACTGAGAGACTAAAAATCATATTCTACCCTGTCTTCCGGAAGACTGTTCCCTGGGCCTGACTGAGTAAATAGCTAACAGACTGAGAGGAATAAGAATATTTATATGTAAGGAGCAAAGCTCTGTGTTACTATGCCCATTTGATTGAAGAGACATTTAAATATTTGAAATGGAAAAAAATAAAGACAAGAGCGGTAGATAAGCACACCCTATACCCCTTCACTTTGTAATATGTCTGTCTCATCACAGATCACTTAGTCTTTGGATTTAAAATCAAAACAGAAAAGAGGTTGTGGAAGGAAGCTTCTAAGATGGCCACCATTGATTCCCAACTCCTAGAATTCATACTTTTGTCTTTTCCCCTCCCCTTGAGTGGGCCGGACCTGGTCAGTTGCTGCCAAAGAGTGTGACATGGCAGAAGTGATGATATGTCCCTTCCGAGATTAAAGGCCACAGCTTCCATCTTGGGTGCTCTCACTCTCTCTGGGATCATTTGCGCTGGGAAAAACCAGCTGCCATGTCATGAGGCACCCCTGTGAGACAGCTTAAAAGTGTGTCTTGGCCCCAGTCAAGCTTTGCGATGCCTGCATCCCTGGCTGACCCTTGATTGCAATGTAGGAAGAGGCCCTGAGCCAGTCCACCTCATTAAGCCACTCCCAGCTGGCTGACTGTGAGATCATAAATGTTTATTTTCAGCCCCTAACTTTTGGGGGTAATTTGTAACCAATACAGAGATTTTCCATTAGAAATGTAGAAATTTCGTGATTTGAAAAACATGACAAGTATTACTTCAGTTTTTGCCTCATTATATCACCCCTGGGCATTATATGGAATCTTTTATATGATGTATAAATACATAACATAGCAAATAATTTTTAGTATTGATGATAAGTCTACATATTTTGAATAAAGATCTTTCAAGTTTGAGATTTAACTTTTTCATTTGTATTTCACTGTTTCTTTTTGTTTTTATTTTTCACTTTTATTTTTTCCAGGGGGTGATATAAAAATACTTTGGATTCATTGTTTCTTTTAAAACATTTTCTCTCTTGTTATACCATTGGAAGAATCCTATTTTGCATCAGGATCCTGGAGATTTTCCTTGACCCACACCCTATTCTTTTGAGGGTCCTCTTGCATGTGTGAATAATCACCTCAGGGCCTTTAGCGTTAGTGCAGCTGGTGTCCAGACATTCAGGTTCCTTGTCATCAGTCTCACATTTGTCTAAGAAGGAGGAGCTCCGGCTAGTGACGAATAGGCAGTCTTTGAGATCAAAACCTATTGTTCCAGAGGAGTTACAGATGAGGAATATTACTCATTTAAATTATTATTTGTCTTCAAACTCTCATTTTGGAGAAGAAAAAATGATGACTTTGTAGTTAAGAGCTCAGGATTTGGAGTTATAATTGCTAAGATTCAAATCTCACTTCTGCCACTTGCTAGCGGGGCAGTCTTAGACAAATTACTCAATCTGTCCAAGTCCCAGTTTCCTCGTGTGTGAAATTGGGAAGATTAACCTTTCCCATAGGTTGTCTTGTGAATTAAATGAAATGGTGTCTGTATTGTGCCTGGCAGTAGTTAACATCTTAATTGGTGGTGGTGGAGGTATAAATACCACTGTCATTAAGTATAAAAAAATATATAATTAGAAATGTTTCAAGATATCATACCAGAACTAAAATTCATTATTGATTTGTAGAAGAAAGCAGCAGGATCTACTTCTGATCTTGTCAAAAATTTACCATAATTACTGAAGTTGTACAGATGTCTTAGGCAATCTGCTGCATCTCAGACTGAAAATAGACAAATTGCTTTGGTGACAGTCCCTGTGTCACTTACTTGATACTGGTACTGCCTTAAGAAATGTAGGGACAGATTGAGTGGGAGTTATCTATTTAATTTATTAAAGTTCCAGGAAGACTGACACAGTACCTCCAGAATAGAATTTATTATAAACTATTTAGGCTGAAAGATCACTTGTTTCCTTTTCTCCTAATGCAATAATCTGTGTGATGGTTTACTACTGTGTGCGAACAAAAAGATGTCACTCCATTTGGCTCACAGTGGATTTTATGATATAGATTCATGTAGGGCTCTGGCTTTGAAAGTTATGGCACTGAAAAACTGAAGGAATGTGGAAATGAATTGTGGAATCTACAGTGAAGAGTTTTATTCCCATTTGTAAGTGCTATTGACAGCTGAAGACTGTTAATTGATTATTCTATTCTTGAGCTATAATCCTTGGTGTCAAGTTAAAAATTATATTGATTTCTATTTTCAAAAAACTAATTTACTCTTTATCTAATCCAAGATCTTTCCATGTTCATGACCTACATTTAGGCATTAGTGGTTAAGAATGGGCCTTCTGCAATACAGCTGACCTGAGGCAGTTAACAATTCTCTGCTCCAGCTTTTCATCTGTATGAAAACGCACATAATAATTAATAGTACTTCAGACTTTCATAGGTTTGCTGTGAGGATAAAATGAGATGATCCGTGTAAAAATCTTAGAACCATGCCTGGCAAAAACCACCCCTACCACAGCTTTCTTCTTCTTCTTCTTTTTTAAAAAAATTTTATTATTTTAATTTTTATTTTTTTGAAAAGCAATGGGAGTTCCTGGAGTAAAAGTATCATGTTAAAAGGTCATTAGATAATTAAGACCAGTATTAAATAAATAAATAGATAAATAAATAAATAAAACTTTCTGGCATTTCTGTCAAGCTCAGCCTCTATGACAAGCATCAGGAGTTCAAATATGAGCAAGAAACTTGTAGTCTAATGGGGTAAACTGATGTGTAAATAGTCATAGCATAGTGGAAAGGGACTAAATAATAGACTGATAGGAATTTAGAACTTGGCTGAGAATAGTCCAACAAGGGGATCACGCAGTAACTGATGTTTGGATTAGGTCTATAGAAAGTAGGATTTTGCCAGATGGAGGGGAAAGGGAATGAGATCCAGCAAAGGGAAAAGCTTTTCTGGAAGCAGAGGTTTGCAAGGGAGGTGTGGGTTGAAAACCAACTTCTCTGCAATGCTAAGGCATGTCGAATTCATTGAACTCATTGAATTCATTGAACTCATCTAACAAGTGGAATGTGGTGATCATCTTTAGGTTTTATTAAAATAATTTTGAGAGTGGCAATAGGATGCTTTCAAATGGAGTGGTCAGCTAGGAAAGTGTGGTCCCAGGCTGACCTGATAGAAGTTTGAACATTGAGCAGTGGAGTGGAGGTGAGGAAACAAAGCATGTAGTTCTTAGAGGACAGACCAGCGAGACTTGGAGCATAGTAAACATGGCTAGACAGAGATAAGGAGGACTCTGGGCCCCAGTTTGTGTGACTAGGTGAGTGGTGATGTCTCTTTCTTCATTCTTCCTCTTATGTATTTCAAACTTTAGTGAGAGATGCACAGTTTTTGTTCTTATAAGCAAAGAAAAAGATAGAGCAATTTTATTAGAAATGGTTAATAGTAGCTCTTAATCATAATAAATTATCTCTTTGTATTCTCATCTAAGAAATTTGCCAAACTATAAAAGCTGAAGGATACCTCTATTTTTATATTTAAGTCTGGGTTTCTGTGTAACCTAGCCTTTTTCTGGGGGTGGAGGTGGGTATTGCCATTGTTGACAGAGCTTGGAAAGCAGCCAAAGAACAAAAAATGGAAAACATTTTAAGTTTTTGTGTCACAAATTAATCAAAATGAATTGATTCAGGTGGGGAGAACTTCACAGATCACAGATCAGTTTTCTAAAAGAGCTATGTGCTGAGAGAGATCATTTTTTGGAAATGTAGTTCCTTTGTTCAGAATATTCATTTATATAAACAAGATCTAAAATGCTCTTTAAGAATATAATATGAATATATGTATATATATCATATGTGATAAGTAGGTAAATAGGCATGTACATGTACAGAGAGAGAGAATTTATGTATATTTCATATAATCTACCTTGGTCTGCTTCATTCCAAAATGATTAAAGAAGTCTTAGTAACACTTGCTTGTTTAGTAACCACATATGATTCTTTGCTCCGGAGGGAAATTTGGTTATGAAAACAGCATGAATCAGATGATCTCACCCTGAATGCTGCATAATATCTTCCAGATTCAAATTATCTCCAAATCAACTCAGACCATGTTTGAAATACCAGATGTTCCGTAACCTTCTTTCCTTTTTCTTTAAAGTATCTGACATGCAATAGCCTTTCCTGGGTCAGAAGGGTCACTTGAAATGTTGCCAACCTATCTGGTTACCTGAAATTATGAATACAGAGAAATTGATCTCATTTCTTATCCTAGAATACTAAGCAGGGGACAAGGGGTGTTTGGAGGCACAGATCATGGTAATGTAAGTTCTGGAGCCTATAGTTAAGGATATTTTAAAAATCTTACTTGTCTAGGACTAGCATTTCAGGATAAATACTATAGTCATTTTTATTTTTTCAGTTGACTTTGGTAGGTATTCCTAAAGCCTGACCATAGCTTTTCCAAATATAGTCAATCCAAAGGATCTGTTTTTTTGGACACTGAAGAAGAAAAATTAATCTGTCATATCCTTGTATTGACGCTGGCCAGAATGTGTTACTAAAATTATATGAAGTAAGTAGAGAGCTCTGGGACCTGTGTGCTTATGAAAAACATGTGTTTTTAGGCACCAAGTGTTGATTCTGCAGGGAATACCATATCACATTTGCTACTAAAATGATTACATGTAACAGAACTGTATCTCAGCTCTCAGAACTTAATTTTTTTGTTTCCTATATAAACAACTCCTCCACACTGAATTCCAAAGGATTCTGACCAATAAGAGGCAATGATCTATTAGCTTTCTCAAATGACTACTGTCTATTTAGTGTTTAGATGTTGAGCAGATGACTATGCCGAATAACCAACTCAGGTAAAGTTAATCTGAAACATGATTTACAGTCATAATTTTAGAATTAAAAAGTTTGTTAGAGTTAATCTAACTCAATCCCTTCATTTCATTATCCACATGAGGAAATCCAGAGAAGAAAATGACTTCTGAAATCCCTAGGCCTAGTAGTAACACCTGGGGACCAGACCACAGTTTTCCAACTCCCTTGAGTGCTCTTTCTACATTTTCACAGTTCTCTGTTTAGCCAAGTCGTTCTTGATCATTTCCTTAATACCTGGGATGACTAATTCTCACAACATACTACCTATGAGCACACATATCTTGGTGTTTATATTAGTCCAGGGATCTGGACTTCACTTTCTCAACAGCCAGGTTGCCAGCACTTTCTGGGCCCTCACTCCCCTGCACACACTCTGGGTGTCATCAAGTAACACCTTGTCTGTTCT
Organism: Panthera tigris; assembly: GCF_018350195.1. NCBI lineage: Eukaryota > Metazoa > Chordata > Mammalia > Carnivora > Felidae > Panthera > Panthera tigris. The sequence goes on from NC_056661.1 coordinate 133,279,850, forward strand.
TACCCCTCACCAAGAATTCTCAAGCGCGGACACCTGGGCAGAGAACAACCTATAAGATCTGGATGCCTGAGAGTAACCACCAAGGCTCTTGAGGAAAGAAGGATGCTAACCAGAGGGTTCAGCCTGTGCTAAGAATAAAGGGGAGGGAAGAAGTCTAGGCAGAAGAGTCCTGGGTCCTGCACTTCAGGGAATCCTCCATACAGAAGTGAAGGAGGGAGAGAAATTGGCTGAGCCCTTAGGGTAAATAGAGTTCCATACTCTTGCACTGGAAGAGCCAGGGAATCTCAGCTTCTGTGACCTCTGATCAAAAAGGTCTGGAATAGGAGAGAAACTGCTCGAGGCAGCTCTGGCTCTGAAACTCATTTTACAATAGAGTGGAATTTGTACACTTGCCTTCACGTGATATGTTTGACTTGGGAAGGGAAGGATAACAGATGCCTAGATGCCTAAGTTGTGGCAGAAACAGAAACGGAAGAAATTTGCCTCATACCAGTAGAACTATGTCTGCTCTTGTACAATTTTATCATATAAATTGGATTTAACAGGATTAGAGAACACATTGCATTCTAGATGTGGAACTAGGCACACACTAGAGTGTGAACCACATTTCTTTGTTATTAGTGGCACTATGCTTTTTTCTCCTAACAGAGGTTTATAAAGAGGGTAAGAATGTGGAAGAAGTTCTCACCCAGTAAGTGGCATGGGTTAGAGATCTTCATTGCTGGGAATCAAGCAGGTTTTTTTATACCTATATATTTATAGCTATAAAAATAATTTCTTTTAATGAAATTCCTCTAGGAAAACAAGTTCATTCCCAGTGTGAAACTTACTAATCATGATAGCTGCGGACAATGGTTTTAAAAACTAGGTGTCTTTTTTATTGTGGGTTTATTTTTAAGTAGAACTGCTTTCATTGAATTGTGGCAGGAGAGTGTATCATACTGCCATGATCTCATTCCACTCTCCTTCATGCTCCTGTTCCCTCTCTATGATACTTTCAGAGTCCCCTCACAACTTGCGTCTGAGTGTTTGGGGAAGATGAAAGTGTGTGTGTGTGTGTGTGGAGAGGTGGGAGGGAAACTTTCTTCAGGTGGTCATACACCGTGGTAGGAGGAACCTGTATGGAGACTTAGCTGGCCTTCCAGGCAAGCCAGAGTGGGTGGAAGAACACGGGAGCAGTGCTTTCTGAGTTCTCCCGGCAGGCTGCAGAGCCATTTTCTCAGATTACTTCTTCTTTCAGAGTCAGGTGTTCTAATCTCCCTGAGGGGTCCCCTCTGTGGCTTGGCCAGCAGAGCTTGAGGGGTGGGTGCTCTTGCTCCCCAACTCCCCACCCAGTGCCTTTCTCTAGTGCTTCTTCCTTACCAGTCTCATCCTTGGAAGATTATTTTTTCCTTGGGAAAAGGAAAAGATGAGGTGAAAACAAAACCCCACTCTGCCTGTGGCAAGTCTGGTCCTATCACCTTTTGAGTGCTCTGAGGTGTCCCTGCTCTAACAATTCCCGCTTCTGCCACAGACCTTCGCATAACTGTCCCCTCACCTTGAATGTGCTTCCTCCCCCTCCCCCTCCCCCTCCCCACTGAGTTAGGAGCCGCTCATCCTTTCAGCGCAGTTCAAGCAATATTTGTTCAAAACAGCCTTCCTAACCTTCCTGACAGATTCATATCTTCCCGATCTAGAGTGCTCAGGCACCTGCATTTGTAGCCCTTTCCCTTTAAACAGAGATGGGCCAGGAAATCTTTGGAAGCCGCAGGGAAGTTCCACCAAGGCACTGAGTGGAGGGCCTGCCACACATGGGGTGTGAGATCAGCGTGCTGTTGACTAGCTGCACAGCCAGGGCAGAACTGCTCTCTTGATTTTCCTTTCCCGGCCTCTTACACCAGGGGGGATGCCCAGGCCTGTCCAGCAGTAAGAGCATGTGGGCCACTTTAAAAGACATGTTCATGAAACATCACCAGTTCTAATAATCCTAATAGATAAACTGATAGCTATTTTAAGAGGAATAAAAAGCAGGTAGGAAGGAAACAATTTGGCCCTTTCCAATGCTGACTTTATGTTGGCAATGAACTACGCTGGGCCTTACTGTCATATCTCTGCTGACCAAGTAGGGTTCTGGTTATATTAGCTAAGCTTCCAAAATTCATTCAGAATTCGAGAACGAGATGGTATTTTTCCACTGTGCTTGCTGTATTTTATTAAGGCCAGTGTTGCTCAGACCAGGTGATTCAGATTTGAAGGCAGGTAAGAATTTGTTCATTATTAATTTAATTCCATATGTGTGTGCATATATCTGTCATGAGATAAATGTATTTCTTACTGTGAATGATGCACAGGAGAGTTTAGAAGCAGCTGATTTGAGCTAAGCTATGTGATTAAGTCTTAATAACGTCATCTTAATTTTCATGTGGGAGCAGAGTTTGGCAGGAGATGAATGGAACACCGTATGAAGGAAATCCATACACCAGGTGGATTCAGGATTCTTAACTCTCCTGTAATGGAAAACTTGAAAGAGCTTGAAAAAGAATACACTTTTTTAGATTTGCTGTTCATTTTAGTCTGGATATCGTAATGGAGAAAATTCTTTAATTACATTCCTTACAAAAGACCAGAAAATTCAAATAATCCGTTCCTCTCTCTCTTTTGCTTAACCCATTTTACTTCCATAGTATGAGCTGTGATCACTAGCGACAAGGAAACAATTTAATTCCTTAAAATAATAATAATAATAAAGTGCCATCTAGTATTAAAGTATATAATTTCAACATCTTTTGAAAATTGGTAATGGGGGCATGGCAAAGGTGATGAAATTTAGTTAATACTGGACAGTTTGAGATGGTCTGACTTAAAAGTAATGTGGGTTCCCCTGAGCAGCTGGGTGGATCTTCGTTACAGTAAGAGGATGTGGTCATTTTCTTCAGAGAAAAAAAGGAAGGGCTTCATCTAAACTTCAGGGCATGGTCAGACTGAGCTTTCAAGGAACAAATTACAGTGTGGTTTAGATTACGTAGCAAAAACACAACTTGGCAAAGTTACAAAAGGGTGCCATGGTAGAAAATCTATTGTTTGTCCAGCTTGAACTCTTACCCCAGGCACTAGCTGCTAAGGAATTTGTCGGGAGTCACTGATGTGATATTTAAAACAGAGTAGCCTGGTCGCTGGTGATTTGCCGATGGGATGATATAAAGTGGGCTGATCTTTAATATCAATAGTTGGGTAAAAGAGCTTACATTGCCTTCTTGGGTCCTTCCCTCATCTGCACCCTTTCCTCTTTTGTTTATTAAGTCATGTCTCAGTAAGTTCCCAAGGATTGTTGTTTATTGTGATTAAAAAATAGATTGTTATAATTAGGGCAGTAGTACACCCCCTCTATTCCCACCCCAGGCATAAAAGCACAGGCTTTGGTGTCAGAAAGACCTGGACTCAGATCACTTCTCTACCATTTATTTACATGTTGGTCTTAAGCAAGTTCTGTAACCTTCCTGAATTTCAGTTGTCATCTCTAAAATAGAGAATAATATTGCTTATGAGATTTTATAAGGTTTTGATAAGTGCTTACCTCTATTCCTTGCATTCAACATATGTTATTGCTATTATACTTATAAATAATAACATTTTGAATATACTAAATATAGAAATAATGAACAAAATAGACCATATGTTAACAAAATAAATGAATAATAAATAATAAATGAAATAAAATTATTTGAATCATAATTCCTAAAGTCTTTTTTATATTCCTTGTTTGCTAAAAAAAAATATGTCATTTGGGGACAGGCTTGCTTCCCAAGCTCTGGCTCTTCAACTCCCTGTTCCTATTGCATACAGGGCATTTAGTGACCAAAGAAATAAATTCATGACTTTTTGCAACTTGCAGTATTTGTAGTCCTCTAAACAGTTGTATTCTGATGCTTTTCCTTTCATGAAAAAATCAGTAAGAATACAAGGTATGTTGGGTAGGTATTTGGAGTCCCCATATCCATACCTAAGTGTCCTCATTGACCAAACAATGTGATACTCATAAAAGATTTGTTTGAAACTTCTATCAACAGGACTGGTCATATGTGGAATTTAAGAATCAAAACAGATAAACGTAGGGGAAGAGAAGCAAAATTAAGATAAATACAGAGAGGGAGACAAACCATAAGAGACTCTTAAATGCAGAGAACAAACTGAGGGTTGCTGGAGCAGTATTGGGTGGGGGAAATGGGCTAAATGGGTAATGGGCATTAAGGAGGACACTTGTTGGGGTGAGCACCGGGTGTTATATGTAAGTGATGAATCAGTAAATTCTATTCCTGAAGTCATTATTACGCTATGTGTTAGCTAACTTGGATTTAAATTTTAAGAAATCTTAAAAATTTTTAATTAAAAAAAAAACAGGAGTGGTTAGTAGAATTAGAAGGACAGTTTATTGAATTTTTCAGATTTTTAAAAAATGTTATAACACACATTGTTTTCTACTTAACAGATGGGCTTAGGTCATGAGCAAGGATTTGGAGCTCCCTGTTTAAAATGCAAAGAAAAATGTGAAGGATTCGAACTACACTTCTGGAGGTAATGTTTTGAAAATGACAGCCACATTAGTAATTTCTGCTCTTTGGCACTGCTTCCTCAGACAGTGGAGATCTCTTATAAATTCTCTAGCATGGTTGTTAAGTTGTAGATCTGTCATATTCTTTTCTAAAAAATAAAGGCTAAAGCTATTCTGTTTTCCTACCATTAAGTGTGACTGAGCTAATTGGACCATTGTAACTATATTTGAAATTGTTTATTTGCTGTCCTTCAGATTTCCTATGAGTCTAGAATACTGAATTTATGTCTCTTTCCTGAGTGGCAGATAAGTTTATGGTAATCTTCTAGGACTGTTTATTAATTATAATTCTTTTCTTAAAAATTGATAACTTTGCACATTTTACCTATATATTTGCAATAAACAATAAATATGATTAAGCACTCATGTGCTGGTTGTCAGGACATAGACTGGTATCTAAGGACTCTTTGAAATTTTTAGCTTTAACACTTGAATTAAAAAAATAATTCATTGCCATCATTGGTTTGTATCAAGTTCAAATATATGGAGGACAAATGTTGGTGGATCAAAATGTGAATTTTGTGTAGATCTTATTTACATATTTTAAAGTAATAGTGTATGTTATATAAACCTAAAAATTGGTATTTTAAACCTGTTCTTATGAAGAATGTAAATTTTGTTCATCAATGGCTGTCAAGACTATAATGGTAGTTGATCTAAGTCTGTTCAAATGAGAATCAGCACATCATTGTTAGAAGAAAAACGTTAAAGTGATCAACTATACATTATTAGGATGTCAGATGCCTGGTTAGAATAAATCTTACTCGAGAACAATTTCTGTGCTGCATATTTCCATGGAAAACTCCCTAGAATAAAAAATTTCATCAGCTATTGGGATTGTGTACAATGTAAGTTATAGGAGAATATAAACAATTAAAATTTGAGATATTAGGTTCTTTTAAAAGCTACTTTATTTAGCAAGTTTTAGGAAACAACGGCAGTTGTTTCAAATAATGACGGTAGTGGAAACCTCAGCCCGTGCAGAAATGATGGTACAGTTCTTTATTTGTAGGGAGCTCAAATTTTTCAGGGAGTTTTTTAATTACAAGACTTTCATGGCTCTTCCCTGTGCCACCTTTTTAAGGGACATAGAAGTTAGGCAACATGTCTGTTGTGGTTTTGAAACGTTAAGTCACTAGACACAAAATAGTTTTCATGGACTAGAATATTTCAGTTCCTGATGTGCACACCATTCAGTGGTGCTCACAGTGGGCTGTGGAGAGAGTTGCAGTGCCCTCTGCTGGGCATGGTTCTAACTGTACAATCTTTAAAAATCTTAAAAAATCTTTAAAAACCTTTTTAGTTTGACCATACAGTTGCCCAAAACTGCTAATGAGATTTTTAAAGCTCATTCCTAAGTGATAGCATCTTTTCTCTAAAGCAGAAGGTTGGTTTAGAGTAATTATTGTTTGCGCTATATTATTTTTTTATTACAGATCACTATAATCTGAGATTTTCAGATTTAAAAAAATGTCAGAGAAGAGCAGATTTCTGTGGCATGAAAATCACTTTTTAATTTTAATTTTTTTCATTTACTTACCTTGATAGACTCTGAGAATCTGTTAAGAGCCATAAAAGACTATGGTTTTGCCACAGCCTCCAACCTAGCTTGAGTTTATATGCTTCATCCAGGTGATATTACTTAGTAAATCCGTCTTCTTCCTGGCATGAATCTGGACACATCTCTCCCTCAGAATTCTTGGTAATTCTCTGAATTTTTCACCACAGCTGGAAGGCTGGAGGGCAGGTGCTTTTGACCTCCAGATAGCCATTTTCAGTATAGTCTTTGAAGTAAAAGTCTGGTTGTCTTGAGTGTAATGAAGATCCCAGGTCTGGTCCAAGGCCACAGACTGCTGTGACTGCAGTGGACATGGAGTCCCAGGATCCTGTCCACTTAGCTTCCTCCTCTATCTTCATGGTAACCCTTGACTTCTAGGACTCTAAGGGCTTCATGGGGCACATTGTGAAAATCAGAGCTAAATTATTCTCCACATTTTACCAGCCTGACTTCTATTCAGCCACAAGAATGGTCTTGAAAATGGATACTGTTGTGTACTTCCCAATAGCTTAAGAACCCTCACTGCTTTCTACTCCTGCTTGCTTGTCCAGTCTCCTCTCCCACTTCTCTTCCAAGTAGCCTCTGTTTTAACTGCTGAGATATATGCTGCTCCCTGGAATTTGTGTGTTTTTTGGTATGTTTCCGTCAGCTAGAAAAACCCTACATTTCACTATGATGAAACAAAAGTCCTTCCTATTCTTCAAGTCTCTGTCAAGCATTACCTCTGAGAACTCTTCCTTGATCCCTGTATTAGCTCAGGTTTCCATAGCAAAATACCATAGACTGGGTGGCTTAAACAACAGATATTTATTGTCTTCTAGTTCTGGAGACCAGAAGTTCAAGAAGTTCAGTATCGGCATGGTTGGGTTCTGGTAAGAAACCTCTTCCTGGTTTGCAGATGGCCAGCTTCTCTCTGTGTCCTCACATGTCCTTTTCTCTGTGCATGCATATGGAGAGAGAAAGATATCTTCTCTCTTCTTCTTGAAGGCCGCCAGTCCTATCAGATTAGGACCCGACTCTTATGACCTCATTTAACTTTATCTTCTAAAAGCTCTATCTACAAATACAGTCACATGGAGGGTTAGAGCTACAACATATGAATTTGGGGGGACACAATTCAGTCCTTACCACCCTCTTCCTACTTCTGCATACCCCCAAGTAAAGGGTCATTTTTGGCCTTGGCACCTTATATATTTGTAGGAGCCAGCAAGTAAACAAGACCTTACTGTCTTCATCATTCAGATTTCCTGTTGGCATCTTCCATTGCTGGGGACAAGGTAGCCCACTGCTGCAGTCCTTAGGGGTCAGCCTCCTATAGCATGGCCCAGGGTACCATGCAGAAGGGTGCGGAATGAATGTAGAGAGTGAATGGAAGAGATTCAGTAGGCATGGCTGCCTGTCAAGGTGTGTCACAACAGTTATAAAAAACTAAAAATAAATTTTTAAACTTATGGAAGTTTAGAGTAAAACTTGGAACTCAGTTAGCCAAACCTCATTTTATAGATCAATGACCTAAAACCCAAGGAAGTTAAAATGACTTATTTGAGCCTATTAATTATTAATAAGAAATATAATTTATAAAAATTTCCTATGTGTCACATGCTAATAAGCACTTGTAATGATTTTCTATGCTGCACAACAAATTACTCCAAATTAGCAGGTTAAAACAACACCTGTTAATTGACTAAACATCCATTTATGCGTTAGGTCAGAAGTCAAGGCAGGCTTAACTGGATGCTCTGCTTAGGATTTCAAAAGGGTGAAATCAAGGTTTTGGCCAGATTGAGGTCTAATCTGGAAATTGGGAGAAGAATCTGCTTCCAGACTCATTTGTAATGTTGGTAGAATTCATTTCCTTCATTTCCTGTGGTTGTAGGCATGAGGTCCCTGTTTATTTGCTGGCTGTCAGTCAGGGGCTGTTCCCAGCTTCTAGAAGCCACTCACATTCCTTGGCACATGGCCATCTCTGTCTTCAAAGTCAATAACGTCCTTGGAATCCTTTCTGTGCCTTAAATCTCTCCGACTTCCTCTTCTCCTCCCAGCCAGAGAAAACTTACGTTTTTTAAGGGCTCATGTGATGAGATTTGGCACACCTAGATAATTTCTCTTTGCCATACCATAGTAACATAATCATGAGATTAACACCAGAGAATGCAGGTCATAGGGGCTGTCTTAAACTTCTGCTTATCATAGCACTTTACGTACTTGGTTGTTACTAATCTTCATACTATCCTTTGGGATAAGTGATAGTATTCCCATTTTATATATGAGAAATCAAACACTTAGGGAAGTTAAATGACTTACCAAAGGCAAGGCTTATAGGTGGCAGAGCTAGAATTTGGACTCAAAGCTTGCCAAAACCTTCCTCCTCACCATCTCTCTAGACAGCAGAACAGAAACTAGAACCCATGTTTACACGCTCATGACCAGTGAACTTTGGACTGCACCAGGCTCTCTTCTCTACAGTGTGGTGCTTTTGTGACATATATGTCTTTTTTGGACAATGATGCTTTATCTGTGAGCACTCTCTTTCTTCACTCCATCAATAATTACAAAACTAGGGGAAAATAAAAGGTTGAGGATGCCTGATACTTACCAAATAAGAGCTATACTATCTTCTGGACACACTGTCAAGTAAAAGTAATATTTAGAGCTAACAAATATTTATGAAATGTTAAGATGCAAACCCAAGATTTCAAGTTTATAATCAATTATTTCATATGAAAGTATAGTAATATTATTTGGAATAATAGATCATTTATTACATAAGCAATAAAATTATTCTTTTGTCTTATCTTCCATAAATCCATCTAATAAAACAGTAGCATCTTAAAAGAAAAATGTTACTTGAATATAGCATACATCTGTTCAGAGAATTTCCGATTGGCTTAGGGCTGGCTGAAAACTAAAAATTCCACACCATAAATGGATTAATCCTTGTGTTGAATTCTGTAACAAGAGGCCCATGCTTAAGTCCATATAAGTATATCCCTCTTATAAACGGGCAGCTTCCAGCCCTTTTAAAATATGGTTTGTAGTAGTGCCATGACCATACCTTTAAATCATTGTGAGTGCTGGCAGCATGTCAGAGCACTCCAGTTGCTACTACTTGCCTTGTAAAAACAAAAAAATATATATATATTTTACAAATAGTGATACAAAAATAATTTCTCTTTGGGGTTGGGGATGGAGGATAGTTTCTTGCCTGCTTTCAGCGTGAAACTGTAAATCCATGTATTTTTCTGAGGCAGTACCTTTGGTACAGTTTGGCATTCCCTCTCCTGGATTTAGCTCAAGAAATCTGAAGTTGTAATGTAAAAATCTGAGTTTACAGTCCTGATTTGTCATTCATATTAACCTTTGCGTGTGTATGTCTTAACACGCTCAACTTTTTTTTACAAAGAACTTTTTCATACAAATAATCCTCCTCCCCTTCTCACTCTCTCAGACTACATTTGCATCTTTTTAAAAAGTCATAAAAAATATCATTTTAAATAATCTTGATTCTGAATTCACCTCCCTTCTTTCTTCCCCCACATAACTTTTATTAACATCCTATGGAGAATTTGGGGACAAGTGCTCTAGGACAGTTTAGAAGATTTAGAGATTTGGCGACTGTGCTAAGTATGGTAACTGACTTACAACTCCCCCCAAAACTGCTATCAAATAAATGTAGTAAACAGACTATCTGTCTGCATATATCATCAAAAATTACTGGTGGAGCATCTGAGGAAAGGTACTAAACAAACCATACATGTTTGTACATACCCCAGCAACGTGAGTACTGTGCTCACCCATGCCATTGTTGTCTTGTTATAAGTTGGCATAAAACCAGTTTTTTAAAGTTCTTCATTTTCTTAAGGATGGAATCTGTGTTATTTCAGGTTGAAATTAATTATGTGATAAATATCCTACTCATTCTTATGCTTTTTCTTGGATACCAAGAAAATCCCCCAATTCCTCAACAGAATTTTCCTCTCAATTAACTTACAGGATGTCTTCCTAATGAGTTTAAAAGTTCCTAAAAGATATTTGTAAAAATAAAGTTTTCCAATTTAAATATGGGTGATTCAAATGTAAAACACTGTAGACTAAAAACCCCCAAAATTAATTATTAAAAAAAAATTTAAACTAGTAAATAGCATAGATTTAAGTATTAAATAGCATACGTTTCTGTAATGGATAGTTCCTGGCACCTGGCCCAGATTTGATAGGTTTCTTTCTTGAATTGTGGTTTGTGGCTATCCCTTTTTGTTGTAAAAATGGAGCTCCAGGGTAAGGGGTCTGGAAGAGTTGTGGTCACTCCAGCTGTTGTCATGATGACAACTCTAACTGAAAAACCATCCCACCCCTGCTGAGTCACATTCCTGCCAAGTGCTCTTTACCACAGACCACCATGTTGCGGCAAGGATGCAGATGGGGTTTATAATGTACTTGTGATTTTAAAAGCTATCATGAATCAATCAGGTTTTCCCCACTTTGAAAGCTGAAAACTTCTTTTTCCTGCTGCTATTGGTATATTGCTTTAACCGATTTTACTTGCTTAATAAGGTATGTTGGGTTGGTGAGGGGTGGATGGGGAAAATAAATATAGTCTCAGAATGTAAATCTCCCAAAAATAGCTGATATAAGTAATAAGAAAAAGTATAGAGATGGCTCTTATATCATTGGTTAATATACCTTTTTATGTATAACATTTTCGTAGTAAATATAATTTATTTACTCATGTTACAGTTTGTCATAGCTTGTGAATTAAAAACCAGAAGGCTTTTTTTTTCAGGTGCTTTTTTGTCTTTCAAATTCTAAAATCTAGTTCCCCTTATTTTCTGGTGTACATGTTGTTCTGGAGTAGAACTGGATAATAAACATTTCCAGAGGAAATCCATACCTTTCATCACATATCCTTGTAACATTATTACTTCCTCCGATAGTCAGTCACTTTACTAATTATTAGGATGCATGCTATAGTTCACAGCCATATAAGGATCTATTTATCTATATTAGGAACTAAATTCCCACCCTGCCATTTTCCCCTCAGTAAAGTATGATTTTAAACTTGATCCAAAAGTAATGTGATGGTTTTATAAATAATTATATCATTTTTGTTAACTGATGAACAAGAATGAAGAACATACTGTAATAGAACAATATACTCCTTTCCACTGGGTGGGAGTATGAGATAACCAGATATAAGAGTCTTTTATAGCTGAACTAGAATCTGCAGACTCTTCAGATGCTTACCAAATAAAGATTTCTGACCAATTTGTGCACAAGGAAATTAGTTTGCCCCCCTAGCTTTCATATCTCTGACTCTGTCCCTCTCTGTCTCACTCTCTTTCTGGGACTGCACATGTCAGATCTGATATTTTTGGTTTGGACACCTCACCTTAAGAAAACAGGACACAAAAATCTGTAATTATTTAATAATTTGTTATCTAGTAAAGAGATCAATCTAGTAAATATTAGTTGTTTTTCCTAGTTTTTTTGGTGTAGAGAAATCCAATTTTATTCATTTTAAATCCAGAATGCTTCTTAAACTCTTACTGATGTTAATACATTTGTTTGATCAATCGTTGCATCTGTGATTAACAACGGTTTAACTTTTCCTTTCTGATGAATCCTTATAACTTCTATTTGATTTTTCTTACTTCTCTGATTAGTACCCACAGGACTGTGAATGAAATGATGGCAAGGTTGCTTCCTTGCTTCACATCCTAAAATGAATGCACTCATGATGTGTGCTGAGTTTGAGCTTTTTTCCAGAAACCCTTTCTAAAATCCTGTCTAGTTTCCTTCTATAGCTAAAATGAATAAACAAAATATAATCAGAAGGGATGTTGAAATGTACTGAATGTTTTTTTTCCTGCATCTTACAAGAAGCAAACATTTGCTTTATTAGTTTCTGCTATTATCTTTATTTTCCTTCCATGTACTTCAGGCTTATTTTTTCTAATTTTTTTTTAACTTCCTGAGTTAATTAATTTTATTCTCTCTTCTTTCTAACTTGAGCATGTTAGCTGTCCCTTTTCTCCTAAGCACCCCTTTAGTTGTGTTCTGCATTTCAAGAAGTAATAGTTTTGTTTTCTTTTTTCCCAAAAATGCTATTTCTTTTCATTTCTATTGTGATTGTTTCAATATTAAATTTTTTAGGAGTCTTTTAAAAGTATTTTCTTTTTTTTAAGTTTATTTATTTTGAGAGAGAGACAAAAAGAGAAAGAGAGAGAGATCAGGGGAGGGGCAGAGAGGGAGGGAGACAGAGAATCCCAAGCAGGCCCCATGCTGTCAGCACAGAGCCTAATGTGGGGGTCAAACCCACGAACCGTAAGATCGTGTCCTGAGCTGAAGTCAGATGCTTAACTGAGCCACCCAGGCACCCCAAAATTACTTTCTAGTTACTTTTTTGCTGTTGATGTCTAGCATAATTATATTCTGTTCAGATAATATGGTTGATGGTGATTCCTTGGGCATTTATTTTTTTATTTATTTTTTAAATGTTTATTTATTTTTGAGAGAGAAACAGAGCGTGAGTGGGGGAGGGGCAGAGAGAGAGGGAGACGCATAATCCGAAGCAGGCTTCAGGCTCTGAGCTGTCAGCACAGAGTCTGATATGGGGCTTGAACTCATGAACCATGACATCATGACCTGAGCTGACGTCAGAAACTCAACTGACTGAGCCATGCAGGCGCCCCCTCCTGGGCATTTGAGACTTTGTCTATGGTACAGTATGTGTTCAGTTTTCTGAAGTGTTTCAAATGTTCCCCAAAAGAGTGTGTTCCCCAGTCACTGGATAAGATATTTTTTATGTGTCTGCTTGATCAGGCTTATTGTGTTACTCAAATCTTTATTTCTAATTTTTTAGCATTACTATAATAAGTTTGTCTATTTCTTAAAGTTTTGGTGTCTTGCTTATATAATTTGAATTTAGGTTATTAGACTATATTAATTTTAGAATCGTTACATCATAGAGGTGGTTTTAAACTTCTGTCACTATGTAGGCACACTCTTTACTACAGATTAAATGAAAGCATTAAAGTCCAAAGTGCATGATTTTAATATAGGTGCCTAACTTACTTTTTGTTGGTATTTGCCTGATGTATCTTTTTACATCTTTACACTTTCATCCTTTCTGTGTCCTTAAATTTTAATTGTTTCTTCCGAGTTGTGTATAGTTTGATTTTGTTGTATTATCCAGCCTGAAATCCTTTGTCTTTTAACTGGAGAATTGAGTCTGTTTATTGTGACTTTTGGTATATTTGGATTATATCAACCATCTTAATTTGTGCTTTCTAAATGTCCTAATGTCCTAAGTTTCTTTTTTCCTCCTCTCTTACTGCCTTCTGTTTAATTAATTGAGTTTTATATTGTCATTCCATTTTCTCTATATGTTTGAAATTATATGTAGTATTTCCTTCTTTAGTTTTCTAGATAGTTTAAAACACATGCTTTAACAACATCTAATGTTAATCTACATCTTCAATATCTTCCTGAACAATGTAAGAATATTCGAATGGCTTTTAAAACTCTCACCTCCTCCCTCTGATTTATATATTCTTTTTGCCCTATATTTACTTCCAGCTTAGGTTTTTAACACCACAAAGTCTCTCTACTTCACTGTTTTCCTCTGTCACCTTCTCCAGCTTCTGCTTCTTTGCCAGACTCCTTCCTTCCTCCAGTCCTCTACCTTTTCCCTCTATTCTTGCCCAGGAGATGAAAGTGATCTATTCAACTTATATGCAAATGTGTCATACCCTGACTCCCAAATTTATATTTTCTACCAGGCTACAGTTTTTAACACTAGATCTCTATATCCTACAATCTACTTGATACCTTTATACTGTTTCATAGGCATTTCAAACTTTTCAGTAGTTGAATTTTGGAGGACTTTCATCAACCTTCCCCTAATACCTAAGATCTATTCTTCTTTTACATTTATTGTCTTAATAAGTTACATTTCTTCTACCAGCTTACTCATCTTGGAAACCTGGGTTCGTTTTTTGACAGACTGGGCCTTCCCTTTACCATCACTACATCCAAATGAACCACAAAGTTTAGTCAGTTTTACATTCAAGGAGATCTTAAATCTGTTACTTTTTTTTTTAATCTGCACTGTTAAATACTCTAGTCCAAGCTATAACACATCTTATGTAGACTACAACAATAACCATCCAAGATATAAATTCCACTTGTGAAGTAGTCCCTGTTACTTAGAACCATGCCATTGCAAACCGGATGCACCACTGACATGTTAATTGGTCTCCCTACTTCCAATTATGTCTACACCTAATCCATTCTCCATATTATAAGTATTACAGTTTTTGAAAATGATAGATCTAATTGTGTTATCCATTACCTAAAAGCCTTCAGTGCCTCCTGCTTATTCTTATAGTGAAAGCCAAAATCTTTAATGTATCCTACAAGTCCCTGCATGATCTCATGCCTGCCTACCTCTCCAACCTTGTCACTCCCCATTTATTTACCTCACTGCAATCATACCAGCCCTCTCAGACCATGGGACCTAAGGGCACAAGCTCTTTCCTAATTCAGGACCACCACAAATACTCTTTCTACTCAATATTTGGAGGCTTTTCTTCTTCTTTCTTTACCCCATCTCAAACACACACACACACACACACACACACACATATTTCATGCTTGTTTTATACATCCTTCAGACCTCAACCTAAATATATTACTTTCTTATGGAATATTGTTTTTATGGAGCCCTTTTCTCACCAGTTCCAAGTCAAAATTATACCCTATCAAAGTGCCTTGTACTTTTCTTTCCTATCACAAATGCAGTAATAGGGCATATCAATAAAGTACATTGTTTAGCACATGGACACTCATATATGTTGCATTAAAGAATGATTACCTGCTAGACCAGATTGGGGAGGGGGAGCGGTGTCTTTCATTTAGTGGTATCTTTCATTTCATTTCTTGAAAAGTCCAGAGACTTTCATTTATCTTTTTTTTTATACATAAGAAAGCACATAGTAAGTGGTCACTGAGTGTTTGAAGAAGTAAAAGAAAGGAAAGGAAAGAAAGAGAAAGGAAAAAGGAAACAGGAAATGAAAAAGGAGAGGAAAGGAAATAGAAAGGGGACAGGAAAGGAAATGAGGAAAGCTAAAGCTAAATCTAGGATAATAGTCCTTAATCAGAAAAGTTATATCAGCCTCCCTCTCACTTAAAAAAAAAAACAAAAAAACAAAAAACTTGGGTAATGACTATGAAATAAATGTTACCATGCAATAAAATATGAAACCTCTTTCTATGATAGTGTTTTGGTGATTTTATTTACTTATCTATTTAAGAAAATGAGGAATGTTCAGACATGCCCCCTTGAGCATACACTTAATCAAAACCTAACTTTTTAAGGTTTTATAAAGTGAAGGTACATTTTTATGTTTCCTTGCTTAAATTTATGGATAGGTACTTAGAATCCCCATCCAGTGGCTTGCCTTTCTGTACCATTATATGGAATGCATGTAAAAGTATTTTATAAACTATAAATATTTGAGTATATTTACTTATTGATTAGGTATAATTAGTTATTGCTTACTTATCTCCAAACTTATAGAAAAATATGTCGTAACTGCAAGTGTGGCCAAGAAGAGCATGACGTCCTCTTGAGCAATGAAGAGGATCGAAAAGTGGGAAAACTTTTTGAAGACACCAAATATACCACCCTGATTGCCAAGCTAAAAACAGATGGAATTCCCATGTATAAACGCAATGTTATGATACTGACCAATCCAGTTGCTGCCAAGAAGAACGTCTCCATCAATACAGTTACCTATGAGTGGGCTCCTCCTGTCCAGAATCAGGCATTGGTAAATAATAAGGGGAAGGGCCATCTCTTTGTTAAATTCTGAGGCTACTTATTTAGGGCAATCCTTTAGTGAGCTAATCAACCCCAAGTCCATTATTTTTCTGGGGTTCTCATTACTTTAACTTCCAGCTGCTATTGGTTTTTTAAAACTAAGATTAGATATTTCATAGAATTTCTTGACTACTTAGATATGTTAATCTTTTTGAGAGAATGGTCTGACATTCTTAATAATTAGATGAAAACAGATGTTTTGTATAAATCTAGTAACTTCTAGCTTACTCTTGAGAAGATTTCTCTTAAGATAGCGAAGAATATGTAAAGAATAGAATTTTCTGTCATTTTTTTTAGAATGAAACAATGTTAAGCAGTATATTTTACTATGTAAGGCCAAAAAAGGGCAATTTTGTGTCAAACTCCCTTTACTGTTAATAACAACTAAATATGACATTTGGAAGTCTTTTAAGAAGATTAGTTAAAATCATTCAAGTGAACCTTGTGATAATATTTTTTATAATGGTGAAAACACTGTTGATCTATACAGGCCATTCTAAACATCTAAACGTGCCTTCTAAAATTTGATGTTCTCTTGCAAATATACATTTGTATATTTAGCTCAAGTAGACATTAGTAAGCAAAATCTTTTATAAGCTGAAAAAAAGCTTTCATATCATGGAGAAAAAATGTGTTTATTTTTACTGAACTAAATCTATTTGCTGTACCTTTTTTGAATGTGTTTTCATCTCAACATATTTATACTACGAAGACTGTTAGAAATGGATAAAACACTTTTCTTTCTTAAATAACTCGCTTCTGATGTGTATTATAAAATATTGCTTGTCTAATGGCCAGACCATCTCCCCGTTAACACTGGTCTCCTTGTGGCCCAGGCCAGGCAATACATGCAGATGCTGCCGAAGGAGAAGCAGCCCGTGGCAGGCTCAGAGGGGGCACAGTACCGAAAGAAGCAGCTGGCAAAGCAGCTCCCTGCACACGATCAAGACCCTTCAAAGTGCCATGAGTTGTCTCCCAAAGAGGTGAAGGAGATGGAACAGTTTGTGAAGAAATATAAGAGTGAGGCTCTGGGAGTAGGAGATGTCAAACTTCCCCGTGAGATGGACACGCAAGGCCCCAACAGAATGCTCCTCCCTGGAGGGGACAGAAGCACCACGGCAGCAGTGGGGGCCATGGAGGACAAATCGGCCGAACACAAAAGAACTCAGTATGTAAGTAGAGAGGTCACACCATTGGCTCAATTGGTGTATTTACTGGTTATTTCCCTTTCTTTGAACATTTTTTTGAGGAGCCATTCCTGTTTTCCAAAAGGGTAGGTGAAGGAAATAAATTAAAATTCAGTTTAGGTTTATTTTAGCAAATCATCATGTTGGAAACCTCTGTCTAAAGCGAGGTTTTCTGATTATCTGTTGCCAAGGATAATTGGGAGTTGTATGTGTACATGGTAGTTAGCATTGGTGTCATGCTGGAATATGACATACTAATATAGAATCTATTTCTAAACATAATTTTGGTGTTAATTGTTTATCTCTTCCCACAAACAAGAATAATACATGCTTTGGTTAACTCAGTTTTGCTTGTGAGAACATGCCTAAAATTCAAATTTAAATTTATGTGAGTATACAGTTGACCCTGAAAAACGGGTCTGAACTGTGCATGCCCACTTATCACAGATTTTTTTAATTAATACAATATAGTACTATAAATGTGTTTTCTCTTCCATAGGATTTTCTTAATAATTTCTTTTTTCTAGTTTAGTTTATTGTAAGAATACATTATATAATACATATAACATACAAAATATGTGTTAATGGGCCATTTATGTTATTGGTAAGGCTTCCAGTCAACAGTAGACTATTAGTAGTTAAGTTTTGAGGAAGTCAAAATTTATATGTGGAAAAGAAAGTTATTCATGGATTTTTTTACTGCATTGGGGAGTCAGCACCCCTAACCCCTGTGTTGTCCAAGGGTCAACTATATAGTCAATCATATTTTTAAAAAATCTCTTAGAGAAATTGAAGTCTTTTTTTATGCCTTGAAAGTAGAAGAGAATTATGATACAGATGAACAAAAAGTAAGAGCCAAACTTACTGTAATATATTTCCCATAGATCCAACCAATAAGGCTTAGCAAGAAAAGGTAATAATAAGCTCTAAGGTAATCATTTTGAGAGAACCCCTTAAAAATTGTGGTGAAAATTACTGTTAGCCCTTTTCTGTAAGTGACTTTAATTCAGGAAACAGTGCTCTGTTACCAGCAGGGCACAAAAATTAGGTTTGAAGAGACTGGAGGAAGCCAAGGGAGCCCACTTCCTGGAAGTAAGAACACCTGGTTGTCTCCATGGACAAATTACTAATGTTAGTAGAAATCATCTCTCTTGTAAATTTTTTCTCCGAATTCCTGGTAAACTGATGATGAGAAATGCCCAGGTTACGATGACCAGATTGTTTTGGATGGCTTCCCTTTCAGTCCTGCTACTGCTGCAAACTGAGTATGAAGGAGGGTGACCCAGCCATCTACGCTGAAAGAGCCGGCTACGATAAACTGTGGCACCCGGCTTGTTTCGTCTGCAGTGCCTGCCAGGAACTCCTGGTCGACATGATTTATTTCTGGAAGAATGGGAAGCTATACTGTGGCAGACATTACTGTGACAGTGAGAAACCACGATGTGCTGGCTGTGATGAGGTATGTTCTCTGCGGCCACCGCAGGCAGGCTACTTCTTGTACCTCCATAGAGTCCCCTTACCATCTAACAAGGCCATCCTTAGCAGAAAGGTAACATGAATTAACCAAGCATCAGTTGCTTTATTTACATGCAGAGGAGATGAGTGGAAAAGAAAATCTTTTAACTTCAGTCATTCTGAGTGACCGTGTTAATTGTGTTGACTAATGAAAGACCGTCTAGAAACATAAAAGATTGATTTGTGCAAACTAAATAATAAGCCGAGTGTAAGCTTTAGGTTATTTTTAGACTTTGAGCCCAGGAAAGTAGGTTGATATTATCTGTGGATCTAAAACCTTTATTGATCTAAAGAACCTGGCTTTGTCGTTTGTACCAAAAAGGAAAATATATGATTCATCTTATTTTTGCCCTCTTTTCAGTTAATATTCAGCAATGAGTACACCCAGGCAGAAAACCAAAATTGGCATTTGAAACACTTCTGCTGCTTTGACTGTGACAACATCCTAGCTGGGGAAATATACGTGATGGTCAATGACAAGCCCGTGTGTAAGCCCTGCTATGTGAAGAATCATGCTGTGGTAAGGAGCATTCTAGGCATATGGTCACCTTGACCTGCTTTAGGACTTTACATTATGCCTTTATTTGACCCTCTCACAAATGAGAAACAGATGGTAATACCCTTAAGTAGGAGACATGTAATCCCTACCACAGGGTGTTAAATTTCAGGTAATTCAAAAACAATACATACATTCACTGTGAGCTACCTCAAGATTTCTATCTGTACAGTATATTCTGTAGGTTATAAGCACTACTTAGTAATCAAATCCCCACTAAAAAATAGTTCTTTAATGGGAATGAGATTGATTGATTCTCATCATATAGATCAGAGTCATTTACATTAATATTTTTAGGGGCTGTTCATATTCCTTAGCTGTATTTGAGTGTTTATGATTTCTGTTCATGTTCCTAAAGCCCCCCACTAAGGCTTCATTTTTTTATTTTTAACCTAGAGATTGTACAATGCCTAGTTCTTAAACCCTCATTGCGAATTGATTTAGTATAACAAAATTTGACCTGTGTGTTTAGATTTATTTGCATCAGCCAAACATTCAAATATTTAATGATAAATACACTTAAAATATAAATATATTTATAAAATATAATATAAAAATACATAAAAAATAAATACATATTTTTTCTTAGCTCTACCCTGCTTACACAGAGCTGCTATTGCATGATGGCCAAGAGATAAGTAATTTAGATAAAGAGTATATAAAGAAAATTGACCATATATGGTAAACCCTTTAATCCAGCAGTATTAAAATGATAGGCATTTACTTCTTTATAAGCAGGAAAATATGCACTAGCTAAATACTCCCATGAGCTATCAAGTAAAGCATAAAAGAATAAAATGAAATATTTATATCATTCCAGGAGTGTGATACTACGGAAAATAAAGCAACTAGTTTTGATGCCAGTGCCAAAATTTTCAACCTTTATACATTCCCGAGTATAGTCCATCATTTTCTGTCAATTCTGCCTTATCAGTAAATCTCAGATCCTCACAGTTACAACTACTCAACATCAGACCTTTATTTTTTGTCATTCGGATTATTGTAGTGACCTCAAATTTGGTCTCCCCACTTCGATTCTTCACCTTGTGCAAAGCCACCTTCTGTTATGATGGAAGATAATCTTTCTGAAATGCAAACGTAATCATCAAGCCTTTTCTTAACCGATCTAGCCCTTTCTTGCCTGCCCAGCCTCTTCTACTAGTTATCTAACTCAAAGTTACTCCTTTTCTAGTTTATACACTGTTCTTGGTCTTCTATTCACACTAATTCCTTTGTCTGATCCGCCCTCCTTCCTATTCCCTATTTTACCTGACATGCTTGTATATTCCCCCAGAATTGATGTAGGCTTAACTTTTTTTAGAACACCTTTCTTGATTTTTTGCCCCAAGCTCCACCCCTTTTCTCTGGCCACAATGCCTCTCTTGTGTTCCCATGAGTCACATCTGTATGTAATTAATGCCACCCATCTGTCTCCTCCCCTAGACTATAAGTAGCTGGTGGATAGAGCTTGCCTTTTTATTTCCATGTCCTTAATGTCTGCCCTTAGGAAATGTTTGAGTGACTGATTTGTGTTCTAATATTTCTCATTATCTTTGGGATCAACAGGGACCCTCATTGTACTTGGGGAAAAGATAATGAATCACCATGTGGCCTGGTACATAATTTAGCTAAAAGCTGCTTCTCTGAATTTTGTTCCTACAGTTTCTCTAAAGGAAAAGAAAGGGTTACCATAATATGTATTTTATTGTAGGGGTGTGTGACCTTGGTCTCAAGAACTAGGATGCAGACCCCATGGGGGCAGAAATTTTGTTTGCTTTGTTTTGTACTTCCAAAACAGCATAGTAGATACTCAATAAATATTTACTGAATAAACCTTTAAATAGATGAAGCTGCTTTATTTAACTGTTAGAAGTTTCTCTTCATTATATTGTAACTAACCAATAGAGAGGAATAACCACAGATATTATTAAAAGAGAGAGAGTCTAAATTATTTAGCTTTACAATATTGTGTGATTTCTTTTAGAAAGTTTACTTTCTCAGTAAGATGCACTGGTGCCGTTTGTCTAAAAGTAAAATGAACATTTCTCTCCATTGCCTGAACAAGCCAGCACATGGCAAAAAGAGCTACCCATGCCACACACTAAATGGTGTACAATTTTGAAGATTATCTAGTCCAGAGCATCAGTCTGCTAAGATCTTTTAATCTTCAAACAAACAAACAAATTATGTATAGACCTGAAGGCAAGAACTGAACTCAAAACAGGGCATTTCTGAGATAAAAATTAACTTGGAAAGAGGGTAATGGGAAATACACCTAGTTTGTCACTGCATGGTCTCTGGAATTCTGGTCTCAAATGGCCCCCCCCCGAATTCACATCTCTGAGATCTCACAGGAACCTCCCACCAGAGAGCTCATTACAACCAGTGTCCTTAGCTTTTTCACATTGTGTATAAATAAACTAAAAGAAGTAGGAGAAATTTAAGGATATAAGAACTAATTGAAATATCAGAGGTTTAAGAACCCAGAAAAATCAAATGCCAAGCAGAAAGTGAAAAACACATTATCCCCTGATTGTTTCCATAATCCCCAGACCCTCAATGAGGCCTAGGCAACTTTCAGATTTATGAAAAATTAGGAGCAGTAGACCTTAGCTGGGACTAAATGTCAGACTTTGGGATGAATGACAAATTATTAGCAAAACTAAATTATACGAAACCACTAACCCTACATTCCTATACCATTCAGTGTGTTCATTAGTTCATTTTTTTTAATCTAAACAATTCCGTCAATTTTATATATAATTGAATAGTAGTTATCTCTTTTTGAAAATCACAAATGAAAGGGGCATCTGGGTGGCTCAGTTGGGTTCAGCATCCAACTCTTGGTTTCAGCTCAGGTCATGATCTCACAGTTCATGGGATCGAGCCCTGCATCAAGTTCTGCTCTGATGATGCTAAGCCTTCTTGGGATTCTCTCTCTCCCTCTCTCTCTGTCCCTTCCCGACTCACGCTCTCTCTCTCTTTCAAAATAAATAAATATAAAAAAATTCTAAAATCAACATGAGTTTTAAAAGATTATAAAAAGATCCACAAATATTATTAGAGGAATGAAATAAAGGTATGTCTTGGTCTAAAAGCAAGGGATTAAAAAAAATTGAGTGTGACATGCTTCTGTTTTATACAAGCGTGTTTAAAATATTGAAAAATTAATATGAAACATAAAAACTACATAGAACTACATTCTAAATAGAAAGCTACAAGATAGGAATATTTGCAAAAGCAACTGCTTGCCTGGTATAGCTACAAATTAAGAGTGTATTTGTAATTAAAACACTCATTTTTGTTGTATTCAGGAAGAGTGTATTGACCATGGAAAGAGAATCTCTCCCTTGCTTCTCAGGAAACACTAGGTTGACATAACCTGTGAATTAAGCAGCTATAGTCTCTGTAATTAGAAGCCATGTAGCTCTATAAAGTATGGAAAGTATATTGCATGTTTGAAGTGGATATTTGTAACAAGGCCTCACATCATACCCTAAACCAGTTTCCCTACTGAACAGTAGCCACATTTTAAGGTCTTCCTAAGTAAGGAGGGTCAGGTTAAATGACCTACCGTCAGCTCTCAGTGATTCCTGATAGACATTAAGAAACCAAAGGTGCGGAAGATTAGACATTTTTATGTAATGCAGGACAATTCGTTCCTTTCTTCACTTGTTATAAAAATACTTAAAACAAAACCTTTAGATGGTCACATTCATTCAGAACATGCATAAACAAGAAGGCCTATGGTCTGTCTAGTGTTTTGGAGGTCTTAATAGGGTAGTTTTGGTTTCTCCTATAATACTGAGGGTTGTTCATGTATTTTCTTCATATACATGCTCAGCTAAAGGAGAAAATTATGTATGTGTCTGGGTGTGAATGTGTATGTATGCCATATATTTATTTGTACATAACATACACTGAATGGTACAAAGAATGTAAGTATTAATGTTTTACAATATTAGATTATACATAAATTATGACTTAGAACAGAAACCAGTTAACTACAAGTTATATTTTTAGTGCAAACTAATTATTCTCAAACACTGTCAGTATTTTTAATTGAGTCCTTAATTACCTTGAACATGATTTTCATTTCATACTGTCTAGAAATTAGTGGTGTTAATAATCTCATGTGTCAGAGGTAAAGCTAGTAAAATTACTACTTCAAAGCTTTAAAGAGTGAGGAAAAATCTTTTTTTAAGACTATTTTTTAAGAGCAGTTTTAGTTTTAAAACATAAGTGAGAGAAAGACCCAGCAACTTCCTGTGTAATCCCTGTGCTCAAACATATATAACATCAGTCATTATCAACATCACTCACCTGAATGCTACATTTTTTACCAAGGATGAATCTACATTGACATATCATAATCACCCAAAGTCCGTAGTTTACCTCAGGGTTCATTCCTGGTGTTGTATATTCTGTGGGTTTGGACAAATGTGTAGAACAGGCGAATGACACACATCCATCATTATAATATCATCGAGAATGTTTTCACTGACCTAAAAGTCCTCTGTGCTCTACCTGTTCCTGTCTCCCACCTCCCTATCCCACCCCTGGCAACCACAATCTTCTTATTTTCTCCATAGTTTTGCCTTTGCCAAATGTCATACAGGTGGAATCATACAGTATGTTGCTTTTTTAGATTGGCTTCTTTCACTCAGCAATATGCGTTTATTCCTCCATGGTTTTTTTTCATGGTTTGATACCTCATATCTTTTTAGCACTGGTTAATAGTCCATTGTCTGGATGTACCACAGTGTATTTATCCCTTCCCCTACCAAAGGAAATCTTGGTTGCTTCAAATTTTGGCAATTATGAACAAAGACCCTATAAACATCCATGTGCAGGTTTTTGTGGGTCTAAGTTTTCAACTCCTTTAGGTAAATACCAAGGAGCACAATTTTAGATTTTATGATAAAAGTAGGTTTAGTTTTCTAAGAAACTGTTAAATATCTCCCAGAGTAGCTATACATTTCGCATTCCCACCAGTAATGAATGAGAGTTCCTGTTGTTCCACATCTTCACCAGCATTTGGTATTATAAGAAAAATCGTAAGACTTCTTTTTATAATTACTAAGATGCAGTCTAGTAGAATACGCTGAAAGGAAACTGCTTTGAAACTTGCCATCAAGACTTTCTGCTTCAAACATCATGGGATATCTTACAAGCATCAAATCACCTTTTGGCCTTCACCTGTTATTCCTCACAGTGCTCTACATTTAGACCCCAATTAAGTTGGCTAAAAAGGTTAACCAGAAGGTCACTCTCAGCTGTATATTCTTGAGGTGGCCATTCTCAGTTAAATTTACCATCTGAAAGAAATGTGTTGTTTGTTCCTACATGACAGTGTTACCATCACAGTTTTATCTCTCATCCTCTTCTCTTATTTGTGTAATTGACTTAACAGGTTTGTCAAGGATGCCACAATGCCATTGATCCTGAAGTGCAGCGGGTGACCTATAACAACTTCAGCTGGCATGCGTCCACAGAGTGCTTTTTGTGTTCCTGCTGCAGCAAGTGTCTCATTGGGCAGAAGTTCATGCCAGTAGAAGGGATGGTTTTCTGTTCAGTGGAGTGTAAGAAGATGATGTCTTAAGAGGAAAACACCAAGCAATATTGAGCCATAGCTATCCTAAGTGGTCTGCATTTCTGCTGTAAAATGCAATTTGGAAAAAATAAACGGGAAAAAAAGAAACTGTAAAGGAAACCAGGAGATTTTGTTCAGTATCTTTCTTTGCTGTTTTTCCTTATCAATATTTTTCATCTCAATTTTTAAAACCTGCTTAAGCATTTGATTTTTAAAACAGTAAAGAACTGTTATCTTTGCTTAGCTTTCCATATGTAAAATCTTGGAGGTGGAAGCTTGAGGTTTAATTAATCTTCATGTGCCTATCCCTCTTGTGCCAAACACAGTATATATGAACATTTAAAAATTAGTGTTGTTGAATGGAAAGATGCGCATTTTCTAGTTCTGTATTCTTTTCCCCCCTCCTGTGTAAAATGAAAGGAAATTAAACTTGCCCTAATGCCAAGGCTTTACATTTGTTGCCTTATCTTATTCACTGAACTTTGTAGTGATTCACAGTGAATTGTTTTGACAGAAAATAGAAATGCAGCATAGTATGGAGAGCTGTTATCATTTTAATGCCTTTGCTATTTTCTAAAATAGGCAGAGGTGGTATTATTGCATTTCTTTTTCTTTTTCTTTCTTTCTTTTTTTTTTCTTCTTTTTTTACTTGCCCTACCTCTCAGCATTCTCTTTGTCAGCTGGTGACCTCTGTCTGTGGCCTTAAGCACATTATTGTCACATGTGACATCCACACATCTTACTTCTATAGATGATTTTTGGCTTAGACATAAAAGCCAAGCCATTCATTTATATTATGTTTTCAATCCAAAGAACATGTATACTTTTTGTACCCAAAAAACTGTAACTTGTACTGATTGCACTTGCCTACCATTGTTTGGATAGATATGTTGCATGAACCCATTCTTTTCTAATGGATGCTGTCCTACAACGCTACTAAGCCTGTTCAAGGATATGTATTGAATGTCTTCTTTGTATACTTCCATGCCTAGATATTTGTTTATTTTTCCCTATATACTTCCATACAAGGCTATGCAATATAAAAATGAAACTGAATGAATGATATGTATATTCAAAATAAAGTCATTTTCACTTCAACAATTGTACCTTTAGTCTTAATAGCCTTTCTAAGAGCAAAAAAAAAAAAAAAAAAAAAAAAAAGGAAAATACTTTTGCAATTAAGCACTTGTCACAGCAGGGGGCGTTGTCTCCATGGATAAAACCTCATACAAAAATAAAGGCTGTTTCTGACAAGACAGAAACTAGGCTTTTCATGATGGAGAAGGGAAAGTTTTAAATAAATCAAGGCATTTAAGTTGGTTTTCAATTCATGCAAGAGTTTTCTGTTTCAGAAAAGGAAAGTCATTTTCACTGAAGTTTCACTGAAGTTAAGCTATCTTCTTTGAAGATGAATCCCATAAATATTAGTCTTATACTTGAATTGTTTTTTGGTTTTCTAACAATTCTTTATGGCAACCTAATGTGAAAAAGGAAGCAAGTGTGGAATAGTGGGAGATTAATTCTTTCTGGTATTAGTGGATCATGAGATTTTTTTTTTCCAGTCTAAAGTATTTCTATCATAGTGGGAGTAGTGGTTTTCTCTGGCACATACTCAAAATAGTTCGCTTTGGATTTTTTTTTTTTCCCATCTCATGATTGTCTGGCTGATGGCGCTTTTCTTAAATTCCATACCCCGTCCCACCGCTCACACACTATCACTAACAGATATATACATTTATACATTATTCTGCACTATGCCTTCCCCAGTCATGAAAAAGTATCTTTTGGGGCTTGAACACATTTCACCTTATCTAAAGGAGTAATCTAATCCTACATACAATTTTAAATGCTTGTATCACAAATGTCCATCATTGTCTATAAATATCACTTTATGCTTGCTCTTTTTACCTTTATCTCAAATGAAAAAAATACATTTTCCATACCATTTTTTTTTGTCGCAAAGTTGAATAAGTTAACTTTCCCAGGCATGGCTATATGGGAATAAATTGAAGCAACTCCCCTGCATATTAACATGGCTACACTTTACATGTCTGCCCATAGCCTAAAAGAAATTTCCATACAAGAAATTTGACCAAATCCATCATTCACTAATCATGTATGGTTAGTGCATGTATATTAGGCATTACCTAAAAGAATAAACTACTTTACCTGAGAAATACAGAGCCACTGGTTTTTACTCTTTACCCTGACTTAATTTTTAGTTTGGTCTTGTAATACAAGAGAATGAACTATAATGAAATGTAATACAAGAGAATGAGTGCCATTTTTAATTGTTAATCAGTTTTGGTTTTGCTTTTTTTTTTGGAAAAACAAAGTCTCTTCAATACCTTGTGGTATAAACACTTAACAAAAGACTAAGATTGTTACTAGATTTTCTAAGATTTATTTTTCTTCTAGTATTTCCTTTAGCATTTAAAGTGAGATCCCTCCCTCACCACCATCATTTTATATTTTGCATTTTCTTCAATTCTAAACAATGGTTTACTTGGTATAGGGACCAAAGTTAAATCCTCCCCTTGCAATAGAAAAAAGATAGGGAAGTAATAAATGTTTTTATCTGGATCCCTGCATTGTTTTTCTTAAAAAGTAGACATTGAAGAATAAGCTTTGGATCTACTAATTTCTCATGGGTCAATAAATGGAAATCTTTATTGTCCAAATTCCATTTATGTTCTAATAGAGATCTATCTTATCATTTTGTACTCAGTATAGCAGGCATTTAACAACTATGTCTACACAGTTAGCAGCAGACAGACACTCACCCTGGAAGGACTAGACTGGGAAAGAGAAGGTACCAGAATATGAACCATGATGAAGGCACCACAGAGAGTAAGAGAAATGTTTTTTTCCCATCTGCTGAAGCCACCATCTTAGATATTAAAAGGTAAAATGGTGACTTCTGATTCTCTTATTCCCTACTCAGCAGTGAGTACTTGAGAACAGAAGAGTTTCTTTCCTGACCCAGAAAGTTCAGAAGAAGATTACGATACATCAGTTGCTGAAGAAAACTGAGACAATACATTTATCATCCTTATTGGAAGAATATGACTCTTTAGAATGATTAATCATGAACTCATTCACAGAATCTGCGCATATCCTGTTCATCTCTAAGCAGAAATTTGCTTATAACACATGGATTCAGTGATAATTTTGAGAAATCAGTGGATTTCAGTTATTTGATCCCATTAAGAAATACAAGTTGCTCAAGAGACACACTAGCCTGTTGTAGAATATCTTTTTTTTTTTTAATAAGGGCCTGTGAGGTTTGTCCTTTAACCAACTCTAGCTGATATTTCTGAAGTCTTCGAGCATAGATTTCCAAATCTGACTTTGAAATATTTCAGCCCAATTTTACCCGCAAGAGATTCACTATTGACTCATTCTCAAGGAATTTCCAACACACAGTATTTAAGCTCATCCAGCTTCACCATGGTTACCAAAGAGACACCATAACCCAAGATCGGTATTAAGCCTTTGTCTCAAGATGCCCTGGCATATCTGAACTTGTCTCCTGGGTATTCGCTTAATTCCTCTGAAAACTTACGACTCCCTCAATGTCTCCATAAAATAGCATTTTACCACAGATTCTTACTCTGCCCTTTCCTGACCTCTCCTGATTTAAATGTTCAATGACAACTTTTTCATATATTTATCAGGATATTTAAATAGCTTTAGCTAATTACTTTGTCTTTTCATGGGGAAAAACATGACATTGTAGCTTCTATTTAATCTGATCATGTATTTTGAAACACTCAAAATAAGATATCATTAACCTTTTATACAAGTTTTGAATGGCATTTTATTCTGACATTTATGAAGGCTGCTATTGATTTTTCTTCAATGATACTTCCCCCCAGAATATCTTGACCTTCAGACAATAACAAAACAACTTGCACCCAGTTATCTTTCTTGGAGTTAGCCATTACTGAATGCAGAGATGTCAGAGTTTATGCCCCCATAAATACTGACTGACTGTGAAGGCATCATGATATAGTTCAAAGGAGGGCTGGGTTTAGGAGTCTAGAGAACTTCTGGCCAAGTCCCATTGATTGTCCTTCTCCTCCTCATAGTTATAGCTGAGTAGGATAGAGGACAAATCATTGAATTCGAGGAGTCTAGGAAATAATAGGCCCACATATATCAATATGCTGAGGTTACCAAAAATAACAATAGGGAAAATGGTTGAGAGAAGAATGAGCCAGAGGCCACAGTTATCAAAAAATATTAGAGGTATCCTGGAATTTGATAGAAGATGACAACTGAGGGTAGAAATAGGTGGTAAAGTCCAAAGCCATCTACTACATATACTTTAAAGAGCTGTGATTTTTTTAGGGAAAAAAAAGGAATTAGTGGCAATGCCAATGGAGAATGAGGAAGACATGGACACTGGAAGCACTGTGGAATGCCCATATGAGAGCAAAAATAATTGGCCTCTACTAGAGAATACTACGGAAGAAACAGAGACCTTAGGGATAATTGGCTATCTATTGGAATAAGGAGATGAAGCAGTTGAGGGTGCAGAGAGTCTGCAGTTCACAGAAGCTGCATGCGGAGGAAACAGAGGTAAAGTTAGAGAGTGTGGGAAGGGATAGGGCCAGATTAAAATTTAAAAGGCAGAATGGATATCAGATTTCCAAATGAGGCCAAAAAATCTAGATGTCTGGGGTAAACAGAGCTGAGAGGCATACCGAGGTTAGTTCCGGTAGTTTGCTAGTGAAGAATGAGTCATCAATTAGGAATGCATTTGGCTGTAAGTAGCTAAAAACACAGCTAAGAGTGGCTTAAAGACAAAACATAGGCTAGTCCAAATTTGGCTCAGAACAAGCTCTCTCTAATCTCTCTGCTCTGCCATCCTGTATGTGTTGCCTTCCACTCTCATTTGTCCTTTCATTCAAGCACCTCTCCCTCACACAACAGTACCCAAAGTACAAAGCAGGGGAGGGGCAAAGGGTATTTTACTGTCTTAACAGGGAGTAAAGTCTTTCCCAGGAGCCCCCAGCAGACTTAGCTACCCTCCCATTTCATTGGCTAGAACAAGGTCACCTCAGAGAAAAAGGAAAGCCATCGTTATGGTTGATTTGTCAATTATAATTCATACCCTAAGGGCTGGGCATATGACCACCCAGAACAATATTAATTTGCTGATATAGGAAGAAGGGTGATGGCTATTGTGTTGGCAAGCAACTCAACATTGTGGCAAATTATTATTTAGAGTTCAGATTCTTTAGCTGTAGGGTATGGGGTTGCTGGGAAGCTGTTTAGTTCTGAGGCTTGGAGTTTCTGTTGGCTTGTGAGATGAGACAAGGGCATCATTTGGGGATATCTTTCTTAGGCAGGATGCCACTTAGATGGACAGAGGTGATGTGGAGTCACAACAAGAGACACTGTGCAGTCATTGCGGTTACTGGTTACTAGATCTTGCTTGACTTGTTCCCCTCTCCATCTCATTCTATCTTTCTGATCCATTTCAAGTCACAGGTCATTGTTACTTCCTCCATTAAAGTCTGTCTCTCAACCTATATCTTATTCCTTGGTCTCCCTACAATGCTGACTTATCTGACCATCTGAAACATGTGTTTGAATCTGTCTACGCCTGCCTCTCCAATACCATACCCAACACTATAGTTGATGACCTCACTGTTCCTCACCAGGGATATTCTAAGTTCCTATTAGGGCTTTCTGCCTATAGTCTCTCACCCTCTCAACCTCATGCTCACTGAGTGATTCTCAAACTTTAGTATGCAGCAAAATAACCTGAAGGACTTGTTCAATACAGACTACCAGACACCACTCCCCAGAGTTTCTGATTCAGTAGGTCTTGAGTGGGGTCTGATTTCTGCATTCCTAAAAAATTCCCAAGTGATGCTGATGCTGATATCTGGGTCCACAATTTGAGAAACACTGTCCTGATCTGTTCTCTATTACTCTGCCCCAGTGCAATACAAAGATGGAATTTCTATTCTCCTACTTAAAAATCTAACAGTGATCCAGCCTCTTTTTCCAACTGTTCATACATATTCATTGTTATCTAGTCATACCCAGATGCTTACAGCTTTTTGAAGTTAGCAACTTCTTTCATACATCCAAGACTGCAAAGGCAGCTACCTCTAAGAAGCTGACCCATGACACTTTCACATCCTACTAAGTTTGAGACCCATCCCCTGCTGCCACAAAGGTTTTGATCTATACTACTAGATTACTTATATCATTGCCCTAATTGAGTGTAGGAATATATTATTTATGTTGTTTCCCTGGAATCCAATAGAACACTCAACACATGATATATGCCTCCAAAATGGTGAATAACAAAATGAATTAAGTGACATCTGAATAAGCCAGGAAAACCAGGTAAGAGTTTTACTAGTTGAGATGGAATTCATCTGATCAATTTTTTTATTTAAAAAAAATTTTTTTAAGCTTATTCATTTCGAGAGAGACTGAGAGAGTGAGTGGGGAAGGGGCAGAGAGAGGGGGAGAGAGAGAACAGTCCCAAGGAGGTTCTGCACTGTCAGTCCAGAGCTCAATGCACAGTTTGAATTGACAAAATGCAAGATCATGATCTGAGCTGAAACCAAGAGTCAGACACTTAACTGACTGCGCTACCCAGGTGCTCCAGTCAAATTTTTGTTTTTAAATAGATCAGTAGAAGAAGTATATCTCAGTAAGTTAAAAAAATTTTTTACTTTAGTTTTCATTTATTTTTTATGTATATGCATGCTCATATGAGCTCAACTTTATTTATTTATTTTTTAAATATAATTTATTGTCAAGTTGGATAAAAAACAATGTATACATGTACACAGTGTGCTCTTGGTTTTGGGAGTCAATTCCCATGATTCATTGCTTACATACAACACTCAGGGCTCATCCCAACAAGTGCCCTCGTCAATGCCCATCACCCTTTTTCTCTTCCCCCTTCACCCCCCCCCCCAACTCTTTTGCAGCAACATGGATGGAATTGGAGTCTATTATGCTAAGTGAAATAAGATAGTCAGAGAAAGACAGATATCATATGGTTTCATATGTAGAACTTGAGAAGACCATGGGGGAAGGGAAGTGGAAAAAATAGTTACTTTAGCTTTTAAAAAATAATGATACAAGGATCAAAACACATTACCTTCAGCAATACTTATTAAAATTCCCTCTTCTCTCCAAACTGTTTTCATCACACCTCTAGCTGTTCTCTTCATAAGGCCCCCAAACTTCAGTCTTACCCAACTTCTCTTCTCTTGCACTCTTCCATCTCCACTTGTCTCCATTGAATCATTCATTCATTCACTCACTACTCACACAGTCAATAAATATTTATTGAACATCTGTTATAGGCCTGGAATGCCTGCAGGCACTGGGAATAAAGTAGTGAACAAGACAAGGTCCCTGTTCTCATGGTGCTTTATGTTCTAGAGAGAATAGAAGTAAAGAATTCTAATACATAAAATTAAATGTGGCCAAATGGGGGAAAATAGATTCAAGATCAGAGAATATACAAATAGGTCAAAGCCATTAAAAATATTAGACAATAAGGGCATGCATAGTAGCTATAATGAAGTTACAATTGTTCTAAGATTCCAAGTATTGGCCTTTATCTTAACATCTGAGAACGGGGATCCTCTTTGATAGTCTCAGTGGATTGAGAGAAGGCTGTGGACTCTCCCACATGAATCATTTATACCCCACTGCCTAAGAAATTACTATTAGAGCTTAGTGCTGAAGGGCTTCAGAATGAGTTTGCCAATTTGGCATGTGGATTATTTTGAGCTGAAGTTAATCAAGGTCCAAAGACTTGGGAAAAGCTTTCCCTTTCCCTTATCTGCCTAAAAGAATTTAGACAGAGTGCCTGGTCCAGGGAAAGACCTATCACCAGAGATAACTACAAAGAATATGGGCTAGGTGTGGTTAAGCTGGGGGAAGCTCAGCCTGGTCTGGAGATCAAATTCCTCTCTGTGTCCCATTGTCTTTGTATGGTATGGCAAACATTTGTTTACCAAATACTTGTTTTTCCCATCTTCCTGTAAATTGTCTTCCTCCTCTTGGAAGTCTCAGACTCCCTACCCCCTTCTCCTTAGCTCTGGATGGTATATGAGCCTCAATTGCCTGGCTGCCTGTGGGGTCTCATATTCTTATGGGGCTCCCACACATTTGTAATTAAATATGTTTTTCTTCTGTTAATCTGTCTTAATTCAATTTATCAGCCAAAGAACACAGTAAAGTAGAGGAAATTTTTTTCCTCCCTAACAGTGCTACCAGAGCGTTACTATCCAAAGACAGGTATGCGTTTCCTCATTTCTGAAATTGAGGGTGACATAAATAACTATCTCTTTTATTTATTTTGACTTCCAGGAGATTTTGAGCAAAATATGACCCTACACAGAGACTTAAATACCTCTGTGATTTTTCCAGAGAACTTAATTATATGAGTTCTCCTTTTGACCTGCTTCAAATTCTTTGCAGAAAGTGTCTTTCTGATTAGCATATTTTTTTTTGGCTTTTCCAAATTTTTCCAAAGGATTATTCATTATAAGGGTACAGGCAGGAAGTTGTCAGCCTAAGGAAAGAATAGAAACAGGGATGGGCAACCACCAGTTCTCTTCCCCCATCTTGCTTTCATCCAAGTTCTTCCATGCATATCTGTTCCATTTTTCTTTTTCTGTGGACATGCTCAGGTCCTCAGTTCACATGATTAGTGAATGATGGATATCCTGACATTCCTGGGTTCACAGGTTACAAATCTCATCACACTGAGAAACTGGTGGGCCACCTCTAGGTTCTGAGTCCAAATCCCCCCCAAAAGATGATCTAACCCCAATTGTGTCACACTTGGCAAATAAGTTTATGCCAAAAACAGGTAAACTCTCCCCAAATGAGGTTGGGGGAGGGCGGGGAGATAGAATGGAAATAAAGGGGGAGGGGGAGGGCCAGCAGATCTACAAGATGACTATTATAAAGGTAAGTATATCATTGAAAGGATTGTGTGATATTGGCTAGATGATAACCAAACTTATCTCCAGTGGGACTCTATTTCCCAGAATTTACTGCAAGAGCACTCTAGGTTTGGCTGTTAAAATTTAAGATTCCCTAGAAGATAGTGGAGCCAAGAGATAAAGGAGCCCTTTATCACACTGTTGCCCACTGGAACATTATGTGAGCAAGAAGTAAGCATTTATTGTTTTAAGCCACTGAATTTAGGGTTTTTGTCATGGGAGTTAATAGTCTTTCCTAACTAGTACAGATAAAGTAGATCACTTACTAATTCTACAAACATACCTTGACTACATCATGTATTACACTGGGATACTAGGAAACTGGAGGTGAATAAGGTAAGACTCCTGCTCTCAGTTCTTCATAGCCTCCTGGAGGAGACAAACAAGTAAACAGAACATTAAAGTAATGATATCCTGTTCCTGAAAGGAGACAACAGAAATGATCTTAAAGTGACTGAGATATTGAAATATCTTCTCCAATAACAGGTTATTTTCCCATTTTCCTAGATTAGTGGATAGATAAATAAAAGCATTACAAAACCAGAGTCTAAAATACCTAGTCACAGTGGGATTGAAGGACAGGGAGGAGTCAAGGACAACCCCAAAACCCTATTCCTGCCAATAAGAAGAACGGCAGTGACATCAACAGAAATGGAAAATCTCCTTATGGAGGAGCTTCCTTAAACTTATGGAAGTTGAGAGAAAAATGAGTTTGCTTTGGAAAACGTTGAACTTGAGGCAGGTGTAGGAGTATACTTTGGAACCTGAAATCTGAATCTGAAGAAAACCTAGCTAGAGATGTAGATAAAGAAGTCAGTGAATAAAAGTTATGTGGGCATCTCAGATTAACTTACAAAAAAGGATACTAGTGTCCTTATGAAATGTGACTGTATGTTAATGATATTTTTGAAATTATTTTCATGTTACTCTCTATTTTTCCAGGGTAAAATTAAGGCACTATGTTCTCTTTACTGGTGAATTAAAAATCAGCAGTTTGGGAACTTCTACAATAGACATTGAAAGTTCTGAGCAACCACGTAACCTTTTTGTGTCTCAATTTCTCCTCCATAAAATGGGAATATCATTCCCTATGTGGCAGACTGCATTTTCAAAAATAGCCATAGTAATACTTATGGTTTCACATGCTCTTCCAGAACCTTGCCACTTACCACCTGAAATTTATCTTCCCTCCCCTTGAGCCTGAGGGGAACTTTGTGACTATCAAAATGAACAGAATGTGGCAGGCATGGCTTCATATGCTAGATCACAACAAGTATGACCTCTCTAGGCTATTTCAAGGGACGGGGCCCAGTCATCAGAGTGTGAGGAGTCCCAAAGTAGCCCATATGGAGATTCCATGTGGGAAGGTCCATATGGAAAGGAACTGAGGCCCAGCTCAATGCCAGCATCAACTTCCAGACACATGAGTGAATGATTCTTCAAACTATTCCATTCCCAGCCTCAAGTCTTCTAGCTAAAGCCCTGATGTCAGCAGACAAGCTGAACCCACTGTGGCCTGTCCATATTCCCAACCATAGATTCCATGAACATAATGAATGGGTGTTTCAACAAATTTGGGGGTAATTTGTTATACAGCCATAGTATCTGCAAGACTTATGTAACAGATTCAGTTGATACATAAAGAAGAATTCTTGTAAAATACGTAAATTTACTCCATATACTACAAAATGTTATTTATACAAATATACTACTTAAGGTATTAACTCATCCTTTTGTCTGCCTTTCCTCTCCCTTTGCTTAAAGATTTATACAAATGTGCAGTCTTGATAAACGTAAGTCCATAAACTGTATCTGTAGAGTTTATAAACATAAGGACATTCATAATAATCCAGATTCAGAAAACCTGGTGAGTACTGTTTTCAGGACAGTACATTCTGGAGGTTAGGATCACTGTCCTGGAACAAATGGAAGGCCTATATTCCTAGTGGGAATCTTCAGTTCTTGAATTCCTATGCTGAACAAATGGAATCCTCAGCACTCCAGTTGCCAAGATGAGAAACACCTTTAGTGCTATTAAAGATTCAGTGGGAAAGAATTTAGAACACAGGTCCTTGTTTATTCTCCAAGTTCTATGAAATAAAAGTCATTTATTTAAGGAAGATTGAGGGGGGACTGATTAGTCACCCACAAGCTCCCAAGTACTATGGGTGTGAAACTGTGTACAATATAGGCCTTGCCTTCAAGAAGTTGACATCTTATATATTAAAAGGGAGATAGGTGTTTAATCCATTGTGATAAGTAGAATAGTAGAGACAAAATCTGGAGATTAGCCTGGAAGTTTGTCAATACTTACAGTTTATCAAAGAGTACGTAATACTATTCATAATCAGTGATTTATCCAATTTCTTACCATTTTTTCTTGCATTTAAAAATGAGTTGATTCTTTTGAATTGCAATTTTTAAAAGTGTTTTAACATTTATTTATTTTTGAGAGACAGAATGAGGCAGAGTGCAAGTCGGGGAAAGACACAGAGAGAAGGAGACACAGAATCTGAAGCAGGCTTCAGGCTCTGAGCTGTCAGCACAGAGCCTGACATGGGGCTTGAACCCACAAACCATATCATGGCCTGAGCTGACTGGACAATTAACCTACTGAGCTACCCAGGTACCTCTTGAATTGCAATTTATACAATTTATGCAATTTA
This sequence comes from Panthera tigris, assembly GCF_018350195.1. Classification (NCBI taxonomy): domain Eukaryota; kingdom Metazoa; phylum Chordata; class Mammalia; order Carnivora; family Felidae; genus Panthera; species Panthera tigris. The sequence continues at coordinate 133,316,395 of NC_056661.1, forward strand.
TATAATTTATACAGTTACCTTCAATGTAATTAAGCATATATAAGAGTGAATTATAAGGGATTATGTGAGAGATGAGAGTTTTGGCAGTCCTGCTTAACAAAGGCATATAGTACTTCCCCCCCCCCCCCACACCCCAACACACACACATTTTCTCTTTCTTTCTTTGTTGAAAAAGAAGTTCTGCTAATGGACTTAAAATGGGGCCTGGGAAGAAAAGCTGGAAGACCATAAAGGACCACAGCAACTGAAAGTACTTTCATTCTGAATTGATTTTCCATTATTTTCTACTAAATGGCACTACACTCGTATTTTACAGTATCAGGAAATACCCTATACAGTTTTGCAAAATCTAGGAGGTAACTGTAAGGCACTATTGTGAAATCATCATCACCATTTAATATTTATTAAGGACTCCCCTCTGCCCTATGGTGACATAAGACAGAGTAGGAACATAGGCTAAGCCCGGCTGTAAGGGGTTGCATCCCAGAGGGAGGGGTCAGTCTCCTCATTAAAGGCTGAGGATAATTCATGCTTCTCTACTTGTAAAAGGAGCATAGGATTTCTATTACTAATGTCTAGCCAAAAGATCTATCTTGGCCTTTTTCAGAGTACTTAATCTGCATTTTACCAAAGGAAAATTTAATAGCTTTAGAATGATCTTTTCTAGGTATGAGTGATGGGGCAAGCATTATTACATGAGAGCTTGCTATTACATTGTTTTAAGCAAAGTTCATTCTTAGTCACTCTCTTTTTTTAAACTGCCATTATCAGGGGCACCTGGGGACCCGGTTAAGTGTCCGACTCTTGATTTTACCTCAGGTCATGATCTCACGGTTCATGGTTTCGAGCCCCAGAATGGTCTCCATGTTGATGGTGGGAATCCTTGCTTGGGATTCTCTCTCTCCCTTTCTCTCTGCCCCTCCCCTGCTCTCTCTCTGAAAATAAAATAAATAAACTAAAAAAAATCAAAATTGCCTTATCACTCTTCTGAATGGCAGACCTAGTCGCTGTTCTAAATGCTTCATACATATACACTCACTCCCTTGGAGGTAGGTTTTATTATCTCATTATACAGATAAGGAAACATAATCTCACACAATGAGATTGTGTGATTTGACCAAGGCCACAAAGCTCGGAAGCAGAAGAACTGGAATTCGAGCTTTGTTAATCCAGTCTCAAAGTCTGAATTCTTACTCAACTTGCCATATTGTCATACTGAGTACATGTCTCTTCCCTTTCATATAAACTATACCAAGACCACATAAAAATAGTTTTCTTTTGCTTGTTTGCACTTCCATATGGGTTTATTCCATGCACATTTGCATCCTTCAGAAGCTTTCGCCCAGTTTCTGGAGAAAGCTCCTTCTTATAGAGTTGCTCCACATTGCATTGATTCTGGGTCATACAACCAGCAGCAGAACCATGTTCAAGACAAAACACTTTCTGTTTCTGAACCAAATCCCCCATATTTTGAGCTGAAAACAAGAATTGCCCTGCTGAGGTGCCAAGGGAAACATACTTATATTATGAAGTGTTTCTAACAAATGTTTTGGAGATTTTAAAGGGGCAGCTTTCTAAATATCTGAGGCATGTACAAACACAGACACACAGGCTAGCTTTGCAGCCCAGTCTTTGTTTCTGGGTTGTAGAATCTTCCTGAAAACCGGCACAGCTGTTGCAAGGCCCATTTATCAATTGTCCAATGATACCAACAAATGTTTTCTAGGGTTAGAGTAATCAAAATAGTATTCCAAGTCTTTGGTTTTGAAATGTGCATTGCTAATATAATTTTGGCATTCTTTAACAGATTTCAAAGTGGAATCAAAGGTTTATGTTTATAAAGTTTATAATCATTCCCAAAGTTCAAGACGTTTTGGCAGTGCTTGGGAAATTCAAAAGGAGTAATAAAAAGGTTACCATGAGGAATTCAAAGCTGCCTTGTATGGTAATGCCGATTCAAACCAGCACATACTTTAGCATTACAAGTTTAAGGATGGATCAGTATGTAGCTGCAGAGATAGCTAAGTATAACACAGTGGCTTGCCGTTACACAGGGAATAGGGACTTTGGAAAATTTACAGTTAACGTCTCAGCTCTGAGAACACATTAGAGAAATGAGAGAGGGAAAAGAAAAGAAGAGAAAAGAAAAGAAAAGAAAAGAAAAGAAAAGAAAAGAAAAGTGGAGAGACAGAGAGAGAGAGAAATTGTGCACTTTTTGGCTTCATTTACCAAGTATTTATTAGCCTCCTTGACTGTTTTTCAGCATCAACAGGTCTGCCTTCCCTTGCAATTGTAAACTGGGCACTTTTGCCAGCCTGGAATGCACACTGTGTTCCTGCCCAGCCCGAGCTCACTCTGAATTCGTGCCTTCTCAAATCCTGCTATCCCAAGCTCTTGGTTTGTTGGCAGCCAGTAAAAGGGGTTTCCGTATGAATCATAGTGTGTGGGGAGGCTGAGTAGTGCACCCTACACTTGTGCCATAATCTGCATGGAATGTATTTGAAATAGAAGACAGAAATCTAGAGTTTAGTTCAGCATCCTTCTCAAGCACATTCTCAAAAAATTGGAGTGCAATACGGAAAAATCACAATGTCTCTTCTGCTATGGAAAAATTTATTCCCATTAGTTAGTCTCCAAAAGGACAGGACCCAAGTTGCACGTGTTTGGGTTCCAAGGTCCAAGGTCTCTGATTAGGAAAGAGTCTGGTTTTTGACCCTTTTAAATGACTCGGTTTTCCTGTTCAGGTAATAAAAGTAGTCCATCTTTTGGTGAGCTGAAGTGAAGTGTGGTTGAGATTCACAGTTGCCATGGACAAAGACTTCCATCAACTCTGTTGAGCAAATATACATTCTGACGTGTCATATCCTTTAAGACAAGAAGAAGGCTAAAGAATATTACAAGATAGGTGTGTTTTAAAAGTCAGAATAGACATGAGAACACTGTATCCCACCATGTGTCTTTATTTGTTTACACTAGGTTGAGGAAAATAGGTTTATGTATCAGCAACATGTACTATCTGGAAAATTTAGACCAGCTATCAAATTCTAAATTTCACTTCACTTCAAAGAAACTAGATATGCTAGCCAAATCCTTTTTCTTCTTAATCCCATAAAATACCACATATTTCAAATGAAAAAAAAAGAAAAAAGGCTTGTGAAGGTATTCTGAATGTTTAGAAAAACTAGAATATTTGTGGCTATAAGCTTAGTATTTTCCCTAAAAGTTAAGTGTATCAAACTCACATATTCTCCCAAATCATGTTTCAGAAATGTAGAATACATCTATGCCACAAAGTTTTCTCTGGTTACATGGTAATAAAACGATCATATCTTCTTACTTCATGAATCTTATAAATGGAAATAAGTCTGATACCTGGTAATTTTGGTTAATATTAAAAGAAACAACACAGCTATTTTGCTCACATACCTTGTAACATATATTTCCAAATGTAGGTGAGTGATATGAGAAAAAGAAAATCAATAGTAAATGAACTATTTTAGATACATATAATTGTGGCTTGATACAAAAGTTCTCTCACTATCAATAATCTTATATGGTCACCGAGTAGAGCTGATGTCAGAAAATTCTCCAGATAATCGTCTCATGAATATGTAGAAAACATCAAGCTCGTGTTCATTCATTTATTCAACAGTCGCTCAGAGTTGACAAAAGACTGTGATGTTTACAAGGTATACAAGGAGCCAATGAGCTCAAGAAGCTCACCAGATGGGTAGAGAGGTGGACGTGCAAACAAGCAATGATTATGTAATGTGTTAAGCCCTCAGTAGAGGGGTGTGTGAAGGGAATAGAGGTGAGAGCAAAGCAGATTTCAGGGAGGAAGGCAACACTGGAACTGGGCCATTAATAGGAGTGTAAGTGACCCAGGAGGCAAAGGGGAGGAAGTCTGTCATATTGTGATTTATAACAAGAAATACATATTTGGTATTCATCCAGTACATGGCATAGAACTCCTAAAACCCTTGGGATTTCCTAAGCTATGAGAGAGATAAATATGTCCTCAGTTATTCATAAGAAACCCTTTTCAATCACACCTGAGTTTTCCAGAGGAACCAACCATGTGATTGGAAGGTTGGAACTTTCAGCCCTCTGGGAGGGGAGAGGAGCTAGAATTTGAGATCAGTCATGAATGGCCATTGATTTAGTCAATCACACCTAGGTAGTGAGGCCTCCATAAAAAAACCCAAAAAGGATGGGCTTTGGGGAGTTTCTGTGTTGATAAAGATGGTGAGTTTTGTTGGGATATGTTTCTTTAAAATGCCAATATCAGATCCAGGGGGATATGCCTGGTAAGATGTGCCTGAAGTTCTGAAAACAAAGGACATTAAAGTCTGAAATTTTGAAAAAACCTTTTCATAAGATTGTCTCCACCTGCTGGTGTTTTTAATTAAATGGTAGCTTCTCTCTTCAAACAACTTTGCTTGACCCAGAGCAAACTCAATTTTAGCTTGGACTCAATCTTTAATCTCTAAATATAACATATGAAATTTTATCATCTTTTTGATGAGCTAGACTCTCCACAAAAAGATACTGACATAAACCACTTACTTAACAATTAAGTTTGGGGCGCCTGGGTGGCTCAGTTGGTTAAGCGTCCAACTTCAGCTCAGGTCATGATCTCACACTCTGTGAGTTCGAGCCCTGTGTCGGGCTCTGTGCTGACCACTCAGAGCCTGGAGCCTGCTTCAGATTCTGTGTCTCCCTCTCTCTCTGCCCCTCCCCTGCTCATGTTCTGTCTCAAAAATAAATAAAAACATTAAAAAAAATTTTTTTTAAAAACTATTAAGTTTAGAAGAAAACTTCAGGTATATTAAGTAATTGATTCTCAATTTTATGTTAAGGATTAATAGTCACAACCTGGTTTCCTAGACATTAATAGCAATTAAGAGTTTTTTGTATGTATTCTCAAAAATTGATTGAAAATTGTAACATATTACCTGAGATTTTAAGATCCCTCAAGAATACCCAGCAGACATATGTTTTAATCTTCCTAAAACTCACAGTCTACAGAGCTTATGTCCCAGGGGCATCCTGTATACCAGTTTGGTTAAATTAAACAACATCACATTGAAAACAACATTTGCTTTAGTAAAGACTTCCCTTTAACCTAAAACTCTAATTTTATTAGAAAATGGAGAACACCAATGCTAAAATAGATTACACTAGCTAGGGTAAGAAAATGTCAGGTTTTCCAAATCTCAGGGTATGAACAGGCTCAAAATATTTTGCTGAAATAAATATTATTTCAATCTTGTGTACATAAGGCAGTTTCAACTTTTCCAATACTAAATGCAAGATATTCTTGTATGACTTTTGCCTCTTGTAAAATGCCAGAGATACTCTCCCATCATGCTGTGACACCAACTCACACTAATATGTAACTACCTTATGCACAATGTCTTTTTATTTCTTGGAACAGTTATTTGAATAACAGCAGAGGAACCCTTCCATTCTCTTTACTGGATTTAAAAGCTAATCAAATCATATCAAACAGACTGTCTAACCAGAGTGCCTGGGTTTGACTCTCACTGTCCTTTATCAACTCTGACCTTGGACAAGGTGTTAAATCTCTTTGTACCTTGTTTTTCTATCTCTAAAATGGAACAGTGACAGTACTTAGAGCAGTGGTCACAGTATGTGCTATATCAGTTTGTCAGAGTAAAATGAATCCCACTTGCTTAGATGAATGGAGATTCCAGCTTCATCCAGGGCCCCATCCTTAGTATTACTAAGAAGCTACAAGGGGGTTTACTTATATCCAAAGGGTCAGTCCTAGTACTTTTCAACTGAAATTCAGACAGTATTCCATGAGACAAGAGGACTCCACCAGGATTGTTCATACAATGACAATTTTAGAAATGAATGCCCTGTGTGCTGTTGTGACCACCATCATTTCTATCACCCCAGGAAGGCATTATTCATACTCTGCTTGTGTTTGTTTAATATTCCCATGCTCTGGCCTAGAAGAAAGGAACCTGTTGGAATGGCTGGGTGGCTCAGTTGGTCGAGTGTTAGATTCTTGATTTCGGCTCAGGTCATGATCCCAGGGTTGTAGGATCAAGCCCCATATCGAGCCCTACATCAGGCTCTGCCCTGAGCATGGAGCATGCGTAAGATCCTTTCTCTCCCTCTCTCTATGTCCCTCCCCTGCTCACACACATGCTCTCTCTCTCTCAAAAAGAAGAAGAAGAAGAAGAAGAAGAAGAAGAAGAAGGGAACCTGTTTTCCTTTTTTATCACTCTTCCCCAACAACTGTGAAATCTATAAGCCTATCATTGTAGCTCTGGAAGCCCAAAAGCTAATCAATCACTAATTTTAAATTGTCAAGCAGTCTACTTTGGTGTTTTTTTTTTTTTGAAACGTTTATTTTTGAGAGAGAGAGAGAGAGACATAGTGCGAGCAGGGGAGGGGCAGAGAGAGAGGGAGATACAGAATGTGAAGCAGGCTCCAGGCTCTGGGCTGTCAGCACAGAGCCGAACGCAAGGCTCGAACTCCCAAACCGCGAGATCATGACCTGAGCCGAAGTCGGACGCTTAACTGACTGAGCCATCCAGGAACCCCTACTTTTGTATTTTCTTTACAAAATTCTTCAATAAATTGGGAGGATAGGCCACCTTGGGAAAACATCTTTATCCCAGTGCAAAGTTCAAACAAGTGGGCACAAGGCTATTAGGAGAGGCAGGAGGACTATTACCTGAGGAGCTGCACATGGTGGGTTGGGGGAGGGGGTTGCAGGGACAGAGGACTGGTAAAGGAACTGCAAGGAGCAGATTGTGATGTGAAGAGGGCTGAAGAAAATTTCTCAAAACTTTTGTTACCCCTCAAAAAGTAATGTGTCAGAGAGTTAGTAAAAATGAAGTTCAAATAGACAAACACATGAATTCTAGATACTTCTAATCCCAGTATAGAAGGGCTTCCACCACCATCTACCACCTCTTCAGGCTCTTTTGTATTATGCTCAAGGAATGCTTTAATAAAAATAAAAATTGGGAATATTTTCTGAGGGGTGATTTTCCTGGTACTGACCCATCCTAAGCTTATATTTTTCCTACCGAAACTATGGATATTTTTTAAAGAAAGTAGTTTTCTTTCCAACACAGATTATCGGTAATCTTAGTGAGAGGTAACTGCATAACTAGCAGAGGGTGAGTTGAATGCTAACAACCTATGTGACCACCCCCAGGACAGTGCATCACGGGGGCTCACTGGCTGTGCTACACTATCCTGTCAGCCTCAGCCCCGGGGAAGCTAGCAAGGCCAGGGGTGGTATTCCTTGACTTGTGGCCTTGTGGAGCATTACTCCAATTTCTGCCTCTGTGGTCACACCACTTCTTCATCTTCCATCCGTCAAGTTTCTCCTGTGTGTTTCTTCTAAAGGCATTTGTCATTGGGTTTAGTGACCATCCAAATAATCCAGGATGATACCTTCATCTCAAGATCCTTAACTTAATTACATCTGCAAAGACTCTTCTCCAAATAAGGTAACATTGACAGCTTCTAGGAATTAAGGGATGCGCATATCTTTTGGGGAACCACCACTCATCTTACTACACAGCCTGTGAGGCTGCTGAAGTAGTTGGGGTTGGAGGTGCCAAATAGCTTAAGGTAAACCTGGTAGAGAGGAGGAAGAGGAGGGGAGGCAGATGGGATGTTGGGAAGGGAATAGCTCAGGGCAGTGAGCCCACATTTCTAGCTTCCCATATATTGAATGTTTCTTTCTGTTTTCAGTTAATGTGCTGGCTACATGGTAGCTTCTCTGATGTGTAGGTAGATCTATCCCCAAATAGAGCTTTGCTGTTATCTCAAAATGCTTAATATGAAAAAAACTCTGTTGGGTTAAAAATCTATCCTTAATTATCAGTGAGAAATAAAGGAAGAGATTGTTAAATTTTTCAAATACAATTTTAACATTGTAAATTTTAATGGTTGTCTTTCTTTCTTTCTTTTTTTTTTTTTAAGTAGACTCCATGCCCAGCGTGGAGCCCAACTTGGGGTTTGAACTCACGACCTTGAGATCAAGACCTGAGCTGAGACAAAGAGTTGGACATTTAACCGACTGAGCCACCCAGGCACCCCAACATTTTAATGCATTTAATACTTTTAACACTTGCACAAAAAAAGTGTCTCATCAATAGTAATTATCAAGAGTCTGTATCATTAATAAGGCTTGAACAGGAAATCTATAGCCACTTCAGGTATAAAAATGTGACACAAAACAATTAGATTCATCACCAAAGCAAACTTAAGTTTCTCATTTTAAACTGCAATTATTTGTCATCTATATGTAAAAACAATACTCAATTTCTTCATTAACATGCTATATTTTTTACCATAATTATATAAATAAAAATTATATAATAAATTTTTTCAACACATGTCATATAAATGTCTCTAAATCACCTTCAGTTTAGCCCAGTGTGAAAAAGTTGGGAATAACTCATATATGAGATAATCATGAAAAAGGTGTGTGTTATATAAAATATTAGATAGATAGATCATATATATAATATATACACATATGAACAGTAGCAGAGAAATTCAGGAAAGAATGAAGAAAACAAGAAGAGAACTGGATTTGCCTCAGAGCCAGCAAAGCCCTCATGGAAATTTAATGACTATAAGCCTCAAAAGGAAGCAGTCAGAAGTGATCAGAAGAAGTCAGGAAACTGATCAAGAGAAGCAGGACATCAATTACCTATGAAAATACTTTCCAACTCTCTATCCAATAGGGATTAATGGTCAAAAATAAACCCAAAGCTAATAGTGTGCTATATTCACACAGTGGAATACATTATGAGGGAACAACCTAATAGCATAACGTAATAACATAAATTTAATATAATGCTGAATGAAAAAAGCATGGCACAGAGGAATACATACTGTGCAACTGCATTTATATAAAGTACAGATTCACTTGTGGTGTTGGAAGGCAGGATAGTGGTGACTCTTAGGAGGCTCTAGACTAGAAGGGGGTTCTGAGTTGGCAGAAATGTTTTATTTCTTGATCTGAGGGTGATTACCCCGGTATGGTCAGTTTGTGAAAATTCACTGAACTGTACACTAACAGTATGTACACTTTTCTACATGCATATTTTCTTCAATCACATTTAAACAGAGTAGAGTAAATGCCTCTCTGCTTTTTTTATTTCTAATGCTCCCTTCTAATTTTGTTGGAAATGTTAATCATTGGATAGGACACCACTGTTCTTAACTAAAATAAAAACAATAAACCTTGTATGTTAGGGTTTATATGTTCTTCAGCAAACAATGTACATTTAAAAGTTAGGTGTTATTGCAGAATTGTAAATGTGATTGGAAATACAGGGAAGTATAGCATGCTTTTTGATGGAAAATGAAGTGTTGTCTCCTGCACTGAGTTTGAGGTAGATGGGAACATAGTTTTTCTGGACTCCAAAACTATTGAATTTTCAACTCCCCCAAGGGTGGCAGGGGTTATGGCTATCCCTTCTATCCCCAGTCCCACTTAGAGATCAGGTGAGGCCACATGACCAGTTATAATTGATAGATCCGGAGTGGGAAATGGCACATGTCACTCTGAGGCCAACCTGACTTCTACCTCTCTTCCTAAACATGTTAGGAAACAAGATTTCACCCTGAGAACAGGGCGGGAGTAAATTTAAGGAAATCATTGTATGTCATTCACATAAAAACATAACTAGAAAGCTTGGTATAAACAAAAGAATCATTGTTACATAATTATATGATTTGAAAAAATTGCTTTCCAGTATATTTTGCTACTTTTTTTTTAACTCCACTTAAGTAGCACACAGCTTTTTTTAAAAAAAAATTAATGTTTTATTTGTTTTTGAGAGAGAGCGCAAGTAGGGAAGAGACAGAGAAGGAGGGGGACAGAAGATCTGAAGCAGGCTCTGTGTTGAGAGCACCAAACTCAATGTGGAGCTCAAACTCATGCCGAGAGATCATGACCAGAGCTGAAGTCGGATGCTCAACCAATTGAGCCACCCAGGCACCCCAGTAGTACACAGTTTTGATTTTACTAATGTCCTTTAGGTTTTTTTTTAATGATGCTAAATAATATAAAATAATATTCATCTGAAATCTATGTCTTTTTCTGTCTCTGTTTCTGTATCTGTCACTCTCACACATACACAAACACACATACCAACATATTCATTGTTTTTCTACATTCATTGTTAATACCACAAAAAGTCTTATGTCACCATGAGGAAATTTGAGCAAATATCAAAATAAAATTTACATCTAAATATTATTTATGGATTATAAGTGATTGCAACACAGCATCAGTACAATTCAACAATTAAAATTTCCCTTTTGTCTGAATGGTTAAAGAAGAAAATGTGGCAGTGGGGAGAAGGAAGAAGGAAAGGGGAGAAAGTAGAGGAAATAAAGTAAAGGAAGGTTTAAGGGAAGGCTAGTGTGTTAGAAATGCAGAATGGTTAGGAGAAAAAGGATATTTTTTAAGAAAGTCATGTGACAGAAAGGAGTCTATTCTGGAAGCACTGGCTTCACAGCTTAGTGCCTATTCTTCAGTATACTTATTTGTTCATTTATTCAACTTATTTAGCTAGCTCACAAAATTGCACCTCTCTTTTTAGGCTGGTGGATAAAGAGCAAGCAGAAAGATAACTAGGAAACAGTCCAAGATTTCATATTGCTGGTTATAGCAGTGCCCCTTGTAACAATAAAAAAAAAAAAAAAAAAGTATGTAGGCCAGTGGTTTTTTCTTCAGAAGAAAGCAGCTTTCACATTCCAGAAACTCTTGGGGAGGTCATTGAAAAGAACAAGGTGTGAACATAGAAATATGCCCCCAGAGAATCAGTCTTTCCCTGAGATTCGATATTCCCTGTATTCTGGAACATTAGGTATGCTTTGAAATAGCTGAGATGATACTGATCTTCCTGGAAAAGAGTGAGGGTAAAACCCCCATAAGATCATTGACCTTGGGAACTTGGGTAAGAGTAGGTTAAGCCAATCAGTTCATGGCCATATTTTTATTCAATGTAGTTGGCTCCTCAGCGGGTGAGAGACTTAGGACTCCACAGCCGAGGAATCAACATATGAAGAAACCAATTTAAGAAGGAAAACAACAACAACAAAATTGATACCAGGGGCAAATATAAGATTTGGTTGTGTGCAAACAGAATGCCAGTGGTTGGCATGGCACATGGTGGTAAAGTTGACCGGACTCAGAGATCACAGTACTGGAATCCAGTTTGCACTCAGTGCAAGTCACTTTTTGTGAAGTCTGATCCTCACTTTCCTTATCTTTAAAATAAGCAGATTTTTATGAGATGACTTAGGAGACTTTCTCTTGCCTAGGACTCTATTAGGACACCCACAGAGCTGTGCTCCGAGGTATGGCTGGTGGTGACAGCCTTGAAGTCAAGCAGAGGAGCAGAGTGGCCTCCTTGGCCTCCTTGGCCTCATACATCAATCTCTGTTGAGATCTATAAAGTCAAGAATCTGTAGTAATGGAAGCATGAACTGTGACTTTTATTTCTTTATAAGAGTATTCCAGGTTGTGCTGTTTGAGGGAGGTGAATAAAAAAGGAAAACAAAAATGTAGAGAAAAGAGGAATAATAGCACAAATAACATACTTAAGAAAAATTGCAGATAAAATTATCTGAGAACCATTGTTCCAAATGACCATGTTGTATTTTCCAGATTGTTGTTATTTTAGCTTGTTTTCATTTTTAGTTTACTTATAATCTGTGTGTTTTAGAAATTTAGGAGCTAAGAGTCATCCAAATGAAAATCAAGATATAGCACCTCCTCTCTTATAGTAGTGAATCTCCATCCCCTCCTTTGAATCTGGATAGATTTGGGGAAAAAAACTGTTTCACAAATAATGTTGAAATGTACTCAATATTAGTACAATCAGTTTTTAGTCCACTACATTGGCAAATACATTACTACAATACAAAACAACAAACTTTCTAGTTACTTTATAGAAATTTAGACCTTAAAGATATCTGTAGGAACCAACTAGCCCATAATCTCCTTGAATCACATACAAGCTGACTGATCTTCCAAGATAACAGAGCTCATCAATAGCTGTGCTAGGACAGAAACCAAGTATACTAATTTCATTCATGCTATAATTACAGCTGCCTGCTGTCTAGTTTTGAAGCAGGTTACTATGTGGGCTTTCTTTTTGAGAAACAAATTATATTGCTTCAAAGAAATAACTTTCAACTTCATTAAAAGCTGCTTATCAATAAATAAGGTCTGATGATCTAATGTGTAACATAATTACTATAGTTGATAAAAATATATTATATAATTGCAATCTGCTAAAAGAGAACTTAAATGGTCTCAGCATTAAAAAAAATAGATATGTGAGGCGATAGATACATTAATTAACTATATGGAAGGAATCCTTTCACAATGTACACATATATCAAATCACCACGATGTACACTTTAAATATGTTATGATTTTTGGGGTGCCGGGGTGGCTCAGTAGGTTAAGCATCCGACTTCAGCTCAGGTCATGATCTTGCAGTTCGTGGGTTAGAGCCCAGAGCCTGGGGTCTGCTTCAGATTCTGTGTCTCCCTCTCTGCCCCTCCCCACTCACGTCTCTCTTCTTCAAAAATAAATAAACATTTAAAAAATTAAATATCTTATGATTTTATCAATTATACCTCAGTAAAGCTGAAAAAAAAAAAAGTTGAGATCAAATAGCTTCTCCAGAAAACTCATGGAGACTATATTTCCTGCATTCCCCCATGTTTGAAATTTTACTTGTGACTTTTATAAAATAATAAAATTTTTGGCAATGTATAATATTTCTGGTTAAAATCTCTGACCTCAGAACTCTCTAGTCATTATTTCTCTGTTTCCTGGCATTGGATGTTACTATAGAAGACAGAAGCTGTCTTCATCTCTGCTCTTGTCAGTGTCTTCCTTTGTTTTCTAGATGTTTGAAGAATTATTTTCTTCTTTATAAAAGTTTAATTATTTCAATAATGTATGTCTACATCGGTATGTATTGATTGTTCTTTATAACTTATTATGATCTGCATACTTTATTCTTCCTTCCTTTCAGAGGAAATTTCCTCCACATTTTTGAATAAAATTCTATTCCTTTTGTTGGAATTTCTACTTTAGGGGCATCTAGACTCCTAATATTGAATTTTATTTGCTCATTCTATTATCATTTTTATAATGTTTTTTAATCCCTGTGCACATTGTGGTTATCTAAGGTTTTTCCCATGTATAAGAATTTATATTTCCAGCCATATATATTTTGTATTTTGTTCTTTACATTTTATTATACAGTAGAGTTCTGATTAACAATTTGCATACTTAGTAATCTCCCTCTTAATGTCATCCTGTTGTTATATTTCATATTCATTTTTGAATTCATGATTTTACAAGGTTTTTGTTTGTTTGTGTGTTTTAATAAACTCAAAACACTCACATTAGGTTTTCTTCTATGGCATTTTCTTCCAGACTGAATTCATCATTTTGTCTTTTGTATGACATGTTCCATATTTATACATAGCTCTATGTAGCTATTGATTGATGGATCACATTTCTAGATCTTGTTCCCTCTTAACATGACAATAGATATTGTATGGTAAAATCTATTTGATAGCCACCCTCCCCACATCTTGGTATGATACTTTAAGTCTAATTTTGAGATCTGAAATTCTCTATATTCTGTATACTGAGACTATAGAGGGGGAAAAGACAGTGCTCAGACACATTTTATTTCCTTCTGAAATACTTTTTCAGGTACTTTTATTTTTCATTTTTATTTTTGAGAGACAGACAGCATGCACACAAGTTGGGGAAGGGAAAAGGGAGAGAGAGAGAGAGAGAGAGAGAGAGAGAGAGAGAGAGACTGAATCTTAACCAGGCTCCACACTCAGCATGGAGCTTAGAATGGAGCCCAATGTGGGGCTCGATCTAATGACCATAAGATCATGACCAGAGCCAAAATTAAGAGGTGGACACTTAACCAACTGAGCCACCCAAGCACCCCATCCTCCTGAAATACTTTTAAAAGAACTATAGAAAGGCCCACTGTATCCAGCCAGGGCTGCATAAGCAAATTTCTCCCGCTCTATCCACCCTAGCATGGATCCTTAGAAACAATCACGTTCTTAGGGCCTTTCTTGCCTTTGCTGAGATCATATAATGAAATCTTATGTATTCAAAATATTTCCTATATTTTTCATTGATCTTCCAAGAATGCCCTGTCAGACCATTTCTCTTTCTGTGGAAGATGTTGGTGAGAGTGTCATTACATTTTGGATTCATGATATTAACAGAGTATTGCTTCTGCAGAATGGGAGTAGGGCTAGAACTCTGTGCTACACCAGAAGTCACTCATTCAACACATTTTTGTGTGTGTGCAAATCTGTCCCAAGCCCATTTTTGGTTTATAGCAGTGAACAAAATAGACAAAGTACCTACCCCATGAAAATCTTCCTTTTAGTGGAAATGAGACAATGAATAAATAACAAAACATACATCAGTCAGGTTATCACCTATATGTATCATCATAAGTTTGATAATGAAAAATGAAGGTAAGTATAATAGAGAGTGACAGGGCTTAGTATTTTGGATAAGGTAGTCTAAAAAGACCTTTGATAAGGTGATATTCAAGCTACGGACCTGAAGAAAGTCAAGAAATGAGCCATGCTATCCAAGGGAGAACTCTCCAGGCCAAGGAAATATAAATGCAAAGTCCCAGCACTGGTAAGGTGGTTGGCATGTTTGAAGCTGAACGAGGAGGCCAAGACTGGTAGGTGATGAGGTCAGAAAGATGGTGGGAGCCAGGATCTAGAGAGGCCAGGAGGATATTTTAAGGATTTGGGCTTTTACTTTGAGGCATATGGAAAGCTACTGAAGGGTTTTGCATAGAGGAGTGACATGTTATTTTGAAAGAAGCTTTCTCTCTGTCTCTGTCTCCTTCTCAGATTACCATTTTTCAAACTTGTAGAGAGAAGTTGTACCATTTTCTTCTTAAGCTGCTGCTGAATTTTAACTCCTTCCCTCTCCCCCCCACCCCATTAGATGTTAGGAGGAGAGGTTGTGAACCCACCTCATTCATCCATCTCTACCTCTGCAGTCCACATCAAGGAAGTTTATTCCCATTGTGCTCTGGCTGGTGGCTTGGAGGAAGGGTCTCATTCACACTCACTTTCCATATCACACAGGAAAGCTGTACCCTGAGGCTTTTCTGGGAATGGCACAGTGAGCATATTTACCCCGCTCTACCCTCAAATGAGCCTCCTGTGTGATTAGTCAGTGTGTGCCTGTGCAGTAGTACTTTATAGTTCCGTTTTTATAAATATATGACTCATAACAGTATTGTTCTTTGTTTAGGCTTCATCTTTCTCAGAGTTTGAAGTGTTTGTAAAAAAAAAAAGTTGTAGGTTTATTTTTCAAGACTTCTGCCTTAAATCAAGAATTTTTTTTTTAATATTTATTTAGTTTTGAGAGAGAGACAGAGACAGAGACAAAGCATGAGCAGGGGAGGGGCAGAGAGAGGGAAACACAGAATCTGAAGCAGTCTCCAGAACTGTCAGCACAGAACCCAATGCTGGGCTCAAACTCGTGAACTGCAAGATCATGCCCTGAGCCAAAGTTGGATGCTTAACCCACTGAGCCAACCAGGCACCCCTTAAATCAAGAATTTTTAAAGTCATAATTCTTCCCCCAAGTTTTTTATGAAAAAAGGATGCTAATTTACAGGGGGAAAAATGTAACAGTTGCATGAAAAAGAGTCTATCAACCTTGAGTCTACACATATTTTAAATAAAACTGGCTATGGTAAAAACAACCTGAATTTTTATTTTTATCTTTAATGTTTATTTATTTTTGAGAGAGAGAGAAAGAGAGAGTATGCAAGCAGGGGAGGGGCAAAGAGAGACAGAGACACAGAATCTGAAGCAGGTTCCAGGCTCTAAGCTGACACACAGACACAGGGCTTGAACCCATGAACCCAACCCATGAGATCATGACCTGAGGCGAAGTAGGATGCTTAACCCACTGAGCCATCTGGGTGTCCCAACAACCTGAATTTTTAAAGGACAAACATTGAAAAAACCCTAAACCACTAAGTTTACATGTAAGATATGTTGAGTATCATGTCAATAAGCTTCTAATGTCATATCCTGTATATTGCTCTTGTGGTTACTTTTGTCAGAGAATTTTTATCAAATATGTTCTATATTTTGGTGGAGAAATCCTGGCAACTACACAAAGGTTGTGCTAATTTTCACTTCCACAAACTATGTCTGAGAACTCTTCAAAATCTATAAATCACATTCTCTGATTTGGTTGAAGTTAGAGGAGCATTGTTAAATAACGTTTGAATAACACTTTTTCTGAACAGTTATTTCAGTATTTTCACAATGTGTCTAAATTTAAAAGAAAGTGTCACTATTATTGAAAACCTTTTTGTGATGAGTAAACAAAGTCCTCTAAATTAAAACGAATCTTACTATGAAAGACCTCCACTTGACATACTTTCTCCTCGACCAAGAAAACCCCATCTAAGATCTCTGTGTAAGATTATAAAACAATAAAAAAAAAAGCATTAAAAAATACATGCAAAACAAAAATAGAAAAACAAAAGATAGTCAATATTTCTGTTTTATCTTGTCTCTCCATTTTAAATACCCCCCCAAAAGATATCATAACCACAGGAAATCAATCAATTATCTTATAACTCAATATTTCTTGAAGTTTCTACCAAGAAGTATTGCAAACATTTCTCTGAGAAGTTTTATGTCATGTGTCCAAGGGCCCACACATTTCCCTCTCCAATTGTAAACTCCCAATCCTATGTAAGCTTAAGTATAAAGTAAGCCAAGCATAATGAAGTTAGGAACCTACTGTACTAACTAGAGATACACAAGCATGTGCCAGGCTTTCCAAGTCATAAACAGGAAATGTCTAATAAAATAAGCTCAAAGTATAAACATTTCCCCCTCAGCTTCTCCTAACTTTCAGTTCAGTCTTCTTGTGTGAACCAATATTATCATATAAATAGGCTAATGAATGCTTGATTGTGTCATTCCCTAAAATGCCTAACTATCAAAGCTTATGCATATTTAGAAAACAAAGCAAATCTTTGTAAGAGGTAATCACTACTAATTATTAATTAGTTAATGTGTAATTTATTTTGATACTTCTTGTTTAATAATACAAGTATTTATAATTTCAGTTTGTCTTTAGTTACAATTTTAACACTATCCCACAGATCTTTATATGTAGTGATTTCATTAATACTATTTTCTGAATAATTATAAATTTTTATTTCCTTTCATGGCTCAACAGTTATTGAGAAAAATAGTTTTAGGTGTATGACTGGTTAACCTTTTTAACATTCCTGTATAATGACTTTCTAGTTTTATTGCATTGTTGTCAGAGATTATGACCTGTACAATGTCTTAACAACTTCCACAGTTTGAAAGGTGAATATTTATTCTCTGTCTGGAGGGTACAGTTTGATTTAGTCTTTTAAACTAACATAATCCTCTTATTCAGATCCCATATATTATTATGTAATACCACTTAAAGTCTCTGTTTCAATTGAAGTCCTAAAGGCTAAGGATAATAGATTAGGTGCTGAGAGTTCTAGCATCCCAAGTCAAGCGACTGGATGACCCAGATGATAATTCCAAAAGACTGTAAAACCAATTCTCCCAACATTAGCAGGGCATTAGCAGTGGTTACTGCAAGTTAATACAGATTAAACTTGAGGTTCCCATACTTGCATGGGTGCCTCCCCAGACAATGAAAAATGTCCACTAAAAGGGTATTTAATATTAATCGTTGCACCAGAAAACTGGAAACACCCTGAAATCTTACAGCTCGTATATAAAAGAAACTTAAGAGTGGGTTTCCCATACTTTACAAGAATTCTACAAATGTACATGGCAGTTCCAGTAAAGAGGTGTAAGGGTAGAAGGAGCTTCTAAACTAGTAATAAAAAAAATGTGATTAACCATGACAAAACAAAAATTGAAATACCTTTCTAATACACCTATTGAAAATAGCATTTCTAAATCATTGGCATATGAAGAGGAGGTCAAAGAATATGCAGCCAAAAATCAAAAGGAAAAAGGTATTTTAGAGGTGTGTGAGGTAGCTAATAAAAATGTTATTTTTTATTTTTTTTTTTTTAAAATGTTATTTTTTTAATTTTGTGAAGTTCAGCGTGCTTGTAAGCTTTTTAAAATCTGTAATTAGTTCTGATTTCCCTTCACCTTCTTAGTAAACAATCATGTTCTTTCCTAATTTCATATTTGTTCTTTTGTATTCTTTTTCTTAACACCCCCAGAAAACTAAATCAGTTTTAGTTCCCACTAAAAGTACATCATACACCTTCTGTGATTATACACCTTTAGTAAGTAAAGAATGAAGTTCTTAAGAGTTTAAAGAGAAGATTCATTTGTATCCCCTCAATTCAAGCCAAATAACCTCAAGGGCAATGATGCCTGAGAAGAGCTAAGTAGTTGCCCAGGAGGGAGCATACCTGGACAGTTTTAAAAGAGCTCCTACTCAAGACAGTAGCCTGAAGATACAAAAGGACCCCAACATGGAGAGGCTGTGTGGGGTTGGACTGCCCCTGCTGCGCCCACTCCTTACCCCTCATCCTCTACCCCATGACTGAGGAAAAGGAGAAATTTTTACCTCAATGAAATTTGGAGTTCTGATCATTGCACTGGACTAGGCATTTTAGCTGAGTGACCCATCAGAGACCATTCAACAGTAAGGAAAAACTTAATTGAGCTTGAGCTCGAAGAGGCTATGGGAAAAGAATAAAGCTGCTTTATGTTACACCCTAATAAACACAACTTATTCTTATGAAGATAAAAAGCTTCTACACAGCAAAGGAAACAACCAACAAAACTAAAAGGCAACCAACGGAATGGGAAAAGATATTTGCAAATGACACATCGGACAAAGGGCTAGTATCCAAAATCTATAAAGAGCTCATCAAACTCCACACCAGAAAAACAAATAACCCAGTGAAGAAATGGGCAGAAAACATGAATAGACACTTCTCTAAAGAAAACATCCGGATGGCCAACAGGCACATGAAAAGATGTTCAACGTCGCTCCTTATCAGGGAAATACAAATCAAAACCACACTCAGATACCACCTCACGCCAGTCAGAGTGGCCAAAATGAAGAAATCAGGAGACTATAGATGCTGGAGAGGATGTGGAGAAACAGGAACCCTCTTGCACTGTTGGTGGGAATGCAAATTGGTGCAGCCGCTCTGGAAAACAGTATGGAGGTTCCTCAGAAAATTAAAAATAGACCTACCCTATGACCCAGCAATAGCACTGCTAGGAATTTATCCAAGGGATACAGGAGTACTGATGCATAGGGGCACCTGTACCCCAATGTTTATAGCGGCACTCTCAACAATAGCCAAATTATGGAAAGAGCCTAAATGTCCATCAACTGATGAATGGATAAAGAAATTGTGGTTTATATACACAATGGAATACTACGTGGCAATGAGAAAAAATGAAATATGGCCTTTTGTAGCAACATGGATGGAACTGGAGAGTGTGATGCTAAGTGAAATAAGCCATACAGAGAAAGACAGATACCATATGGTTTCACTCTTATGTGGATCTTGAGAAACATAACAGAAACCCATGGGGGAGGGGAAGGAAAAAAAAAAAAAAAAAAGAGGTTAGAGTGGGAGAGAGCCAAAGCATTAGAGACTGTTAAAAACTGAGAACAAACTGAGGGTTGATGGGGGGTGGGAGGGAGGGCAGGGTGGGTGATGGGTATTGAGGAGGGCACCTTTTGGGATGAGCACTGGGTGTTGTATGGAAACCAATTTGACAGTAAATTTCATGTATTAAAAAATAAAAAAAAAAATAAAAAAAATTAAAAAAATAAATTAATTAATTAATTTAAAAAAAAAAACAAAAAACCACAACTTATTCAAGAAATACTATATCCATTTACCTTTAACCTTCTTAATCTACCAAGGACTTAGAAGTTTGTGTAAAATTCTGCCTGCTTTTTTTCTTTAGAGCTTCTTTTCTACTTTTAACACATTTTTAAAAATGTATTTCAAGTCTATGTTACATAATATGTGAAAGTTTTATTAGCTTTAACCTCAAACATGTCAATATAAATAGCATCCACTGCTTGCTTGCTTTTCTTTTTCTTTTTTTTCTTTAGCATTTACCTAAATAAATTTAGCTTTTTTTAAAGTTTATTTATTTATTTTGAGAGAGAGAGAGAGGGAGAGAGAGAGAGAGAGAGAGAGAAAGGGAACAAGTGGGGGAGGGGCAGATAGAGAGGGAGAGAGAGAATCCTGAGCAGTCTCCGTCACTGTCAGTAGTGGGCTTGAGGCTGGGCTCAGGGCTTGAACTCAAGAACCGTGACATCATGACCTGAGCCCAGATGAATAGTCACACACTCAATCCACTGAGCTACCCAGGTGCCCCATAAGTTTAGTTTTGAGAGAAGAGGATGTAGCCTGTATAACTTCTACTTTTTGGAATTTACAACATTTTCTTTGTTACCTTAAAAATGATCATAGGCATTTTTATAAATGTTTCATGGTGTTGAAAGAAATCTATCCTCTCTGCTTTAAAAAGGCAAGTTTTTCTACATATCTACATTTCTATCTATAGCCAAATATAAAAGGATTTTTCCCCAATCCCCAATCTTTTCCATCAGAAAAGAGAAGGTAACTTCCTTACATTTGAATCCCATAGAAAGTTCTAAAAGGAGTGGAAGAAGCAATGTGAAATTCCTCACGTTGGAAGGAGCACATCTGATTTTTCCCAGGTCTAATGAGCCCATCTATGTACACAAAAAAATGGAGATGGCAGAGTTGTTCAAAGTGGTGACCCTAAGTGCCTTCCTCAGATCCCTTACAACATCTTGGAACTTTTCTAAGCCCAGATTGTACTGAGAATGTGGTCAGCTATGCAGTTGAGGATTTCGGGGGAAGGTCAGACATTATTTAAGATACAGTAGAGAACCAGATGTGGGAGTACAAAAAATAGCACTCCCAAGGTGGCAGGATTTATGCAAATTAAAAATGCTTATAACTTTTGGGCCATCAGTTCCACTTATAAATATCTATTCTAGAAAAATATTTTTGTACATGTACATCAAAAAATTTGGTATTGTGCTCTTCCAAATTTGTTAAGAGGGTAGATTTCATGTAAATAATTCTTATAGCAAAAACCCCACAAGGACACATGGAAACTCTGAGAGCTGCTGTATATATCTGTTAACTTAATTGTGGCACTGGTTATCACAGGTGTTTGTCCAGAATGTTCAGATTCATTGAATTATATACATGAAATATGTTCAGTTCTTTGCATATCAATTATGTCTCAATAAAGGTGCTTTTAAGAAAAGATGTGGGTCCAGTTCTCTTTTTTGAGACTTGTGGTACATAAAAATTGAATAAATGTCAAAACAGGTTACAAAAAAGGCATGAACAGGACATTTCATGAAACATTAAGAGCAAAAAATAGGCAATTATCCAAATGTTAGTCAATTGAGGATTAACTAAATTATGATACATCCATACCATGAACTACTATGTACTAATTATAAGTAAAATTTATATGCTTCATGAAAGATCCACAAGAAACTGTAAAATTTTAAATGAAGTTGCAAAAACAATATATAAAGTCTCATCCCATTTGTGAAAGTGTGTGTGATTTTGCATAAAGGGCTTTGGAAGGATAGGCAACAAACCTTTAACAATATACTTTGGGAAAGCAAGTGGGGCTTGAGAGGGGCTGCTGAAGAGATGTTGAAGATATACTTCCAAACTGATTAAACTTTACAATAAAAATATTCTTATGTATTAATTATATAAAAGATTATAATAAAAATATGGAAATCTTACCTTCTACAACTTGGAAGTTTGGATTTTTGTAACCTACAGAGCCAGAAAGTTAAATTGAATGCAGTATGGATTATAAAGCTTTAAAAGTTTGCATTTCCACTTTATTATATAATACTAAAAACTTTATTCTCTTTCATTGCCACTAAAATTTTATAGTGAAGTATCTTTACCATTAACAAAATTGCCAGATTATAGATGCTACAGGTAAATGCAGAAGTCATCAGGTCAGTATTTTAAATCAGCAAGCACTTACTAAATATAGGCTATACTTTCCATAATATATTAGACACAAATTTCACCAAGCATCTTGGAATTTTATACTTTTGTTTGTTTGTTTTAAGTACACTACATGCCCAATGTGGAGCCCAATGCAGGGCTTGAACACACAAACCTGAGATCAAGACCTGAGCTGAGATCAAAGGTTAGTCAGACACTTAACCGACTAAGCCACCCAGACACCCTGCATCTTGGAATTTTAAAATAAAAACTACAGTGACATTACATGTTAACTACCATAGAAAGTCCAATAAATTAAACCACAAAGCTTCTGGTCCCCTAATATGTGTACTTCAATATTATGGTAATTGACTACTTGAATAATGGCAGTTAACTGTTGTAGTATTTGCCAGTCTTTAAATTAATAGTAAAATCATAAAATGTGGGGAATAAGCTTAGAAATTCCCTGACCTTGCACCCATGGGTTAACAAGGCATATAGGAATAGGAAGCAGCAGGATGAAAGCATCCAAGATTAGGTAATCGAGATTAGGTATTCAGGGCAGAAGCGTCCCCCCCCCCCCAATTTAGTACAATAGCAGAAAGCTGCTTTCACAGGAGGGAAGGGCCAAAATAGGTAAACAGGTAAACAGGGCTATAGCCTGCAGCAGGGAGAAGTGCCCAGAGTGGAGCTCATTAGCAAAAGAAAGGTGTCTTGTTGACCCTGAGGTAGCATGCTATATCTGTCTTATCCTCTGGGCCAGCTAAGATAAACAGATGTGGTGCCTCTTGCATGCCATAAATAACCATCTGCCTGGTGCCAGGAGTTTTGTATTGATCCAAACTCCTAACACAGACTATCTTTGAAACCCCCTTTCCCTCACACACATGAGTTAATGTTCATGGTTTCATTGTCTCTTTGTGCACATCCATCATGCTTGTAAGCCTTCTGATCCTAATAAAAACAGGGCAAGGACACTTACCCAGAGCTCTTGTCTCCTCTCAGACATTAGCCTCTCTTGCATTTTAAACCCTGCATCTGCTCTTTTGCTGGACAAGAGAGAACTCCAGACCCAGAGTCTACTACAAAAAAAAAAAAATTAATAAAAATACCACACTGGATAAATAATGCTGTCACTATTTTAAATATGAGGGCAAAAAGCTTTAAATGCTTTCATCATGGCACTTAGGTGGGCTTAATAAAGTAGGAGACCATCTGTGAGAATAAGCCAAAAGAACATAAAGCTGTGGTTGGTAAGGAAGGTATTGGAATGGCAAAGAAAACATCACAAGGTCATTTCAATGTAGAATAAAACTCAAAGAAGGAATACTTGGAGACAAAAGAAAATGATGCTTATCTTATGCTGGGATTAGGGCAAGAACCATAAAGAACGAAAATATACCATCATTTTGACCAAGTAAGAAATCACCAAGTTACAAAACTCATCTCAGATTTTGGGTGGAAATGAGAATCCTTGGAAACTATTGACCCAAATCAAATTTAAGCTAAAATTTTATCTTTTTTAAGTCTTATAGACCAAATCAGAAACACTCCCATGTGTTTTATCATGCCATCTCATCTTATTTGTTATTTTTAAGATGTGTCCAGTGCTTTTTCTTTATTTCAGTTCATTGCTAAAACTATCATTTTAAGCCTTCTATGAATCAAGGAATTTGTCAAGAGAAAGGAATAGATCTCTGTTTCCACACCACCAGACTGTGGGTAACTCAAGAAGAGGGACAATGTTATTTAACTCTGCATCCTTAGCAACCAGTACAGAGACCAACTTCTTCCAGTTGCTCAATAAATATTTGCTGAATGATTCAGACCTGGAGCAGACCACCCTGGGGAAGCCAGGTGTCATGTTAACAGAAACAGACCAGATCAAGGGCAGAGGTGACTGGACAATCAGAGCAGGCAGTGAGAAAGAATTTCAGAAGTATAAAATTCAGCTGCAAACATGACCTTAGTATTTCTAAACCCATAATAGCAGGGCCTTAACTGGGACTAGATAGATTGTTATGCTTGGGTGTATTCTTAAGCAACTAATAGAATAAAATTGTTTACCTCAATACTACCAGAATAGGTCGAAACTCAAAGGGCTCCATGGTGCTTTAAATCTTTCTAGAAAAGTCTGGAAGCAGGACTGAGAATGGAACAGTTCACTCTTTTCATTTAGACAACTGCCTCACACCTTCACCTACTTTTGTTCCCACCACTAAGCATCTAGGAGGTCTTTTTCTGATGGGGGATATAATGAGACTGCCTGGGCCAGTTAGAGATAAATGATGTTTTCCACCAAGTTTGTTGAATCCAGTAAAATACACCATTTTATAGGAAGAAAATTATATTGCAATTTATATTATAAAGCATTTATATGGTTGCTCCAACCCATAGCAACCATAAGGTAAATATCCCACTTTGATCTATGGAAGAGTCAAAATGAATGGTAAAGATAGACTTTCTTCTCAAAATCTTTATTAGCTGACTGATCTCATTGAAAACACATGAAAAGAAAGAGGGTAAGAGAAGAAAGGGAAACCATGGCCAAGTCACTCAGCCTCAGTCTCCACATATTTTACTTTAACTTAAATTTATCTAGTGGTCCCCTTAACATTATTTCAGGAACCACCATTTCTCTCCATCTCTGCTGACAAGAAAAAATTGTCCCTCACAAAGATATAGGAAGAGAGTCCACATTTTTTAAGTCTGTTATTCACAGTATTTAACCATAAAATTTAATTGAAATTTTTAAAAAATCTCTGACTTTCTGAGTGTCCTTTTGGAGATTTTGATTAATGGCTTACTATGAAGGGCACAGGTTGGAATAACCTGTGATCTTTCATTACATGGAGTCAAGTGATATTTCAATTTATTAGAGTGCCAAATTTCATTCTGACAATAAATTTAATTTCTTAGGCACCTCACACTCTTACTTTTAAAAGCCTCTGCCTTCTCTAAATTACATATTTGACTTCTCCATTACTCTTATCTCTTCTATCTCAGAGTTTGGATCTAACACAACTATTGCAGCTGGACCATGGCCTGCCCCTGCCTGGCAAGAACCTGTGGAATTTTGAATTCACGCTTTAGGAAAATTTCATTTTCTCCTCCTATTAATTGTGACATCAGATTCAAAATATTTCCCAGCTCCAGGGTGGGATGTTTTCTTTTTCCCTACATTCCCTTTCCTTATCCCACTATTGTAGAATTAAAACTACAAATTAAAACTAAGTCCCTCTGTATATGCTGGTTTAACATATTTTAACACATATCCTATCAAACTAACATTGACATGGAATATCTGCCAACATACTTGAGTCATTTTTAAAATAATAATGTAAACAATCTTTACTGAACCTCTACTTTCCATAAAGCAATAAGTATTATAGGGGATACATATAAAGCTGAATTTGTGGCCATATGAATTTTCTCATAATCTGGTTCAACATAAGAAATGGATAAAATCTAGCTTCCTTTTCACCTAGTTCCCTACCCATCTTTTGGTTTATAAAGATCCCAGGTTGAAACCACTCCATTCCATTTCATGAGAAAATAAAAGACTCATATCTCTCTTCTTTTGGCCTCTCAGTGATGGTTTTAATTCAACTAATTACTTCAATGGATGCATCTGAATTAATCATATGCCTCAATCCTAGATGCAAAAAAGACTGGGAAATACAGTTATATGGCTTCTCAAAATATTGAAAGGGTATGCAAAAACATATAGGTCAACCACAGATATGAAGCGTATCCATTAATTATCCTTTGCTGCCCAATGGCAACATTTACCCTTCTTCATTTAAACTTCAACAACACTATTTTCTCACCCAACATTATGTCACTATTTATCATATGAATACAACACTCTCAGCCTTTGAGATAACCCAAGCCTAATTAGTTACTTCTTTTGATTTCAAGTCAGGATCCCTCAGAAATATTCATTCCCCCTCTAGCTCCACCAATGACCTACCTTAATATATTGTAAGCCATAAACTAAATGCTAAGGTCACCTGCTACCAACTCTTCTCCATATAAAAAAAGTAGGAAAATGCAAGTGATGGAGGGGGGGAATAGAGAGGAAATCGTTAAGAGATCTGTATTAGAAACCTATTTCAATGCAGGTGTAATTTTTTTTTCTGGATTTCTATTTGTACTTCTTTTTTCCTGTTTAGTAAAATTTACTTTGAAATTATCAGCTTGTCTTAGTTTTTCTAAATGGAAGCAACTGAAAGGGCTTTTGTATGCTGGAGCCAGGGGGTTAAAAGTTGAGAAATAAGAGTGCCACCAGCTGTCAACGTACCAGACTCCCAAGAGGGAGAGACACCTGAGGAGAAAGTGAGAGACTGCTTGTATGCCTGCAACACTTCTCTGCTCAAATCTTAGAAGGAACTGCTTTGTTTCAATTATGGAGGCCAACACATATAAAAGGAGATGGATTTCGTTAATGTTTGTCCGAAAGAATTCAGGTATGTACGAAAGGTACATTCAAAAGTCACCGTGGCGTAATTTGCAGAAAGAAAAGCAAGACAAAAAGTCACCGTGGAGCAATTTGCAGAAAGAAAAGCAAGACAAAGTTTTGGTTGGGTCAGCATTATGTTCAGATTTGATTGAACATGCTGATTTACCGACGTTTAAAAACTTTGCTGAAATGAAACACACGTAAGGGAATGGACATATATAATAAATGAACGGCTCTATGAATTTTTTGCGAAATGAACACACATGAAACTAGCTGCCTCCTAGTCTAGGCCCTTCAGAAGTCATTCCCAGATTTTTGCCATCACAAGTTCATAAAGTATTTCTAATTATCTGGTATATAAACTTTCCCCTCCCTATTTTATTGGAAAGCAGCCCCTTGAAACATGCTCATATCTGACTCCAGTTATATTGACATCAGTGGGAGGTGATACAGGCAGGCATGAGGAGAAGTGGATTCCTTTAAGCAAGGTTGTTAACAAGTTTCCAAGCAAGTCGGGGAAAAGCTCATGACAGAGGGAAGAAAAGGCTAGTTCTGCTTACCAAGGAGATTCTGTAGAACTGAAAAGTTTTTGTACCCTCCTGATCTGACTCTTCTCATTTAGCCCTATTCTAATTTATATGTTTCCATCTTGCTTAAGAAATGCCCTAACTTTTACATGAGAATAAGCCCACAAGTTGCTGACTTGGTAATTTGGTGAACCTCAGAATAAAATTTTGTTTATTATTTTCAACTACAACTGTTCCATTACTGTAAAAGATAATTTGGTATCATCCAGGAAATTATCTACTCTTGAATGCATCAAGACAAGAATTTTGGATACTGAACACATTGCTTAATGTCTGTAAGTTCTCCAGTGCACTTAGAAACAACCAGCCTTGCGTTTCTCACACCTATCCTACTATCCTAGATCAGCAGATATTTATTTCCTAAAGGCTGTCACTCCAGGTAATTACAGGTGAAGAATTAATTAATTGTTTTGACACTACTTGCTACAGATGGGAGAATCCCATTATCTGGTAACATTTATCTTCTCAAGGCCTTCAAACATAAGTAGGCCATATACTCTCAGATTTCCATTTCCTTAAGGATTCTGGATGCCTGCAACTTTTTCTGATACCATTTAAAATTTTAGCCAGGGTACTGAGTTGTGAATAGTAGAAGCAACTTTCATTTTTCATTTTATTTTATTATTGTTTTTTATCTTAGAGAGAGAGAGAGTGCGAGCATGAGCAGGGGAGAGGGGCAGAGGGAGAAAAAGAGAAAATTTTAGGCAGGCTCTATGCTGAGCATGGAGCTTGATGGGGGGCTCCATCCCATGACTATGGAATCATGACCTGAGCCAAAAATCAAAAGTGGATGTTCAATCGACTGAGCCACCCAGGCACCCTGGGCTGCTTTCAATAGTAAAGAAACATGTAAAATAATATTGGGTCCTCACATGATTTGTGAGGGACAGAGCCTCAATGGCTTCTGAGAAGCCATCCAGCCTGAAACAATGTCTAATCATGACATTCTTGCTACATCTTGACTGCAACACTGCAGCTTTCACACACAAAAAACCCGCAACTTTCCATGATGATGTTTGGGCCTAAATAACAGAACTTCATCACTGCTGTACATAAACTATCAGATACCAGCACGGCCATCCTCATCAAGAGAACACTGCCTTGAATGCTTAATGGCTCATGTTCCAAGTCAAAGTCTCATGCAGCTGTGTGGGTGGAAACCTTGACACTTTGCCTCTGACACTTTGTATTTTAGTGAGAATTACACCAAATATAAAAAGGGTGTTTAATTAACAATGGTTAGGTTGTGTTTTGATCGCCTACTATTCACCTTGTTGGGTGGGATATCTGTCCCATAGTTACAGGGATGGCTGAACACAGCTACCCGACACTGCAAAGATGAGATTAACAGCAGTTTACTAATCACATATACTCACTGCGTGAGAGAGGGGAACACCACATGGCACACAAAACTAGATGGAGGTTGCACTCAGGAACAGAATGAAAAAGCAGGGACACTGGAAGGCAGGCTTTGTAGTATCAAGAGGGCAGAGTGACTCCTAGTTCTGGCAGAAGGATGTGATTGGCTTATTTGAATAACCCCTGAATAGTGGGCTGGCAAAGAAGCGAAGCCCACTACTTAGGGATAAGCAGGAACTGTGCCTGGTGATAAGGAGAACTGTTAATCCATGATAAGGTTGGCGAGGGGACCTTATCTGTGAAAGCAGAATGGGGAGGGGAACTTGCATTTAGGCCAGCCACTCAAGATCCTCCTCATTTTACCAGATGTCAAGATAGCACATAACATTAAGCCTTAATTTCAAGCCTTAACCACAGATGGTCACATATATGACAAATGCCTACCTCAATACATTTATTTTAAACACTGAAAGAAAATCTGAAGCAAAATTTTCATATTGAGTATATAATTTGATGAGCTATTTTTGGTTTTACATTATATTATGAACATTTTCAAATGTCAAAAATAATATTTAAAATATTGTTTTAAACACATGCCTAATCATTTTTAAGGCATTGTCTGTGTCATCCTTTAGGAAAGGCTGTGTTATGCAAGAATTTTTCTAACACAAATTACTTCTTATCCTTTATGGCTTTTTCCCTAGTGTTAGAATATAGCTTGTTTCTAACTTTTCACAGTTTTGAGTCATGTCATGATGGACCTACTGATAGTTCTTCTTCAGCTAGGTCTTTGCTATTAAAAAATTTTTCCAGCCAAATTGAGATATAACTAATAGATAACATTGTGGAAGTTTAAGGTATACAATATGTTGATATTCATAAACTTATATGTTGCAAAATTATTACCACCATAGAGTTAGCTAACACCTCCATCACATCACATAATTACCATTTCTTTTTTGTAATGAGAGCATTTAAGAGCTATTCTCTTAGCAACTTTCAAATACAGATGGACCCCAACTTATGATGGGTCAGCCTATGATTTTTCCACTTTACAATGGCACAAAAACAAAACACATTCAGTAGAAACTATACTTCAAATTTTGAATTTAGATCTTTTCTTGGGCTAGTGACATGTGGTACAACACTTTCTGGTGATGCTGGGCAGCTGCAGTGAGACACAGCTTCAAGTCAGTCATGTGGCTACAAAGGTAAACAACAGATATACTTACAACCATTCTGCACTCATGTGACCATTCTGTTTTTCACTTTTGGTACAGTATTTAATAAATCACACATGATATGCAACACTTTAGTATACAATAGGCTTGGTGTGGATTTTTTAATAGTTTTTTTAAAGTTTTTTTTAGTTATTCTGAGAGAGAGCTAGAGAGCAAGTGAGGGAGGAGCAAAGAGAGAGGGAGACAGAATCCCAATCAGGCTCTGTGCTGCCAGCGCAGTCCTGACGCAGGACTTGAACTCATGAACAGTGAAATCATGACCTGAGCTGACATCAAGAGTCAGATGCTTAACCAGCTAAGCCACCCAGGTGCCCCTACAATAGGCTTGGTGCTAGTTGATTCTGCCAAATTATAGGTTAATGTAAGTAAGCTAGGCTAAGCTGTGATGTTTGGTAGGATAGGTGTCTTAAATACATTTCTGACTTACATTTTCAATTTATGATGAGCTTTTTGGTTATTCTTAAATAAATCCATTGTAAGTTGAGGAAGATCTGCATATAATACAGTTTATCAACTATAATCACCATGCTGTACATTATATCCCCAGAACATATTCATCTTTTAACTGGAAGTTTGTACCCTTTGACCAACATCTCTCCATTTCCCCCATTCCCGAGCCCAGGATAACCACCAGTCTACTTTCTGTTTTTATGAGTTAGGCTTTGTTAGAGTCCACATATAAGTGATATCATGCAATATTTGTCATTCTCTGTCTGACTTAGTTCATTTAAGATTTAACATTTAACTTAGTTCATTCAACATCAAGTTTCATTGATATTGTTGCAAATGGCAAGATTTTTTTTCTCTTGGCTGAATAATATTCCATTGTATGCATATACCACATCTTCTTTATCCATTCATCTATTTACAGCAATTTAGGTTGTTTTCATCTCTTGGCTATTGTGAATAATGCTATAGTGAACACAGGAGAGTAGACCTTCTTGAGATCCTGTTTTCCTTTCCTTTGGATACAAACCCAGAAGGGGGATTATTAGATCATCTTGTAGTTTTATTTTTAATTTTTGAGGAACTTCCATACTGTTTTCCATAGTGGATGTATCAATTTATATTTGGGGCCAGCTCTTTAAAAACGTAGTTAATGTGTCTAAAAATGAAATATTTTAAGATTCTTAATATATTAAATTCATCAATATTGCAACCCTTTGGAAATATATTTTATAAAAGTAAGAATGATTAATTCTTACAACTGGCTAAAACTACTAAGACTTTATTCACTAGTATAATAATGTTTTGAAGACCACTATTTCCAAATAAATATGGCTGTTCTATTTTTAAATGGGTGTCCTTTCTTCAGGTGTTAGATGTACTACTTTTGAAGCTTCATAAAATTTTTCACTGTTTTTATGCTTTGTGACTCAGTATTTTTCAGAACATAATTATTAAAGGGCTTGAAGAGAAAAGACTATTTAAAAAGGTTAAAGAAATAGGTTTATTTTACTAAGAGGAGAAAGAGCCAGTGCGAATGTTTACATGTACGAGAGGCTATTTTATAGAGAAAGAAGGCAGCTGTTTTCTTTTTCCACTGATGTAAAAAATTAAGTGATAGACTTTCATTTTAAAGTGTGTGTTTGACTTAGAGAAAAGGTTGACTGGAGAGTCTTACCAAAGGAGATTAGAGAATCTCTTTTTAAAGTTATTTTGAAAGAATAACAATGATATAGTTTGACTTGGGCAGAGTTTTGCTTAGCATGCCATTTCTGAAATAAAACTACAGATATCAGCATCATTTATGGTAGAGAATGGGGTAAGCTTACTCTCTGAATTCATTCAACAAACTATATGGGGCTTCACATTTTACCAGGCACTAAGGGATTCAATTTCCAGTTCATAGTCTGCATGCAAACAGACAGGCAGATAGATGTGCAGACAGAATATTGGAATGCAATGTGGTAAAAGTTTTGCTAGAGAATGAGAAGGACCGGTCAGTAATAAGAACTACCTTTTACTGGGTTTTTTCAGTGACCCAGGCTCTGTGTTCATTTATTTTGAGAGAGACAGAGACAGCACTAATGGGGGAGGTGCACAGAGACAGGAAGACAGAGAGAGAACCCCAAGCAGGTTCTGCACCTCAGCACACAGCCTGATGTGGGGCTCAAACTCATGAAACTGTGAGATCATGACCTGAGTGAAAACTGAGAGTAGGATGCTTAGCTGACTGAGCCACCCAGGCGCCCCAGTATAGCCTAAGTTCTTAAACACTGGGCCAGTTACTCTAAGTCTGAGAGGAGGCAGTGTAAGGCTGATGGGTAAGTGAGAATGGAAAGGGCTGAGGAAAGCTTTTTGGAGGAGATGTCATTACACTGAATACTGAATGAGTAGGAGTTGGCTATCTCCAAAGGGGTGGGAGGTGGAGGTGAGGAAGGAGTGGGAGATGGAGGTGAAGAAGGGGTGGGAGGTGCAGGGGTGAGAAGTGGAAGATGGGCAGTCCTCAAGCTATGACTGGAATGGAAAGTGGACGAAGGGGAGGAAGAGGAAAAGACATGCTTGTCAGACAGAGCAGCTATAGAAGGACTGGATCTCACTTTTATTTAAAGACTTTGTCATTCTAAAGTCCTCACTGAGTTCTTTTATAATGAAAGCAGGGTTTTCAATGAAGAGTGCTCAATTTTTGATGAGAAGAGGTAAGGAGTTTCATTTTCTTTCTTTGTCCAATAAAAAATATTACTTCAGTAGAGATCTGTATTTTTGTCACTCTAGCTATCTCTGATCAAGCATTTTCAGCTCCCATTATTTGTCCCTTCTTTCCTTCCAGTCTCTAGCTTTCTTATAACTAAACTTTTAGTTCTTCCTCCTTTTCTCTGAAAGGAAGCTCTCTCCTTCCCACATAGAACATTCCCCACTCTGTCCCAGTGGGCAGCTTTTTACACAAAGTCTCATGGCATCTCATATGCTCTATTGTGACTGACCCTTATTTAAATCCTGAAATCAGTTATCCTTAGTCTGGAATATGATTTTACTGCATAGCCATACAGTGTCTATGGCCATGCCTCCCACTCAAATATTTGTAGTTACTCTCTTTAGGGAAGAGAAGAGCAAAGTTAATAATTCTCTTCTCCTTTCAGGCTTTTTTGACATTCCAGGTATTCACTGGTCAACTAGCACTCAAGTGAGTGAACCAACCTTCTACGTTGGTTTTCTTTTATACATCTGACATGTATCTGATGTCATACATCACTATAAGTAAATAAACATGAAGGGATTTGGTTTGTGCTATTTTTCTAGTTTTGCTTTGTCTCAAGAAGATAAATTCTATTTAATTTCTCTGATGGATACTTAGATATACCCTTTGCATATCACATAATTGTGTTTCATAGTCAATTTTTGAAACTTTATCCAGATCCGAAAATAACTCTTCCCTTTCTTACTTCAACTCAGAACCAGTTGAGAGATAGAGGGAGAATCAGACCAGCAGCCTCAAAGAGAGTGGATTTAACAACTTGGCTTTAGATCTGCAGTCATAAATATCCTCCAACATTTAGCCCCTGAAGAGAATGGACTCAGTGAGTGCAAGGCAGAGCTGGAGAATTCCAGGCCTTCCCCAGGCCATCCCCACAGGGCCAGAGTCTGCCCTGAATTGCTCACCCCTCTAGACAGGAGTGAGTCAGGGTGACCAGAACTGGGATTTACATGCTCAAGGACATGTACGTGTTCTCCACATGAAAAATAGAAAGCCAAGAGAAAAGGGGTTTCCTCCATGATAGGATATGGAAAGAAACCTGATTTATACTTGTCTCCTTTGATAATATTAACTCCTGTTCCCCTCATATTGGCCTTTTGTGTTTTATTTTACATAGAGAATCATCTTTTAAGTAACCACGTAGGTTAATACTCTTGAATGTAATCATTTAAAACTTCTCCTGCCTCACATTTCTCAAAGTGAGGCCCTTTCACTGTCCCCTAAAGATATATCATTGTTCTATTGTAACTGTTATCCAGGAAAAATAATTGGTATTTTTACAGTGTGGCCTTTAATAATGTTCATATTTTAATATTTACAAAGTGCATTTTCCTGAGTTGATTTTATCAGTGACTTTACTTCCAAAATAATTTCCTTTTAGGAAGGTATCAGAACGGCACACATAACTGTCCCCAAATCTTATCTGGAATAAAATCACTTGGGAACATGAGTCAGAATAGGTGTGTAGCCAGCATAGCTCTGCTACTGAAATAAATTTCCCTGGGCAAGAAAAAGAACATTGAAGATTGTTTAAAGATTTCAAGACATGGGGCATAGATTTCAAGAATGTCAAACATAGGGAGGAGTCCACTAGGATACTTTGCTTCATTGTAATTTGTATCTCTATCTGGCTTTCTAATGACCTCTTGCATATCCCTACCAAGGGAAAAAAATAAGAGAGAGGCACTCTCTTGTAACTGCTCTAATAGGCATCCTTAAAATGGGATGCTTGGACTTCCTCCAACTGGTATCTTTAAAACACCCATTGTTTAAGAGGCAAATAGGATGAGTTAATCCATTATGAGAAGTGAATCCTTTGCTTCCGCCAGATTCAGCTTCACTGTCATCAGATCTGTCATTTCATTCAAAGTTCTTGGCCTCACTGGCTATCACGCCTGTTTCTCATCTTTGAAATGGCTTCAACATCCCCTCTGTGTGGTCCAGTTGCCTCACCTAAATTTGCATTAGGCTGATTCATTCCTTCCCCAGCAGGGTTATTTGATGTGCTTTTCCCCTAATGGCATCCATCATGTAAAGCTGCCTGTTACCAGCTCTTATCACAGTAGGATTCAGAACGCTCATTTTGGAAAGACTGCAGGTCTTAATAGATAGTAGAAAATTCAATAAGAGGCACACAGAGAGAGTTTAAGAATTGTTTTTATAAGACTTGAAGTCCATTTTGCTTATATTAAAATGTTTTTCTGCAGAGGGTGAAAAATCCTGCCGGCAATCAGAGGACTGTGTGACATTCAAGTCTGCCCAGCGTAAGTGGCCAAGCAGAGTACTCTCTGGTCTTTGCATTGTTCTGCTAACTTTACTATGCCAAAAACACTCAGTTGCTCCCTTTCACCAGCGTTAAGGTCACAAGACAGACAGTTCTTTCTTGATTACTCAAACAAATACACGTCTGATTCAGAGTGGGGAAAAGAGAGTTGCCAACAGTCAATGCTTAGGAAGGGCAAGGCTGCTTTTGCTTTTTAAGCCAACCTGATGAATCACCACATCCATGACTAATTGTGGTGTTAAAATGTGCCCAGTAATATAGCCTGTTTTTTAGAAAGAAAAATATTAATGGAGACACAAAGAAAAATGGAAGAAAACTACTCTTCTGAATGAATAAGTAGATGGCCCAATAATCACAATTGGCTTGATAAACATCTGTATGCAGTCTTTCAGTCAAATCCTAGAAAATATGGAACTGGCATTGCTCTTAACCTGGCTTTCCTTATAGGAGTTCACTTCACAGGCTCAAAAAAAAAAACTTTTCCAGATGTTTTCTAAATTTCATAAGGTTAAGCATGGACAGTGACTTCAAAAAATTATGATGCTGAAGATTTAGGTTCTATGGCTGACCTTTACATATATATATGTGTGTGTGTGTGTGTGTGTGTGTGTGTATACACACACAAATACATGTAATATAAATATACATATATACATAATTATACATATATATAAATGTATGCACACACATATACACATAAATGAATTATATATGTCTAAAATATGTGTGTGTGTGTATATATATATATATATATATATATGTAAATCCCGTGTTTTCTTTGTAGAGATATCAACAATGTGGTAATTTAAAAAAAACACATAGTTCTTGTCCTAAATGTTATAGTCTGTTGGGGAAGAAAATTCATAAACAGAAAACTCTAATAGACTGTGAAAAGATCAATAATAGTTATGCACAGGTTATTATGGAGATGAAGGAGGATATGTTAAGTGAGGAGAGTATATCAGGGAAAACTTAGGAAAGCTGATCTTGAAGGACATGCAGCAGTTAATCTCGTAAAAATGAAGGCAGGCAAGGAGCAATGGATGGATGGCATTCCAAGTAGAGGAGACAATCTAAGTTAAAAAAAAAGCAACTAGGAAAGAAACAGCATGAAATGTTTAGGGAACAAAAATATTTTGACTCAAGTAGAGCAGGGAGAGGCAAACTAAAGCCTATGGTCAAGTCCAGCCTGCCACCTGTTTTTATATGGCCCATGATCTAAGAGTGCTTTTTTCCTTTTAAAATTGTTTTTAAAAATCTAAACAAGAATATTATTTCATATATTTTGCATTAAAATGACATGAGATTCAAATTTCAGTGTACATAAATAAAGTTTTACTGAAACACATAATCATCCATTTAGGTATTGTCTATAGTTGCTTTCCTGCTACAATGCAGAGTTGAATAGTTGTGACAGAGACTGAATGTGCTACTCTCCTTGGTTTTCAGTGCTATTTGGTGTACTACAAATTACAGTGAAGCATTGTTTTGAGTGCCATGCATATCACCATATTGTGGCATGCAATTTTTTTATTACCAGTGCATACCTGTCATCTTAAAATGAGAAAAGTGGACTTCAAATACAAGATCATAGTTTTAAGGCACAGTGGATTACTTTGTTATTGAGTTATATGGCAAAACATTGTGTTCATAATTCAATGACTCTATAGCTATGCTAATATGATGCAATATATGTTGATATTCCCAGATTAAGAATTTGTCACGATATTCCAACTCATAGGAAAGTAACAGAAAAATTAGAAAACTTAAAATGGAAGATCTTATCACAATAGCAGAACTCCTACACAAAAATGTAAAAATCAAGAATGAAGTTGCAACCAAATTAAGCTTCTGAGCAGCTCATTTGTTAGCCAGATAAGGCAAGTCATTTACCAATGGTGAGTTAATCAAATAATATTTGATTGCAACAGCTGGAGAAATGTGTCCACAGCAAATGAACTTGCTTAAAAATATTAGCCTTTCCACAATAACAGTTGCTTGCAAAGTTAAGGGTGTTAGAAACAATATCAATAGTGAATTGAAAAACAAGGCAAAAAATTTCAAGTTGTTTTCTTTGACTTTTGATGATTTGAGAGTTAATACTGAGTTTGAAGTGAATAAAGAATTAGCTTTTATGAACAGTTTGCATAGGAACAACTACAGATGAGTATGTTCAATACAACCTGAAGTGGAATCTGCTAAGATGTGTTACAGCTGACAGTAGTAAAATATATATATGAAGCAGAAAAAGGTTTATTTGGACACATTAATAAAACATAAAACTGTAAAGTGTTTATTCATTGTAATATTCATCAGCAAGTACCTTGCAGAAAATAGGTGAATCTATCATGTGTCATTGATTTAGTATAATCAGTGAGCTGCATTCACTTTCATAGACCACGAATTTTGCCAGAAGTAGAAGCTGAATAACCTGACTTGTCCTATCATACAGAAGTTCATGGCTTAACAATGGTAACATTAACATTTGGCCTCAGGGTCAAAATTGAAGTATTTTTTATGAAAAAAAAAAAAAAAAGAACCACTCCAAGCCACTATTATTGAACATTAAATGGTTTTGAAAATAAGCTTTGCTGCAGATTTGAATATATTTCCTACTTAATTTAATCTTAAGTTATAAGGCAAATATGTGAAACTCAATGACCCCTAATATTATTTGAATCACAAGAAATGTCAAGCTTTTTTTATATATTTCTATGCTGTAAAAAGTTAAAACAAGAAGTGAGATATCCAGTCCAATACAAATTTACAACAGATATGTGTTCTGACCTCAAATATAGTTCCAGGTGTGTTTTTCAGACCTAAATGCAAATGAGAATGAAATTTCCATATTTCAAAATTCATTTAACTGTGCAATTGAGGAGCTTCTACCCAACCTTCGATTAGAAGTGATTCATATCCAGTATAGTGACATGTTAAAAAAACAACTGTGGAAAAGAATTTAGTAGAATTCTATAAATGCTTTCCAAACAATAATGATGCTTCAATCAAATTTTATGCTCATGGATAGATATCAGCATTTGGCAGTACCTATCCAAAGACACTTGCAAAGTGAAATAGAGGAAGTGTTATTACAGATCACAGGTAGATATACCTTTGTGATAAATTTTGATGGATAGAGAATACTAACTTTGAACCCCAATTAAACAAAATGTTATTCATAGCAAGGAAATGCCATTATCCTTACTAGTAGACCAATATGTCAAAAAACAACTGTACTCAATTGTTATCATATTTGTACTTTTGTATTTGTAGTTTTGCCAATAAAAAAGTTGTGGAAATTGGTTTTCTCCCTTGTTACATCGTACACAATATCCTCAATTTTGCCTCTTGGCCCACAAAGCCTAAAATATTTACTTTTTTTTTTTTTTTTTTTTCAGAAAAAAATTTGCTGATCCTTAGGTAAGTACAAAACAGTAACTGATGCATGGCAAAAGTTTACATGGAGTGACATATAAATAATCAATGCAAAGTTCAAATGCATATCTGCCTGAATCCAGAGCTCATGTTTTATATGGTTAAGCCTCATTGTTTTGGGATTTTTTATATGAAATTTATTGTCAAATTGGTTTCCATACAACACCCAGTGCTGATCCCAACAGGTGCCCTCCTCAATACCCATCACCCACCCACTTCTCCCTCCCACCCCCCATCAACCCTCAGATTGTTCTCAGTTTTTAAGAGCCTTTTATGGTTTGGCTCTCTCCCTTTCTAACTTCTTTTTTTTTTTTTTTTCCTTCCCTTACCCCATGGTCTTCTGTTAAGTTTCTCAGGATCCACATAAGAGTGAAAACATATGATATCTGTCTTTCTCTGTATGACTTATTTCACTTAGCATAACACTCTCCAGTTCCATTCACGTTGCTACAAAAGGCCATATTTCATTCTTTCTCATTGCCACGTAGTATTCCATTGTGTATATAAACCACAATTTCTTTATCCATTCATCAGTTGATGGACATTTAGGCTCTTTCCATAATTTGGCTATTGTTGAGAGTGCTGCTATAAA
The DNA here is from genome assembly GCF_018350195.1 of Panthera tigris. Taxonomy (NCBI): domain Eukaryota; kingdom Metazoa; phylum Chordata; class Mammalia; order Carnivora; family Felidae; genus Panthera; species Panthera tigris. The sequence goes on from NC_056661.1 coordinate 133,355,162, forward strand.
CATTGGGGTACAAGTGTCCCTATGCATCAGCACTCCTGTATCCCTTGGGTAAATTCCTAGCAGTGCTATTGCTGGGTCACAGGGTAGATCTATTTTTAATTTTTTGAGGAACCTCCACACTGTTTTCCAGAGCAGCTGCCCCAGTTTGCATTCCCAAGCCTCGTCGTTTTTACAAAAGAATATACAGGCAATCATAACAAATAAAAACAAAATTCATCTCATTCATACTCAATACCACTTAGTGATATTAAAATTTTCAGTCTATCTCCTGTCAGAATGACTAAAATCAAAACGACAAGAAATAAGTGTTGGCAAGGTTGTGGGAAAAGGGAACCCTCCTGTACTGTTAGTGGGAATATAAATTGGGACAGCCACTGTGAAAAACAATATTGAGGTTACTGAAAAAATTAAAAAGAGAAATACCATATGATTCAATCATTCCAATCTTTTTCTTTTCTCTGCATATTCATACACTAACCCACTCCTAAATTTTCACCAATTTCCATCTTAATGTATGTCATCTTTTTATTTTATTTAATTAATTTATTTTTTTAGCGTTTATTTATTTTTGAGATAGAGAGAGACAGAGCATGAATGGGGGAGGGTCAGAGAGAGAGGGAGACACAGAATCCGAAACAGGCTCCAGGCTCTGAGCTGTCAGCACAGAGCCCGATGCAGGGCTCGAACTCACGGACCATGAGATCATGACCTGAGCTGAAGTCAGATGTTTAACCGACTGAGCCACCCAGGTACCCCTATGTCATCTTTTTATATCATAGTTTTTAACATTATGTCTTAAACATTTTATGTCATTAAATATTATTTGAAAGCATTATATATGATTGTTGCATAATATTTTGTCATGTGATAATTCATAGGTAATTAACCAGTGTCTTAATGTTAATCATTTAATATATTTTCATCTTTTCCTATTATAAATACTATTTTGATTACTTTCTTAGTACATAAATATTTTTGCATATTTAAAGTTATGTCACTGATATAAAATCCTAGAAGAATAATTAGAGAATCAAACTATATGAATATTTAAAAGTTCTTTCCACTAATCACCAAATAACTCTTCGAAAATTTGTGTCTGCTTAAAATTCTACTACCAGTATTTAACCACGTTCTTGTTAACAATATGTACTATTTTAATAAAAGCCTTGCTTAAGAGGTAAATAAAAATCATATATTACTATTTTGATTTTTATTTCTTATATTCTTTATTATGTTAAGTAATATTTTAACCATGTATTTTTCTTTCTAAATTGACAATACCATCCACCCATTAGGTTATTTATTTTTAAGGTTTCAGTTTTTGATATCTTTGTTTAAATATTTTTCAGGAAAAGTTTTTAAATTTTTCTTTTATTTTTATTTATGTATTTTTTTCTGTTTTATTTATTTATTTTTAATTTTTATTTAATTTATTTTTTTTTAATTTAAATCTAAGTTAGCAGACAGTATAACAGTGATTTCAGGAGTAGATTCCTTAATGCCCCTTACCCATGTAGCCCATCCCCCCCCCACAACCCTTCCAGTAACCCTCTGTTTGTTCTCCATATTTGATTCTCTTATGTTTTTGTCTCCCTTCCTGTTTTTATATTACTTTTGCTTCCCTTCCCTTATGTTCATCTGTTTTGTATCTTAAAGTATCTCACATGAGTGAAGTCATATGATATCTGTCTTTCTCTGACTGACTAATTTCACTTAGTATAATACCCTCTAGTTCTATCCATGTAGTTGCAAATAGCAAGATTTCATTCTTTTTGATTGCTGAGTAATAATCCATTGTATATATATATATGCCACATCTTCTTTATCCATTCATCCATCAATAGACATTTGGGCTCTGTCCATACTTTGGCTATTGTTGATAGTGCTGCTATAAACATGGGGGTGCATGTGCCCCTTCAAAACAGCACACCTGTATCCCTTGGACAAATACCTAGTAGTACAATTGCTGGGTTGTAGAGTAGTTCTATTTTTAATTTTTTGAGGAACCTCCATACTGTTTTCCAGAGTGGCTGCACCAGTTTGCATTCCCACCAGCAGTGCAAAAGAGATCCTCTTTCTCCACATCCTCACCAACATCTGTTGTTGCCTGGGCTGTTAATGTCAGCCATTCTGACAGGTGTGAGGTGGATCTCATTGTGGTTTTGACTTGTGTTTCCCTGATGATGAGTGATGTGGAGCATCTTTCCATGTGTCGTTTGGCCATCTGGATGTCTTCTTTGGAGAAGTGTCTATTCATGTCTTTTTGACCTTTAAAAATTTCAAATTTCATATTGTTAAACTTATTGGTCTTTTCCTTCATGTATCTTCCTTTGCTTTGGTGTTATACAAACGTTTCTTTCCCCCAAGACAAATATTTATTCCTAATTTCTACTAGCTTCAATATTTTTATTTCATTCCTTAATTTATTTAAAGTTTCTTTCGATGAGAACTATTAAATGCTTGTCATTATTTTTCCAAATAGTTAACCAAAATTTTTATTACCATTTATTAAATAATATTGTCTTTATTTTATTATTTGAATTGGTAGCTTTGCTATATACTAAATTCTTTTACCTATTATGAGTTTTTTTGTGGATTATTGGTTCTACAGCTTTACTCTGCCCATTTCTCCATAAGTAATTCATTGAATACTTGAATTTTAGCATATGCAGCAATCCAGAAAAAATCAGGAAACCTAGAGCCACTACACATTAACAAAATAAAAGTAATTTAACATATGAATTAGCTTGCACAAGTGTAGAAGTTACTGGAGGAGGGAAGATCTGGAGACTGCAACCCAAGGATCAGAGATTCAGTTACCAATGACTTCTGCCCAAAGACCTAGAGCATAGTGGAGAAGCTAGAGCTTAGAGAGAAGTCTGAGAAGCCACATTTGGCTGTCACAACTATGAAATGGGAGCTCACGATGAGTTCTATAAAGCTGCCATATCAGGTCACCATGACCTCAAAGAGAAGCTCGTGGGAAGATCTGCAAAGTCACTACAGCTGGCTACCACACTACCTTAGAATAATGGACTCTTCATCTTGCTTTCCAAATCTTACAGGAGTACCTCACATGAGATCAGCACATCAGAAAAGGGGATTCTGAGAAATGAAATTCCTTAGAATTGGTAATAATACAAAGTTGACAGAAAACAATCCAGCCATGTAAACACTATTGCTGATACAGCTTCCATTTAGTCTCTTTTACCTACATTAACTTCTGACTAAAAATAATAGCATCATGCTTCCACCTAACCAAAGATATTCCCACCCTCTCATTGAGAGATAAGACATAAAAACTTCAATTTATTGAATTCAATTTATTCTTCAATTTATTTATCCGTTTCTGGGTGATGCTTCTTCTTTGTAGTAATATACTTGTTAAATCTGTAATTTAAATACCAAGATACAGAGTTTATTATTATCCCTTATATAGAGAAGAATATGAAAGGGGAGATGAAAAACAATATACAGAAAATAAGCATAACTGCTTTGGTTTAAATTCTGTAACTGGTCATATGATTATAGATGAACTTATAGCTTCCTTCTTTCACCTCCCATTTCATTCTCCCTTTGCCCTTAGGAAACACCTCTGCTGTTTGTGTAAGAAAAGTTATGAGCCCAGGATTGTGTATTTAAAAAAAAGAAAATCTATGTACTGTCAGGTAAATTATAGATCCAAACCTGGAAAACTTCTAAGACCTATCTACTACAGTTCTTGTACTAAATTTCATTGGTTTCTTTTAACTTCTTACATTCAGGTAAAATTAACCTGTATTCAATAAATATTTCAGAAGCTTTATTTAAAAAAATTTTTTTTCATTTTATGGGGCTCCTGGGTGGCTCGGTTGGTTAAGCATTTGACTCTTGGTTTCAGCTCAGGTAATGATCTCACAGTTTGTGGGTTGAAGCCCACACTGGGCTCCACACTGACAGTGTGGAGCCTGCTTGGGATTACTCTCTCTGCCCCACCCCCACTCAAATATATACGGATATATATATATATATATATATATACATATCCATATATCTGTGTGTGTGTGTGTGTGCATTTATGCTAGCTCTCTCTCAAATAAATAAACTTAAAAAAATCCTTCTTCATTTTATTTATTTTTGAGAGAAGGAGAAAGAAAGTGAGAGCATGAGAGGGGAGGGGCACAGGGAGAGAGAACCTTAAGCTGCCTTCATACTCAGTGTGGAGCCCAACACAGGGCTCGATCCCATGACCCTGGGATCATGACCTGAGCTGAAAACAAGAGTTGTATGCTCAACCAATTGAGCCACCCAGGTGCTCCCAAAAGCTTTAGCTTTTACTTCTAGAAAGTTATCCTAATGAAATAATCCTATGCATATAAAATTATGATTATCCATATATATATATACACATATATATATGGATATCCATATATATATATATGTATATATATACATATATATATATATATACATGCATATATAGAGAGCAGGAATTTTTTTTGTTAAACAGGAAAATGTCTTCAGTGCCCATTAGAGAGAGATTGTTATATACATCATGATATATCTATACAACAGACCATTATGGATCCATAGAAAATTATATTATAACAAATTATTTAATGGTACAAATGAGTAACTTACATTTTATTAGTAAAAGTAAGCTAGAGACTGCACTCAAAGCATACTTATATTTTTATTATCAAAATATAGATAAATGTTCTATGAGTCCTATATGGGAACTAATGTAGTCATGTCTCTTTTACTTTTTCAATTTAATAACCTGAACCTCAATCACTGTAATCAGAAAGAAGTTCAGTATTACACTTTTGAAAAACCACATCCTCTCTCCCTCCTACATTTTGGACTTCCATTTCCTCCTCACCACAAAATGTTTCCAAGAACTCTAGAAGATTATTTATTTCTGAAAGAACTTGCTTCCTAATGCCAGTATGACAGATCACTAGAAAGCACGATGACTCCACTACTGCCTTAGACATTTTTTATGATGTAAAATGTTGCTATTGAAGAATACTTCAGCAAAAGTTTTGGCACTGTCTGCTTTCCCATGGTGCCAGCTAATGCCTGTGCACAGAGCATGAAAAGACCTCCAAGTACACTCTATTGCAAATGATATAAACACCTTAACTGAAAAGCAAAAATTGACAGATTGGATAAAAAACAATGCGAATATATATTCTGTTTCTAAGAAACTCACTTTAACTGCAAAGACACAAAAAGTTAAGAGTAAAAGGATGAAAAAGATATACCATATGTGATTCAAACTATATGACAACGTGGAAAAGGCAAACCATGGAGACAATACAAAGATCAGTGGCTGCCAGAGATTGGAGGGGAAAAGGAATGAATAGTGAAACACAAAGGATTTGGAAGGCCATGAACATGCTCTGTATGATACAATGACAGATACATGTCATTATATATTTGTACAAATTCATAGAATGTACAACACCAAGAGTGGGCTATAATGTAAACTATGGACTTTGGGTGATTTTAATGTGCCAGTGTAGGTTCATTGTAACAAATGAACCGCTCTGATGGGTAATGTTGATAATGGGAGAAACTATGCATTTGAGGGGGTGGCTGGTAAGAAGGTAGGTGGATAATCTGTGTACCTTCTCCTCAATTTCCCTGTGAAACTAAAACTGCTCTAAGAAACAAAATCTTAACAACAACAAAAAAGTTATGCCGTACTAACACTAATCAAAAGAAGACTGAAGTAATTATATTAGTAATAGTCCAATAACTTTCAAAGTAAAGAATATTAACATAAATAAATAAAGAGGGTCATCTTATAATTGCAAAAGGTGAATTCATCAAAAAAACAAAAAATCTGAAATGTTTATGCACCTAATAACAGCTTCAAAGTATGTGAAGCAAAAATGGATAGAATTGAAAGCAGTAATAAACAAATTCATAACTACAGACAAAGATTTCAAAACAAATCTCTCAATAATTAAAAGAATAAGTCATATAAAATCAGTAAGGATATAAAAAACATGAATAACATTATTAACCAATGTGACTTACGTGACAAAAGACAAATAAAACCCAAACAAGCAAAAGAACAGAAAAGATAAAGAATAGAGCAGAAATTGATAAAATTGAAAATAAAAAAACAATAGAAAAAATCACTAAAGCCAAAGGCTAGATTTCTGAAAAGATGTATAAAGTTCTAGACTGATCTAGAAAAAAAAAAAGAAAAGAAAAAGAGATTGGGAGAAGACACGAGTTACCAAGTTACTAATACTAGGAATATGTGAAAGAGCATAACATTTCCTACACATAATAAAATGATAATAATAAAATATAATAAACAATTTTATGCCAATAGTTTCAAAGACTTACATGAAATAAACAAATTTCTTAAAAGACACACTCGAATCTTACTCAGGAAGAAATATAACTGGAATAGCCTCACATCTATTAATTAAATTTACAGTTTAACAAAACTTCCCACAAAGAAAACTCTTGGTCCCAAAGTCTTTACCATGAAATTGTACCAAACATTTAAGAAAGAAATAATACCAATTCTACACAAACTCTCCTAGAAAATTTAAGACAAGGGAATACTTCCCCAATCATCTGTGAGGCCTGCATTACCCTAATCCAAAACCCAGAAGTACAATAAAACTTAACTACACACCAATATCCCACATGAACAAAGCTGCAAAATCTGAAAATTTTAGAAAATCAAACTCAATGCTATATAAAAAAGGATAATACATCATGAGTACACTGGGGCTTATCAAGGGACTGCAAGGCAGGTTAAACATTTGAAAATCAGTCAACATAATTCATCATATTAAAAAATCCAAAAAATCTTATGATCCTCTCAGTAGGTACAGAAAAGTAAGTTGACAACAAAATTCAATATCCATTCATGATAGAAAGAATATCTTTCAGCAATCTAGGAATAGAAGAGAACTTTCTTGGGGCGCCTGGATGGCTCAGGCTGTTAAGCATCCAACTGCGGCTCAGGTCATGGTCTCTAGGTTGGTGGATTCCAGCCCCAAAAGGGGCTCTGCTGAGAGCTCAGAGACTGGAGCCTGCTTCGGATTCTGTGTTTCCCTCTCTCTCTCCCCTCCCCTGCTTTCAATCTCTCTCCCTCTCTCTCTTTCTCTCTCTCTCTCAAAAAATGAATAAACATCAAAAAAACAAAAAATAAAAATAAGAGAACTTCCTTAACTTAGTAAGGACATCTATTTAAGAAAAAAAACAGCTAACATCACCTAATGGTGAAAGAGTAGCTCTTCCCCCCTAAGATCAGGAACAAAGCAAGGATATTTACCCTCATCGATTCTATTCAACACCATACTGAAGGTTCTAAATTGGTTGCATAGAAAATCCCAAAGAATCTACAAAAAAGCTACTAGATTTGTAGTAAGCCCAAGTGCACAACATCCTGACCTTATGGCTTCCAAGCCCTTGGGGTTGATACATCAAGAACCACAGGTATGGAGCGTGCGCTCTCCTCTTCCACCTCTGCCCCAGACTCAATTTAATGTATTTGCATTGCGGTTACAGTCACTCCATGGAGAATTGCTGCCATGATGACTCTGGTACAAACCTTGTAGGGTCAAAAACTGAACCCCACAACCTGTGAGAGGAGTCTCCCAAATGATTGGAAGCAGCTTTCTTAGAGACCCCTCCATTGTAGGTCACAGTTTCTCCCAGCCCAGAGAGACCCCATAATATCCAATCACAAAACAACCTAGGGCTGTTCCACCCTGTGGAACCTGCCGCTCTCTCACCTTGAGAGTGTATTTTCACTTTAATAAACTGCTTTGTGTTTGCTACTTTCCTTCTGACTGTCTTTATTCTGAGCTCAGAGCCTCACGGAAATCTTTTTGTAGGGAATCCAAGGACTGAGACCTCCATTCAGACTCTCTCACGGGTAACAAAACCACTTAATAATCCTGAAAAAAAATACATATTCTTAAGAATCATTAATGAATTGGTAAAATTAAAAGGCAGTCTCAGGGGTGCCTGGGTGGCTTAGTTGGTTAAGCGTCATACTTCAGCTCAGGTCATGATCTCGTGGTTCTTGGGTTTGAGCCCTGTGTCGGCCTCTGTGTTGACAGCTCAGAGCCTGGAGCCTGCTTCGGATTCTGTTTCTCTCTCTCTCTCTCTCTGCCGCTCCCCCACTCAAACTCTGTCTCTCTCAAAAATAAACATTAAAAAATAATTTAAAAAGAAAGCATGAAAAGACATTTAAATGGTCACTAGATGGGGTGCCTGGGTGGCTCAGTCGGTCAGGCAATGAACTTTGGCTCAGGTCACGATCTCAGGGCTCCTGTGTTCAGCTTGCATTGGGCTCTGTGCTGACAGTTGAGATCCTGGAGCTCACCTTGGATTCTGTGTCTCTGTTTCTGCCCTTCCACCACTCTCTCTCTCGCAAGAATAAATAAACAGGGGCGCCTGAGTGGCTCAGTCGATTAAGAGTTCAACTTCGGCTCAGGTCATTATCTCCCTGTTTGCGAGTTGAAGCCCCATATCAGGCTCTGTGCTTACAGCCTGGAGCCTGCTTCAAATTCTGTGTCTCCCTCTTTCTCTGCCCCTCCCCACTCACACTCTGTCACTCTCTCTCTCAAAAATAAATAAACATTAATTTAAAAAAATTTTTAAAAAGAATAAAAATTTTTAAAAAATTTAAATGGTCACTAGATAATGTTAATAGATTCAATAACTCAAAAAGTTATAACAGTTTTAAACCTGTATGCACCTACCACCAAAGCCCCAAAATATGGCAATCAACAATTGAGAAAAAAACAGGAAGAATAAAATCACAGTAATAACGGGGGAGTTTAATATATTGCTCTTACAGCTTAAGGAAGAGCTGATGAAATAAAATTAATGTGATATTGATGATCTGAAAAACAGAATTAATAAAAGCAATCAATGGACATATATAGAACACTACTCACCAACTGTGAACTTAAAAAGTTTTGAAGCATACACAAAACATATTGTATTAACTGACCATATTCTAGTTCAAAAGTAATCTCGAAAAAGTCAAAGAACTGAGGCATGTAGGTCATGTTCTTTGTCTATGATGAAATTTTGTAAAAAATCAAAACAAAAAAGATAACTAGAAAAAATAAGTTTGAAAGAAAATTGCTTCTAAATAACCCATGAATCAAAGATGAAATCATGATAAATATTGTAAAATATTTAGAAATGAATAATGAAAGTGCTACACATCAAAATTTATTTGACAAGACTAACTTAAGCTTAAGTCTCAACTTCTATGATATCAGAAAATAATAAAAGCTCAGAATAAATGCTAAGCAACCATCTCAAAAGAAATAAACTATCCATAATTTGGCTATTGTTGATAGCACTGCTATAAACTTTGGGGTACATGTGCCCTTATGAATTAGCACTCCTGTATCTTTTGGATAAATTGTTAGTAGTGCTATTACTGGGTTGTAGGGTAATTCTATTTTTAATTTTTTGAGGAATTTCCACACTGTTTTCCAGAGGGCACTTGTTGGGATGAGCACCGGGTGTTGTATGTAAGTAATGAATCGTGGGAATCTACTCCCAAGGCCGAGTACAATGTATACACTATATGTTAGCTAATTTGACAATAAAGTATATATATAAAAAGAAATAAACTAAAAGAAAATATAGAGAGCAGCATAAATTATTTTTTAAAGTAAGAGAAAAATATATACAAGAGAGAATCAAAAGAGCCAATTAATGGCTCTTTGTGAAGGTTAATAAAATTGATAAACCTCTGATAAAACTGATAAGAGTAGCGAAGGCACAACTAGTCAATATTATGAATAAAAATAAGGTATAGCTGCATTGTTGCAGATATGAAAAAGGTAAGAAGATATTAAAAACAACTTTATTCCAATAAATTTGAAATTTAAATAAAGTTGACAAATTCCTAACACAATGTATCTAAAAACTAACTGAAAAAGAAATAGAAAAACCCAATTAAAGAAATTACATCATTTTTGCAAAATTCTTCCCAAAATGAAAACACAAGATAAAGGTTGCTTCACCACTGAATTCTAACCAAACATTAAGGGGCAAATATTTGCAATTTTACATAAATTCTTCCAAAGAATATAAAACAAGAAATACTGTTTCTATGATGCCAGTATAACATTGATGTCAAAATCTGAGGTTAGCATGGGAAAGACAATGACAGGTCTACTCACTTTGAACCTACATGCAAAAATCCCAAACCAAATATTAGCCAACTAAGTCCTGCAAAGTGTTAAGAAAAATATTACATCATGACCAAGTTGGTATAGCCCAGAAATGCAAAGATGATTTATAATAGAAAATTAGTTCATGTATGTCACTCAATTACAAAACCATGTAACTGTCTCAGTAAATAAAGGAAAATCATTTCACAAAATTCATCATGGGTTCATTATTAAACAGAACAAAACAAAAACCTCTTAATAATTTTGGGGTAGAAGAGAATGTTCTCATGCAGATTAAAAGATCTACAAAGCTTTTCCTTAGAGACCAGGAACAAATACTATTTTTATTTAACATTGTATTAAAGGGCCCAGCCAAAGCAGTTAGGTAATAGAAGAAATAAAAAATGAGATGAAGAAATAAAACCATCAGTATATGACGATATTATGATTATGTCCATGTAAAACCCAAAAGAACTTACAGATAAATCATCAGAATTAATAAGAGCTTTAAACAAAGATTACCAGATGTAAAATCAATATAAAAAATTAATTCCATTTTTATCCAGCAAGAAACATTTAGAAATTAAATTTAAAAGATATCACAAAGATTACTTTAAAAATAAAGTCCCAAGGGATAAATCCAACAAAAAATGCATATAAAACTTTCTTGATAGAAATTAAAGAGGACATATACAATAAAAAGATGCCCTATATACTACACCAATAGATTGGAAGATACATTCACACAGAGCCCAGAGCAGTGCCTGTTCCTACCAGCCAGATTGGAAAAATTCATCATTCACAGACCATTAGATGAAGTGCTCAGGAAAATCTAGCCTCAATAGTGGGAAATAATTAGCCCTCACTGATCACTGTCTACCAAACCAAATCATAAAAGTAAGACCTGAGGGGCTCCTGGGTGGCTCAGTTGGTTAAGTGTCCAACTCTTGGTTTCAGCTCAGGTCATTATCTCACAGTTTGTGAGTTCAAGCCCCACTTCTGGCTCTGCACTGACAGCATTGAGCCTGCTTGGGAATCTGTCTCCCTCTCTCTCTGCCCATCTTCCGCACACAATTTCTCTCTCTCTCTCTCTCTCTCAAAAATAAATAACATTTTTTAAAAAGTAAGACCCCAAACTGTCTTATGATCTCATCTTTTATCTATACATGAAATTCATCTCCAGATCCTTCTTTATCTTTTTCCCAAAGAACAATGATATAGACTTCCTGTTATTCAGCTACCGATTACTTGCATGTGGCCTTTCTCATGATGAAATAATGAACAATAGGGGCCTATAACCAAGGTAATCAGGGATGATGAGTATGTCTTTCAATCTGAGTAATTACTATATGCTTCATTTGATTAAAATCATTGAGTTATTAGTATACCTTATTCTTGCAAGAATATAAAGTTTTTGCAATTTCCTCTCCTGTATCTCATCTGTTGTTTCACAATGACTCAATAACCTAATACATGTCCACCTAAAATCACTGGATTAGTACATTTTGTTTCTACTAACTCAACTTGGAGAATTTGCTTTTTCTATTGTGCTCGTTGAAGGATTCCCCTCCCTGTGGAGATGTTGGCAGATAGGACTGACAATATCATAAGAAATTTGGCTTTTCAGATGAGATGGAGAGCCTTTAAAAAGTTTTAGCAGAGGGGTATCATACTCTTATTTTCATTTTATACAAATCATCCCAGCAACTGTCTAAATGTAAAATGGAGAAGGGCAAGGCAAACTCAGGAAGGACAAATAGGCTACTTTCATAATCCAGGTGAGAGATGATGGTGGCATAGACTCAGGTGGTATGGGAGAGGTGGTTAAGTAGTTAACTCTGGACATATTTACAAGGGAGAGCCAAAGGAGTTACTCATGAATTAGATCTGAAGCATGAGAGAAAAGTGAAATACAAGGATAACTCCAAAGCTGTTTTATTTTTGTTTTTGTTTTGTTTTGTTTTGCCAAAAGGATCAGAAGAAAAGACACCATTTTCCTGAGATGGAGAAAATCATAGGAAGAGGAAGTCTGAAGTAAACCAAGAGTCCTATGATGGACAAGATAAGTTTGAGATACCTATGTTTCAACTGAGTGGAGACGTGAAGTAAGCAGGTGAATTACAAACCCGTAATTCATAGGACTGGAGATCTAAATTTGGCGTTATCTCTATACAGAGATTTTAAAAAGCAGGGAGTTGGATGAAGATACCTGGGGAACAAGGACAGAGAGATAAGAGTACAGAAAGCCAGAACCTGCTGCATTTCAGTGTTTAGAGGTCAGGAAGATGAGACAGAGTAGAAGCCAAGTAATAAACTGAGTGAAAGATGAAGAATGAAGAGTGGCACTCGTTTCAGCAATGTGGGGTTATTAGCTCTGATAAAAGAGTGGAGTTGTTAGGACAATCTCTAAAGAGGAGTTTAGCCATAAAAGAAAAACAGAGAAATGAGGTGAATGTTGGAGTGCATAGAATTTTAAAAAGTTGTATGTTTAGGACAGGAGATGATAGTGCATATTGTATAATAATGGAAATGGCCCAAAGATTTAAAAAAAACCTGATGATTCTTATTTTTTCTATCTTGGTTGGTATGCTGTTTCAGAACTTGATGCAATTTTATGAATTTAATGATATCTTTGGATTGTTTGAGGGCTTTTAAAAAATATCAAAGACACTCTCCCCCAGTTTATTTTGTATATATACTTTATCTCAATAAATTGTTAACATATCTAAATAAGTGTTTCTATCCACCATGAGTCATAGGCATGCATTATTAAAATATTTACTGTTATACCAGCTCTATTTTTGAAATTTTAAAAATTAATCTTAATTAACATCCACATTTAGATTCTCAAATTGTTTAGATTGGCTATCTACACATCCTTCATTCATCACATAATGGCCCCAGAATAACCTGTACTTGGCCACAAATTGACATCCAGTCTATAATTCTTACTTACACAAGATTTACATTTTATCAAGTAAAAACAGAGAGTCAGTTTTGGGAAAATATGCTGTAGTTACCAATATCCAGGCATGGTTTGAATTAATAATAGGGAAAACTGGCTAACAGTTATAGAAAGTATTCCACCTGCAGGGTGCTATGCAGCCAACTTTACGTTCACTGTTTCTTGTATTCCGCACAGCAATTTGTATCTGGTGGTTGCCACCATGATCCTGTTCTACAGACCAGGAAGTTAAATCATTAAAGTATGTAAGTAATTTGCTGAAGGACACAACTGCTGAGCTGTGGTGCTGGAGTTTGAGGTCACACTTTCAACAGTCATAGTACACGACCTCTCAGACTAGTATTTGGATAGGCATAGCCTCTCAGGCAGTACATGTATGCATGCCTCCACTTATGAAAAGGGAAGTTACATACATTAGGAATCATAGGTCAAGTAATTAATTTCTATTTCACCACTTGAAATTATGAATGAAGAGACTGAATATTTCAAGGTAGCAAGTTGCCTCCTATTGAAAGAACTGGGCAAAAATTCAATATTGAGGAAGAGTAATATATTATTTCTCAAAAGCCTGAATTTTGAGTTAGAACATATATTCTCTGTGTATTTGGAAGGAGGAAGCCAGAAACTCGAAACTCTAAAAGCAACTTTGAGGCAGACAAGATTCCTTTGGGACTTCATATCAAGCTATTTTCAGTTAGGAGTACAAATATTTTGTTCAAAATACTAAGAAACGCAGTTAAAACATCTCCTAATAGGGTTATAAAAGGCTGTTGAAAAGAACAGAAATGAATTTTCCCTTATGCCTATGATATTATTTTACATGAAAAAATCACTATTTACTGCTATTGATTTTGTTCTCCCTTTTCTTTTGTGCTGTTTAAAACTGACTGTTAACCTTTTGTAATTCCTTACATCCCATGTAGCATGTAATTCAGTGCTAAACATAAATATTTATTGCTTGATTGCCCTTTTTACCTAATGAAAAGAATTCCCACACTTGAAGACAGAAATAATATGGCACTCTAACCACTTACGAGTATTCTGTACTTTGTAATCATTTGCTATCAAGTCTAAAGTTGGGGACAGACTGTAATAGTTTGCCACCTGAAGGGAGCACAAGACTGAACACATTAACTCCAAAGCAAACGGTAAAGTTCCCCCACTCTCCACTCTCCGTGGCTGCCCTTCTCCTTTGAGGTGGCCCTCCTCACACGTTCAGGGGTGTCTAGTGTAGTGTCTGCTATCATAATTTGCTTAGTAAACAGGCTCTGAAATCAGTCATTTTTACCTTAGTGAAAATTAAAACTGCTGTATATTCTCTCCTTAAAGTATTTTTCTTTTAAGCCTTTTTTATAACAGACATCAAAAGTATTATCCCCTTTCTCCTTTAAAAACATTTGAGCATCAGAGATTATAAAGACATACTGGTGAAGATAGAAAACTAGCCTTGAGAAGCTTATTTATGCATCCCAAATAACACAAATCTATTCATAGCTAGTCCCAAAATAAAATACAATCAGTTGCATGAAATAACAAATTAATCTGAGGCGCTTGAATAATAGAATCATAGGACTGGACAGTACCTAAGAATTTATTATATTCTTCCTTCCATCCAAGGCAGCAATCTTTTCTATAAGAGCACTAACAGATGGTCAACAACTTATACCACTATTTTGGTTTTTCTTACTAAAACAGCTAGATTTCAGAAATTTTTGGCAACTGCAGAAATGCATCTGCTCAGAAACCCAAAAATAAACATGTTTCCCAAAGGAATGAAGTATGTTCTATAAAACCCTGGCCCGTTCATGGAACGTGGTAAGCATGAATTTCATTGCAGTGCTACTGTGATGGCGGTAAGGTCTTTTGTGCCAGAATAAGCAATGTTGAATGTAGTTGATGATAGCTCAAAATAAGGACAGAGAGCTGTGAACTGAGAGATGAATGCTCCAAACCTGGATCCATCCTGGCATCAAATTTCAGACAGTTAAGAAATAATGTTTCATAAAGCAATTTCATTTCATAATTTTAAGTCATCGTATTCATTATACATGAAATCTGCCATTATACTTAAAGAGACATAAAATCCAATGAATTAAATCTGGGCCAAATATACCTTTTAACTGACAGAGCCAATGGGGGTGGGAAGACCACTACCTGAGTTCTAGGCACATGGGCATACTAAGTACTTCCAGGCAGGGATGAGGTACTGAACTCAGCAAAAAAAAAATTGGACAAAAGGGAGCTTTTGAGCAGAACTAATCTGTCCATGTGCATTTCTGCATTGTATGATACACCTGCAATGCTTTTTAAAATGTAACAATGTTATAAACTTTTATTTTTATACAGTCATTGAGTTTCAAATTTACTCAATAGATATAACTGCACGTATATCAGAAATTTGACATATCATCTTTCAGTCCTTTATTTTTTTTAATGTTTTATTTATTTTTGAGAGAGAGAGAGAGACAGAGTGCGAGTGGGGGAGGGGCAGAGAGAGAGGAAGACACAGAACCTGAAACAGCCTCTAGGCTCTGAGCTGTCAGCCTGGCAGGGTTTGAACTTATGAACCACGAGATCATAACATGAGCCAAAGTTGGGTGCTTAACCAACTGAGCCACCCAGGTGCCCCAATCTTTCAGTCCTTTAGATAGAGAGTGATAACCTTGGTAATCTATACATTGCTTAATACTCCTTGGTCTCTCTGCTTTTGAAAGTTCTCCATGACTTATTTAATGGAGAAAGGATTACATTAATACTCAATGATATATGACCAAACATTTAAAACAATTTCTACTCTAATCTGGAAGGAAATTTGAAATCTAATATTATACAAATTATATAAATATATAATTATATAAATGCTATATTTATAAAAATATGTGGGTGTTTATTTTAGGCAGAGATTTGTTTCAAAAAATGAGGCAATTATACTGTGCCACACCCAATCTCAATAAGAACAACTTAGATTTCATGTCTTAAGACTACTTTCATTATTTTATGAATTTTACCATTTTAGGGAGATTTCCTCATGATCCTGATCCTAACTCAAAATACTCTTTTCTCTTTACTCTTCTTTACTATGACCCTAACTCACTCTCCCCAACACCACTAGCAGAAAAAAATAAATAAATAAAATAAAAAGGAAGCTTTAGAAAGGTTTTTGTATTTCAAATAGTGCTTACACAACTTTTGGATAATTCAAGTACAAACTAATCAGAAACACATGGGACCAAATTCCCTCTGAAATTTACAATCAGGGCAAAAGGCCTTGGCAAATGGTTTAACAACAGCAAAAAAAAAAAAAAAAAACTATATATATATATATATATATATATATATATATATATGACTACTCAGCCTTACAAGTCTTTAAATTTCTTCCCAGTTCATTTATACTTAGAAGCATGC
Organism: Panthera tigris; assembly: GCF_018350195.1. Taxonomy (NCBI): domain Eukaryota; kingdom Metazoa; phylum Chordata; class Mammalia; order Carnivora; family Felidae; genus Panthera; species Panthera tigris. Next base: position 133,371,698 of record NC_056661.1, read on the forward strand.
GCTAGAGGCCAAACTTAGGAAAACTGACTGGCTATCTGATCTACTACACTACCACCTCACTCAGTACATACCACCTGAATTTATCATCTCAACCAAGAGATGTTAAAAGGAGAGCCTGAGGTGGGATGTGTGGGCTATCTACTTCTAGCCCATGTCTGTTCTATATCTCTGATGGTCTCTGAAAACTCTTGTAGTGGGAAGATAATTTATTACACTCCCTCTTATAAACTGAAGCAAGAAAATTATCAGGCCTTTATTCTTATGGTACTCTCAGTTTTCTGCCAGAAATGTTCTGATCTATGTACTCATCATTTACTAGACATCAGGCATAGAGGGGTGGAAAAAACAGCCACCTTTCTTCTGTCTCAAGAGTTTGCACTCAAGCGAACATTTCATGAATCTGGTATCTGTGGAAGGTGTTTTGGAAAGTGCAGCTTGGGGAATGTTTCAACATTGCACAGGATAAAGACACAGTGAAGGGCTAAGGAAGGAAAAGATTTTCAGTGGTCTAGGTAGGAAGGAATGAGGATATAAACCAAAGGCTTAGAAAGGGAAATGGAAAAGTGGAATCACACATGATACAGTGTAGATATGAAATCAGCAGGATTTGGTAGCTGCTTGACTTTGGAAATCAAAGGTGAATTTCACTGGAAAAATTAGTTGTGCTGAGAAAAAGCAAATATAAGAAACTTGGAAAAGAAATTGAGATTAGGTTTGTATATTAGATTTATATGCTGTGTAACAAATTCCTGCTTAAACTTAGAAGCTTAAAACAATATACGTTTCTGTAGATCAGCAATTTGGGCATGGCTTAGCTGGATCCTCTGCTCAGGAGATCACAAGGCTACAGTGAAGGTGCTAATCGGGCTGCATTCTCATCTGGAGGCCTGGCTGGGGAAGATGTACTTTTCCAAGCCTTTTCAGGTTTCTGGTAAAAATTAATATCTTTGTGGCTGTATAATTGAGTTTCCACCTTCTTACTGATTGTTGGCTAGAGGCCACCTACATGTCTCAAAGGTAGTTCCCGGACATGTGGCCTTCTGCATAAAGAATCCAAAACATGGTCTTTTGTTTCTTCAAGGTCAGTGTTAGCATCTATGCTAAGATAATCTTGTATAACATAATCACAGCAGTGACACCCCATCATCTTTGCCATACAGTATAACCTAATCAAGGGAGTGAAATCCCATCACTTTTGCCCTATCTTATTGGTTAAAAGCAAGTAACAGGTTCTTCTGACATTCAAAAAGAGAGGATTATGGGATAGCACTAATGAGGCTATCGGCCACAGTCTGTGTTGTATTTGATGTATTAGAGGATTCATTCTGGTGAAAAAATCATCAGCAGTTATAAACTGGACAGTCTACATCAAGAAAGTTCTGTCCTTAGTGAACCTTAATAGCAATTTAAATTAAACAACTATATCATCAAACTTCTTTATCTAGCTTGTGCTAGATAAGTCTATAAAATCAAGAGGCACAAACCTTACTGTGACAATAAAAAAACAAAATAATATTTGTCAAGTGGCGATGAAAATAAAACATAGAAATATATGTTTAATGGCACCACTCAGATGGGACTAGAAAGCATGGAGATGGTTGTTTAGCCCTTAAAGCCAAGGATAAAATATTTTAATTTTCTTATCTGAAAAGAGTCACAGCACATAAATTGGCAGCCTCTCAGCCAAATATCTCTTGGAAAAAGAAGCAATACCTCCCACTACACTTTAGCTTCTGAGCCAATTTCCATCTAACACACAGAAGTTAATTCTAGTCAGCTCTCAACAAAATATTGACCTTTGAATATCCTTTGAAAAATTGAAGAGAGAATTGGAAACAGAGACAATATGCTAAAAATTGGTGCTGCATTACCAGCTACTCCCTTTGTTTCTTTTTTCCCCTATCCCTAAGTGACTGAATAAAATGGACATAGATCAACTATACCTTGGATTTATGTGACCAAATCTGTTAACAAATCAATAGCATTGCTTATGCATAAAGTTACACCCTTACTTACTCTCCCTGTTTTTATTTCTGGTGGCTTTGGCCAACAGCCACTCCATTTCCTGAAGTCAAAAAATAGAACAAAAGATCATCATATTCCACAAAGAAAAAAATAAATCCATCATGGGATCAAGCCCCGCATTGGGTCCGCACTGAACATGAAGCCTACTTTAAGATTCTGTCTTTCCCACTTTGCCTATACCTCCCACTCCCCTTCATCCATTTTTACCATTTTCCTACCCCCCTTCTCTAGCAACCATCAGTGTGTTCTCTGTGTTTATAGATCTGATTCTACTTTTGTTTGTTTATTCATTTGTTTTGTTTCCACATATATGTGGAATTATATGTTATTTGTCTCTCTCAGTCTGACTTATTTCACTTAGCATAATACCCTCTAGGTCCATTTGAGTTGTTGCAAATGGCAAGATCCCATCCTTTTTATGGCTGTGTAATATTCCTGTGTGTGTGTGTGTGTGTGTGTGTGTGTGTGTGTTATACCACATCTTCTTTAACCATCTTGGCTATTGTAAATAATGCTGAAATAAGCATAAGGGTACATATATCTTTTCAAATTAGTGTTTTTGCTTTATTTTGATAAATACCAAATAGTGGAATTATTGGATCATATATTATTTCCATTTTTAATTTTTTGAGGAACCTCCATACTGCTTTCCACAGTGGCTGTACCAGTGCATGCAGGTTCCTTTTTCTCCACATCCTTGCCAACACTTATTATTTCTTGTCTTTTTTATTTTAGCCTGTTCTGACAGTTAATCTCACTCTAGACTTTTGAAAATAATAGAGTCATTTGATTCTATTACAGCAGCTATCGGTTGTCTATTTTTCTCAAAGACATTGATATCTATGGAAGATATAAGCCTTGTTATTTTCACTGGTATTGGATGAATGTGGATGCAATGCAAGTTATATAACTCTTGATTACACATGTCTTATTATGCTAATTAAAAATTGGTAATATAAATGATTTCCAAATCCAAATACATTTCTCTGTATCATTGAGAAGAAAACAATCAGTGAAAGCTTTAAGGTAAAATACATTTAAATTGTTTATGGCTAGGTACCTAGGAAAGAAACACTTTACATTGTTTTAAAGGTAATTGTCAAGGAAAGTAATATTTCAGTAACAATTTGGCTAAGCACCCCGAATTCAAAGTAATTCCAAGATTAAATACAACCAGTAAGCATATCTTTAAAAGTTTTCTAGATTGTTTCTCTTGGTTGAGAGTTTATGATTGGGGGTGGGTGGATATGGTAGGAAGGAAGAGGGACTGCCTCACAATAAACTGATAACAGGTTGTTAAATTCACTCTTATCGATGGTCTTTGCACTTGTTTAGAAATAAAAGAGATAACATGTCTGTGAGTCACTGCATTTTGTCCTTTCTAGCTTGGCAGGTCACCTTGTTCTAGTGGATAGAAACTAAGTCAATGTGAGAAGAGTCAGAATTTGGACAAAGATCATCAGACATGCACACTGATGCCAGGTGAGCCAGAAAAAAAAAGAATGTCCTGCAACTGTAATTGCTAAAGAAACTTTATGTTGAATTTAAGTCAAGTGTTCTGCATTGTGAAGGCAGAACTTCAAATCTCCAATTAAAAAAACAAAAACAGAATTATTCTCTGAAACTCCTGATTAGATTTATGGTATTCTGATAAAGTTTTAACTTTAAAAGAATCAGACAGCATTATGAAAAAGGGCCCCTCGTACTTTCCCACTTATGGTTAAATCACCTCTGGCCATACATGTGTATATTAAATTTAAATAGTATGAAAAGATCAGTTACGTGTCCTATTCTACACCCTCCCTACACACATTTCCTAATTCCCCACCCTCATTCCCATTTTTACGGATACTGATCTTAGGAGGAAAAAAACCTAATAAATGTTGTAGTTGGAGGTAGATTAATCATACTCTTTTTTAAAAACACCATTACAACCAATTTTTAATTTTAAGCTAGAAGATGCTTCATAGGACGTGGGCAAGTACTCAGATTGGCACTGAAAATTAAATGAAATTATAGGTTTTTAAGGAGCTCTTTTTACTTGTCTTCCCTAACTTATTTCTCTTCACTTTTATAGTGTCCATCAATAGCCTTTCTGCAGGACACATTTTTAACTACTATATTGTTCAATTTGAAAAAGAGTTCAGGGTGAGGAAGATTATAGCTAAGGCATTCACAAGGGTTTCCTGTTTTTTTGGTGGCTCCTTTTTCCTCCTTCATAATGAGTTTTTCACATTAAAAAAAAAGCTGCCTGTGTCTTTTAATATTATTCAATCTTCCCCACCCATTAAGAAATGCTGTGAGGTAGGGGAAGATAGACAGTTCCAGTGCTCAATGAAATAAAACACTTTCTTTACCTCACTCAACTTTATTGATAAAATCCTCTGAATTGTCACAGCACTGTGGTATGGCTCAAATAAAATGTATGGTTTATAGCTAACAAATCAGTATGTAATAAAGATCTTGAAGTGTTAGTAGTAAATTATATCTAAGATAGATTAAATATCTTAGATATCCAAAGGGGGGAAAAAAGAGCTCCATACCCTAGGGGAAATACCATCCATTTAATTTGTCCACAAAATTATAATATAAAATAGCACTCCATGCCTCAACTTCATCAGAGTCAAAAAAAAAAAAAAAAAAAAAAGGAAGGAAGGAAGGAAGGAAGGAAAAAAAAGCGTTTTCCTTCTCTTCTTTTTCCTCCCACTCCCCATCCCCCTCTTTTCCCTTCTTACAAAATAATATATTGTTAAAGATAAATTGAGGCATATCAAACATTTTTGAAGTTTATTTGTGCAAAAATAGATTCCAATCCAGCAGCACCAAACTGGAAGTAGTTAGAAACACTTCCCCAACAGGAGTCAGGGAAACAATTTATGTAGAGAAAGTGCAGAAGCAAAGAAAGGAAATCATTGATTGGTTATAGCTTAAAGCCTAGTTAGCCGTTTGTAATTGGTTTTGATTTTGTTACCTTGAGGTGTTTACAGGCTTAGATTTTGACACGTGATTAGAGCCACATCAGTCTATTTGCTTTCTTGTTTAATTAATATAACACACATATATAGCACAAATTCAAATGGTATCCAAAGGAAGGTTACATTTCCTATCCTACTACCTGTCACTTATCTCATTTTCCAGAGTTTCTGTTTTTAGTTCTGGTGGTTTCCTCTTCATTCTTCACTCTGAAAAGTTCTTTGCTTTTTGTTTGTTTTCTTGAAGTTTTTTTTTTTAAGTTTCAATTTTATTTTTATAAGTTTTAATTTTAATTTCAGTTCGCTAACATCCAGTGTTATATTATTTTGACGTGTACAAAATGGTGATTCAACAATTCCCTGCATCACCTGGTGCTCAACACAAGTGCCTTCCTTAATCCCTATCACTTGTTTCACTCATCCTCCACCCACCTCTCCTCTGATAACCATCAGTTTATTCTCTATAGTTTAGAGTCTGTTTCTTGATTTGCCTCTCTTTCTCCTTCTTTTTTGTCCTTTGCTCATTTGTTTTGTTTCTTTAACTCCACATATGAGTGAAATCACAGTATTGTCTTTATCTGAATGACTTATTTTACTTAGCATAATACTCTCTAGCTCCATGTCATTGCAAATGGTAAGATTTCATTATTTTTTATGGCTGAATAATATTCCAGTGTGTGTGTGTGTGTGTGTGTGTGTGTGTGTGTGTGTGTACACCATATCTTCTTTATCCATTCATCAATTGATGACACTTGGGCTGCTTCCCAAGCAACATATGATATGTTTAATAAATTTTAGGTCTTATCTTTAAACTCCCAACACGAGGTATTCAGCACACACACTGCTCCCCACCTCTTCTTTCTCCTGAGTTTTGTTTCATGCATGCATGTACACACATGCGGGTGCACTCGTTCATGCATGTGTGCACCCACACGCGCGTGCACACACACACACACACACACATCTTCTAGATTTTCTATTGGTTACTCTAACCATGGTTAAATAATACACTAAAATTCTATTTCTTATTTCAACTTTAAGTCCTTCATGTTGTGTGAACACTAACCCCAATTCTCCCTCTACCTCCCTCTTCTGTAGCTTCCCTACTTTTCCTCAGCAAGGTTTTTAACATTCATGGCTGCTATGCTGTTGCCTCCTTTGAGAATGGTGCCCATAGACTTGGACAGTGCACAGCCCATGTAGATTAATGTAGGGGTCCCAGTTATGTTTATATATCATTACTATATGTGCATAATTAATCTTGAAAGCCTTGTGTATAGGTGATCCACTGAAGTTGGAAAACAATAAATAGCATTTACAATGTCATGATTTTAGCAATATTACTCACTATAGAAGTGGATAGTATGCTTTTTTTTCTCCATATCCTTTTCAAGTCTTTAAATTTCTGAAATCTTACTAGGAAAAGTCCAGATAGGGCTTTTTCTCATTCATCCCATTTAGCATTCTGTGGGCTTTTTACAATTGCAGACTTGTATCTTTTTTAATTTGATAATTTCTTCTATTACATCTTTGATCACTTTCATTCTTCTATTTTCTCTGTTAACTCTAGAACTTCTAATAGGTGCTCACTGTCCTGAATTGAGTCTCCATATTTAACTTTTATATATTTTTTATGTATATTCTGAGATATTTAATTGACTTTATCTTCTATTTCTTCTCACTTTTTTTTTTTTTTTTTTTGAGGCAAAGAGAGAGAGAGAGAGCAAAAGTGCAGGAGGGGCAGAAAGAGAATCTTAAGCAGGCTCCATGCCCACCAAGAAGCCTGACATCAGGCTCGATTTCATGACCCATGACCAGGAGATCATGACCTGAGCCCAAATCAAAAGCCAGATGCTCAACCGACTGAGCCACCCAGGTGCCTTGATTTATTTTCACTTTTTAAATATGGGCAACTATTTTTCAATTTTCAAGAACTCTTGCTTGTTCTCTAAGTACTCATTTTTTAGAGCATCCTAAGCTTATCTTATGGTTGCAACATCTAATTAGATCTTTCTGAAGATACTAATAATAGTTTTAATTTTTTTGTTTCCTGTTTCTTTGAAGTCATTTATTCTGTTTATTCATTTTTATTATCTTTTTTGTATTATTGATTTTCCTTAACGAGTGTTGGTCCTTGGTTAGCCATTCATAGTGGCCAAGAAAAAACTAACTTAATTAACATATGTAGCTGCTATGGGTTTCTTCTGAAGTTCTGTTTCTCTATGCTTAGTGTAGCAGTCTTCACTTTAGAAAGGAAAGGAGGAGAATACAACGCAAGTTGGGCGTTTTCTATCATCCCACATTTGTTCCAAAGTGCCAAAACCCATATTAGAAGCTGTAGCACTTAGGATGACTGTTCAATTTCTTTGGAGATCACTTCTCTGATTTAGAGAAGTTGAAGGGGGTTGGTTAAAAGCTTTCATTCATTCTACATTTGGTAAGATTTGCAACTCAATTAGCTGTTCCATGGAGAGTCCTTCAATTAATTATTCTTTCCCCAATTCTGCCTGGCTTAACTGCTGCTGAGGGGTGGGAAAACTCTACACAGACCTTTCAGAAAGAAGGGCAACAGCCCTGAGGCCAACTTCTCTGCTGCAAAATGTGGGTGGCTACTAGAGGTACTCATCTATCAGAAAGTATTTAGCTTCTTCTGCCTTCCAGATAAGTATTCTTCCATCCTGAGTGATTTTCTCTTCAAGTTAATGGAATGGGAAAATGGCAGAGGAGAAAGGTAAATGTACTTTCTCAAATATTCCATTTAAAACTGAATTTTATTCCACTCTCTTTTTTTTGGTAGAATTAAAAGAAATACCGTCCTCCCATCCCAGAGTGGCATAAAAAGATGACTGATGTATCATCCAAACCAGAACACTTTGAGACCGACAATGGGTTCTATTAATAATGATGGCTGGCTAACAGGCATGCTCCAGAACTGATCTTGATGAAACAGATGCATGCTCACTGTATACAGGTAAGCCTAACTAGGTGCAGGGTCAGTTACAAAAAGACTTTAGTCCAGAGGAGAGAAAAGAATGTTAGACAGGAGACGTATGCCATTCTGTGAGGAGACATAAAATACTCATCTGAGTATCTTGGGCCTAAGGCAACCAGGATATTTTACAGGTAATGAAGTTACGATCAAGTAGCACAGCGTAGAGAACGGTATTCATTCTACTATCTCACTGTACAGGATAAACTTTTCTAGGATATTATGCTTCAAGAGCAATAATAGCATGTTAATTCAAAGGGCTGGGGTTATGGTTAAGACAGTGATTCTCAACTGAGGTTAATTTGCCTTTCCTTCTACCTCTCTATCTCCCCTCCTCCGCCACACACACACACACACACACACACACACACACACAAAGTGTACCTTTGTTAATGTTGAAAGACATTCTTGGTTAACAATACTAGCAGATGCTGCTGGCATCTGTGGGTAGAGTCCAAAGATGTTGCTAAACATCCTAGAATGCAAAAGATAGCCCCCACAATACACAGAGGTTTTTAGTACAAAATGTCAACAGCTATGAGTTGAGAAATCCTGAATTAGAGTTAGAAAATGCCCTGAACAGAACTTGCAGAAGCAAGCATACAGTGAGCATGTCACTTGGGAGTAACTAGTAACTAACCATAGTACTTGTTAGCTTTCTTTTCTCTGACATGGCTACTTTCTGACATTTTGACACGTTGGTTAAGCCTCAAATTGCAAGCTAATGACAACTTTCTGGAATGACTGACCAGTGAAGAGATTTTTCCCAGACTTTAAAATGGGAACTCAACACAATAAAGAGTGATATTCATTTATATTGTGATCCCTTCTGCTCCAGGCATCTGCAACACAAAGGTCACACATACAAACATTCATTCCATAATAACTGAGTCATTTCTAAGAGTATATTTGCAACTTTAAGTCAAGATCTTTGTTTCTACAGGATTAAAATTTCTGAGTAAACTTATATATTAACTTAAAATTCAGTCACAAAATCTGGAGTAGAAATATCTGTTACAAAAGTAGAGTGATATGATTTATGAGAATTTAAGAAGGGTTGTTTTTTTAAATAGCTGAATATCAGAACAAAGTTTTATCCATTCTAGTAAAGTTAGTTACCAAGTTATTAATAATTATTATAACATTTTAACAGAGAACAAACTGAGGGTTGCTGGAGGGGTTTTCGGTGGGCAGATGGGCTAAATGGGCAAGGGGCATTAAGGAAGATGCTTGTTGGGATGAGCACTGGCTGTTATATATGTAAGTGATGAATCACTAAATTCTATTCCTGAAATCATTATTACACTATATGTATGCTAACTTGGATGTAAATTTAAAATTAATTAATTAAAAAATAGAGCAGCTAATGTGTAAAGGAAAAAAATAATTACAACATTTTATATTCAGGTGTCTTGATTTTCTCTCAGCATTTTAATCTTCTATGCAAAAGTTGTAAATGTTTGAGAATGTTTTTGTTTTCATTCTTTGGCTTTTGTGGCAACTAGTTATTCTATACCAATTAAGTATTAAAAAAGAATTGAAAAATAGTTATCAAGGAATGAATGATAATGATTCCTTTGCCATTTTTGATCATTTGGAAAATGATTAGTGTCTCAGTCTATTTGGGCTGGTATACCAAAATACCATATACTGGGTGGCTTATAAAAAACAGAATGTATTTGTCACAGTTCTAGAGGCTGAGAATTCAAGATCAGAGTGCCAGCATAGTCAAGTAAGGGGCCTCTTCAGGGTGGCAGAGTCCTTATTGTATACCCCTACATGGTGAAAGAGGCAAGAGATTTCTCTGGAGCTTCCTTTATAAGGCACTAACCCTACTATGCAGGCTCCCTTCTCATGACTTAGGCACCTCCCAAATGCCCCACCCCCAATAACATCATCTTTGGTGGGGTTATGATTCCAACATATGAATTTTGGGAGGACACATATACTCAACCCATAGCCATTATTAGGTTTGCAACTACCAACACAGGAGATGAGAAAAGGTAAAGAGTATGTGTATAATGGTAGGAAAAAAGGTAAGAATAGCAGTTGAGAGAAGTAAGATGGTAACTAGGAAGTGAGATGGGCAGTTCTGAGAGGTACTCACTTTCATGGTCTGTTTGTGACTTCTCCACAAGGCTTAATAGCAAAAACCATAGGAGAAACAAACATATCTTTTGTTATTAATTCTTCAGGCAATGAAAACCTTTGCATTCCTAAGCTCTGTTTATTTTAACAAATTTTGATGGCAATCTTCCTGTGTTTCAAATAAAAAACAGATGTCATAGTTTAATCTTCCTTGATAACACTGGTCCATAATTTTATCTATCTTTTCTTGCACTGTGCTATAATGCAGAGTACAATTCCACACCTACTTTCCATTTTTAAGCCTTTCCTTTGCTGTCAAGTTGTCAGTTCTCAAATCTGTCTGCTGCTGCCAGAATGCCCGCCTGTAGCTTGCTTCCAATCTTTTCTGGGCTTGGAAAATAGATAACTGAGCTGGCTAAGAATTATACATAAAATGCATGAGCTTTAAGGCCAAAAAATTTAGAACCAGAGCCCAGCCTCTGAGCTTCTCAACAGCCATTCTGGGGTGCAGCAGCCTTCTCTCTCTTACACTCATGCTCAAGGCTATGGTGAAGTTGTGCAAATGATGAGGCCTTAATAAATGACTGAGAAGCCATAGTCCTCCTCAGATTCATTGTTCCATTTCTCTAGACAGCTACAACTTGGCTGTTGAATGGGCATGCTTAATCATTGCTACCATTCATTCTCCCAAGGGAAGACTTGCAAGTGGCTCAGCTTCTCCCCAGACAGTCCTGTGACCAATCACCATTTTTCTTTAAAAAAATGTTTTTAATGTTTATTTATTTTTGAGACAGAGAGAGAGACAGAGCATGAACAGAGAGAGGGAGACACAGAATCTGAAGCAGGCACCAGGCTCTGAGCTGTCAGCACAGAGCCCGACGTGGGGCTCAAACTCACAGACTGTGAGATCATGACCTGAGCTGAAGTCGGATGCTTAACTGACTGAGCCACCCAGGCGCCCCCAATCACCATTTTTCTGCTTACCTTCCCCTCCTGCTTACCACAGTCACTTACTCTCAGCATGGAAACTCTCTAGGGCTCAACAAGAATAGTTAACAGTTCAGTGGCAGCCTTCTCTACCACATGTGTACATGAAGAAAATTTAAAAAAATCACTAAAGGTAACATGGAAACTTAGGAACCAAAATAACATTTTAGTTTTTGTTTTAATTAGTTTTCATTGATGGAAGAGCAAAAAAGCTGAAAAAGGGAAGTTCTGTGAGTAGGTAAAATTATGCTGGCCACCGTGACTTACTAGACAAGTGTCTTTGCTATGGAAATAACTGTTAAAAATACATAGTTTATGATAGAATTTATCTTTCTTTAATGTTTATTTTATGTTATTTTTGAGAGAGAGAGCACAAGCAAGGGAGTGGCAGAGAGAGAGACAGAGAATCCAAAGCAGGTTCCAGGCTCTGAGCTGTAAGCCCAGAGCCCAACATGGGGCTTAAACTCAGCAACTGTGAGATCATGACTTGAGCCAAAATCAGATTATGACTTGAGCACCTAGGTGGCTCAGTCAGTTGAGCGCCCGACTCCTGACTGCCACTCAGGTCATGATCCCAGAGTCATGGGATTAAGCACCCGCATTGGGCTCTGCACTGAACATAGAGTCTCTTTAGGATATTCTCTCTCTCTCTCTCTCTCTCTCTCTCTCTCTCCCTCCCCCACAGCCCCTCTCCCCCATTAATGCTCTCTCTCTAAAACAAACAAACAAAAATTTTCAAACTTAAAGTTAAAATTAAAAAAAACAAAAAACTCATCCAGGGTAAAATATTTTTTAAAAATTTCTCTCAATTTATCCTCTCTTCTCTATCACACTGGAATTGAGTTTTAGTCAGCCCCTCATCATTTCTACATTGGACTACTTCAGTTGCCTTCTAATACATATCCTTGCCTTCTGCCTCACTATCTGGTCTGTGTTCCACACACCACAAGTATGATCTGGGTAACAGGAATATCTGATCATTAAAACTATTTAACGTGTCCACACTTCTTTTGGATAATTCTAAATCCTTAATAAAAATGTGTCAGTATTCCTGATTCAATTTCTTCCAACCTCACTGGAGTACTTCTTGTCCTCCATCCCCCACCCAAGATGCCTTGCATGCCAGTAACACGGAACTCTGCTACATCCCTAATGTTCCCTCCTCTCTTGCCTTTAGGCAAGGTGTCTAACTACTTTTTCCCACAACACCATGGATACAATCTTTTCAGAGAGAGTGGTTGTCATATTTACTTCTTCACTCCCTTCCCACAGGAAAAAAGTTTTCTGAAGGTCAGGATCATGTTCTAATATTTGTATCTTTAGCCCATCATAAAGTAGATAATTGTAAAATGTTTGCTGAAAAAAAAGAAGAAAGGGTGAGAAGGAAGAAAGGAAGGAAGGAGGGAGGGAGGGAAATAATGAGGCTTTCCTCTTCAAAATTAAGCTGGACAACAAGAAATTCTGGAAAACAATTGGGTACAATCTCCACCTAAATACCCAAGTTAGAGCTTGCATTTTAAAATACTGTTCAGGGGGTTTATTGAAAGTTTTTCTTTGGAACTGTGCTCCCTGGGAGTTACCTGATGACAAGAATTCATATCTTGAGGCAACAAAATCAAAATTCCTTAAGAGAAAAAGCATGTTGTTCTCACAAAAGTTTGTGGAGCCCATAATTCTGCTATTTGTTTCTGCTTTGTAAGCGTACCTGACAGTCTCATGGGTTACCAAAAGTATACTTCTGATCAATGGTGGTCAAATTTTCTTTGGATTTAGATTTCAACACAGAACTAGCAAAATGTTTGTAGTGCTGAGCTGTGCCATCTGTATACATTACAACTCAAAAGACTACTTCAATGATGTGTTAGCAGAATAGCGTTATAAAAGGAGTTCACGAAAGGTACCAACCCTCTAAACACAGCTGGTTCCCCTGGCAACCAGCCCCCATCCTTGGGTAAGATCCAAAAGTCACCTCATTGAATGGATGTGAGGAAGATGGTGGCATAGGAGGACGCTGGGCTCACCGCGTCCTGCTGATCACTTACATTCCACCCACACCTGCCTAAATAACCCAAAAAACCACCAGAAGACTAGCAGAATGGATTCTCCAGAGCCAAGCATAGATGAGAGGCCCACAGAAGAGGGTAGGAAGGGCAGAGAGGCAGTGCGCGCTACAAGGACTGGTGGGAGGGAGCCAGGGCGGAAGAGCAGCCCGCCGGCAAAGCAGAGCTCCCGAGTCTGGCTGGCAAAAGCAGAGGGGCCGGACGGAGTGTGTTCTGACAGCAAGTGGGACTTAACATCTGGAAGATTTTAAGTTAACAGCTCTGCTCGGAGAGCGGGAGGGCTGGAGGACAATGGGAGGGAGAGTTGTTGAGCCCCGGACGGACCACAGAGCTCAGCTTGGCAGGGAACAAAGGCGCTCGCCAGCGCCATCTCCCTCACCCATCCCCCAGCCAAAATCCCAAAGGGAACCAGTTCCTGCCAGGGAACTTGCTTGCACCGTGCAGACACCCAACGCTGTGCTTCTGCGGATCCATCCCTCCGGAGGGTCTGACTCCCTCCCGGTGCCGCAGGGCCCCTCCCGAAGCGGATATCCAAAGGAAAAGCGGAAAAGCGAGCTGAGCCTGCCCCTCCCACCCCTGTGCACCTTGCCGATCCACCAGAACTAATACGCCAGATCCCCAGCACCACAAGTCTGGCAGTGTGCAAGTAGCCCAGATGGGCCATGCCACCCCACAGTGAATCCCACCTTTCCCCCTAGGAGAGGGGAAAAGAAGGTACACACCAGTCTGTGGCCCCAGCAGTGGGCTGGGGGCAGACATCAGGTCTGACTGCAGCCCCGTCCACCAACGCAAGTTATTCAAGACAGCACAGGGGAAGGGCCCTGCAGTTCCACACCACTCCAGGGACCATCCAAAATGACAAAATGGAAGAATTCCCCTCAAAAGAATCTCCAGGAAATAGCAACAGGTAACGAACTGATCAAAAACGATTTAAACAATATAACAGAAAGTGAATTTAAAGTAATAGTCATAAAATTAATCGCTGGGCTTGAAAACAGTATAAAGAACAGTAGAGAATCTGTTGCTACAGAGATCAAGGGACTAAGGAACAGCCAGGAGGAGCTAAAAAATGTTATCAATAAACTGCAAAATAAAATGGAGACAACTATGGCTTGGATTGAAGAGGCAGAGGAGAGAATAGGTGAACTAGAAGATAAAATTATGGAAAAAGAAGAAGCTGAGAAAAAGAGAGATAAAAAAATCCAGGAGTATGAGGGGAAAATTAGAGAACTAAGTGATGCACTAAAGAGAAATAATCTACGCATAATTGGTATTCCAGAGGAGGAAGAGAGAGGGAAAGGTGCTGAAGGTGTACTTGAAGAAATCATAGCTGAGAACTTCCCTGATCTGGGGAAGGAAAAAAGGCATTGAAATCCAAGAGGCACAGAGAACTCCCTTCAGAAGTAACTTGAATCGATCTTCTGCATGACATATCATAATGAAACTGGCAAAATACAAGGATAAAGAGAAAATTCTGTAAGCAGCTAGGGATAAACGTGCTCTAACATATAAAGGGAGACAGATAAGACTCGTGATGGATCTCTCTACTGAAACCTGGCAGGCCAGAAAGGAGTGGCAGGAAGTCTTCAATGTGATAAACAGAAAAAATATGCAGCCGAGAATCCTTTATCCAGCAAATCTGTCATTTAGAATAGAAGGAGAGATAAAGGTCTTCCCAAACAAACAAAAACTGAAGGAATTCATCACCACTAAACCAGCCCTACAAGAGATCCTAAGGGGGATCCTGTGAGACAAAACACCAGAGACATCGCTACAAACATGAAACCTACAGACAACACAATGACTCTAAACCCATAACTTGCTTTTTTTTGAATTTCTTTTAATGTTTATTTATTTTTGAGACAGAGAGAGACAAAGCATGAATGGGGGAGGGGCAGTGAGAGAGGGAGACACAGAATCGGAAGCAGCCTCCAGTCTTCGAGCCTTCAGCCCAGAGCCCGACACAGGGCTCGAGCTCACGGACCACGAGATCGTGACCTGAGCTGAAGTTGGACGCCTAACTGACTGAGCCACCCAGGCGCCCCTAAACCCATATCTTTCTATAATAACACGGAATGTAAATGGACTAAATGTGCCAACCAAAGACATAGGGTATCAGAATGAATAAAAAAAAACAAGACCCATCTAATTGCTGTCTACAAGAGACTAATTTTAGACCTGAGGACACCTTCAGATTGAGAGTGAGGGGATGGAGAACTATTTATCATGCTACTGGAAGTCAAAAGAAAGCTGGAGTAGCCATACTTAGATCAGACAAACTAGACTTTAAATTAAAGGCTGTAACAAGAGATGAAGAGGGCATTATATAATAATTACAGGGTCTATGCATCAGGAAGAGCTAACAATTATAAACGTCTATGCACCGAATACGGGAGCCCCCAAATATATAAAAACAATTACTCACAAACATAAGCAACCTTATTGATAAGAATGTGGTAATTGCAGGGGACTTTAATACCCCACTTACAACAATGGATAGATCTTCTAGACACACGGTCAATAAACAAACAAGGGCCCTGAATGAGACATTGGATCAGATGGACTTGACAGATATACTTAGAACTCTGCATCCCAAAGCAACAGAATATACTTTCTTCTCGAGTGCACATGGAACATTCTCCAAGATAGATCACATACTGGGTCACAAAACAGCCCTTCATAAGTATACAAGAATTGAGATCATACCATGCATACTTTCAGACCACAATGCTATGAAGCTTGAAATCAACCACAGGAAAAAGTCTGGAAAACCTCCAAAAGCATGGAGGTTAAGGAACACCTTACTAAAGAATGAATGGATCAACCAGGCAATTAGAGAAGAAATTAAAAAACATATGGAAACAAACAAAAATGAAAATACAATAATCCAAATGCTTTGGGATGCAGTGAAGGCAGTCCTGAGAGGAAAATACATTGCAATCCAGGCCTATCTCAAGAAACAAGAAAAATCCCAAATACAAAATCTAACAGCACACCCAAGGGAAATAGAAGCAGAACAGCAAAGACACCCCAAACCCAGCAGAAGAAGAGAAATAATAAAGATCAGAGCAGAAATAAACAATATAGAATCTAAAAAAACTGTAGAGAAGATCAATGAAACCAAGAGTTGGTTTTTTGAAAAAATAAACAAAATTGATAAACCTCTAGCCAGGCTTCTCAAAAAGAACAGGGCGATGACCCAAATAGATAAAATCATGAATGAAAATGGAATGATTACAACCAATCCCTCAGAGATACAAGCAAATATCAGGGAATACTATGAAAAATTATATGCCAACAAACTGGACAACCTGGAAGAAATGGACAAATTCCTGAACACCCACACTCTTCCAAAACTCAATCAGGAAGAAATAGAAAGCTTGAACAGACCCATAACCAGCGAAGAAATTGAGTCAGTTATCAAAAGTCTCCCAAAAAATAAGAGTCCAGGACCAGATGGCTTCCCAGGAGAGTTCTACCAGATGTTTAAAGCAGAGATAATACCTATCCTTCTCAAGCTATTCTAAAAAATAGAAAGGGAGGGAAAACTTCCAGACTCATTCTGTGAAGCCCGTATTACTTTGATTCCTAAACCAGACAGAGACGCAGTAAAAAAAAGAGAAGTACAGGCCAATATCCCTGATGAATATGGATGCAAAAATTCTCAACAAGATACTAGCAAATCGAATTCAACAGCATATAAAAAGAATTATTCACCATGATCAAATGGGATTCATTCCTGGGCTGCAGGGCTGGTTCAACATTTGCAAATCAATCAACGTGATACATCACATTAATAAAAGAAAAGATAAGAACCATATGATCCTGTCAATTGATGCAGAAAAGGCCTTTGACAAAATTCAGCAACCTTTCTTAATAAAAACCCTCAAGAAAGTCTGGATAGAAGGAACATATTTAAAGATCATAAAAGCCATTTATGAAAAGCCCACAGCTAACATCATCCTCAATGGGGAAAAATGAGAGCTTTTTCCCTGAGATCAGGAACACGACAGGGATGTCCACTCTCACTGCTGTTGTTTAACATAGTGTTGGAAGTTCTAGCATTAGCAATCAGACAACAAAAGGAAATCAAAGGCATCAACATTGGCAAAGATGAAGTTAAGCTTTCACTTTTTGCAGATGACATATTATACATGGAAAATCCTATAGACTCCACCAAAAGTCTGCTAGAACTGATACATGAATTCAGCAAAGTTGCAGGATACAAAATCAATGTACAGAAATAAGTTGCATTCTTATACACTAATAATGAAGCAACAGAAAGACAAATAAGAAACTGATCCCATTCACAATTGCACCAAGAAGTATAAAATACCTAGGAATAAATCTAACCAAAGATGTAAAAGATCTGTATGCTGAAAACTATAGAAAGCTGATGAAGAAAATTGAAGAAGATATAAAGAAATGGAAAAACATTCAGTGCTCATAGGTTGGAAGAATAAATATTGTCAAAATGTCAATACTACCCAAAGCTATCTACACATTCAATGCGATCCCAATCAAAATTGCACCAGCATTCTTCTCGAAGCTAGAACAAGCAATCCTAAAATTCATATGAACCACAAAAGGCCCCGAATAGCCAAAGTAATTTTGAAGAAGAAGACCAAAGTGGGAGGCATCACAATCCCAGACTTTAGCCTCTACTACAAAGCTGTAATCATCAATACAGCATGGTATTGGCACAAAAACAGACACATAGACCAATGGAATAGAATAGAAACCCCAGAACTAGACCCACAAAATTATGGCCAACTAATCTTTGACAAAGCAAGAAAGAATAGCCAATGGAAAAAAGACAGTCTCTTTAACAAATGGTGCTGGGAGAACTGGACAGCAACATGCAGAAGGTTGAAACTAGACCACTTTCTCACACCATTCACAAGAATAAACTCAAAATGGATAAAGGACCTGAATGTGAGACAGGAAACCATCAAAACCCTAGAGGAGAAAGCAGGAAAAGACCTCTCTGACCTCAGCCGTAGCAATTTCTTACTTGACACATCCCCAAAGGCAAGGGAATTAAAAGCAAAAATGAACTATTGGGACCTCATGAAGATAAAAAGCTTCTGCACAGCAAAGAAAGCAATCAACAAAACTAAAAGGCAACCAAAGGAATGGGAAAAGACATTTGCAAATGACATATTGGACAAAGGGCTAGTAGTATCCAAAATGTATAAAGAGCTCACCAATCTCCACACCCGAAAAACAAATAACCCAGTGAAGAAATGGGCAGAAAACATGAATAGACACTTCTTTAAAGAAGACATCTGGATGGCCAACAGGCACATGAAAAGATGTTCAACTTGCTCCTCATCAGGGAAATACAAATCAAAACAACACTCAGATATCACCTCACGCCAGTCAGAGTGGCCAAAATGAACAAATCAGGAGACTATAGATGCTGGAGAGGATGTGGAGAAACGGGAACCCTCTTGCACTGTTGGTGGGAATGCAAATTGGTGCAGCCACTCTGGAAAACAGTGTGGAGGTTCCTCAAAAAATTAAAAATAGACCTACCCTATGACCCAGCAGTAGCACTGCTAGGAATTTACCCAAGGGATACAGGAGTACTGATGCATAGGGACACTTGTACCCCAATGTTTATAGCAGCACTCTCAACAATAGCCAAATTATGGAAAGAGCCTAAATGTCCATCAACTGATGAATGGATAAAGAAATTGTGGTTTATACACACAATGGAGTACTACGTGGCAATGAGAAAGAATGAAATATGGCCCTTTGTAGCAACGTGGACAGAACTGGAGAGTGTAATGCTAAGTGAAATAAGCCATACAGAGAAAGACAGATACCATATGGTTTCACTCTTATGTGGATCCTGAGAAACTTAACAGAAACCCATGGGGGAGGGGAAGGAAAAAAAAAAGAGGTTAGAGTGGGAGAGAGCCAAAGCATAAGAGACTGTTAAAAACTGAGAACAAACTGAGGGTTGATGGGGGGTGGGAGGGAGGGGAGGGTGGGTGATTGGTATTGAGGAGGGCATTTTTTGGGATGAGCACTGGGTGTTGTATGGAAACAAATTTGACAATAAATTTCATATATTAAAAAAATAAAAATAAAAATAAAAAGCCTATAAGATAAAAAAAATAAATTTCATATTTAAAAAAAAGGAGTTCACAATGAAACCTTTAATGACTCTTTAGGCCATTTGATTTGGGATCAAATACAACATATGCAAAAGTGCTAGAATGCACAAGAATCAAGCACAGCTTTCTTGCCAAGGTGATCAGCAGGGTCTGCTGCATGAGAATGCATATTCCAGAGTCCCTATCAGTCAGACACACTAACCTCTGTTCAGCATGGAAGGGTGGCTTCTCTGCTCCTTCTCTGGCAAAGCCAGTATCTGGCTAGGAAAAAAAAATAAGCCATTCACATCGCCCCCAAAGGAAACTTAATAGCTAACATCACAATTCACATATTGACCATTGGACACATGATGGTAAGTCCAAGAAGGGATCCTCACATCCAGAAGGTCCAGCACAAGATCCTCTAGGATAGTAAAGTGTTGGTACTGCACTGGTCTGTGCCATAACGCAAGAGGGAAATTGAGTCTGGTTATGGTGGATCAAAAATTGGCAAAGATGTCTTCCAAGGTATTCTCTTTTGAGACCCTTTGCCAAAGAGTTCAATGTCAAACCATGCCTTCCTTAAGGGTACTGCAAGTGAATTGGGAAAAATGGATCCTTCTCAGAGAAGGAAATTAGGGTAGGAAGCATTAAAGCAGATGAATCACATTCTATGCAAAAATCAGTGCCTAATAATAAGATGAAGGTGGCTTGACTTCCAGAGATGGTTAACGAATGTTCCAAGGTGATCCCAGAGGCACTTGGCAGGAAAGGCAGTGTTATTCCCTTAAGAACAAACAGTTGAACGAATGTACTTGAACCAGTTTAGCTTGGAATATCTCCTTCATTTCACTGATCATATTGAAGAACTCCAGAAACTACTTTCAAGGAATTCTCCAACTACTCAACCATATCCAATAGGTATAAAGCCTAAGGCAAACCTTGGCAACCACAAGGATACCATAAAGTGTACCCTGAAAGATCATCTCCATCTAGGGCCTGCAATAAGTAAGCTCCTTGCTATTCCAAAGGAAAATTTGTTTAAGTAAGTCTAAATTTACCAATGCCAATTTCAGCGTTACCACTGAAAAAACTTAAACAATTGTCATTCAGGTGGCACTCTGATTTGTCATCAATTCAGAATTTACTAAATCTTAAATTTTCCTAATTATATAATACTGCTTTCAAAGAATCCAGGGACAGGACTGCATTTTGAAAATGTATTGATGATGTGCTCAAAAAGCCTTGTGGAAATAACCATTGACTACCTCACTTGATGAAATTAGTTACAAGAATGAGGAAAAAATTTTTCATATAAAATCAGAAATGTTAATGTCTCCTTCTACACTTGATCTTAGCCAAAAGGCCGAGAAGCAATTTTAATGTCTCCTTCTAAAGTTACCTATGTTACTAGCATTCACCCCACCTAAGACAATATGAACGTAATTACAGTTACCCTTCTAAAAAGGCCAGGCATGAATTTTAAGCTACTTAATAGCTCTTGAATTTCTACCAGGTTTTCAGTTATGAGGCCAATCACTGTTTCAGCTATACAAGTACTGTTTCCCATGGCCCTGACCGCAGTAAGAGTTAAGTCTGACATCTGGAAAGCACAGCAGCCCCTGGTGTCTGGGCCATGTCCCCAGTTAGTGAAATCAGAATCTCTGGTGGTGGCAAGGGGGAGGATTCGATACTGAAATGCTCCTAAAAGTTTCCCAGGTGATTCTGTTGTGTAGCCAGGGTTGTGAATCACTGTGGCGGATAAACAGCATTGTGCTGAACACAGTGATGGACATAAGCAACATGTAATTTATTCCTTGCCCTTAAGGACTTTGCCTCGGGGAAATAATTCTGCAATTATTCTGCAAATAATGAATATCTTTTGGAGCACTTAACTACTTGTTTTCCCCTTCCCTGAAACTTTTCCACCTACAGGCTGCCACTGGAGTGGGCTTAGGCAGCTTTCTGTATCAAAAATCCCTGCCCCTGCCAACCACGCTGGTCAAACGGAGGACTGGATATGCAGCACAAGATGAAATGATCGAATCTCTTGAAGTTTGGAAGTAAGATCCTAAAAGTCAAATTCAGTTATTTGAGGGCAGTTGAGCTGAAAGAAAACTGAAATGATAACATGGAAATTGGGGAGAGACAAAGGGAAGAATGTGAAAGCAAATATTCCTGGGAAAGCATCAGAGGAGTAGTGTATGATCTTGAGAGTTAGGAAGAGAGCCGCCTAGCTTTCTGATATGTTCCAGTTCATATCCTGCAAGGCCCATTTCTTGGACTCTGTGGGTCCACAATACACTGTCCTTATTTTGAGCTACTTGAGTGAGTCCCTACACCTTGCAATAAAAAATACTCCTGTCTGCTCTTCATATTCTGGGTCCCAGTTCGATACCAATCTGATCTGTGAGCCCTCCATATCCTTACCTAGTTTCATGAAAACAGTAAAAGCAGTAAGAGTTCAGATAAATGGGAAACCCAAGGGCACTAGAGAGTGGTCTCTGGGGCTTCAAAGATCAGATGGGAACTGAACTAGGATCTAGAAGGAGAGAGAATGGACCTCACTCCAGGTAAGAGAAAGAGCAAGTCACAGATGCAGGAATGTACCAAAGGAGCTTGGAACCTACATGGAAAGATGGGAGACACTGGAAAATTCATTTTATTTGGTGGAGATGAACCAGATTGAAGGCCAGCAATACTAACTCAATGTTTTTCTACTCCTTGGTTTCTCCTGCAGGTTAAAAGTCCTGGTGCTCCATACTCTTAAATAAATACTTTCTAAAGTCTTAAATACCTCCCATTCTGCCTAACTATTCTAGGTGAAAATGCAGTAATAATAACAAATTAAAAGTAATAAAAGAAAAGCATTGATAGAAACAAACAGACAATTGCTTGCCAGTGTCTACCCAAAATAGTACACACCAGTGGAAGCTTATGGCCTGTTTTATTCCCTGCATCCTCTGGCAGAAATTGGTTACTGAGAATGTCTTACTCCTACTGTCAAAGTAATTATGTATCTTTAAAGTTTTTTTTTTAACTTACTTGCATTTTTTTTAAATTTTTTTTAACGTTTATTTATTTTTTGAGACAGAGAGAGACAGCGCATGAACGGGGGAGGGGCAGAGAGAGAGGGAGACACAGAATCGGAAGCAGGCTCCAGGCTCCGAGCCATCAGCCCAGAGCCTGATGCGGGGCTCGAACTCACGGAGCGCGAGATCGTGACCTGAGCTGAAGTCGTGACCTGAGCTGAAGTTGGACGCTTAACCGACTGAGCCACCCAGGCGCCCCAACTTACTTGCATTTTTACATGCATGGCTAGCATATTGGTCATAGTCCATGACCATTGTTGGTGACAGGAAAGAGTATATTTCAGTATTAACTATAATTAAAATGCATTTTTGGATAATATTCTATAAATATTGAATTTATCTGTGAAGTTTGCAATAGTATTAACCATCAACAGGAATAATGAGAACAAGGTTCTAAGTATTAGGAAAACTTTCAGTTCAAGCACTTTTCCATCAGTGATATAGACATAGAGTCAAGGTGTGCAGCCAGGGGCAATGCAGGCAATCAGCCTGCATCAGTGTATCAGTCCTAGACTGACATTTGCCGAGGGCCCTCAGAGTGACTCTCACCAGCTCACTTCCAGTAACCTTCTTGCTAGAGTATCTACATTCAGTATCTTCTATCTCAATTAAACCACGTCCTTTAAATTAGAGATTGCCCATGCTGGATGGGCTCTTAGAGATTATCTGACATTTTGCCAATGAGGAAACTAAGGTGGATAATTGTTGGGATTAAGGGAAATGCTGAATTTACTTTTTTTAAAAAATATATTTTTTCTTCCATCTAATATCTCCATCATTTAACTGGAATAACTTTTTAAAGTCTCTCATTCTCTTTCCTTAGAATGCAGGCAGGAGCAGCTTGTGCAAAACCAGCCTACTCCATACGTCAAGCAGTGTTTGTATATATTTCAGCGTATCCAAGCAAGGCCTTTTTAACTTTCCATCCTACGAACGGAGCTGTACTTTCCTGAATGGCAGCCAGGAAAAAACTTGGAGATTTGGCAGGAAGACTGTGGGAAGCCTGGTGCAACACCAGGCTGAGATCTGGAGCAGAGGCTTTCTACAAAGGCAGAGGAGTGCAACACCTCCCTTTGTTTAGTGCTACATACGAGTACAAATGGAGCCCCCAGATTGCAATCAGGCCTATT
Source organism: Panthera tigris (assembly GCF_018350195.1). Classification (NCBI taxonomy): domain Eukaryota; kingdom Metazoa; phylum Chordata; class Mammalia; order Carnivora; family Felidae; genus Panthera; species Panthera tigris. The sequence goes on from NC_056661.1 coordinate 133,395,145, forward strand.
GTATAAACTTGGGGTTTCCATGCCATACAGCATTTTTGGCACAAGTACCTTATTATTTTTCAGCTGGAAAACCAATTAGCATTCTTTTTATATCTGGGTGTTAATACTTGGGACTTAGAGCGATATTTTGGCCACCAGCCCACATGGCTGTAGTCTCTTGGGCAATGCCTGACAAATTAAGATAAAACCGTTACTTCATGTTTTCCTACAAAGAGAAAACAAAAACTGTTTCCTGCTCTTATTAATTGGATGAAGTCAATTTCCACATATAACAAATAAAAAGGTAGGCATAATCAGGGTGTCAACCCAGAGCTCTTATCTCTCCCCAAGCTGGTTCCTCTGTAGGAATGTGAGGGAGCAAGAACTGTCAGGTTCTGACTAAGCTTTCCTTCTCTTAGAAAATCTCCTCACAGTCAACAGAGGATGGGCTTCAAGCACCACGAGGTCACCCTTTGGCCTCTGGCGTTTTTGCTTCCCAAGTTCGAGCAGTGTGATCTACCTGTTAGCAGATTCCAGTCTTGACAAGTGCATTAGTCATAACAGTCAAGAGGGCACTGCCCAGTTTGAAAGAAATAAAGAGAGCCAAATATTTCTCTGTCTTAAGAGCAGAGCAAAGTAAAGTTCACACTCTAGGAATGCGGTTTTTGATTTGAGAAAGCCATATCTGGGCTGCTGTCTCAGAATCTGAGCATATGAAGTGGAGGAAAGGAGGTTGAAATTGTTTTCAGAGGTGCCCATCTTGTGAAATACTCCCTTATGATAAACAAGCCTTGCCATGGTGACACAACTTAATGCCATAATCAGAGGAATGTGGCCCTCCAGCAAGCAGACCACAACTTGGGAAAATCTCCAGGATGATGAAAAATATTTAGAAGGCAAGTGGTAAAACAAACAGAAAGGAAACAGCAAACCAATTGCAGTCTGAAGACGAAAATATGTTGGACACAAGAAATAGTTTGGGTGTAGTTACAACAACGTTTCTGTGTTGTTGGTACTGAATGTACATTTCTTTGCTAGAAGTGGCCTGAGGGGCCTGCTTCTCCCCTTCAAGACTTTCTTTGTAAATAGTGGGTGTGGCATCCTAAAAAAAAAAAAAAAACACAAACATTTGAAAGGCTTCTTTAAAGGATTTTTACAGAACATATTCTTTGCAACAAAATCTATTCTGGAGCTATATAATTTAACAAGGGGGCTGTATTCTGAGTCATACGGAAATTTATTATCCTTTTTTTTTTTCTTATTGCTGTGTTTGCTATCAAACACAGAAAATGATTGCCTGTAATAACCTCGAGGAGTGACTAGAAAATGTCCAGTCTTGCACAGGAAAAGAAGCATGAAAATTGATGTCTTAGGCACCCATTCCCCTACGTACAAGGTGACCACAATCCCGATTTGCCAGCAGTCACAGTTTACTCCAGTTGTCCAGGTCTCATTACTAATAGTGCCCCTTTCACTCACAAAAACGGTTTGGGTAATAAATAATTTAATGACCCTACTCCTGCACAGAGACGAACAGTCAACTGTCTATTCCTACGTCCTCAGAGGACACCAGTGTGATGCTTGCCAAGCTCAGAACCTGAAAGCAATAGAAAAAAGGGAGGGGGAAGGGAGCTGCTGTCATCTTGCCCAGAAGAATCTTCAACAGTTTGACTAAAAGAAGCATAGAAAAACCATGCTTCCGCTTCTGCTGGGGAAAGGAGAGAAACTGTCCAATTGCAGAGATCCCCTGAGGCAGCCTTCAGGAGTAC